>NC_092499.1:105438750-106080833 GCF_047511675.1 Marmota flaviventris | reverse complement strand
GAACTCCAGCTCCCATCCCAGATCTACTGATTCTGAGTTTGCATTTTCCCCAGGTCCCTCAGTGGTTGCAAATGAGCACGTAATCCAGGCAAGATAGCATGACTCTGAACATGCCTCGGGAGGAAAACCGATGTCCCCATTTTTCAGGGACAAGGATGCAGCCAGATGTCTCCAGTCTTTAGAAATCCAACTAACCAATCATATCTAATTATACTGCTCAAGTAAAAATTTAAAGCAGTTCTTCAACATGGAATTGTGGGAATTTTTCTCTCGGGCAGTTCTGGAGTTAAGCTCTCCTTGGCTGGATGCACAGAATAGGTGGTTGTGTACAGCATGCTAGGAAAACTCTCAACCTAGAATGTCTCTTCCATGGCTGCTGTTAATGCAAGGTTTCTACCATTAGTGATCTTTCCAAATTAGTCTATCTAGTCTTCTCCTACAGAGGCCAAGAACAGAATTTGTCAGTCCAGAGAAGCAAGGCAGAGCGATCCAACCTGGGGAATATCAGTAGGATGAAAATAGAGAAGGGCTTTGGAAAGAGCCCCACTTCCAGAACACTCCAGTCCTGGGTGGTTTTCCTTTTACTTACTTACTTACTGTACTGGAGAGTGAACGGAGGTGTACTCTACCACTGAGCTACATTCCCAGACCTTTTCATTTTTTAAATTTGAGACAGGGAACTCACTAAGTTGCAGAGGCTGGCTTTGAACTTGTGATCCTACTGCGTCAGCCTCCCGTATAGCTGGGATTACACATGGGTGCATCACTGTGCCTGGCTGGTATTTTTTTTTAGAATTAGAATTCCCACAGGCATCTGGGCTGGAGATGGTAGTGTCTCTCTCCCTCTTTTCTTTTCCCTGCTGACCTATTGCCTCCCAATACCTGTGAGTCTTCACAGGGCTCTCCTTTCCTGTTCACAGCTGTCACACGGGTTTAAATCTGTATTGTGCCCTGAGATCATCACAAGGGTCTTTTAATAGATCTTTACCTTCTCCCTCTAATTCACAGAAACAACGTGGATAGAATTAACATCGTGGTACTATCCCTTTCACCCAAAAAATAGACTACGAAGGCTGGGGCTGTAGTTCAGTGGTAAAGCATGTGGTGGTACGCACAAGGTCCTGGGTTCAATCACTAGCACCAAAACCCAAAAAACAAAACCCCCAGCATTTCTGTCCCCATTAAACCTGCTCCATCCACCTCTATTTTTCAGTAATCCTTCTGGTGTATGTAAACTACATGGTTTAGATGCCTTGTCCCTATTATTAACTTGCACATAATAAGTTCTCAATAAATGTTGATTGATTGATTGATTGAATGAATGAATGAATGAACTGATTCTCAGGCTCATGTTTTATCGCTCGCCTAAAACATAGCTGCTAGTCATTTTCCATGACTAGACTTCCCTTCTCTTTCTTGCCATTTATCTGAATCCTTAGAGGCCCAACTAAAGGTTCATTTCCTAGAAACCTTTGATTTTGATCATAGAAGGGATCATTCCTTTCAAACCTCGGTCCTTATCATGGAGGTATTGAGTACTAAATCACGTGGAATCTAGAATTGTCATCTGTGTACGGAATCTTATGGCCGAAATAGACTGTAAGCCCCTTGAGGTCCAAAACGATTTACATTTCTTTGCACTTTTCAGAATTTACCATCTTTCTCTCCTCATGTTCCTGTGCACTCTGGTCATTTCCCCCATTTCTCCTGGCACTTGAGTGAGATGTTAGGGTTCCTTGTGGACTCCCACCCCCCACCTCCTCTAACCTCCTTCTTCAGGAATGCATATGGTCCCTGAGGGTAGAACTACACCATCTGGTCTCTCTAAGTTTTTTTTTTTTTCCTTCTTCTTCCTTTTGGCAGTGCTTGGGGGTCAAATCCAGGGCTAAGCAAAAACTGCCACTGAGAGACCCCTGGCCCCACTATTATGACTTGTTGAATGACAGATATTAACTTTATCCTTTTTAATTTCATCTGCATTCTTTTCCTTGTGCTCAGTTCTTGGAACTCCCACTTCTAAATTTCTTAGGACGACAGTGAATAAATGTTAATGAAACTGTGACTCAGCGTATCCTCCAGCCAGGGTGTGAAGGTGAGTCAGTAGACATGGCAGGCAGCGGGTCTCTTCCACCCTGAGGGGGAGGTAGGAGCCTGCCTGGTGACCTGGGTAGGTTTTCCCCCCTCATTGTTTCCTGGAACTGAGTAGATCAATTATTTAACTCTGAACTTCAAATTCATTTTTTAAAAAGGAAGTTAGTATAGCTTGCATTCTCTTTTCCAGGGGTGATATATTGATTGTTAATAATAAAGGTATAAATGCTTTGGATCCTACCACTGAGACTATATGAAGTACCACAGTGGGATTTTGGCTGGAGTTCTCTCCTACATGTCCACCTTTCTGACTTTCTGTCTGCCTCCAAAATGAAAGGCAACTGTCCTGGTACAGATCCTACATGAGCATTTTTCTAACTAATTTATTAAGTTCTGGCCTACTAAACTTTAGAAAACCATACCATTTCTTTCCAATCTTTTAACAGATTGTCTTTGAAAGAGTCTCATGTTGCCTGTTAAGGAAATTACTTCAACTGAGTGAGGTTAGAAATGGTTCAGGAAAACTAGACACATCTCTGCTGAATCTGTCCAGCCTCAGTCTTTCCCTTTGACTTGTCTGGGGAGAGATGAATGGTGGGTGGAGAGTGCTTCTGCTTTCATTCTCTGGAAGGTTGTATCACCGGCCCAGAGAATACAAACCAGATTGAGACGAATTAGTAATGCCTCCATTGAGTTTGGGCAGGGTGGTTTGCCTATTTGGAAAATCCTTGGCAAAATTTCTTATCACCCTCCTCCCTAATTGGCTGAGTAATTTAAAGAAGGCTTTTGAATTCAAATTTTCTGAAGAGAGGGTGTTCAGTTCACCCTTTTGTATATGGTAGATTGTTTGCAGTGCATTCCTAGGAATAGAGGAAAAGACACCCTTTCTGCCTTGACCCTGGGCTGGAGGAGACTCAGCCTTCACTGGGAGCATGCTAAAGGCAGGATTGTATCCAATTCTGTTAGCTAGAAAATTATAATTGCGAGCAGAAAGAATATAGGAAACACGTATATATACTTACACGTCCATGTGAAAGGTTATGAGAAGAAAATGAAATAATTACTACTAAGAAGGTTTTAAATGGTCATTTTCTCCCCTTTCTCTCTCTCTGAGTATCCTGCTACTATGCCTGAGTCTTCTAGACCTAAACTCAACAAAAATCCCATCCCTTGGGCCCCCCAGCCTTCCCAGCTGGGCACTTTCCTCTTCCATTTGCCATGGCCTCTCATTTGAAAGGTTCCAGCATCATGCATCATAGACTATCATAAAGATAGAACCATAAACCAAAGATAGAACCGTCTCATTAGGATGTTGAACACCAGAGAGCAGGGCTGTTTCTGACCTAGCAGTGGTCTCCACCTAACTTAAGATCCACCTGTGGTGCTATCTACGCATGTCAGTCTTGGACTGACAAGTTGAAATCAGAGCTTCTAGGGGTGGAGTTCAGACACAACTGTATTACTTTTAAAAGCTTCCGGGGTGGTTCCTAAAAGCAGCTAAGGCTGAGAGCCACTGTTGGTAGGTATTTAAGATATTTAAGGCTTGTTGACTGTGCTGCCATTAAGTATAATACCAAATGCACACTGATCAGAAACCATGCAACTTAGGAAGTTTTGTGGGTTTTTTATTTGGTTGGTGAAGAGAGGATATTTGTTTGGTATTTGACTTCTTTAAGAAGATTGGTGACTCCAAGGGGACTGGAGAAAGGTGAATCTTTGTGTGAACAGGGTGGTTTGCCTGTTTGGAAAATTCTTGGTGAAATTTCTTTTCAACCTCCTCCCTAATTGTCCAAGGGGCCTTCAGTGATGGCCGAGCTGTGGCCGTCTGTCAAATGCCTTGCAGCCTGAGATCCCCCTGCCTCCTCCCTACCTTAGCACTGTACCCTAGATCAGAGACCTCCAAAACTGGCAGGGCATCAGAACCACCTAAGGAGGTGATTTGGTAGTTTGGGGATGCGACTCAGCAACTGTTTTACACAGAGGTTTCAAGTGATTCCAGCAGGAAACTGACAAGTTGGGCCCACTGCTCTACACACAGCTCTGCAGAACTGGCAAGACCGGAGTCTTGCATCCTGAGCTGTGGGGTGTGTTTTGGCTTTTCCTAGGTTGTTTTTCTTGCTCCCCTAATTATATAACTATATAAGTATTTTCCCTAGAACTTTTGTGTATTTTTAAAATTTAACTCTTCACATCATCTGAAATTTACTTTTTAGTTAATGGTCCTATAAGTAATTTATTAAATAATGCATTCCTTCTGTTCTAAAGTGCCACCTTTAAATTCACATCTATAATTTGTTTCTGGTTTCTTCTGTCCTATTAATCCTTTCCTCTACTCCCAAACCAGTAACCAGCACCACACTGTATAATTATTCTAGTTTTAGAATCTGTCTTTGTGTTTGTATGGGAAAGACTGCCCTAGTTATATTCCTTTCTAAATGAGTTCTTGGCAATTCATTTTCATCTATTCTTCCAGATAAAATTTACATTAACACGTCAAAGTCTCAAAACAAAATCTCTTGAAAACTGTTGGGACTGGGCGTATAGCTCAGTGGTAGAGCATGTGCTTAGTGTGTTTGAGGTTCTAGGTTCAAGCCCCAGCACCATGTTACAAAAGGAAAAGAAAATAAAAAGAAAAGAAAGAAATCCTCCTGTTGAAGTTGCATGGAATCTATATAGCCATTTGAGAAGGTCTGAGTCTTTGCATCTACAACATGGTGTCCTCTATTAGAACTCTTTGTTTAGGGCCTTCTATAAGGTATGCTTCTCTTTACACAATTCTTTTACGTTTCTTATTAAGTTTATTTTATACACTTTTATTCTTGGTTCAAATGGGATTGTTCCTGTCACAGTCTTTTGAAAATATTAATAATTTTATTCATATTTTGTTTGTATGATTTAATGGATATCATATCACCACCCACATGAGTATAATAAAACTCTCATTTATTTAAATATGAAAGGATGCAGCATTCTGACTCATTCCATTTTTTACTCTTGAATCAAAAAAGTGAAACAAAATAAAACAATTTCTCCCCGTGTCCTAGTGTACTCCTCATGAAGAGTGGCCTGGGCCATTGGGCCATGGTTGTGAAGGCTCAAGGAGGCTGTAAGGCCAGTGGGTGCAGAAGGAGCTGAATCTGGGCTGACTGTGCAGCACAGGACCACTCCCTGCAGCCTGTACTGAATAGATCCCTGGCAGAGGGCAGGAGGTTCCCTGATGCACCTTCTCATGCTACAGAAAGATCAGGGAAGCACAGTTGAAAGTGGAAGAGGGAGAGAGATGCTTAAATTCTGCCTAGCAGAGATTCAGAAGCAGAGCCAGGTCTTTGCTCATATCTCAGAAGGAGAAAACACTGACTCCAGGAATCATATCATTGTAATAACTAATTACAAAAGAGTCCCCTGCAAACTATAGAGTGACAGATGTATTAGGAAATATTAACCCCATGTGTTCTAGCTTTTTTTTGAAGTACTTCCAGAAAGTAAGCAATGCCATTACTGGATAAAACCTGGTCCATTTACCCCAGGATTTTTTTCCCCCCCACAGCTTTGAAGGAAGTCTTATATGAAAGCAGAGGAAACTGTAAGGTGACTTTTTAATTCAGAAACATGTCTAACCCATTAATAATATACATAAAACCTTGGGAATTCTAAGAATTGGTGAATATGCTATCAGTTCCTAGCGTCCAAGGCTAAACACCCCTCCACTCCCCAAAAAGGGTATGAGAGAGTTAATAATGTCTCTTCCTGAGTTTCCCTTTGAATTTCCTTATCTTGTCTTAATCATCCTGTATCCAAGGAAATATAAAAGTAATTAGTCAATGTTATTTTCTGACAGCAGGATAAGATCCAAAGTTAAAGGTGAATGCTTAGCCAGTTGGGTTCTAACAAGCTGGAGAATGGAGAGTTTTATGTATAATGAAACAAAGCATTCTGTGTACCCAAGAAAACAAATTACTTTTCTCATCGTCATATTTTCACATTTATATTCTACAGCCATGAAATAAGTAGATGTCTACTTTTTAAAAATGTTGAATTTCTTCTTATAGAAAAACCCGGGAAACTGTTAACAAAACTGTATTAAAAATAATGCAGTCAGGTCCATGAAATGAAGGATCTTCTGACTATGTGGAGAATAGACTTCCTAGCATAGAAGTGACTAGAAATCCCTGCAACTAGTATTTTATTTAGAACCTTTGGTTCTGTTCTCACATGAATTTAGATGATTTTTCCTGATGAGTTCCATAACACCTTGAAGAGACTGACAGTTCTAATAAATGTTTTTCAGAGCCAAAAAAAAAGATTCTGGATTTTTTTTTTCCTACAAGGTTAATAAACCTCAATTCGAAACAAGAAAACTTGAGACTAATTTCACTCATTAACTCACTTCAGAATTTTGAAGTGGTTTGGTGACATCAGACCAAGCCTGCCATCTGAGGGAGAAAGAATCAGAGTGGCTGAATGCTTTATCCAAGGGCACAGTTTGGTATATAGCTCTAAGCCTGTTTCCTAAGTCCAAGTTTAGGGAAGTTGTTTGTGGTTTTTGTTTTCCCTTCCTTCTGTGGAGTCAGAGTAGCAACTCTCTCGGGAAAGGGCAGGATTAGTATGAAAGCCAGCCTCCAGTTCTGCAGGAGTCATCTCCTGCCACCTCACAGTCACCCACTGGAAGAGATTCTGTTCTCTCCATTTTGCAGAAGAAAAGGTTGAGGTTCAGAGAGGCTAACTTGTGCTGTGAATCCAACCCTGAGTCAGTTGCCTTTTTGTGTGTGCGTGATGCTGGGGATTGAACCCAGGCCCTCTCTTGCTAGGCAAATGCTCTACAACTCAGCTACACCCTTAGCCCCAACTTTTGCGTTTTTATGCTATTTTTCTTTTGCAACTTTTTGTACTTTGTTTAGTTTTTTTTCCCCCAAATTTAAATTCTTCAGCATACCTGATAATTTTAGGGGAAGAGTTTCCAGTGAGCTATATGTGTTTAATACCCCGTTGTTTCTAAAGACTCACTCTCTTTACAGAGTAGTGGCTCCTCTGTCCACCTGATTGGTCAGGCCTCTCTTTTTCTTTGATGTCCTTTTCTTTCTTCATAAAAAGCTAGGTATCTTATAATTTTTTTCTTTTTTCTTTTTAAATAAATTCAAATTATTTTTCAAGCTATAATCATATCAACAATATAAAAATAGATGAGCTGACTTTTTTTTAAATTTTATTTTTTTGTGGTACTGGGGATCCAAACCCCAGAGAGGATAGTAGAGAGGGACACTCTACCACTGAGCTACATCCTCAATCAACTCTTTTTATTTTATTTTGAGACAGGGTCTGCTAAGTTACCCAGGTTGGCCTTGAACTTCACATCCTCCTACCTCAGCCTTCCCAGTAGCTGGGATGACAGACATGCACTAGTGCAGCCAGCAGATGAGGTGATTTTTTTTTTTTTTAATGACATGCTAGTTTGAGTTCCTAGACCTTTCTTTAGTACTTGTTGATTCTTTAAGAGTTTTCTTAAATACTTTTTTCCTGATTTTATCCCAAAGTAAAAAATTACAAAGTTAGTTTTAATTTTAACTTAAAATATTTAAGTAAATTAGAAGACAAGAAACTTTAAAAAAAAAGGTAATCCTTTGCAAAAGATTATTATAAACATGTCATCTCATGTTACTGTGTACATCGTGATACTATACGTGGGAAAATACTTGGTGAGAGAGGCATCGATAACTACTCCAGGTCTTACTTTTTCCTGTTTTGACAATTTTTCTTCTCCCTCCAGTGTTCCTTAGAAATTAAACTATCCAGAGAAAATGTAACAAGAACCCAGCACATCGTGAAAACAGAACTCAAGGAAATCAAGTTTTATGTGAAAAGTTTGCTTCGCTGATTTAAATGTCAGGCTGGATTTTTTGAATTCTTGGTAGAGAAGTCCTTTGATGAGTTATATATGAAGGCGGAGAAAATCTCTCTTCCTTTTTTAGCCTCTAAACTTCTGTATTCCATACCGCAGAGTTTGGAGAACCTTCATTCTGAAGAATACAGCAATGACCTCTTTTTCCTTTGAAGAAAGCTACTTTGCAAATCCAAGTGCATTTATTCCCACTCCATTATGAGTTCTGTACATTGAATTGTGTTGTGCACATTTTAATTTTGTTGTGGTTGTCATATATTCAGTTTGTACCTTTCTGCCATCTGAGGGAGAAAGAATCAGAGTAGCTGATTTTCTTTAGGAAAAAAGAAACTGAAGTTGGCCATAAAAAGGAAAATGGTGACAAACAATCTCATTAGGAGAGAGAAAAATCAGTGACTCAAAATAAGAACTCCCAGGAAGGAAGCCTAAAGTCCCTAGAATGGCACTTCTGTGTCTTTTGGAGGGGCTTTGGGCTGTAGGTAAACCGAGAGCTGGACAACTCTGGTGTCTGGGGAGTAGCTTTGAGGTAAGGAATAGGTTAGGTAAAGAATAGGATTTTCTACCTCAACTAACCAAGTTATCTTATATTTCTGTCTGCACTTGGGACCAGAGTTCAGCTAATAAACATTTGGTTAGAAAACAAAGCCCAGGGAAACATCTTTTATTACACACAAAATCTAAGCACTATGAATTCTAAAGCATTCATTAGGCCCACTTCTGAGGAATACCTTGAGAGGTTTCTGCCTGTCTCGGGTTGATAAATAGAAGTAAGGAATGTAGTGTCCATTACTGCTAATCCAAGATAAAATGTCATGGATATTTGCATTGTCGGGTGCTGACCTTACAGTGGCCATTTCTCCCATGCCTTTGGTTCTCTCACACAGTGTTTCTCACAGTGTCCTAAATTTTTATCGGAGGGAGTGCAGGACCCTGCTTCTTCTGCTTGTGCGAGGGGGTTACAGGTTACAGAGGTTTGAAGCTCCCCCTGCTCAGAAAGCTGTGAAGTTACCAGCTCCGGCACTCCAGAGACCCAGGAATCCTGGGCGGGAGCTGAGGACATCTCAGGAAGCAGAATTGGCTCAGTGTTTCATGTATTGGACAAGTTCTAAGATCACAGAGGTAACAATCTTCTCTGTTCCCCTCTTCCTAATTCAGCCTCTGGCGGCCCTTTATCTAGGTAGAATAACCATAGTCCTCTCTCTGGCCCAGGTTGGAAAACTCTGAAAGTTTGCCAGGCCCAGATCTGGGCATCAGGAACTTGCTGGGTGCTGCATAAGCCATTCATCTCTGTAGCAAAAGGAAAATTTCAATGCTGACCTAGTTTTACGTGGCCATTATAAAAAAAGATTCCTACTAATGAAAATAGAAAGTCAGTTGTAAATAGAAGAGGATACTAAATTCCTAAGCAATGTATTCATTTTTTTCCCCCAAACTTAAATAATTCTACTGGCTTTGCTTCACAAAGCAATTATTGCTAGGGGGCCGCATTAGTTACACCTAGTAGCTAAATCTGCAAATACCACTGAGCTTCCTTCCTTCAGAAGGATTTAGTTTGATTAATTGACACTCTTGGGTGACGCTTCTCAGTGGAGTCAGAGGAGGAAAGAAGCTTAGTTCAACCACATGGATGGGGAAGCGTAGGGATTGTGTTTGAGTGATTTGCCTTATTGCTTAAACGAAGATGTTTCTAAGCTTGGTTTTACTTTGTCCTGTAGGAATTTTGTGAGCAAGATATTTTAGACTATAGTAGTTTGAATGTTCTTTTAAGTCTGGTACTGTAGGCTAAACTCTATTTTCTGCCAAATGTGAAATAGTAGAACAGGATAAAACCATGTGCTTCACATTATAAAAATTTTATCTGATGGATGTTTATGTTTAGAAAAATCACCATCAAATTCACTATTCATAGATACGAATAATGCAACTCCTGCTGAACAAAGTTGGTTTCATCAAAATTACCTTCCTTCAGGAGGATCGAGAGTTCAAAGCCAGCCTCAGCAATGGCGAGGTGCTCCAAGACACCCTGTCTGTAAATAAAATACAAAATAGGGCTGGGGATGTGACTCGGTGTTCGAGTGCCCCTGAGTTCAATCCTAGGTATTCCCCCCCACCAAAAAAACAAAACAAAACAAAACTGCCTTTATATCTTTTTTATTCATACCTGAAGGAAACTCAATTTGGTTATACCTAAAATCTGTTCTGTGGAAATTTGTAGCCTGGAACCCTTGTTTGAATCCTGGCTCTTATAATCTTAGATCAATTCCCTCAGTTTTCATATCTGTAAAGTGGAAATATTCATAATTGCAAATCACCTTCTAGAGTTGTTATAAGGATCAGATGCAATAATGCATTTGGAAGTGTTTTCTAAACTATAAACAATTAAATAACTATAAGGAGTAATTTTATAAGCACAGATTTATTTTAAAACTAGAGATTCTTGGAGTGTGTTGTGTGAATCACTGGAGATACCAAAGTATTTTCAGATGGTCCAACACATGTCCAAAATTGAAGTCCTATTAAAAGCACATAGATTTTAAAATAAAAGACACCATGGCATTTTGAGATCTAGATTTAAAGAGACGTAAATAAACATTAAATAGGTTATTACTAGGTGAGCTGGGGAGAGTGGTGGCAGCTAGGAGACCCTGCAGAACTCTTTTGCTTACCAGAGAGAGCCCCACACCACACAGTCAGGTTATCATGAAGGAAGGCATCAGAGCCGTATGTACAGACAGCAATGTGGCTATCCAATGACAGTCCAGTGTTCCTCCACATAAACCAGAGCCATGGACCATTTCAAAGGCTGTAGTTCCTTTTCTACCATTCTCAAGGGGAATGGCTTGAATGCATTTGTTCCCCCATCTTCCATCCTGTTTATTGGTAAATAAATGCTCAGTCTGCTTAGCCATGGCCAATTCCTGGGGTGTGAGATGTAACATAGTTAAGTGCAAGTCCATCCTAGTCACTAAGTTACTGGAGAAAACAGGTGTGGGACTTTAAAGAGGTGTGAGAGCAAGCCTAGCCAGGGCTCTTGAGTTTTTCTAGCTCTTTCCATGTGGCTTATGCATGGGACAACGGTGCAAAGCAATCCTTGATATAGAACCAAGTGAATTTTTTTTTATTGTTTTTCATACTCAGCACAGATTTTTTTGATGCAAAAAACATGCTGTCCTGATGTGGCTACTGAATCATCATTCACTGCTTTCAAAATTCCTAAAATCTTGCATTTTAATGGTCTCTGGCAGATCGCATCTCATAGTGTAGCACTGTGCTTGCCAGTGAAATGTTTGAAAGTAGTTTCAAGTAATTTTAACATACTTTTTGAGGATGGTCCACCTTTTACTACATACCAAGAAAAATATGCATATCCACCAAGTTGTGCCAAATCTTGTTCTTTTTCTTCTTTAATTTTAACATAAAATATGCATTTTGTTTAATATTAAGGAGATATGAAGCTGGTTGGTGCTCTGTGGTAGAGCATGTGTTTAGCATGAACAAGGCCCTAAGTTCAATTTCCAGCACCAAAAAGTAAAATAATAATAAATAGAAAAAGCTATGAGTTATGCAGGGAATGAATAAAAATTATTCTGGCCGGGCATGGAGCACACTACTATAATCCTGGCTACTCAGGAGACTGGGGAAGGAGGATCACAAGTTCAAGGACAGAGGTAGCTCAGTGGTATAATGCTTGCTCAGCATGTGCAAGGTCCTGAATTCAGTACCACACACACACACAAAAGGAGATTACAAGGGGATTGACCATGTGCCAACAGAGTGCCCTTGTTTTCTCTTTTGAAGTTTGATTCATGATAGTATGAATATTCTCTTTGATACAGTCTTTATTAATTTTTTCTTATAAAAGAGTAGTATAGACTTAAATACTTATACTAGTAAGTTTGTTAGAAATTTCTAAGCAGTATTTTCAACCAGGAGCAGTTGGTGTTTATAGTTTTGTGTTTTGCAAATAAGCTTCTTTTGTCTGCTTTGTAATAATATCCTTCCAGGTTTCTTATTGTGACCTAGAGATAATACATATACATATGAACAGAGCAAAATGGTGGGCATGTTTATGCCAATTAGATAAGTAAATAATTCTAACAGTTGATGAAAGGAGTTAGCAAGTTTTTCTCAGATTTCCTATTAGTTTTTGGCCCTGGCAGGTTGAAACAAAAGACCTGGCAGAGTGACTAGGGGGGCTGCTGAAGTCCTTGCAAAGTGATTTCTGTATCATCATCTTGTGAAGAATGAGGCATTGGAGAATATTTGGATGAAGTTGGTGGCAGTTTTACTGCTACCATCTCATTCTACTTTGGGCATCTAGTTGTTTCTGCCACATTGTCACTAAGGGGGAAAAAAGCTGTTTATCTACTCTGCTCAGAAATCATCTGAATTGGTCATGTTTTAAAGAGCAAGGATGTTGGTCAACCCTGAGACTGAACTTTGGTTACTTATTCTAATTTGAAATGATGTTGTTCATCATAAGATGAGCAAGATAAACTAACAGAAAGCTAGCAGTGGGGATAGGTTGAGGTCCCCTTGGCCTCAGCCTCTGTTTTGCACCTGTGGTCCTGCTAGGCTGTGATGTCTAGGGAGGCAGAAGCTCTGTCTTGTTCACCACTTTTTCTCCAAATGTAAATGTCCACCATTATTAGTCATCTCTTTTATATTCTTTGCTACCAAACTGGGTTTTTCCTGGATTTAGTACACCACCTGGCATAGAGCAGGCATTTAATTTGTTGAGTTAATTGATTAATTGTTTAATGTGTGATTAAAAACCAAGCATAAAGTGGGGCACAATGGCACATACCTATAATACCAGCAGCTCAGGAGGCTGAGGGAGGAGGATCACGAATTTAAGGCCAGCCTCAGTAACTTAGCAAGATGCTAAGCAATCTAGCAAGAACCTGTCTTACAAAAATAAAAAGGGCTGGGGATGTGGCTCAGTGGTTAAGTACTCCTGGGTTCAATCCCTGGTTTAAAAACAAAACAAAAAATCCAAGCATAAGAACAGCTACAAAGTAGGTGACTCTCATAATCAGTTGCATTATGTGTAGGGTTTGTTTTTTGAAGGACAAAGGCATAGGAGAAATCCCACCAGATGCCAGTCTTCACATGGTTAGTGTTGATTTATGAGGTGGTGGATAGAGGGATATGAAGGTATCCTGTCTTCTTCCTCTCCCCACACCTTTCTTGTATCTTGGGTGTCACCATCAACCACCAGTTTCTCCCCTGGATGCTGCTGTTCTCTGCTACTCAGAGATATCCAGTATCAGTGGGTGTTTAGATTGCACCCACTTTTGGTAAACATTGGGCTTCTGTTCCAGTCGAGTGAATTTGTTGCTGCAGCAGGTTACTGGTTCATGGGATAAGGTGCATGAGACCCTTTGAGAGGAACTTCAAAATTGGATTCTAGAATAGTTTTGCCCATTTACATGCTCACCAGAGGCATGAAAGAGTGAGAGTTGTAAATATAAGGTGGCATTTAGGAATTATTAGAGGCTAATAACTGCAGTTTCCTGTAAGCTTACAATAAAATTGAGGACAATATATTCTCTTATTCTTTTCTATCTGATGACTTTAGCCAGGAAGTCACTTAACTGTCTTACCTTCCCTGGGATGAGGGTGTACTTCCAGGGGATTTTGGAGCAAGAAAAAGTAGCTCTCTTCTATGGGTATATGTTGGTTCTAAAGTGTTTACCTACATATTTGGTGGATGCTCAAAAGTCTTTACTGAACTTACTCTTGTGGTTCAGCTCTCAATTATAAGCATTTTAGAAATAAAGGGGAAGAAATGAAGACGTAGAGGCTGAAATCAAGGCAGAAAGAAATCAAGTGGATCTAGAAGGAAGTGGGGAATAGTTTGTGCAAAGAAAGGGCACCCCACAATGGGAAATAGATCCAGTGTCGTGCCACAGGGCTGAGGCTGTGAGTAGGAAATTTCATAATGTGTGCAGAATGCTGGCAAGAGGATGCACTAAAATAGAAGGTAGCCATGGCTGGACATGGTGGCATTTGCATATGATCCCACTCAGGAGGCTGAGGTAAGGGGATCCCAAGTTTGAGGCCAGCCTGGGCAACTTAGGAAGGCCCTGTCTCAAAATTTAAAAATTAGCCAGGTGCAATGGCGCACACCTGTAAGCTGCTCGGAAGGCTGAGACAGGAGGATCTCAAATTTAAACCCAGCCTTAGCAATTTAGCAAGGCCCTAAGCAACTTAGTTAGACCCTGTCTCTAAATAAAATACAAAATAGGGCTAGGGATGTGGTTCGGTGGTCGAGTGCTCCTGAGTTCAATCCCTGGTACCCCCCTAAAATTTTTTTTAAAAGGCTGGGGACATAGTTCAGTGATAGAACAACCTTGGGTTCAATCCCCAATTCCAAAATGAAAGCCAGAAACCAATATGGGGCCAGTCTTGACAGTGAAATTGTCACTGGGTGGCCAGAAAAGTTAATTCCTGGAATCTCTTTTCTTTAGCAATAGCATGAAGTTTTTTTTTTTTTTTTTTTTTATTGTGGGTTGTTCAAAACATTACAAATTTCTTTTGACCTAATTTTGTGGACTTAACTATTTAGACCAGGCAGTGACAGTCCCACTCTGGATTTGGAGAACAGAATAGCACACATAGTCTCTTGATCACTGCTGCATTCTAATGAGATGCAAGCTATCCTCTCCAGTGACCTGGATCAGCTTGCTTGTTATTTCCCATCAAATAGTTATAATTTGCAAGTTATAATTTGAAAATATTGGGTTTGCTTTTAATTTTGAGAATATAAATGTACTTGTAAGAGCTATAGAAAAGCCCAGGATTTATTTCTGTTCGATTGTCTGCATTCTTGGTTATGGTTTTCCTATCACACACTTTCGCCTCACAAGGGAAGTAGCAGCAGTTAGAAGGCTGAATTCTACACACAACCCTGAGCAGGTGATTTAAGCTCTCTGAGAACACAAGTTTCTCATCTGCCAACTGTAAATAAGGTCTACTTTCCTTCTACTTATGGGGTTGTTTAAGGGCATAAAATGGCAAAGGAGGTAAACTGGTAGGGTACATTTTGGTTTTAAATTGTCAATTTTTACCAAGAGCCTGATTCTAGCCTAAGAAAGAGAGCTTTGGGGCTTCATTGTACTCGAATTAGCTGCACCTTATCCTCACTTTAAAATTAGCCTTTCTGTTTCCTTTCATGTCTTTTGACCCTGCAATAATAGCTGCAGGTAGCGAGACCAAATCTGAAAAGATGGATTTTGTAGAGCCAGAATTAGCTACGTGTGAAGAGAAAAACAATCTGATTAAAACAGTTCTCATCAGGTGAAAATGACCTACAGGAATGACTTTATCGGGGTTATTTACATGTTTTTAAGAGATATGCCATAAACTGCTAACCTGAGTGAAATTCAGGTTATTGTAGGCTTATGAAGTATTGATAATTTGGACTCATTTCTTCCCAGCTCAATGTTTTTGGGGTGGGGAAGCGATGCATTTATATAATTTTGCATTAAGTAGCAATTTGTTTGGGCTGATGTCGACAGTTAAATTGATTGCAGTCTGCAGATGAGAGTGTCTGTCTTTCTCTTACCATCTGTGTACATTGTTCACCTTTTCCATCTCATCCCAAAATGTGGGGTGGTTACTTGGTTCCCAAGTGTTCCTCTCCTGACTCAGACGTGTTGTGGACCCCTAATTTATTCCACACATCAGATGCTCTTCCTTCTGTTCAGAGATGTGTTTCCTCTAATTGTAGATGGGTTTTGAAGAGAAAGCTGGTTGTGATTTAAAAGGCCAGTCTTTTCTTACAAATTCCACAATATAGTAACAACGTGGACCGGGAAAGACTGCTTTCGTACCTTTTTGGAGTTTTCTTCAGTTTGCCCATCACTAGGTCAGCAAACTTATTCTTTAAAGGGCCACCTAATTAATATTTCAGGTTTTGTGGGCTACACAGTCTTTGCCACCACTACTGAACCTTTGTGCATGAAATCAACAGTAGGCAATATGTACATGAATGAGTGTGGCTGTCCCAATATAACTTTACAAAAACAAGCACAGTTTGGCCCACAGGCTATAGTTTTCTGACCTCTGTTCTAACATTATATAATTCCAGTGACTTAGGAGGCTGAGGCAGGAGGAATGCAAGTTTGAGGTCAGCTTCAGCAACTTAATGAGACCCTGTCTCAAAATAAAAAATAAAAAGGGATTGGAGCTATAGCTTAGTGGTAAAGCACCCCTGGGTTCAATCCCCAGTACAGAAAGGAAGGAAGGAAGGAAGGAAGGAAGGAAGGAAGAACTTAATATTTTAAACGGAATGGAGAATACTAAATTTTAAGTACCTTCAAGTCAAATCAAGGATAGATTTTTAAAAACAATTTGTTTAGGAATTTACTGACAAAAGACTGTATTATTCTAGTTTTTAGTACTTCCTTACACTATATGCCTTTAGAATAAACTAGGCAAAATCTTGGCATTAGACCTCGGAAATATTTGTGAGTATGCACTTTTCACAAGTAATTATTCTACCTAGTCTGCCTTTTTTTTTTTTAACATTCCACTGTCAATATAAATTAATACCACTGACCTAATGCCAACTATATGCCACTCTTAGAACTGGAAACTGGATTAGAGAGAGAGCAGGGAAGGACTAGGAGAGGAAAGTTTACCTTAGATGATCCCAGAAGTCAACGGAGGTACCTTGAGAAGCCCATGCTGCTTCATTTTTAAGATCTTCGATTACAGTACTTTGATTCTTAACCTTAAAAAATGCTCCTTCAACTGTCTCAAGCCATGTGGAATATCTATTACTGCTTAGGAATTTGCTGTGGTTTTTCATTGATCGTGGCCTGAGACTTTGGAATACGTATTAATTTATTTGGGCAGAGAGTGCGGAAATCCACATGCAGAATAAAGTGAACTTTATGCTGAAATAGAATCTTGAAACTTGGAATGATTAATTCTTAAAAAATGAACCATCAGCATTAATAAAAATTGAGTTCTAAGAAGGTATTTTGCAGTTTGCTCCCTAAAGTACTGAGGTAATTTGACTGACTTCCCATTTAAAAGTAAGGGCTGTCCCCCCCCCCCCATGAACCCCCCCCTATGAACAATATTTGTTTAGAGTCATTGGTAAATTATTAATGTGCATTCCAATGCTTCATGTTTGAAATACCAGTCCACCCTGTCCATGGGGATTTGATCTCACGCTGTAATCAGCAGAGGGTTCTGGGAAGTGAGAATAGCTGCGGTTTGCTCTTTTAAAGACCTTAAGAGAGAATCAAAAAAGCGGTGGTTATGCAGGAAGTAGGCCTGCTTAGTGTTTGACAGCTGGCAGTTTCCATCTCGAGTCATATGATGCCAGGAACTTGGAAGGAACACTAAATTGTGGGAAAGTTTGGGTGGGCCTCCTCTCCTCCTAGAATGTGCTTCCAAGTGTTCCTGAAGCCCTTTTGAACAGATGTCAAAATCTCTTTGGGTTTGTTCTTACCCAGATGTTTATATTACTGAGTCTTGGGTCTGTTTTCCTCCAACAATGCACGTGTGGGGTGGCATTTGGATATCTAATGAGCTGGACTGGACATATTGTTTTGAAGATCTCTGGCCTTGGTTGCAGGCTGCTTTCTAGTTGAGGCTCATTAGGTAAGTCACTCACCTCTGTGATTCCTACACTGAATGGATAGGCTAGCACAGTGACCACATCATCATGTTGCTTGGTGATGATGAGGAGGGACACACCAGATTGGCATGAAGCCTTGGTGGTGTCTCTCCATTTCATAGGACATGAAGTAGCTTGAATGCAAACTACATGGGGGAGCCAAGCGGACAGCCATGTGCAGCAAGGTTATGTTTTGATCAGGTTCATATCTGAATAGCTGGAATCATGTATGTCCTTTAAGTTTCCTGGCTTGTTTTCGTAAAATACTACTGATTGTACTATTTCATGTTCGACATGAATGGCACATCTGGGGTTTCCCAGAGATTGTAAGATGAAGTTTCTGACAGAATCCCCCCAGGACCCATTTGTTCAATTGTCTGGTCAGTTGCCAATTCAATAAAAGTGGGTGGAGTTTTTTTCTGTTTGTTTGTGTTTTCGTTTTTTTCAGAGCTTACAAAGTCTTGAAGGCTTGAGCCTGGGAATGGGTAATGTTCTCTTGTCTCCTGCAGAATCTCTTTTTCAGTCCACATTCCCTGGGAGGTAGCACAGGACCAAGTGGAAGGCTACTTCCCCAGGGTAAGAAAGCACTATTCTGTTCCCATCTCCTCCTACCTTTGGTATGAGCAAAGGCCACATTCTGCAAGCCTTTTACTGCCCAGGAAACATGCAGGGGTGAAGGTTTTCTTACTCTCTGTCTCTGCTGACATCTCTGTCACCTGGCCTGTGCCTGCTGGGGAGAGTGCAATAGAATTAGGAATTCAGTTACCTATAGAGCTGCTGGTAGTGGTGGGCATGCACCAGCCCCAGCATCACCTCACTCTTGCCACTTACCATCTTCTTCAGAGAGGTAGGAGACTTGCCCCTCCACTGTTGGGGAATCTCAGATTTGTCCAAGATGCATCAGGAAAAATGGTAGCCCAAACTAGCCTATCTTTGACTTCACTCCTTCCTTCACTCATACTCCCAAGACATCAGCATGTCTTATCATTTCTACTTGTAAAGACACATCAAGTCTGAGATCTTACCTTGCTCCATAGCTGCCCCCATTTCAGTGACTCAGCATGGTGCTTCTCACCCAGATGGTGCAGAGAATTCCTAACTGATCTCTCCTCCTCTACTCTTGCCCTCTTGCAGTCTCTACATAGCATTACTGTTTGTAAAGTAAATAAATGCAGATATTTATATAACGCTTACTGTGTATCAGCACAGAAGGGGATATTTAGGACTAGATTTCCTGAAAAAAATTTATGAAGTGCCTTTTTAAAAGTAGTTATATGAGCTGGGAGTGTAGATCAGTGGTGGAGTATCCTGGGTACAAATACTCAGCACCAAAAGGAAAAAAAAAAAAAAAAAAAGAAAAGAGCAGGTATACAGAGAAGCAGACAGGCACTGACTCTTGCAGTGACCCAGGGCTGCATTGGTTGGTAGTGGGTACATAAGAACTGGAGGCAAAATCTTACATTGGTGCTGATGAGAATCAGATTATAGACTCCTGCATGGAGATCTGCACTCGTGAAAAAGTCAGCTAGGAAAATATCTTCCCCTAAAGTGGGGAGATATTAGTTCTTTTTTCCTAGTGAGGCCCCACCCAGTTTCCAGTTCCTAGTGGTGCAGGTAGCTGACTGCCTAAAGCCCAGAGCTCAGGATTGTCCTTTCCCCCTTTGTCCCCTGACTGGCTGTTGTACCAAACTTTTCACATACAATTAGGGAGGTGGCCTTGCACTCAGCCAATGCCAGGTAGACTCTGACTTGGATGCTTGTCAGGTTTCCAGAGTCCTTTCTACTGTGTTCACAAAGGGAGGGATTAATGTAGCAATTACATCATCTTTAATTAACGCATAGCCATGAAATACACAAGTAACAGTGCCTATTTTAACACAAAAGAAGGTCTATAGACAAAAAAATAGAATGATATAATCATGAAAATGTAAATCCGCTGTGTAGGAGTCAATTAGGCTCAGAGTATGATTTAAATATCAACAGTTATCATCTGTTTGTGACATTGAAAAGTATCTCGTGATTTCGAATTGAAAGGTAGGTTCAGCCTGACCACCCAAGTAATTCTGCTGTGCAAATTCTCAGAGGAAGTGAGAATTATTTGTGTATTAAGAGGAATATATAGCTCTCTGGGTTTTTTCTTTTTTCTTTCTCTTTTTCTTTTCGTTCTTGCTTTTACTTTTTTCCATTTAAGCACCTGATAATAAAAATGTACCTACATAAAAGAGGAACCAAACCTTTGAGTTTGATTAGCATTTGGTGTCTAAAGAATCTAAGACCCTGAAAAATATGTGGTTGATTTCCCTTTTTCCATTACTTGGAAAGTTCCAGTGGTTGCCTACTGTGCTTTCAGAGGATGTCTTTCTTTCTTTTTCTGTATTGGGGATGGAACAACGCAGGACCTCCTCTTATGTGCCAGGCAAGTACTCTACCACTGAGCTACCTTCCCAGCCCTTTTCAAAATTTATTTTGAGACAGAGTCTCACTAAATTCCTGGAACTGGCCTTGAATTTGCAACGCTTCAGCTTCAGCTTCTGGAGTTGCTGGGATTACAGGTGTGCTTACCACCATGCCCGGCTTCAGAGGATTCTTGATGCTCCCATGTTCTAATTCAATGGGCAGCCCCAGTCATAGGTCATAGAGGTTAGAGCCCTGCGGGGCTTGGAGATAAATTCATGTCTGCATTTGATAGGTGAGAAAACAGAAGCCAGATATTGATAGTCCAAAGACTTGCCTGAACTATAACATTGGGTCACCATGGATGCCACACATTCAGGAGGCAGAACACTTTACCTCTGCTCAGGTCAATTTAATGGAAATAATGATTAAATTTTAATAATTCTACTTGCAAAAAAGATAAAGAGGAAATGCTAGATTCATTTTTTTTTTTTAAATAACTGTATGGCTTCATGAAAAAAGGCTATCAAAGTGTTTGAATATGTACATTTTCTTTCTTTTTTTTTCTTTTTTTAGTTGTAGTTGGACACAATATCTTTATTTTATTTATTTATTTTTATATGGTGTTGAGGATCGAACACAGTGCCTCGCACATGGTAGGTGAGAGCTCTACCCCTGAGCCCCAGCCCCAGCCCCCTGGCTATGTATATTTTCTGCTCCTGGTGCTGGGAATGGAACCTACGGTCTCCCCCATGCTAAGCATGTGCTTAGCACTTATTTCTCAAAGGGTATGTTATTGGATTATACTGTCGAATTCCAGAAAATCCTGAGTTAAAATATCTAAGTCATCCCAACCAGCGGTTTATAGTGGAGAGATGTACTAAGCAGCAGATCTCACAGCCTGCTGACTGGGACTCCGCAGGAACTTAAGGCCTTTAGTCAAGCTGTGACCATTTCCACAAAATCTCTGGTTATGTCATTTGGAGATCTTTTTTTCCTGATATAAAAGGAAAATTGGGTTAAAGTTGTTAAACTCTGTTGAAAGGAAGATGGGTCCTCAGTTGAAAGGCATTTTTTTTTTTTCTAAAAAGCTTTAGAATGCTAAAAACAAAAATTCAACTGTTCGAAGTTTTACAAATGGGAAGTTAGTCAGATGGAGATTATCTGGATTTTTCTTCATGCCAGAGTTACTCCCTGATAGGACTAAAGTTGTTAGGAGTATTTTCACATCTTTAGGACAAAAGGCTTCATTTGACTCCTGAAGTCCATCCATCAGCCTAAAAGAAGCAGCTGCAGCCTTGAGCATTCATTCATCCAACCAGTAATTCTGGGGCCCTGCTATGTGCTACCTTCTGTGAGGTGCCTGGGGTGGGGAGGCAGCCGTCACTCGTATCTTGGCTTTGGGGAGAATGCCCCCTTAGACTGGGGGAGCTCTGTCTGGCAGCACCTCTGAGATACTTCTTCCCCACCTTTTCCTCACTGTGAATCAACCCACATATACGAGTATCCCCTAGGGCTCCACCATACCTGCCCAGCTCGGAAGATGGCCTGATCTTATTTTTTAACCCTAACTCAGAAGCAGGTGACCTATGACTTGTTCAGAACTGGGTTCTCCACAGATGTGATGAGGAAGTAGGTATCACCTTTCTGGCCATGCCCCTGATAGTTTAGGGTTCTTTAAAATTTATTATTACTTTAAAAACAAGTATTCAAAGTTGCATGCAGTAGGGGGAAATCTTCAATTTCTACTACTGCAGAGTCTGAGGCTGGAGGATCTCAGGTTCAAGGTCAACCTAGAAAATTAATGAGACCTTGTGTCAAATAAATAAATAGCATTCTCTTGTATTTATCTCATGATTTCAGGATTAAACTGTTTTGGCTGACATCTGCACTGTCATGTGTTTACAGAGGTATCACAGCAACAAAGAGTTAGGTCTGAGTTTTGTTGTTGTTGTGTTTCCTTGTCATGCTGGGGATCTCACTCAGGGCCTTGCACATGCTAGACCAGAGCTCTATCAATGAGATACATCCCCAGTATTTTTTTTTTTTTTTTGTGAGGTAGGGTCTCATTGACTTGCCCAGGCTGGCCTCAAATTCGCAATCCTTTGGCCTCAGCCAAATCCTGAGTTGCTGGGATTTGTGCCACTTCCATGATCAGTATATGTCTGGGTTTTCTAACAGTGTAGATCTAATCCCCTTAGCCTCCTGTTCATGTAGATGCATGTGCTTGACTGACTTCAAGCCAATGCTCTTTGACCTCAGAAAACCGACCTGTCTTACCCTCTATTGGCCAAGGCTTCTCTTTGTATTTATGAGTTGTGGCCAAAGTGGGTCCTGTCTTTAAGGACTTGGGAGAGGACCCCCCCCCCCCCAAATTGGACCCTGAACCTCAGATATTGCTAGAATTCTGTTTTTATGCTGCTTTTGGAGGCTTCCTCTATACCTAGGCAGCCAGTGGGTCTTCTGGGGCTGGAGAATGCACTGTGGGTACATGGAAGTTTTGTTGTTCCCAACTCAGAACACCGGAACCTGCGAGCTTTGGTAGTAATAGAAGGTGACAGCCCCCCCCCCCCTCCCCCGTGTGCTCTGATGAACTGGCTGCACTTTGTCCCAAGCCTGCTGCTTTCTCTTAACTTCAAGGCCCTGTTCCCTCCAGCACAGTGGGGGCCCCGCAGCACACCCCAACACTCACCCAGTCATCAGAGGAATGCGCTCAGCCAGTCTCCATCTTGTCCTCAGTTTTAACTCTGAATGTTAATTTCCTGTTGAAATTGTTTCTTTATATATCACGTTCAGAAATTACCGTATTTCATTAAACTTAAGACTCCGTTGGTTTTGTTTTGCCTTGTTTTTTGTTTTAGAAACCCATGTTTATTTGCTGTCAACCTTATTTCCATTTTTGGTTGTCCCTGATTTCAGAAAGCACCATTTTTTAATATACTCTTAAGAAAGAAAAATACTGTTAACTAAGTGAAGCTATGTCATCAGTGATGAGATGCATTCTGATTTCAGATAAGTTAAACGCTAGAAACAAAACAAACCAACATCCTTTTTACCATCCATCAAATCTGGGTCAGGGCTTGATTAGCTTCCACGTTCCCTCTGAGAGAATTGCTTAGGTTTTTAAAACAGCCAGGTAAGCAGGACAGTTTCCTTTTGGCCCATCACTGGCTCTCTCGGCTTCCTTCTTCCCCATGCTAGGTAAGCACTTTGAACTTCAGCACTTAACTAAATGTCTGTATGGTCTGGATTGTTAACCACAAGAGGTTTGGGCTTTTGTATTTAAAATGCTGTTGGTTTCTTGTTCTTTCTTTCTCTCTCATCCTCCTATTTTTCTTCCTCCTTCTTCCTTTACATTTTTCAAAATTAAGAAATAGCTTTTGAGGCCAAAATTATCAAGGCAATTTGTAGGTATGGATGCAGCTTCCTGGTGACAATTTCCTACATTATAAGAGTGACACAAGACACACCTTTAAATTTTTTTTTTTTTAAAGAGAGAGAGAGAGAATTTTTAATATTTATTTTTGTTTTAGTTTTCGGCGGACACAACATCTTTGTTTGTATGTGGTGCTGAGGATCAAACCCGGGCTGCACGCATGCCAGGCGAGCACGATACCGCTTGAGCCACATCCCCAGCCCAAGACACACCTTTTTTGAATAGATTCCAGTTTACCTTAGCTGAGAAGGGTAACAGGGAGCAGTAATCAGTGAAGGAAAAAGGGCAGGAATGATCCTCAAGTTCAAAGATACCTATCTTGGTTTGGTATTGCAGCTTCTCCTTGTCCAGAAATTCTGACAATCTCAGACATTATTCTTGAATATTTCTGGTGATTAAGAACACATTGTCTAAGAAAGGAGCCTGCTTATTTTTGAGCAGCTGAAGTTATTAGACACATTGCAGCAGTTACATTTGTTATTTTTATTTTTAAAAACAATTTTATATAATCCATTGATTTTGGAATCAGAGTAAACATAGGTTACCACAGAAACTTTGTTTCTGAGTGAAAATTTATTTTTATAATGTCTAACCATCCATGCTAATTTTTTTTTTCCCTGCAGAATTACCCAGCCATGCAAATCTTTCAAATCCATTTCACAGCACTTACCTCCTTCCAGACTTAAAATGTCCAGTTCTTATAAGACAGGACATCAGATAGACCTGGATTCAAGTTCAACCCTGTGTTTTATTCATTGTGTTGTCTTGGGTAATGTTCTTACTTTTCTCATCTTTCAAATGGGGATGATAGTAACCTTTTCCTCCTAGAGTATTGTGAGAATCAAATTAGTTGATGCATGTGAATTACCAACTGGTGCAATGTCTGGCAAACAGTAAGCACTCAATAAGTACCAGCATCCTTAGTCACCATGCAGTTGGGCTTTGCTCCTCCCCATCCCCCCACTCTAAAAACAAAAACATCTTCCTCTTTTTTTTAACTTCCTAGTTTCTGTAAATGGCAACCCAGATCTTCTAGTCTCCTAAGTTTGAATTCTTGATGTGATCTTTTGGGGAGATTTTAATCCTTCACTTGATGTCTGTGTCCAGTTAGTTATCAAGTTTTCCATTTTTTCTCTGATTCTCATGACCTCTCATTTTGACAATTATACATATCAAATACCTGGTTTTCTTGCCTCTCCTTTTCCAGAACAGTGTAGTAGGTGAAGCAGGGTTCAAATTCTGATTGCATTGTATTGGCAAGACACCAAAACACTTTGAGACTTTGCAGAGTATTGGCAAGACATCAAAACACTTTGAGACTTAGTTCCCATACATGTTGAGCATTCTTCATCAGCAAACCTGAAATCCAAAATGTTCCCAAATCCAAAAATTTTAAAGCACCTACTTGACATCACAAATGGAAAATTTCACACCTGACCTCCTTATAGGTCAAAGACAAAACACAGATGCACTAAAAATATTTGTGTAAAAGTATCTTCAGGCTATGTGTATACTGTGTAGGTGAAACATAAATGAATTTCACATTTAGAGTTAGTCCCATCCCCAAGGTATCTTATTGTAAATATTACAGAGTCTGAAAAAAATCTGAATTTGGAAATTTAGAACTCTAAAACAGACCTTGACTCAGGCACTTCAGGTAAGGGCTGCTAAACCTGTGTCAGAATGATGTGCATCTCATGGCCACCTCTTCCTGGTGATTTTTGGGTAATGACATAGGATTGTAAAATGAATCTCCCGAGAGGCCTGGGCACACGTGAGATATTCATTAAATGCCGGTTATCTCTGGTGTCCCCTCCAGTTCATTTTACATAGAGAGACCACTTGAATTTATGAAACCACAGTGCCAATTACATAGTACTTTAGTTAAAAATCCACAGTGACTTCTCATGTCCTACTAAGATAGATCTAAATTCTTCTGCCATCTGAAATATAGAGCCAAGTTGGATTGCTTGAATGCTGGCTCTATGGCTTAGACAAATCCTAGAACATCTCTGCCTTGGTTTCCTTGTCTGTGGAATGGGAGAGATGATAGTAGTACCTGCATCATAAGGTTATGGGGTTCACTCACTGGACTGAATTATTTAGCCCACCTGAAGGACTTGCCTCCCACTGTCACATCAGCATCCCTTCCTGGCCTCATCTCTCATTGCTCATCTTTGACTACTCTTAAGCAGATCATCTGCTCTCTCAAATCTGTGCCCCAATACTGCCTCCCTTTTGCATTAATGTTTACTGCTCAGTAAAAAGAACTCCCCCTGTCCCCAGGGTTCCAAACCAGTGCGGGAAGGACACCATTAATACCAGACTGTGTCGTAGTCCTTCAGCTGGGCCTGCTGATCTCAGGGCAGGAAACTGCCACAAATGGTTACCTTGTGTATGCCACTAGCTATCTCCCCTCCTCTTTCTCCTTCCTTTCTCCCTTCTTACCTTCCGTCTGTCTCTTGCAGTGCTAGAGATCAAACCCAGGCCTTCCCATGTGCTAGGCAAATGTTCTACTATTGAGCTTTACCCTCAGCCCTGCATGAGCTTTCTTTTTGGAGGTCTCATTTTTTTTTTCTTTTTCTTCTTGAAATGAGTTTTGATGTGTTGCACTGGCTGACCTTGAACTCTTGATCCTCCTGCCTCAGCCTCCAGAGTAGCGGGGATTGTAGGCACATGCCATCATATTCGGCTATGGAGGTCTCTTATTGCGGCTCTCTTCCCAGATTATTTCCTCTGTTGGGTTTACCTTAGTGATTGTGCATTTAGAATTTGCTTCAAAAACCTTGCATGTTGTCATGATTCATGTCAGACTAAATTCTTAGTTACAAACTCTCAGGTTTCTTTGGAGAGAAGAGAGAAAAAAATATGTCTTTGGGGCATTATTTTATTTCTCTTACCAAACTGTTTAAATTGTTGGTTGACTTGTTGATTTGCCTCATTGGACAGTAAGTCCTGTGAGGGCAGGTAAAGTGCTCAAGATCTTGTTCATGTCTGCCTCCCAACTCATACCACAGTGTCAGGCACATGATAGGCATTCAATGCTTATTGATGAGTTGCTGGGTGGGTGATGGGTGGATAGATGGGCATTTAGATGAACGGATAAATGCATACATTGGAGTGAGACTGGAATGTGTGATGCTGTTCTTGGCATGTCCAAATTATACTTTTTTTTCTCCCTAGGGAGGAAGCCAGGTCTAGCATGAATATGACTCAATATTCCAGAATACTCCGGGGCTACTGAGGCTATTTAACTTTGCTGCCGATAAAGCCAAAGGAAGTTAGTTGTTAGCATTTAGAAGCTATATCTTAGCAACAACATCTTCACATTTACTTGGATTGATTCCAGCTTTATTTCCTCATTATATTTTCAGTTTTTAGTATGTATTATTTGCTCTTTGTGATATCTTCCTTACACAGGGAATATTGAAAGGGACTTGCCAACAGACCTTGAAGACTTCACATATATTCTCTGAGAAGTCTATTATGGGAAACAAGACCTGGTGTCCAATCCATACATAAGGAAATAAATTTTGCAATTAAAAGAACAGCTCATATTGGCAAGAAGTGATCAGAAATAAAGTAGGAAGCACAAATGTGGAAAAAGTATGCAATCATGTGGTCATAATATCAGAATTCTTTCTGGCTTTTATTCATTTTTATCCCTTTTCTTTTTTTCTCTTCTGTCTATTAATACTGCTAGGAAGGAAGACAGCGTACTGCCCACAAATTTTTGGCAGACTTGAGGATAAGTTAATTAGCATTTTGGCTTCCACTATAGAGAGCAGACCCTATTCTCTTATAATGGGTGCTGTCAAGGAAGCTTTTGAAAGCGAGGGAAAAATGGCACCCACTCTGCTGTCAAGGATTTTTATGAGGGTCAAGTAGCTTTGGCAAGAATTCAGTCCAGAATGTCTTGGCTTTAACAAAGAATGCCACAGCCGCCCTTGTGACAGGTTAGATTAGCCATGAACCTGGATGCACTAAATTCTTAAGATGGTGAGAGATTGTTGCATTCTGGCACAAGAATTTCTTATATAATCCCTGCCACAATTTTTTTTTTTTTTTGCAAGTGAAGATTTGATGGTTTGACAGCTGTTCTTTTCTCTCTGCTGCTACTCATGACCATACGTAAAGTCACCATGAGCCAGACCACCCCGACATTTATTGGTCCACTGATATCTCAACACATAGAGAATTCCTTGGTGTTTATAAAATGTTCCAAAAGTCTATCTTAAGTAGTCCATGGGTTAC
Source organism: Marmota flaviventris (assembly GCF_047511675.1). NCBI lineage: Eukaryota > Metazoa > Chordata > Mammalia > Rodentia > Sciuridae > Marmota > Marmota flaviventris. Next base: position 106,053,125 of record NC_092499.1, on the reverse strand, counting down.
AGCTTATTTGTCTCTGAGAAAGTCTGAATTAATTTTCAAATTCCATCTGAGTAAATTTTAGACTAAATCACAGATAAATATTAGCATTACTCTTAATCTAAGAGTAGGTTTTTTTTTTTTTTTTTTAGGGTTTTTAAAAATTACTTTTAATTCTTTATTAGCATCAGCCATGGCATTGGGGCATTATTTTATTTCTAAAGGTGGAAGATTTAAGGAGGATGTTAAGGTGATAATTCTTAACTAATTGCAAATACATGAATACCAATTCAGTCTTCCTAAAAGCCCAGTGAAGTAATGTTGTTATCATACCCATTTTACAAATGAGGACATTGAGACAGAGAGGTTAAATAACTTGCCTATGTTTTCTTGCCATATCAGTACTAGGTCTTTACTGAGGTGTCTTCCAACCCCAATGGGTTCAAATTCCTTTCTCGGATGGAGATGATAATCAGGTCAAAATATATGGCTAAAGAAGTGAAAGACAAAGAGGTAGGAGTTGTGTTGGATGAGACTTTTGGGGGGCTCATGTAATAGAAGCCATTGCTTATTTTTTTTGGCTGGGGTACTGGGCTCAATAACTGAGCCACATCCCCAGTCCTATTTTGTATTTTAGTTAGAAACAGAGTCTCACTGAGTTGCTTAGGGCCTCACTGTTGCTCAGGCTGGTTTTGAACCTGCAATCCTCCTGCTTCAGCCTCCTGAGCCACTGGGATTACAGGCATGTACTACCGTGCCCAGCTTCAGATAACTTATTTTTTTAAAAAAATCACAGAGCTAGGTGTGTTGGTGCATGCCTGTAATCCCAATGACTTGGGAGGTTAAGATAAGACAATTGCAAGTTCAAGGCCAGCTTCAGCAATTTAGCAAGACCTTGTCTCAAAATAAAAAAATAAGCTGGGGAAGTAGCTCAGTGGTAAAGTGCCTCTGGATTCAAACACCAGTACCAAAAAAAAAGAGGTGATGGAGGTGCGGGGAGAATCGTGGGCTGTCTCATACCTTCCAAGAAATGAAGGAGCAGCCTCAGCTGCAAGAAGCTCAAGCAAAGGAGACTTTGGCTATTCTGTTCAGCTCAAAAGCTACATACCAGGCTCCTTGAGGCTAGTGATATGTTTATACCATATGTGTGTGTGTGTGTGTATATATGTGTGTGTGTGTGTGTGTGTGTGTGTGTGTGTGTATATATATATATATATATATATATATATATATATATGGAGAGAGAGAAAAAAAATTTTAAAATTGATTTTCATATGAAAATTCAAATTTTCAGCTCCTAGAAAAATCAGACCTGGCAACCTTAAGCTGCATTCATCAGTGGTAATTGACTGGAGCTGCATGGTGGCTGCCCCTTCCTCAGACCCTTCCCCTTCCTGCAGCTCAGCTTCCCCACCCCCTGCCCTATCCCATCAGTCAGCTTATCATCTGTCTGGGTCCATTGACATTGCTGTTCCTTCTCTAGACCAGGGTTTCTCAGCCTTGACACTGCTGACATTGTGGCCCAGATGGTTCTTTGTTGAGGGGTTCTGTGTTGTGGATTGGAGAATGTTTAGCTGTGTCCTTGATCTCCCACTCACTAGATCCAATAGGACATCCTCAGTGTGACAACCAAAAATGAATCCAGAAGTTCCCCTGGGCGCAAAATTGCCCCCAAATGAAAACCATTAGGTAGTATGAGGAGCCTAAGCCATTGGCAGATAAGTCTCCAAATCTCTCCATTATGAATTCTTGGGAATGAGAATCCATTTGGGGTCTTCTCCTCTGGCCAGGTGCCAGTGTGGCATTAGTCATCAGGAATGCCACCTCCTGCAGAAAGGGAAGCAGGATGGGCAACCCAATCAATCAGTATGTATCACAGGGTGTGGAAAAGAGGGCAAAACAAAAGAGAGAGGCCAGGAATAACTCTATAACATTCTTCCCTTTCCAAAGGTGTATCTATTTGTATCTATTTTCTTATTGTTCTTTCTGTAGTTACACACATAGTTGCCATTCTCATTCTGTGGTTGAGGAAGCTGGAATTCAGAGAGAAGTTTAAATTGCTGCTTGAGTGCAGGCTGTGAGGAGGTAAAGAAAGGATTAGAATGTAAGCTTTCAGGAATCCACCTCTGGGTACCCCTAAAATGGCAGCCATCTATAACAGACACCCTGTCCACTCTGGGGAGACTTAAAGAAGAAAAGCTCAACTGTCTATCATCAGACATAGCCCAGGCCTGAAAACATGAATGGCACAGTCGCTCACATTTGCAGAGCAGGTTCAGCTGGCAGGAGGCCACCCTGTCTAACTCTCACTCAGATGGTCTGGGTGTGACCCCACCATTATGGTCTCTCTGGAATTTCAATGCACAGGAGCAATTAAGTCATTCTTCTAATTTCATGTGGTACAGAGAGTCTCGAGCCAAAAATACCATGCTTGGTTCCTACTTTTAGACTTTCAGGGAACTATCTCCTCCTTTTCTCCCTATGGTTAATTTTGATTCCTTCTCTTTTTCTCTTCCTGAATGCAATGGCTAGAATTACAGTCTTGTTTTACTTAGCGAGAGGTTTGAGGGGGTCACAGAACCAAAGCAAATCAGAACCCAGCCAACCTTCATTTGTCAGAAATAGTGAAAATGGGGAATTGTTTGGAGGTCCTCAAATACCCAAGTTCAAAACACAAAAGGTTGTGCAGATTTATCTCTGGTGACTCTCCACAAAATGGCCACTGAAATATGGGGTGACAAAGGAAGTAGCTGTATCTATTTACCTATTATTATCTCTGGGTCCCAGATAACCACAATAAAACCACTTTATCTTTAATGTATAGAATTTCTTGTCTCAGAGGACTATGAAATTAGACCTGTGTTGTTTCCTTAAATAACAACTTTTATCTTGATCTCTCCCAGATGTTTATTAACAGTCACTTCCTGGCAGTCAGATGGCATATACTCATGTGCACCCAATGTCTCAGTCTACATGTGTACCATCATTTAGGTTATAAATCAAGAACTAGGCCTGGGGTTGTGGCTGAGTGGTGGAGTGCTTGCCTCACACATGTAAGGCACTGGGTTCGATCTTCAGCACCACATAAAAATAAATAAACAAAATAAAGACATTGTGTCCATCTATAACTAAAAATTTTTTAAAAAGAACTAAATGATATGAATTCTAGTTAGAACATTTATTATTATTATTATTATTATTATTATTATTATTATTACGAAGGATTGAACCCTAGTTCTTATGCAGGCTAGGCAAATGCTCTACCATAGAGCTACATTTTCAGCCCTTTTTTCTTTACTTTTATTTTGAAATGGGGTCTCACTGAGTTGCTTAGGCTGGCCTTGAACTTGGAATTCTTTTGCCTCAGTTTCCTGATTAGCTGGGATTAAAGACATGTACCATCATGCCCAGCTAGTTAGAATTTTTTTTTTCAGTATGAATAGCTATCATAAGCTTATTTAATATATGTCTTCTCACTAGAGCAATGGGTTTTCAAAAACTTTCGCCTGCATCCGAGCCACCTGGATGACTTGCTAACACACAGATTGCTGGGCCTCACCCCCATACCCAGATCATCTCTTTTAGCAGGTCTGGGGTGAGGCCAGAGTCTCTGCATTTCTAACAAGATTTCAGATGTTTTCTACTGCTAATGCTCCATTTTGTCATCTAGAATAGTCAAGAATGGTGCTTTAAGGGCTAAGGATGTAGTGTATCGGTAAAGTGCTTACCTAGCCTGTGTGAGGCCCCTGGGTTCCATCCCCAGCCCACAAAGATAAATGGACAAAAAAGAGTGGTGTTCTAAGTATCAGGTTTTCCCCAGCAGTAGTGATGATTAGCCCTTTCTGCTTCTGTGCCCTTCTTCCTATTGTCCCTGGGAAAGTCCCCTCTCTTCCCATTGGCTGACAAAGTCAGCTGTATCCTCCCAGCCCAGCCTAAGTCTCCATTTCCCCACAGAGACTTTCCTGATCAGTCAACAGAGATCATTTCCTTCTCTGAACTCTTCCAACTTTTAAACTCTAACATTTAATCCTCTATGTGTTTCATGTACAGAGTGATGCATGTTAGTCCTTTCCCCAACTAGAACAGATAAATTTGATAAGTGAAAATGAGCCTGCTTTATTAGGCCACCCACATCAGTGGATTCAACCAACTACAGGTTGAAAAATATTCAGGAAAAAAAATTGCATCTGTACTGAACATGTACAGATTCCTTCTTGTCATTACAACACAGTGGAACAACCATTTAGCATTGTGCTTACATTGTGTTAGGTATTATGGGAAATCTACAGATGAATTAAATTATGCAGGAGGATGTGCACAAGTTATATGCAAACATATCATTTTATATAAAGGATTTGAACACCTGTGCATTTTTGTGTCCTCAAGGGGTCTGGAAACCAATCCCCTGTGGAAACAAGGGATGCCTATATACTCTTCCAAATGTTCTTGAACCTGGCACAGAGCTAAGCACATTGTAGATAACTCAATAATTTATTGAATGGTGAAGATTCAAATTGAATTCAGAGTGGAAGTAGAGTACTCACGTGCCACCAACTGATGTAGCCATTGGTAGTACCTGATAGATCTGCCGCACTATGCTTCTGATATGATAACTTCTGTGGTTTCTGTACTCAAAGCCACCAATCCTTCAGCCCATCTCAGTATCACCTGGACTTTGGTCCTCTGGGCTTGCTCAGTATGAGAGACTCCCAGTCCTACTCTCAGGGTCACCTTGACAGTGGTCTCTGTCACCATGCCTGCTATCTATTATGTGTGAGAATCAGTTCCTGGACTGCAGGGCAGAGTGATGGCTGTAGGTCAGTGTTCAAGGAGAGAGCTGGAGGGCGAGAGTGAGGAGGATTATCCTGAGAGTGTCTGTTGGGGCCCATGAAGACTTGACATGACATACAAGGAGCTTGAACTTGGTCCTATAGAAAGGGGAGCATTGGTTTGTTTGTTGTTTGATACTGGAGACGAACTAGGAACACTTCACCACTGTGATAACTTCCCAGCCCTTTTTATTTTTTTTATTTTTGAGTTGTCTTTTTAATTTTTTATTTGCAAAGTTGTCCAGGCTGGCCTCAAACTTGAAATCCTCCTGTCTCAGCCTCCTAAATCGCTGGGATTACAGGCTTATGCTACTGCACCCAGAGAAAGGGGAGGGCTTTTTAAAAGGAGGTGACAAAATCAGGTGTGTTCTGGAGGCTGCTGGCTTCTTGTGGAGTAATCTAAATTACCAAAGGCAAATTTTTGAAGCCGAGGAATTGTGATTCAAAGACCTTTTTCTTCGTGGTCAGCTCTTCCTACCTTTTTTAGATTATTGTATTAGATTTCCAAGGCTGTTGTAGTAAATTACCACTTGGTGACTTCAAACAGCAGAACTTGATGCTCTCTCAGTTCTGGAGACTAAACTCTAAGATCCAGGTTTTGCAGGGCCATGAATCTCTGAAGGCTCTGCCCCTTGCTTAGCTGCAGGTGATGCCAGCCGCCCTTGGCACACAGACAGATCACACCAGCCTCTGCCCATGTCATCATGGGGTCTTCTCCTTGCTATGGCCTTCTTGTATGCTTGTCTCTATGTCCCTTTCATAAGGACAACAGTACATTGAATTAGGGGCCACCCTGATGATCTCAACATGATTTCATCTGTAAAGACCCTATTTCCAAATAGGGTGACACCCACAGGTGCTGGGGGTTAGAACACAGCCGCACTCATGACAGACATACTTGACTACACCTTGTTACATTAGGCTTGGGCTTGCTGCCACCCTCAAGCAGCTCTGGTGGCCTGTGTGATGTATTCTTGGGGAGGTCCAGGAGCACCTCCTCCTGGAGTATTCTAGTGGCTCATTTAAGTAACTATGAGGAGAGGGTGCACAGAACCAAAGCAGAAGGCAGTGGGGAACCCGCCAAAGAGATCAGTAAGGATGCTATTGTTAGTGAGAGATAAAGAGGCCATAACCTATTATGTCCCACTGTCCTCCTCTATATAGGTCACCTATGAAAACCTATAAAATGTTACAGAAATCTATAAAGTTGCTCAATTTAAGTTTTTATTGGTGTCCTATATAAAGGACAATGGGACATAATAGGTTAAGTAAGATGATGGTGGTGAGAATAGGGAGCCTGGGTCTTCAGTTGAAGAACAGGTCTACAGCAGAACAGATAGGATCAGATGGGAGGAGAAGGACTCCAGAATGATTCTTAGCCTATTTATAAATGTGTGTGTAGGAATGTAATATCTATCTGTATGTGTGTTGTACATATTTTTGGAAAGATAAACAAGGCCTCATAGACAACCTTCTTCCTAATTAACTTGAATTATGCTGCATTGTGCTGGAAAGCAGAGTAACAAAGTGGAAATGATATGGAAGAAATTGAAGAACAGCCTTGGAAATCTATGTAAGAAAAGACATTTTAAAAGGAAATTGAAAAAGTCACAGATTTTGGCTGACAGTCCCCCCAGTGAAGGGTTCTTTAAAGGGAGCACAAGTGTCAAAGGAAACAACAACCATCAGACAACAGAGTTGGGACACAGCCTACAGGTAGCCCTGCCGCTGTCTGGCCTGGGAATGGTGCTGCCTGACCCCCAGAGCCTCAGGAGTCCTCAGTGAGCCTGAGGTGCCTGGTCTTGGCATCGCCATCATCATCTTAGCTCACCCTTCAGTTACACTTAGTCAGTGGCTTTTGCATCCATTATCTATATGGTTTGCAAATCTAAATCAATGGAAAATCCAGGTCGATGGGTCAGAAAACCCTAATTCAAGTCCTGTTTTGTTTTTAAGGAGTGCGGTGTTGGACAAGACTTATCACTTCTCAAAGCTTCATTTTCTTACCAGTACATGGAACACCAACACCATTCTTAAAGGATTTTTGTGAGGCTAAACAGCAATTGATGAATGGAAAATGCTCAGCTCTCAGCTCCTGCATAGTACAAAGACGTTCTCTTTCCATCTCCCTTTCCATCTTCGTTCTCTTTGTTCTAAGTTTTCTGACTGAGGCCCAGAGTTCTTTCTGCCATTCCTGCCTCTTGGGAATAAAACATCAATAAATAAAAATAGATAAATCGTAAACAAATTTATCTAAAGGATCAGAAAAAAAAAAAACTCATTGGATAATGACAAATTGCATACTCACCCAAAAGGCTAAATTGACAGTCTTGTAGAAGGTATAAGAACAAAGGTAAAAAGGAAATTCAGAATTATAATCAGGATTGACATAGCTCAAATTTGAGAGGCAGAACTAGTATTCGAACTGTCCCTTTCCCACACTGGCTCATCCCGCGGCCCTGCTTGCTCTCCTGATAGAAAACGGCTCTGCAGAACCTCATCCTCCCAGGAGCCTAGGTGTTGATGCAGCCTCCGTGGATGTGGCCAGCGAGCCACACTCAAGCGCTACTGGAGTGTTTGGAGAATGGCTGTCGCCCAGGCCTCATTGGCAGCTCCCTTGGGTGACATCCACTTGGACTTATTTTGACTCCAAAGTTAGAAAGCAGTGGCCTACATTTTTAGCTAAATAAAAGCTAGAAGGGATGATCTCGTTAGGCCTGCCCCCACCACCAGTGTCTCTGTGCTCTCTTCATTCTGCTTTCCCAGTGCCCCTCTTATCTGCTTACAGCCCATCCTGAAATCCCTGACCAGCAGTTCCATTTTGGAGACGGTCCCACAGAAAGGTTAGCTCAGGGGTGCAAAGATCCAGGTACAGGAAGGCCTGCTGCAACAGGAGAGGGAAACCACGAAAATAACCCAAAGGGCCTTTCACAGGGGATGTTAGATGAATGACACCTTGAGCAAGTGACTCACACCCTCAGCTCCTTGTTTGTGACATGTAAACTACTAATAACCAGCCTGACTACAGGACCTTGACATGATGAGTATGATTGCACTTGTAAATTGCAAATGGTTTTGCAAATGTAAGGGATACAGCAGTCAACAGTGGAAAAAGTCCTTGGAGGCCTTTTACAGATAAAGGCATTTGATGTATTTAAACCCTTGGCACTTGCAAATTTAACTGTTAAGGCTTTGCCAACCTGTGGAGCAACTCCTTTGCAATTTGCAGTTTAGCCGAGGCATATATTTTCTTCCATCCATAAATGAATATATCACATGAGAATGAGGAGTGAACAGATGAGGTCGTAACGTCAAAATATGATTGCATTGTAGTCTTTTAAGAGCTCATTAAGAAAGACATTTGTTCTGTATCTTTTATGCCCCTATCAGTAGGCTGGGGAACACATAAGACAAGAAGGTAAAAACTAGAAATGGAACTGGAAAGACATAAACATAATGATAAAGCAATTAGCAGAACAATAATTAATAATGGGCATTACTGGGAAGCAAAGACTAACAAAAAAGCAAAGGTATTCAAGTAAGCAAAGATGTTGTGTGCCTATGTTCATATATGAATACATGACCAAGGTAACTCCACATCATGAACAATCACAGACATGGGAAGTTTTATTCCATGTATATATATGATATGTCAAAATACATTCTACTGTCATGTATAACTAAAAGGACAAATAAAAAATTTAAAAAAATGTTTAAGTCTAATGCTGGGACAATTGGGGTTAAATTTAATTTTACCATATTTAAATGGAAAAATTCCCTCCTAAGACTATACAGGGAGTTAGAGGGAGTTTTACTGATTGCAATCTATAGTGGTCTGTACCTATTTCTCTTCCACCAAACATCCTGGATATACACAGTCCAGGCCTGGAATGGAGCTTTGCAGTTTTCTGGGTGCAGGTTGCTTCCCATTTTTTCTGCTCTGCTCCACTAGGTTGCAGCCCCTGTCCTATGGGCTCGTGATGGAGCTCTGGAACTACCTTCTAATTTTGAGTAGAGGAGGGGGAAAGAGGTCCACATCTCTTCTTCCCTTTATGATGTGTCCTCCAACTATGAACACACCCCTTTCAGTTACATCAGCTGGCCACGCCTAGCTGCAGGAGTGCCTGGGAATGGCTTCTTTATTCTGATCAGCCAGGTGCCCAAGAAAAAGCCAGAGATTGAATAACACAAGGACAGGAAGCACAGTTCACAGGTCAATCTCTCCTGCCAGCTGTTAGACAGGAGGGAATCTGAATAGAGGAAGAGACAAGAGGAGACAAGAAGATTGTGACTCAGAGCTTATCTCATCTGTTAGAGAGTTTGAAGGGCAGTTTAGTGCTGGTTGTGTTTGGGGTTGTACTAAGTAAAGGTTTTATTTAAATTATTGTGGAATGATCTTCCTTGACTCTCTGTTAGGTAGGAAGGCTGTTATCTGAGTAAGGAAAAAGTAAGTCCTGACATCTAGGAGCTGGTTGGTCTGATCCTGACATCCAGGAGCTGGTTGGTCTGACCCCGCTGTCTGGCAGTGTTGCCTGGAGCTGACCTGGTGCTCACAGCTGGGCTGTGTTATCCTCCCGTGTTCCATTAACAACCTCTTAGAACACCAACCTCAGGCAAGGTCACTCCAAAACCGTGGCAAAGAGACAAAACAAGGCCACTGAAAAATTCCGTGTGAGCACAGACAAAATGAGTTTCTCTTACCAAACACTAAGCATCTTCTCACTTAGCAGTATGAGTGGTCACTGCTCCTCTACCATATGGCTCTATTGACTCCAGTCATCTCTCCCTATTGATAAGATTTATTAAGATAACAGTCAAAGAATTGCCTCACTTTCTGACAACACTCAATCTAGAGCAAACCCCTTTTCTCCAAATTCACTCAAATCCTAAAGTAGGCTTTAATGTCTTCCTACTGAGGAGGCTTCGTGGATCCCACCGTGGTGCCCATTCTCCCTCACTGCTGTAGGAATACTGTTCACAGCTGGCTCAGCTCTGGGTGTTCTTGGTGGTCTTTGCTGGAAGACATGAGTTTGTTGTGTAGTGGAAGGACAATGCTATTCCATACCTTCAGAAAATCTGACTTTATTTGGTGACCTCAAGGCTACTTTGGGCCCGCTTCTTAACTTCTAAGAGCTTCATTTTCCTGCTGTAAAATTGTGATGCTAATATCAGCTTCACAGAGTTGTGAAGATTAAATGAAACTATACATATGAAAGTGCTTTTGCAAATTATAAGAAATTGTAGGCATTTAATCTTGTTTATGAAGGAAGAATAATGACAAGTTCTATTTTTCTATGATTTCATTCAGGGCAAAGTCAATGAATACCTCAATTTATAGATAAATGTACATCACCACATAGTTTGGCATTCTTAATCCCCACTTACCTGTACCTGGAAGAATAATGTGGACTGAGAATTTGATCCCTGGGTATTTCTACCCCAACCAGGTTCCTGGCTAAGGATGCCACAGAGGGTAGTCTAAACAGAGTGCCCTGAAAACGTGGTGCAACGTTCATTTGAAAAGAGAAAACCAAAAAAGGCAAAAGTGCCATGGTGATTCATTTTGTGTCATCTGAATAATTAGAAGAGAGCCCTTTTTCCTAATAGCACTCATAAAAACTTCCCTGAGCTTCAGGAATCTAAAGGGAAACTATAGAACCAAGACATAGTTCAGCTCCAGGTGTTTCCAGGCTCACCTAAGCTTTGTGAAGAGGTGGAAAGGGGAGACCTGAAGCAGTAAAGAAGCCAGCTCTGCCCTTCGCTTGTATGTTACCTTGGCCAATTTCATGACCTTCACCTTCCTCGTGCGGAAATGAAAATTAGATGCTTGCCCTGCAACTCCTTCAGGCATCACGCCAGTAGGATAATCTGGATGAAAACTTAACTGTGAAGGGTTGTATATCCAGTAGAGGGTCCATTCTCTGCCTGTTGTTGGGTTGATTTTATCAGGAGAGGGTCCCTGCACGTTGGTTCAGGATAACAAGCATCTTTTAATTTTCTTTACTTTTTTATTTGTTTTTTTTTTTTAGTTATACATAACCGTAGAGTGTATTTTGATATATCATACATACATGAAGTATAACTTCCCAGTCTTGTGGTTGTACATCATGTGGAGTTACACTGGTCGTGTATTCATATATGAACATTGGAGAGTATGCCCGATTCAGTCGACTGTCTTTCCTATTCCCATCTCCCGCCCTTCCAACAAGCAGCTTTTGAGCACTGACTTTCACTCCCACTCCTGTGAGCTGTATAGAAGGTCAAATCAGAACACAGTCATGCCTCTGAGCCACTACTCAGAGACACAACGTGGCTATGGGCTTACACTGTTTATTCCAACGGGAAACCTGGAAGGCACTGCTGCCTCTTGCTTTGGGATTTCAGGTGATTTTATCAAGTTTGGCAGCTGATTCTGCTAATCAAATTTAGACTTGATTGGTGACTGGAATTGAAGGCATGTTCACTGGAACACACCCACCAAGCTGGATGTTTTCTAAAAGTCCAGCCAGGGCATCACACTTTCTTGTTTGGGAATCAGTTGACATGGTAGGTAGCTTGGAGTAAATCTAAGGGAAATTTCATCAGACTGCAACTGTGAGTTTCCTTTCTACACTTTAGAGAAGCCCTAGTCCAACAGATCAAATTCACAGGTGCCCTGGATACCATGGCTTCCTCTCTTGAACAGAACTGGAGATATCCTGCACAGTCCTTAAATTCTAATACTATTCTTAGATTTTAAGCTGGCAAGAATCTGTTATTTACTTTTAATAACTTGCCTTTTATATATCTTTTTAGAGTTTAATGTAGTGTTCCAGGGCTTATAGTGCAATTTGATGAACCTCCGAGGAGTACAAAGCACTGTGCTAGATGGTTCCAGAAAAAAAGAGTTTCCTCTGTCCAGGTGCATGCAGGGCCCATCCAGGGAACCAGTCATGTCATTTCTAATTAATGTCAAGACAGAATGTTAAATCCAGCATAGAGACAGGTTCCAGGCATAGCATCTCTTTCTTAAAGGAGGTAATGACACCCTTGGCATGGATGGGAAACATGAGACCAACTGGTCTTAAGTGACTGTTGTGGCCACCCAGCTAAGGGGTTCTGACTTCCCAATATCAGTCTTTTGCCCCCTTGCACAAGCCTCTCACTCTTCTCTCATCAATGTTCTTTTTCTTTTTTTGGTACCAGAGATTGAACCCAGGGGTGCTTAACCACTGATCCACATCCCTGCTCTTTTTAATATTTTCTCTAGAGACAGGGTCTTGATAAGTGCTTAGGGCCTCACTAAGTTGCTGAGGCTGGCTTTGAATTCCTGATCCTCCTACCTCAGCCTCCTGAGCCTCTGGGATTTCAGGTGTGCACCACCGTGTCTGCCTCTTGTCAGTGTTCTTTTGTAGCACGTTTCCATATCGAGACAGCCGATTAATTTTCATGATTATATAGACGCTGTATTTGGGGTAGCTTGTTCTCTCAAGACATTTTGGAAAATGCCTTAGTTATCTGGACATGTCCCTCTATCTTCCTTCACTAGCTGGCTGCTCTCCTCATTGTGCACTGGTCTCCGTGAACTTGATCAAGGTGTACCAGCTCAGACTGTTCCCCTTTACCTCTTCCCACACCTGATGCTCATGGTGGCTGAGACCTTGCTAGGACTTTGGCCAAATCCTGTGCTGACTTATTATCTCCAATGGGGCATTCCTTTTGCCAGGTGGTGAACACGCCTACCTTTATTGAGTTTTGCTTCATTATTTTAGAAATATTTCTGAAGATGGGAGAAGACAAGTTATTTAAAGCACATAGCAATTGGCATGAAGGGTATACATAAGGAGAAACTAACAAAATCAAATAGTAACCCAGATTGTCTCTTGATGTTATCAAAATATCTCATTTATATGCACCACAGGGTTGACTTTCTGGTCCCTACCAATGCTGTGAGCATGGAAACAAAGGACAAAGAGTAAATCCTCTGGGCCACCCAGCCACTAAGGGGCAGGAATTTGAGCCCACTCCTCAGGCTCCCGTCCTAAGCCTTTCCTCTCTGCCAGGTCATGGAGGAATGGGAATTTAGCAATAATAAAGCTGTCTGCAGTAGTGAGAAAAGTGGTTGCTACTGCCTTGATTCCTCCCAGCATCCAAGAGAATCTTCTCAATTATATATAACAGCCTCCAGGCTCCAGGCCAGAAACACTCTGAGGGTCTTAAGTGCTTCCACCTCAGGCTTGCTACTGCTGATAAAATAAGCCTGGGGGGTGGGGAATGAGCCATCTCAAGAGAAGGCTGCCCGTCAGGGCTGTGGGAGGATGAGGATGCTACCTGCTCCCGCAATGGGGTAACATTTCCTGGGAATGAGGAAATTCCTGAGGAAAGAGGAAGGGAACTGATGACCACAAGTTTCCATGTTATAAATGGGGAAACTGATCTCTTTTAAAAGTGCTTGCATGTAAATATATATTGCAGTTGCTGAATCCATGTTTTCCTCTCAAAGAGGAAAAGAGGATGCTTCCTGGGCTGTGGATATGCTAACTAATGTAGGGTTTTTTTGTTTGCTTTTAAGTTTTTTTTTTTTTTTTTGTAATTGTAGATGGGCAACATGACTTTATTTTATGTTTATTTATTTATTTATTTTTATGTGGTGCTGAGGATCGAACCCAGTACCTCACATGTGATAGGCTAGCACTCTGCCACTGAGCTACAGCCCCAGTCCTGTAGGTTGTTAACTAAAGAAGCATTTTAAATAAATCTTGAAGACTCATGGGCTGGCAAAGCTTAAAAAAAAAAAATTAAAGTATGAAATAAGCCCCTCCCCCAATGAGTCTGTGTCCAGTACTCTTGTTATGATTAAGATTTTATCACTCGGATATCCTCTCAGAGCCAGTCTATAGGCCCTTACGAAGCCCTGCTGGAATTCTTCATCATCATGCCTCCACCCAGACAGAGAAGGAAATGATGGGAATTTCTTTTAAAAAATTAGAACTCTCTGGAAGATTCTTAACTAGGTGGGCACAAGCATCTAGATCAGTGTAGAGTGTGATGGCATCAGGGCAGAGCCACTTCCTCTGTGATGAAGTCCGAGGGTGTGAGTGCAGGCTGGGTGCCTGAAGACGTTGGTGGGGACTGTGAGGTGGTTCTAAGCCTGCAGGAGCCGGCATCTTTGTTAGGAGAGGGGATGGCCTTCAGTGTGCGCCAGGCAGGCAGAGCCACTGGGACAGGAATGTCCTGTCCATCCCCTGCCTTCATCTGGAGACTGGCCTTGCCAGATATACTGGTTGGGAAGAACTGCCCTATATTTCCCCCTAGAATTCCAGAGGACCCAAAGCCCTGGCATTTAACACTTAGCACTCTACTGGTACAGGAAAACTGTGGCTCAAGTGCCTTTTAACTTCTCAGTGGCAACAAAGTATAGCTTACAAAGATCTTGTGTTGCATTAAAGATTTAAGGATTCCAGTTAAGATATTTAAAACCTTTTGCAGGGTGAGAGGGAGATGGTATCATATACCTTGCACCAAATTTCTGCACCTTGCAGCTGGCCATTGAGATTTTTTTAAAAGACAACTTTTGAGTAAGAAGAAGGAGAAAAGATTGTTAGAGAAAATTTAATAAACCTAAGTGGCATAAAAGGTGATTGGAGTTGATTATTGTCAGCTTGGGCTGGTGTTTCTGAAATGAAATTAACTAGGGGTTCCTTAAACCAAGTCATCAGGTTAGCATTCACTTGTCCTGAAAGATCATTGATTTGTGTGAACTCAGCTTCTCAGCTTACCTGGTAACCAGGAATAATATTTCATAATTAGGTGACAATTGCATTTGTCTTTTCTTTTATGGCAGACACTGGCTAATTCCATATTTTTGTATGATGGAAAAATTGAGTCTCATGGTTAAAAAAAAAAAACAACACATTTTCCACAATGGAACTGTAAATGCAGATTAGAATAATTTGTGAACCTTTGTATCTTAAAAACAAAACAGCAGCGGCAGCAATGCTAGGCCTAGCACAGGTTTTGTTGACCGGGTTAAATGATTGAATCAGTGAATGACTAAGTAAAAAACATAGGATGTGGTTCAGAGAAAAGACCACAAGAGCACAGTTGTTGTTACAAGAATACAATCCCTGAAATTACTATTATTGCCAATTCCTGTTTATGAATCAGGAATTTTGGAGTACACGAGCAATAATTTGTATCTCATTACTTTAGTTCAGGAAGGAAAAAAAAAATGACTTCTAAATGTTGAACTTTTCACCTAAAAAGTCCAAAACCTTCATTTCTCCAGTGCTGCTTCAGTAGCATCTGGATTTGTTTTTGTCACTAGGGATCAAACCCAGGGCCTCACACATGCCAGTCAGGCTCTCCACCACTGAGCTACACCCCAGCCCAGCAGTAGCTATTGAAATCACTAACCTACGTGCATACTTTTCAGAAATGGGCTCAAGTCTTGTAAAATATAATATCAATGGTGTGAAAAGAATCTTTGGTCTCTGAATAAGCTTACCAGTCCTCATGTCTGAGAGAATTTACTGTAGAGACGGCTTCTTCCTAAAGTTCTGTCTCGCTGTTCTAGCAGTGGACATGGTGGTTCCTATCTAACAAAGTCCTCTGGAAAATTATTTCCACACAATAATTTTGAGCAAAAAGACAATACTTGATGACTATGCCAGGAGGTAGCAAATTCCCTTGAGGGAACAGGAATGGCTGGAATGTGAGGTTGAGAGGAGAGACTTCCTGCTGTGGCTCAAGAACAGGTGTGGGTAACCTCTCTGAACTGACTGAGGAGACTTCTCCTTTTCACTCAAGTTACTCTTTTCTCCTGTCCCCTTGTCCTCTCCTGGCTTTAAGCAATCTGGTCCCAAAAACTTCCTCTACCTCCACCTTTTAAAATAGATAATCACTCAACAGCACTGTAGCTAAGGGAGAGAGGAGGAACAGGATGGGAGCAGAGGTGAGCCCCAGACATGCTGATGGAGGATACTAGAGATAAGTCTCACACATTATAGCTTTGCATATGGGGAGAGCTGATTTCCTTGCAGACTTCTTTCCAAGATGTTATCTGGGCCATTAAGAAACACCCTTGACTCATAATTCCGGTTTTCAGTTCAGCTTCTGTAGGGCCTTATTTCACACCCCGTGGAGGTGGAAAATGGCCTTACAGATCAGGAGCATAGCTGTCCAGCAACCTCAGCCTCTCAGGGACCCAGCAGGCTGTGAGGAAATCAGCTACCAGGTCTCTATGAAGCCCACGTATGTGTTCCATAGCCCTGTCTGTCTGAAAAATTCAACTCCTGCATAGAATGCATCCCCCTAGAATGCCAAATAACTGATTTTAAATGTAAAATTTATCAAAGTCAGTTGCCAGAGTTTGGGGAACAGGATATTTACATAGTCTTAAAGTATCCCCCTACAAATCATTTGGCAGGAAAAATAGAAATTATACAGTGGAGACATTGGCCAAGACTTAACCAAGTGATAAAAATGAATATCACCAACAAATATCATGTACCTCTAGATGTGATACCCTGAGAAGGACGCTAAATTACTTGCCTAGAATTCTAGCCCAAATGCAAAAGCTGAATCTAATTATGACAAAAGAGCAGAGAAACCCAAATGGAGGGAAATTCTATAAAATAACTGGCCTGAATTCTTTAAAGTGTCAACATCAACATCATAAAATACAAAGGAAAGTTGAGGAGCTGTTATAAATTAAAGGAGACTAAAGAAATCTGACGAGTAAATGCCATACATACATGATCCTGCACAGGGGAGAAAGAAGATTTTCACAAAGGATGTTATTAGGAAAATTGAAACTGGAATATTGACTTGCATAAAAGGTATCACATCAACGTTCAATTTCCTGGCATTGTTAACTCTATAATGGTTAGCAGAAAATTCCCTTCTCAGGAAATATAAGCTAAGTATTAAGGAGTAAAAGGACACAACGTATATGACCTATTTTCAAATGTTTTAGGGGGAAAAAAACCCCAATTATGTGTATGTACATGTATATGCATGTGTATGGGGAGATATATATGTAAATGGTGGGGAGGAAGCAAATGAGACAAAATATCACAAACTGGTAACAGTATAAGAATTCTTTGCATACTTTGCTAACTTTTCTGTAATTTTGAAATTATTTCAAAATGCTAAAATCTTCCAATACCTTCATTATCCTGCACTCAAAAATAAACATCATCCCCTCCCATTACCACTCCACCACCAGTTGTCATCTGTTCCCTAGGCTGGGTCCTCTATCAAACTGAAAGGCTGGACAAGGGGGTCTCCTTCCGTCCCCTCTCTGTTCCCTGCCCCTACTCCTAAGTCAAGTCAGCACCTGCTGGTGCCTGCAGAGAGTGCCAACCAGAAAGTCCTGACTCTATTTTGGAGGGTAATGGGCACTGGGAACCGCTAGGCAGTCCAGCTGTTTTGTCCTGATGTTTAGTGTTGCCAGTTCAGAGGAGCCCGTCTCTGCCGTGCAGAGCCAAGAATTCGCTCATTCGGCCAATGGTGGCTGCAAATTGAGGTCAGTAGGAAAACAGATCTGTTTTGGGTTGTGATGCTGCACACAATATGATGAGTGAACAGAAAAGAATGCACCCAGTGAGGGGACAGCCACACACCCTGGGTTTGGTTCTGAATATCCTCGCAATGCCCAGCATAGAAAACAGGAAACATCAGTTAAAATGGGAAACGCTGCGGGCTGAATTACTGTAATTCCCGCTCTTACTTATAAGTTGGCATGGGCCCTTCATCCACAGTGGGACGCCTCTTGCTTTCCTATGCCTTGATAATTTTGCCCTTTCTTTAGGGTGGTGCCTTACCAAGCTGAGAGACTTTTAGGCTGGAATTGCTACCTTTAAGTATGCCTAGAAATTGTGTTCTTAAAGGGCTGTTTGTTTTTTTCCCTGTCTCTAGGTTAAAAGCAGTCTAGCTGCACTGCTAGTTCTGATTCCCTCCTCCTGCCCCCTCTTTATTTCTAAGTAGGCGAGATTGAGCACACAGAGAGACTCACAGCCCAGCCTAATAATAACCCAGCAATAAGTGACATAGCCATTATCATGCTAGATGGGTAAACAGAGGTATGTCCTCCAAAACAGACCAGCGCAACTAGGAACTTGCTCTTCAATCCTCCCCTATCTCCACCCCTCTCTTAGGGAATTTTTCTAGCCCTTCCTAGCTATAAAATTGAGATAATTATGCCTGTTCTCTGCCTTCCTTGCAAAGTTGTTTTAGGACTCTCCAGGAATGATTAATGGCTAAGTAGCAAGACACCGGGAGCAATATACAAAGGGGAGATGGTGTTATTCTCTTACTGGATGGGGATCTGACTACAGTAGTCTGGGCCCTTCCCTTTGGAAAGAAGACAGTTTTTTTTCTGTGTGACCTGGGCTGCACCCTCTGATGGAGATTCCATCTTGGCTGCCTGTTTCCTGTCCCTGGTGCCAAGTCCTCAGCCAGGCCTTGCTGGCCCTCCTTCCCAGGCTCTATTTTTCCTATTTAACCTGGGCTATGATTTTTTTCCACACATAATGTCCTTTCCTAGTTTAGGTGGTCTTTTGAGGGCTCTCACTTGGAGTAGAGGTCCATGCAAACACAAGCAATGTTATTATTAGTTTCTCATTTGTGCCTTTGCTTTCCTTGTTTCTTTCAAGAATGCCTGTTTTCCTCCTTTTTCCCAATTCATTTTAACATCAGTTATTATTCAATCCTAAATGCAAATCTGATCTCCTTGAAGCCTCCTAGGATGACTCAAGCCTTTGTGATTTTTTTTTTTTTTCATTCATTGCTTCACTGAACAGACACCGAACAGACAAAGCTGTTTATGTGCATGGTTCTTTATTAGAACCAGGAGAGTACAGAGTCAAGGCAAATCCCGCTCTCAAGTGACTTGCAGTTGAGAAAGGGAGAAGGGAGGTATAAACAATTGGTGCAGCACAGAAAGAGAGCAGGCAAGACCTCCTATAATTTCTTGGAACTCATAGGAATCAAAGTGGTAGTCTTTGTATTGGATCTTCCAGGATAGAGTAGATTTGAACACACAGAACATTCAGTCCACCCAGCAGGAACATCATGGGCCAAGATGCAGTGGTAGAAGGCTGCATTTGGACTCCCAGGTGGGTTGGTAGCAGGAGCATTAGCAAAGAGCTGGGCTTTGAACACCAGGCTGAGGAATCCCAACTGCACTCACCTGCACTTACCTGCCCTGTGAGGTTCTCCTGAGGGTAAGAAAAGCCCTATGTCTCTGGATGAGCCAAAGCCTTTGCTGTTTGGGGCCTGGGAAGCCTGTTCGCTTCTTCAAATTCCTGACTGATGTTGAAAACTGGGATTGAGAGGGCAAATCCCAGAATATCTTGTGTTGTATGGTATGACTAGATCAAGTCCAGGTACCCCTCGCTATCCAAAGCTATTAATTTCCACATTCAGCTAGTCAGTGTTTAGGTAGGATATTTGGATATTTATCCATATCTGTATTGTTCCCATGTTTGGGATAGGGGGTAGTGAGATTCCAGATAAAGGACTTATTGAAAAGTTTATACTGGGGCTGGGATTGTGGCTCAGCGGTAGAGCGCTCGCCTAGCATGTGCAAGGCCCTGGGTTCGATCCTCAGCATCACATAAAATAAATAAATAAAATAAAGATATTGTGTCCAACTAAAAAAATAAATTAAAAAAAAGAAAAGTTTATACAAATTTATTAGTTCCTAAATTTGGACCTCAGATGGTGAATTGAATTGAAGCAGCTGTCACAGGAAAAATCTAAGAGACTTTTGAGGGGCCTGGTCATTGTATTGAACCCACACTAAATCATCTTAAATTGTTAAAATTTGTTTTTTGTTTTTTGTTTTTTTTTTTGGGTGGTGCTGGGGATTGAACCCAGGGCCTTGTGCATGCAAGGCAAGCACTCTACTAACTATCTATATCTCCAGCTCTTCAATGTTAAAATTTGTCTAGTTGTTTAACATAAGCAGGGGTGGTATAAAATATTTACATATTTAGAAACATGCATAATTGACCAATCAAAGTAAATCCAGTCAGAGGTTCTTTCTTGGGGGACCTGTGCATCAGTCCTGTATATACAGGACAATCTTTTCTGCTAAATCAAATGAGAAGTTTCTCAAGGGTTTCATTTACTTTGAATTCACTGTGTTGCAGCTTTGAGTATATGTTGGGGGCTTCATATTTTAGATTTATATGAATTTCATTAGCTTTATACTTATTTTTTAATTTCACAAACTATTAATATGTCAATGAACATTTTACAAAAATTTTTTTTTTCTTTTTTTCTCTTTGTGGTGCTGGGGATGAACTGTTTGCTTTTTTGTTGTTGTTGTTGTTTTAACTTGCGTCTACCTCCCATCTCCCTTTATCACCTGCTAATTCTCAGGCTTATTTATTATTGATTATTCATTCAACAGGTATTTTCTTGAATATTCACTGCATGGCAGGCACAGAACTTGGAGAGAGCTCATCTAGTAGGTCTCAAACATTTGTCACTCTGCAGATTTTAGCATGACATTGGCCTGATTCTGGGGTTCAGTAGGTTTTACTTTTGGTCAGTGTAGTTGACTAAGTGATCATAGTAGTGTTGACTCTGCCCTGCACTGGATTTTGAAAAATATTTGACTTTATAGTCTCTGGCTTTGGTGTTTACAAAGCCCCAAGACAAGTGGGCGAAATAAATGAATGCACCAGCTCTGTCTCTGTCTGCTAAAACTGGCAGTTTGGGGCACTTATTAAAAGCTGTCTCTCTGTCCCTCTTGATTTTTCCAGCCTCCCTCATGGCCTTCTTTGTCCCTTTGAGGCCTTTCAAGTTGGTTTTTACTATTCATTTCCCTGCTCAGAAGTGACCTCTTTGGAGAAACTTTCTGCAAATTCCCAATTAACCCCTACCTCCAGTCCTTTGGGATGGACCCCCTGACACTCTCTACAGGTTCTCATCTCAAAGTTCAGAAATTCTGTCTCTTTTTTGCTGTGTGAATGATTTAGGTAGCAGTGGGCTATGTTCAGATAAGAAAAGACCTCTGCAGTGGGCAGGCCCATGGTCATTGGCATTCTTGTTTATAGCTAATGTCACAATTCAGTTGATTGTCATCAGATTGGTCAGGAAACTCACAGTGAAGGTTACTACAGCAACCTGAACTCTGCTGGGGAAAGCAGGGCCCTCACAATGGGGCCTTTCAGAGGCAGCCCTGGGCGGCAGTGATGCAGTCTATACAAAACACAATGGGGCGAAACAGAATAGAAAGGGGCTGCACATTGTTTTCTGCCTCCCTCTGCCATCTGTAGCATTCCTGGTCCATTCTCGCACCCAGAGTTCATTTTGCTTCTCTGGTGGTGCACTTTGAATTTCACAGTTCGCCCGCTTGCTAGGTCCAGTGCGTTTCATGGACATTTAAACAGTGATAATAAAACCTCCAGCAGTGTACAAACTCACAACCTTCACAACCCTCGCAACCAGAACGTGCTCCAGGAACACACGTGAGGACAGGTGGCAAAGGAGTTGGACTTGAAGAAAGCACCAATTGGGATGTTTGAAAATATCCAAACCACTCTTTAAAACCAACGAATTTGCCTGGATGCCTGTAAATCAACCAGGAATTGTTTCAAAAGAGTGAACAAACAATTTAAGTAATCCAAAAATAAAATGATTTTATGCCTTTATTCACAGCTATTTGAAACATATCCACCCACCACACAAAACTTGTGCACCAATAGGGAATGATTGCTTTATTTACATTTCTCGGTCTAGAAAATGGTAGGCAGGTTTTTAAAAACTGAATTGAGTCACTTAGTACGTGGACTGTAGTTACACCATGCAGAAAGTGCTGTGGTTTCCTCAGAATGGAAGTTGGAATTTTTTTTTCTTTCTTTTCTTTAGAGCATTTATGGTGTTTTATTTTATTTATTCATACTGCTTGCCCTATGATCAAACAACTTTTCTTTGTTGTATATTTAGATCTCTTGGGTTGTTTTATTTCCTTCACTTCTTTAATGTTTTCCTCATGTTTAAATCATTTGCCTTTTATCTTTCTCAGCATCTCAAGCTATTTCTCTTTTTTCTAACCTCTGTTCTCCTTTTTGCTACAAGGAATTTAAAAAAAAAAACAAATTGAAATGAACTTTTTTTCCTACGAGCAAAGCTAGTAGCTATTGCAGTATCTTACACAGAAAATCTCTATCAAACAAATGAAACCTTTTCCTTTGACTCCAATAAACTTTAATTGAAATGCAGTCACTCCCAGGCATCTCTGGGTGTGGATTATTTGGTTAGTAAGTAATACTGTGCTTTTGGCCCACCTCCCAGGGAGGGACAGGGTCACAGGCCAGGGAAAAGGTTAGGCTGGTTGGTGCTACTTCTCACCTTGTGGGGCTCAGGTAGAAAGGGACATTTGTACCCTTTAGAGCAGAGTACGTAGTACAAATCCTTTCAGCAGTTTTTGGCAACCAGAAACCGTGCAAATGTTTTTGCAGATAAACTTGTGATCTTACTGGCAGTTTTAAGCACAACCCTCTGTGTGAGGTGATGTTGACATCTATTTTCTATTCATTGTCCTGCCCCACACTGTGCACACCACTTTCTACATCACTGGGTGTGCATATTTGTTTCTACCTGATGTGGAGAGCAGATCTCAGTTTGTTTTAATTCCTTGCATAAAGTGATTTCTGTTGTCATTTCACTGGGCTAATGTGTGTGTTGGTCCCAGCCTTTTTACCTTTTTTTTTTTTTTCTTACAACAAGGGAGACCAGAATTTACTACCAGCTCTTGACTTCGCAGGGCTGAGAGCAGCATGCTGTTTGACTTTGGAAGCTATGTAAACTATTCCTTCAACAGATTCCCAGCAATTGATGTCTGTCTTGCCGATTTTGTCTGAGTAAGAATTTCTGTGAGGTTATTTTTAACATATTTGAATCCCCTGACGGTGCTAAGAGGCACTTTTGCCACAAAGGAAAGTCAAAACCAATTCCCCGCAAAATTTTGAATGAGAAGCCTGCTCTTACTGAAGGCCAGTGTGTGGGCCTTGAAACTGGCTTCAAGAAGCACTTTGAAGGAGGCAAGTCTGAAGCCCAATGTCATAGGGTGGCTCCAAAGCTCTGGCCTCTTTGCCTCACTGAGCGTTTCTTGCTGTGCCCATTATCTTTCTTCTGTGGGTCATTCAGTGTGCTGGAGATGTCCCTCTATGTACAGAGTAGTAGCTTCCCTTACACAGTCAAGGTAACCCTTCATTTAACCTGCCACCTAAACGCACTTCAAGTGCTACATTTGAAACTTTGCTATCAGAGAACAGCTCTCTTGAGAGATCTTCAGGGTCAGGAATCCATTTCCCCTGTCTTCCACCCAGGGCCTCAGTGGAAGCTGTTTTGAGTTTCTAAAGCCACCAAACTGATACTCCATGCCTGAAATTGGCTTCAAGAAGCACTTTGGGATGGTAGCTCTAGAATTCTTAAATTAAATATTCTTAAATACAATAATGTATGCAAAGCACCTGACATGGTGTTAGGCACATAGTTGGTGTCACACAGTTCTAGATGTGGGTTGCCTTTTTGGTGAGCTGTATTGTATTTCACAGAATACAACAAAAAGTAAGCAGCAGTCACCAAAAACTTCTTTGCATGGAAAATTTGTGGAGCTGAGTTTTAACTGGTATGACCCACCCATGCCCTGTGATCATATTAGATGTGGTCAGCTTGGGTTTCTTATTCAATTTTACTGATTCTGGCAGAAGAAAAGTTACTATTGGAAGGAACACCACAAAGTTCTATAGCCAGAGGTCTGTAGTTCTAATTTCTGTCTTTCCCACGTTTCTCCCTTCTTAATTTTTTTTTTTTTTTTTTTGCAGTACTGGGGTTTGAACCCAGTGTTTTTCTATCACTGAGCCACACACTCAACCCTTTT
The DNA here is from genome assembly GCF_047511675.1 of Marmota flaviventris. NCBI lineage: Eukaryota > Metazoa > Chordata > Mammalia > Rodentia > Sciuridae > Marmota > Marmota flaviventris. The sequence continues at coordinate 106,029,440 of NC_092499.1, read as the reverse complement.
TACTTTTTTAGGCAGGGTCTCACTAAGTTGCCTATTGGCCTCAAACTCATGATCCTCTTGCCTCAGCTTTCCAAGTAGCTGGAATTGTAGGTGTGTACCACATCCACATCCAGTCCCCCCCCCCACCCCCGCTTTTGGTACCTGAGATTTAACTCAGGGGCACTTAACCACTAAGCCCCATCCCCAGACCTATTTTATATTTTATTTAGAGACAGGATCTCACTGAGTTGCTTAGGACCTCGCCATTACTGAGGCTGAATTGGAACTCACGATCCTCCTGCCTCAGCCTCCTGAGCCACTAGAATTACAACAATGTGCCACCGTACCCAGCTCCCTTTTCTTTTTAAGGCAATGTCCAGACTCTTACTTTTCCCCATAAACCGAGGCCTATATCTTAGTGGGAAGCAAGAGGTTCTAGTAAAGTAGTTTCTGAAGTGTGGTACATGCACTTCTATATACAAGATTACTCACCAGAAATAACATATTCAAACTTAATCATATTTCTCTTTTTATTAAAAACTAGGAAGAGGGGCTGGGGTTATGGCTCAGCGGTAGAGCGTTCGCCTCATATGTGCGAGGCCCTGGGTTCAATCCTTAGCACCACATAAAAATAAATAAATAAAATAAGTGTATGGGGTCCAACTACAATTAAAAAATAAAACTAGGAAGAAATCAAAAGCTTCCTATGTGAACGGACACCAGAATCCTCATGCAGTCTAACTGCTAGAGGATCAAGATTCAATAATGGTACAATTTATTATTTGAGAAATTAGAAATATTTAAATGCCAGAACCTCCATGGGAGATTAAAAATAGCACCAGGGACATAGCTGTCACCTTTCTGGCTTCAGATTCCTCATCTGCAAAATAAGAGCTTTGGCAGGATTGATTGATGGGCAAAGCTCCTTCTAAGTGCATTCAGAATTTGAGGATTTGAAATGTGAATTCAGAAGTATTCTTGCCCTTCCTTACCCCTCTTTTGTTGTTTCAATATTTTCATTTTTTGCCCATAAGGCATCAGCCTGTTACTCAAGAAGGCCCTTGGTGTACTTCTTCCCTGCTGTTAGGTTCTCTGTGCCTGGTGTGTTCTCTGTGTCTTCTCTGTCATTGCTTCTTACCCTCTGCTGTGGCAGATCCTTATTCTCAGAATCCTGTGTTCAAAGCCCAGCATGGTGATCCCTGTGATCCATCCCAGCTACTCAGGAGGCTGAGGCAGGAGCATGGCAAGATAAGGGTTAGCCTGGGCAACTTAGAAAAGGGACTGGGGGTGAAGCTCAATGGTAGTGCCCTGGGGTTCAATTCCCAGTACTGGGAGCGGGGGAGGGGAACTGTATTCAAATACACAAATTGCACATTTATATTGTGCAGTTATGCAGCACTTGAGCATCGTGAGATTTTTAAAATTCCATGTTTTAATTGAATCCTATCTTTTCTGTCTTCTTGTTAGCCAGATGAAATGACAATAGTTTCTTGAAACTAAGCATATTCAGAGTACCACAGCCACCAATATCCCCAGTTCCCTTATTATTAAAAGCAACTAGTGCAAAACTTACCCTGTGGGTCAGTGGAATATTCCATGCACTCTCATTCGCTGCCCTGAAAGTCCCGAATGGTACCTACTATTGTTCTATCCCATTTTACAGAAATAGAAGCCAAGGCTGAGAAGTTAATATAACCTTGTCCAAGGCTGTGACTAGAATCTTTTTGTGTGTCTTTTACTTAATGTCCTTATGGAGCTTCCTGATAATTGTAGGGGCTTCTAAGACTTCCATTCAGTTAGCATTCCTTCTCAGAGAGGGAGCATATTCTTTGGCTGCTCTTTACCTTTCCAATTTCTGAATTTAAACAATCTGCTTGCAGTTGAACCTTTAGTGAGGATTTAAGCTGCTCACAGGAAGGCAGATGTACCTATTTGTGCTTCCCCAGAAGCACATAATAAGGCTTAGATAAGCTGATGGTGAAGCTGTGCTGATCATTCCAAATTGACAATTTATTGCAAATTCATCCTCAGAATTTGCTTATCTCAGGAGGCTGGTGCACAGGAAGAGTCCTTTGGGGATTCCTTTGGCAAGGGACACAGCTGTCAGTGTCTGCTCCTTGCTGTGCTCACCCCACGCCCCATCCCACCCGTGAACTGCCACAGTACTTGCCTTTTGCAAACCAGACTCACAGTTCACTTATGATTTCTAAAAAATAGCTGATAATAGGGGCATCAAAAGACAGACTGCCTTCCTACCTGCCTTAGGGCTCTTAGTTGAATCATCAAGCTTATTCTTGACCCCCACCCCATCCCTGCCATACCACACCCCTTCTAAATTCCTTGTCATGTCTTGGTTTTTATTCCATTCCTCAAGTCCAAGGGCTGGGTCCTGAGTCCTCCCATCAGGTGATGCCATAGGGAGAGGCTGGCACTGGGCTTTATCTTTGCATATTGAGCTGCTTTGAACCTATAGGTTTCTGGTGGCACTGATCTGCAGTGTTGATCAGTGGCTGCTCTGGTGCTTCTTCTCCTGAGTTGTACCCACAGGACCCTTGTCTGTGCCTCACCCATCGGCTAGCTCTTTGATCTGATGAACATGTCTTCTTAACACCCAAATATCTTCTAGGCTGATGCATTGATGGCTACATTTTGCCCCTAGAGGAACATGGCACTGTGGGTCCAGGGTCCCCATTTGTCCAACCAATAGCTGCTGCAGTTAAGAATTCACACAGCAAAGATGTTGAGATTCATGCAGCCTCAAATTAATTCACCCAACTAGTACTGATTGAACACTAACTACCACCTGCCGTGCACTGCCCTGCATGCTGGGGATGCTGAAGGAAACAGATGTCCTCTGAAGACTGACATGGCCCAGAGCTTTATCTTTTGTCCTGTCTCAAAATATTAAATAAATGGCATTGGGGATATAACTCAATGGGTTCAATTCCTAGGCCTCAAAACAAAAAAACAAAACAAAAATATAATAATAGGAAAATTTCACGGTGTCATTGTACAGATGAAAGAATTTCATACATGGTACAAATGTCACGCAACAGTTACAGTGAACTTTAGAATTAATGCTCTTTCCAATAACCACTTATTTTGTGATGAGAAATTCTGTGTCAAATGGCCTGGGTTTGAAGCCCACCTGTTGAACTGAGCAAGTTACTTACTTAGCCTCTCTGTACTTCAATTTCCTGCCTTGTAAGATTGCAAGGATTAAGTTATCATATGTAAAGTATGAGAACAGTATCTGGTATATAGTAACAATTAGCTGTTGTGTAGGAAAAATATTTTATTCTGTTCATTCTACAAATATCTGTGGGGTGTCCTGGAGGTGTCCTAATCCCTGTAGGAGGTCTTGGATAGAATGGTGAATGAGACCCAGTTCTGGGGGCCAGGCACTCAGATGGTGTTGCTTACTAAGGCAGTGAAGTGAAGGAGCGGCTTCCCAGAGAAGACGATGCCCCAGTTGAGCTGGGCAGCAGTTTACTAGGCACAGGGTTGGAGTGGGGTTGAGGAGTGTGGGAGAATATCCCAAGCAGGAGGTTAGCCTGGCAGAGTTACTGAAGATCCCACCTTACCCACAGACTCCAGAGTTCAAAAACAAACCCCAGCCAGGCACAATGGCATACTCCTATAATCCCTGTGGCTCGGGGAACTGAGGCAGGAAGATCGTGAGTTCAAGGCCACGATAGTGAGACCCTATCTCAAAATAAAATATGAAACAGGGCTGGAGATATGGTTCAGCAGTTAAGCGCTGCTGGGTTCAATCACCAGTACCTCAAACCAAAAATCAACCCATTATGGCATGCCTGCAAAATGGTATTGTGGGAGCCTCAAGTTCAGGGAAAGCAGGGTCTGAGGGGAACAAAGGCAGATCAGGGAAACCTTGCTACGATTTGCACGATTTGCACATTCCCAGTTGTCTTCTGGGAGCAGCCCTGAGGGCTTCCAGTCCAGGTTTGCAGGGCAGCCAGTGTCCCATGACGGCCCATCCCTCTAGATTGCCAGTGGCTATACTCAAAGGAGCCACCACCAGGCTTTGCCTGGAGAACAGAGAGCCTGCAGGGCTGCAGAGAGCCTGGAGTGAATTACAGAGCTGGGACACAGGACATCCAGGCTTGTGTGTGTGTTTACAAGGGATGAGAATGGGGGTGGGGGGTCGAGACCTGTTCCAAATAAGGGCCTTGTAAGGGGACTTTTGGTGAGGATCGAAGGGGAAGGAGCCACCCTTCCAAGTTTTCTGGAGATTGAAAAGGAAAGAGGACAGAACAGTGCTGGTAACACTGGCGGGAAGCACTCCTAGGCAGAAAGAATAAATAGCAGGTGTCCAGGGGAGCATGCCCTCCTCAGCCACAAGGCAAGGGCTTGCCTTGAGAACTGGCCCGTGTGTGGTGGGAGGATTTTCTGAGGCAAGAAGACCAGAGCAGGGGCCTTAGGACCACTGATGGAAAGTGGGGGAAATTCAGAACATAAATACAGGATAGTTTTTACCTGTGAAAATGGAAGTCTAGGCTTTCATTTCCCAACTAAAGGGAAGCGTGGTCTTGCCATGGGAGACTTTTCACAGCAAGGAGAAACACATCTAGGAAGTAGAACAGACATCATTTAAATTTGCCATGGCTATTTGAAATCTGTGGAAATCTGTGGCCCCAAAGGGGGCAACAGCATGTCCTCACATGTGGATCATAGCACCAGGGAGGACCATAGATGGGTATGTACAACCCCACGTTGTGTATTTTAAAATGTTCATCACCATAGTCACTTTTATATATTAAAGAAATAAAAAGAGCACACCCAGCAAGTGATCTTATGGATATTATTGTATAGATTTAAGCCAAATTAACAAAGTATTTCATAGAAAAATCTGAAGCATAGGATTGGTGGAACTTGGCTATAGGAAAGTTGTTGAAGCAGTTGAAAGTAATCAATGAGTAGGAAACGCTGGAGTGTGGTGTGTGGCAGAAATGTTAGTAATCCCACATGGACACACAGTGTGTGGGGGCAGGCACCTTCCTGCTTCAAGCCATATTAGCGTTGATGGAACAGGTTGAAAGAGATGCAGACATGCAAGTGCTTTTACAAATCGAAGAGGAAATTACCTAAAGACTTTGCTTTGCAAACTTGTGGTCTGGTGGTAGGTGGCTCATCCCGGGCAGCTGGTCATCAGGGCAACCCTTGTCTTCATCCTGTAGTTGGGTTGTGGATGGAGGGGCGATGCCCACAAACATTTTTACACAAAGCTTCTACAACAGAGTGACTGTCAACCCTGCTGATAAAAAACACTTTGCAGTTCCTGCAGTGGGATTATTCTGGAAGCATTGTATCAAAAACTAATAACAATCTTCATATTTTTTTCTGTAATGGTATTAATCAGTAACTTACTATTTGGAAAGTGCTTAAAACAGTTCCTGGCCACCAGTAAGTGTTATGTGCTGAATTCATCATGTCTAAGATGCCACTGGTTCTAAGAGACACATGATTATTTTATCTACTGCTTCAAAAATAAACACTCCCAGTGGAGCTGGGACACACCCATACTTGTTATCTTTTACAATCTCCCCCCCCCCCACCCCACACACACACCTGCTCCAACCAGTGTTGCCAGCCTGGAATATGTCGTCCATCCTTAGCTTCCTGATCATGTCATCAGATTAAAACACTCCTACCAGCCAGGTGTGGTGGCACACATCTATCATCCCAGTTACCTGGGAGGCTGGGACAGGAGGATCTCAACTTAAAGATCAGCCTGGGCAATTCCCTGGGCAACTCAGCAAGACCCTACCTCGAAATAAAAAGGGCCAGGGGGATGCAGTTTAGTGGTAGGGTGCTTGCCTAACACATGGGAGGCCCTGGGTTTGATCCCCAGTGCTGGGGGTGCAGGGAGAGGTGGCTCCACCCCTTAAAGGGATTGGGGTTTGTTTTGATTGTCAATCTTACTTGGTCTTCACAGTAGCTTCCGGGCAGCCTAGTGTTATGAGCCTCCTGCTGAGGAGGGGACCAGCTCTGAGAGGTTGAGTGATTTGTGTGACACCCTGTGGTTCCGTGGCTCAGGGTCTTGGCTGGGAGGGCTAGTCCTTGAGAGTGGCCTTGGCTTTCTGAGATGGAGTTGACCGTGCTTACAGCCATGCAGCCTGAGTCAGTCCTGGTTTATGCCTGTTGTTCCAGCACTGTTATTAACAACACCTTCTTCCACTTTCAAAAGTGACCCAGGTTGGATGGTAAATTACATCTGCTGTGACCGTGGACCGCTTGTCCAGTGGGGTCAACTCTTCCAGGAAGGTTGATTACAGCTAACTTGATTTTCAGCCCCTGGACTTGGTGTCAGCGCTTGGCTTGGAGGATAAGCCTTGGAAGGGAGCTAGAGCAGAAAGAGCAAAGGAAAGCAAGTCAGAAATCCCAGGGTTGAATCTCAGGGATTAAGTGCTATCGGGAACGTGAAAATGGGACACAAATGCTGAACTTTTGGTAGGACTGCATTGTCTTGAATGAATGTAATAAGCACATTCTCAGTTCCTTGAGGTTCCCTCCCCAGCCCCATCTGCCAGTCCCCAGGAAACCTTCTCAGTGCATCTTCTCCAAGCAGAGGAACTTGGTATAGGACAGCCCTGGACCTCAGTTTCCTCATTTACAAAATAGTGATGGGGGTGTGGGAGTGGGGGATTACAACACTTGTGTCTTGCTGGTGTCGTGAGAATTAAATGAAGTAAAGCATTGGCCTATACTTATAGGTTCAGTAAGTTTTCGTTTCAACTACCCAAAAGTTGAGGGGATGGAAGTGGTTTGTTGGCTGCTGACAGTGGCCATGCCTTCCCTTCCAGAAAGTCCCCTTCCATGTGTTAAATCCAGCTCAGCACACACACATACTTGATTCAAAAATACATCTTTGTCTCATCAAAATATTGGAGGTGTTTAAATTCCATAAAGTTGAAATAATGTATTGCGAGCTTAAGGCTGGTTCACATTGCCTTAGACATAGAAGACACACATGTTCTTATGGTTGATCATTTTCTAATCACTTCTAATGGAAGTGCTTCATTCCAGTCAAATAGGAGAAAGGCAAAAGGTAGAATTCCAGAATGTTAATTTAAAAGTCCAAGTCTAATGGACAGGTCTGTTCCTTTCCTGTTGTGACTCACTGAGGCAGAAAAGTCGCATTAGAAAGCAAGCTCAGTTCGAGGGGAGGGGAGGGGGGGATAGGGAGGGCAGCAGAATACAACAGACACTAGTATTGCTCTATGTATATACATGGCTGTATAACCAATGTGATCCTGCAATCTGTACACGTGGAAAAATGAGAATTCATAGCCCATTTGAATCAAATGTATGATATGTCAAGATCATTGTATTGTCTCGAGCAACTAAAAAAATAAAAATAAAAAAAAGAAAGAAAGCAAGCTCAGTTCAACTGCAGGCCAGAGCTTTGCCATTGTCCATTGTTCACAGTGAGAATATGGTTCATCTGCTACCAGGGAGATGCACTTACAGCATTGGAACTGGAACATTCCAGGCCCAGGTTTTCTGGAAATTTGATCTGCTGTCCTGTTCTGCTCATGGACCAACTAAACTGCCCACACATGATACTGTCCTTGTCGTCCAGACGACATCTTCTGATTGTCTTTTGAAGCTAGAAGCTGCACAGAATTCCGTTTTAAAACCACGGTCTGGGCATTTGGCTTAGAGAACTCTGTCAATGCTAAACTAGCAAATGCTCAATTTGATTGACATTGTTCTAAGTGTTTCTATTTATTTTTAAATTTTGCTATAAGTTGAACTTCCATAATTTGAAAACCCAAACTCTAAAACCCAAAACTTTTTTAGTGTCGTCATGACACCACACCTGGAAAATTCCCCAGTTAACATGTGACAGATTGCGATCAAAATGCAGTCACACGAAAAGTATTGCATCAGTTTGCCTTTAGGGTATGTATATAAGTTATATGTGAAATATAAGTAAATTCCATGTTTAGACGAGTCCCATCCTCAAGGTGTCTTATTATGTATATTCGAATATTTCAAAAACTAAAAATAATATTTTAAAAACTAAAACTAAAACTAATCCCAAATCCAAAAAACTTGGTTCTAAGCATTTTGGATAAGGGATACTCAACCTGTAACACTTTCATGTGATTAACATTTCATGTGAACAGTACAGGAAAATACAAAATGGAAAATAAGTCACCCTTCTCCTAAAACCCCAGACCTTTTCCCTAAAGGTGCCTTGTGTAACTTTGATCAAAATGATTGTAACACACATGCCTTTAAAAAATATGCATACAAATGCAGTCATTCAATATTTTTCCACATATTGTTTTTTTCCTCAAACAGTGTATCTTGATCTCCTTATGTTGGCATGCAAGTCCTATTCAGGACTATATAGTACTTCTTCACAGAGTGTCATTGCAGCCAGTTACAAACATGTGACAGTGAACAAATCTGTACATGTGTCTGGCCACCCATTTGCAGGCATTTCTTGGGGTAAACTAAAAATGTAATTGTCAGAACAAAGATATGTGAATTTTATTTAATTAATTATCTGCTTATATACTAATCTGTGTCTAAAATTTTGGCATCTACTTCCAAATTGCTTTCTAAAAATACTTTTCAGAGGCATTTGGAAGGGTGGTCACCCCAAGACTAGGCCCTGCCACACAGGCCTGTTGTGTTTACGTGGCCTATGTAATGGCTTCCCTTTTCTGGGCATCTGAAGACTGCAGCTACCCAGCGTCTGAGTAACTCGTCTCTTGTACGAATTAAATAGTGAGAGTGTTTGCAGAGGTGCCCGCTGCCGGGCGGGGCCTGCCAGTGCCCTCCTGCAGTGGAGGTGGACTTCCCTGGCAGCATAATGCCTGCCTTGTGCTCTGACTCACCTTCGCTCTCATCCGCCTTGGTAAACACGCCAGTTAGTGAGGCTCCACCTTTTAAAACCAGTCACAATCAGGCAGCCCAGGTTTCTGCCCCACAGTCCCCAGGGGGAACTCTGGTGTCTCAGCGCCACCTCCTATGGGTGAGCGACACATCAGGCCATTATGAGGGTATGGGTGTACACCACTCTCTAGAACTTGCCTGTGAATCAGATGCATTTTAATCAACTGAGTCATCATTAAGAAACTAAATGTAGGTCCAAGAAAGTCCGAACTCAATCCCTATCTACTGGGACATTTCGCCCTTGGAATGTGTGACCATTGCCAGAGCTACAGGTAACTTTCGTTATTGGTGTTACTGTTTTCATCTCTTGACTGGCGCCACCTGCTGCCTTTCCAGCCGGTACCTCTTCCTCCAGGGCCACTGGAAAATGAAATAACCTTGCTGAGCACCCTATTTATTTAAAAGATTTCCATTTTTAGTGGGGTAAACAAAGAGGAGTTACCCAGAAAAGAAGCCCACAGAAGAGAAAAGCAGCTCTTACTGAGGTGTTGTGACAGATGACACTAAGGAAGTGTCATCTATCCCTACTGGCCCACTGAGTGTGCTCAGCAGCCACACCTGCCCCACCTCTCAGTCAGGAGTAGGAGCTAGAGATAAAGGGGGAAATGCAATCAAGGTGATTTGTCCCAGCCCTAATATATGTTCCCCCCTCTTCTAAGAGGTCCTCTGTGTCCCTGAATAACTTTCAGTCTCTCTTCCCAGTGTGTGGGGCTGTGAATGGTAGACATTTCCCACCCTGTGGCCAGCCTCTCCCCATGGCAGCTGTGGTCAAGGAGGCCTCTGGATAAGTCACACATTGTCAACTCACTTGTCCCTGCAGAAAACAGGTTTTTCCTTTTTTTTACACCCTGGGGGAATCTTGAAGCTCCCCTGAGCTGGGATGAGAGCCTGAACTTCTACCTTTGGTTTCTAGCAGTTTCCCTGTGGCCTCTGCTGCCTGGTGGGTTCTGACCTGGTTCTCAACAGTCCGTGTGGGTCACCCATCCCCCAAGGGCTCTGCATTGCTCCCACCCTCCCTAGCTCTGGCACAGCAAGTTATAACTGAAAACCTTTGGCACTTTACAGCTTTCTCAACAGAAAAAATGAGATAATAATACACGGTATTAGGGACGGTTGTGAAGGTTGAGTGAGTTCATGTATTGTAACTATAATTGGGGGAGAGGGGAGGGGAGTCAGTGAGGGAGGGCCCGCTCCCAATACACACACACACATTTGTGAGCCATTGAATACAGAATATGTATCAAATTGAAAACAACTCCAGTGTTTTAGTCTTTGATGCTAAGAGGAGGTGGTCATTAACAAAGATTATATGTCTTTTTAATGAGGAATTCCATTTTAGAGATAGTCTGTCATTCCGTTGCCATTTTAAAACTGAACAGGCAGAAACATCTAGTAAGTCACTGGGGAGACAGTGAAAGAGCCATTTGGATGAGTCCATAATCACTGGGTCTTTGATCCACATCTTGCCTTTGCTATGTACTAATTGGGAGATCTCAGCTTCCTCCTGTGAGATTGGGAGTGTTAACCCGTCTCTGATAAGGTGGTTGGCATAGTAAGTGGACTGGCTTCCACCAAACAGCTTCTTGTTTTCATATGCAGGCACTCTTTGGCTTACAAATGAGGTTATGTCCCAATGAGCCCATTGCAATTCTTTAAAAATTGTAAATTGAAGGTGCATTTAATTTCTCCTAACCCCACAACCACCACAGCTTAGCGACACAGTGCACTGTCATAGAGCATGGGTCAGTGACGTTCAAGATCAATTGGCTGCTGAGGAGCTATAGCTGACCAGCATTGTAACAGCATATGGTACTGCGTGTGGCTATCCCAGGAAAAGATCAAAATTCCAGTTACAATTTCTACTGACTGCATATTGTTTTCACACTATCGTAAAGTTAAAAAAAAAAAATCATCAGTCCAACCATAAAGTCAGGACAGTCTGTAGTAACTGCTTGGGCCACGCTGTTGGTTCCTACTCTACTGTAGATAGAAGGCTCGAGAACCAGGGGAGGGAATCTTCAGTGTCCAGTGATATTTGGGGCCGTGAAAATCAATGAACTCCAAAGGGATCTGGGGAATACCTGCTTTTAGGAGGAGGAAACTGCCTCTGAGTGGGAGTGGGGGACAGGTAGGACTCTTATCACCAGGCAGTGAGGTGGGGAGAAAGACAGTGGAATTGGACGCCCAGGCGGACACTGGTCACCATGAGAAGGTGGCCACTGTGAATCAGTACACACACACTGACACAGAGCTCCTTTGTCTCTTGTCCTTTGTAGAAGTTAAATAACCACTTATCAATAGCCTTCTGTTTTGTTTAACTGTGCTTATGTATTTCAAAGAAGAAAAAACATTTGTGGCCCTTCTTGAGTAGGTGGACATTTCTTGGGGTTAAAACACCACTGACACACCTACAGATTGGTTACTCCAGGACCTTCGTTTTCTATGTAGAGTAACTTCTGTGGGTTCTGGGAAAGCTGGAAAAGGAAGTGAAGGAGGTGGGGCCTGGGGAGGAGCCGCCACACTCTGGTTGGAAGTAGACCTCAGGCATTGGATGGAAGGCCGTGAGTCACGCTGCAGCCTGTGCTTTTCCTCTCTTCTGCTTTGCCACAGAGGAAGAAGGAGCGGTGAGGGCTGAGGTAATTTTGTAGAACTGATGCTGCGTGTGGTTCTGAGAAAGCCAAATATATCATATAGATCATTTCCCTCTGCTAGGCAGCATGGGTGGGCAAACCTTCCAGAACTTCTTTCCACAGCTTGAGCCCATGGCACCGAATTGATTTTCCTACGGCGGACCCTTCTTGGCTGATTTTTTTGACGATTGCTTTCCTCAGAGCCTCTTAGAATGTGCACTTAGCAAGGAATTTGCCTCCCTTAGAGAAACAATTGAACACATTTTAAAAATGAAATTTAGCGTGGCTTCCATATCGTTTCTTTTCACCTCCTGCTTCTCTCAAGGAGCCTCCTATTCCCTTTTCTCATCCAACTTTTGACGTCTGAGCAGCAGCCTTTCTATATACACTTATTCAGAATTTTTTCTCTGCTTTGTCCAACCCCCCCAAGTAGTGAACCCCTGGGAGGGGGCGGGGCTGGGCCTCACCCAGTTCAGTGGTCCCCACACTCACCCAACACATGGAGTTTTCAAGAGGATATATGAAGTGTTTGAAGGCAAGGGACCATATTCCAATATCTTGTCACATGCCTGTCATTCATCATTACATATGTATTGGCTTTTTTTTTTGGCTCCTATTGAGTGTAGATTATAATGAATGTCCTTCCTTTGGTCTCCCCTTGCAAATTCAAATTAAAAATATTTTATATCTATTGTAAATGGCTCCTTCTTCAGGAAGTCACGTCTTCTGCCTCAGCCAGGACAAAGGCGTCTTTCCCCACCCTGGAGGTATATTTTGTGTGTGTTCATGTATTGACTGTCGATGATGCATGGATTGCTTTGTCCATCATCATCTAGGTGTCCTTCAATGGACTTGAGCTCCCAAGTGCCACCACTTAGAGTGAGTCTGTGCTCCAGCCTGAGGACTTGGGAAATAGGCAAACATATGGAGGATTGCACCACAGAAATGCCAAGTGAAAGGAAGCCCTGCAGTCCCCAGTGTTAAGAAGCCACTGCTAGTCAGCGTGGCTCTGGTGTCTTGTATAGCTGCCCTGCCCATTTCTGGTTAGTACAGAAATGGTCACTCATTGCAATGTGCTGAATGTGGAAGGCCAGCATTACACGGACAATGATAAGTTGATGACTTGAGGAATTATGACAACATGACCTAGTGATTGCCTGATACATATTCTTTCCACCTCTGGGTTCTATCATGGAGTTTGAAAAACAAGTCTGGAAAGTTTTTATTTCCTTGCCCATTTTCACCCACAAGTTCAATAAACACAGTAAGATTTTAGGAGGTATCAGAGATTGTCCTTCTTGTTTTGAGCTGTTCCCACACTGTTTCCTTTACACACGAAACATGACCCTCACAGCAACTCTATGAAGTGCATCTTATTTCTCTCATTTTACAAATGAGAAGAGTAGCTTCAGCCACGCAGTGTGCTTGAGTAACTTTCCCCTATTTATCTGTAGGTGACAAACCTGGAATTTGAATCCAAGTCTATGAACGCAAAATCTTTGCTGCAATTTATCTGAGAAATATTTGAAAAATTAGGTTTTGTTGTTGTTGTTTTTTTAAACTCCAGAAGGATATGAGCTGTCCTAACAGTTATGTGATTTTTTTGTTGTTGTTTTTTGTTGTTCCCAGGGGAGCAAAGGCGCCTACCGGTACCACTGGCAGAGTCACAATGTCAAGCACAGTGGGGTGGACGACATGGTGCTGCTCTCCAAGATCACAGAGAGCGCCATCGTGGAGAACCTGAAGAAGAGATACATGGATGACTACATCTTCGTATCCTTACTGGTTGCTGTGTTATGATACTTTGCACAATCAAAACGTAGCTTTATACCTGGTCAGAGAGCCATGTGAAGGTCTGAATTTATGCACTCACAGCATTTTCACCGTTTGGGAATGAGGAGCTGGACTTTTGTGTCCCTTGGTTCATGCTATGAAAGGGCAAAGATGATGGATGTTAAATCATCTTCCTGGCATTTCACAAGGTCAAGTTTCGGCTGGTATTTCACTCTATGGTATTGTCCCTTTGATGTGCTGTGGCCCACACATGGTATCTCTAGATCTTAGAAACTTAGAGAAAGTCCTGGTTTGCAGAGAGTCATATCAGTAATGTAGCGAGTTTCATTCCAGACTTAAAAGGTTTGTAAAAGATTGACAATTTGGCTTTTGTTTTGTTTTGTTTTTGCATGAGGCAGTCGTTTTGCATCTTTGTTTACTAAAGGAAACATGAGAATGCAGATCAACTATTGAAAATGCCTGACATTCTTGAGTTGTTCTTTATGTTTCAGTTTTAGCTTGCCGGATGCCATTTCATTATAGGGCTTTTAAAAATGCAGAATGGAAATTTGATTCAAATGTGTGTTGACTTCATTATAAACAGAGAACTGTGATATTTGCTTCAGTTCCTATAAGATTCGAGAGTTCTGATCAGTGCAGCTATGGGAAGAAATGTGCATGTGGTATCATGGGAGTTAGCCATTGATGTGCAAAGATCTGTGTGGAACCTGCATGATGGTACTGAAAGGTTTAACTCTGATGCTGGTGGTGACTTCTGAAGGTATGGTGTCAAGGATGACCTAGGGCCAGGGATAGTGGCGCATGCCTGTAATCCCAGAGGCTCAGTAGGCTGAGGTAGGAGGATTTCGAGTTCAAAACCAGCCTCAACAACTTAATAAGGCTCTAAGCCTACCTGACTCACGAAGTCTAAAATAATTACTTTCAGGAATGGGGTATAACTCACTGGCATAGGGCTTGCCTAGTATGTATGAGACCCTAGGTTTGATCCCCAGCATGCAAAAATAAAAATCAAATAATTATAGGCTGGCCCTTTGTAGAATACATTTATTAAATCTTGATCTAGACACCTATCTAGAGTTTCCAGTAATTTAATTGAATGGAAGCAATTGTGTTTACTTCAGAACTTTTATTTAGCCAAAAAAAAGCAAATACGCTGAGCTGGGGGGTGTAACTCAGTGGTAGAACACTTGCTTAGCATGCCCAAGGCCCCGGGTTTGATCCCCAGAATTGAAAAAAGAAAGAAAAAAATGAAAATATGCTTCTTTGTATTTATCATCATCCAAAAAAAATTTAATCACTTTTATGTCAGGACCTGGGATTCTTAGAAACTAACAGATGAACTTAGGAAGAACTGGGTGGCAGAATCTGGTTCTGAGCTGCCTGAGTTCAGGCTTTACTCTGTGTGGATTTGGTGACCTTAATAGGTTTTGTGATCTGTGGGCCTTGGTTTCCTCATCTGTATAATGAGAGTGATGATTAAATCTCCCCCAGGTGAGACTGCTATTGGTGAAATGAAATCATGCAGTCAGCGCAGAGGGAGAACAAGCTGTTAATGAACACACATGAAGACAAATGTCTAAGTTCTGATGTTTCTGAATTATTTTAAGATTGGTTATTGTAAATTCATGTGCATTTTACCATAGAAATTCGTTTAAATGGACAGTTAATAAGCCCATAAAAACCTTGGGATGTAGGCTAAAGTTACTGTTAACACTGAAACATGTTTATTGCTTTGGGATTTTTTGGCACTGGGGATTAAAGCCAGAGGCACTTTACCAGAACCACATCCCCAGCCTATTTATTCATTTTATTTTGAAACAGGGTCTTGCTAAATTGCTGAAGCTGGCTTTGAACTTGTGATCCTCCTACCTCAGCCTTGCAAGACACTGGGGTTATAGGCCTACACAACCACTCCCTCCAAGGAAACCATTGTTTTTGATAAGCTGGATAAAAACAGACAAAAATAATGTCAGTAGTTGTCAGGAGTCAGTCCATCCTCCTCCCAGACAGCCTCACTCCTCCCCATAAAGACTGTTTACTCCTAAAGCACCAGAAGCTTCTTCAGGATAGGAACTGTGTCTTGTGTATGAAGAACAAAACATAAAAAGCAATTAAAGCAACACATGTTCATCTCATGTGACTTGTAAAACACAGCCAAGCAAAGAGGAGAACACTAAAACACTCCTAGTGTGCACCATTCACTTTGATCACATGTTGATCATATTCACCTATGATTTCTTGCTGCTGTTATTTTTAACAAAAATGGCGTCATTCTGCGTTGTGTATTTCTTGCTTTCCTGCACAATTTTTGTCATGATGCATTGTATTTATGTTCATTGAAAACTTGTTGACTCTCTTAGACTTGCTTTTTAAATTCAAACAACCAAAACTTAAATGACTCACATAGAGGGGGCTGATTAATGCCTTTGAATTAATGCCTTTGAATCAATAACTGACTAATGTTGTGTTCTACCAAGGAAATGAGTTACTTGACCACTAATGACTTTATGTTTTAGAAACCTCTACCCACTTAATATATGGGAAGCCCAGTATAAGTGTGCTTTCTATCACTTTGAGCTTTGGGAGGCTTGATGGTTCTGATGGATGTTTATGAAATAATACTGGGTGCCTCACTGCAAACTTATTCCTCTGATAAGTGATAAAAGTCTCCGTTACTACTTCATGTTAAGGGGGAGATACAATAGCATAGCATTATTGTATAAATAAGAGTTGACTTTTTTTCTTTCCTGTGTTTAATTGTTAAGGCAAAAAGAGCCATTGTTATAAAATTGCTCATTTTACCTCTTCTTGCATTTAATACCAGCACTGCTGTGTATTGAAGGTCAGCATTTGGCACAATCTATTGTTCATGCATTCAGACTGAATGCACATTTCTTTGTTCTACTTTAGGAAAAGAAAATCTGCCTAAGAAATGCTGACATTTGACAGCAATAAAACCATGTATTTTTGAGCTGTTTATCCTAAGATAAGGAAGGTTGAATTTACCATCCATTTGTCATGAGGAATGCCACAATTACATTCTAAAATATTGTAGGAAACTTAAAAAAAAAAAAAAAAAAAAGGAGAATACGTCAATGTCCTTTTGTGCTTCACATCATTTGTAGCCACTTGGGTGATGAAAGCAGTTCCGGTTTTCATCAAAGTACTTCATGCGTAATTGGGTCCAACTTTCTACCAAACTTGGTTTTTTTTGCTCAAAGATCATACTCAAATGTGTCTGGCATTTTAAATCCTTGAATTAGGAGTCCATACTTTTCTGCCAGACTGGTGGGAGGTCTAGGTAGCGAAAGTAGTTGTTCAGAGCGAGGTATGGCCCTCAGCAGCCCCTTGCTGGGCAGCAGGCTGCAGTGAGACCTTGCGCTCAGGGCTGGAGCCAATCTCACGGGTGTGATGTTGGGCAGGTCTCCTCACCTTCTGCCCCATGTCAGTGGTAGATCCAAGGAAGTTGACTCCTCACTGTGGGCAGTTTTGGGGAAGTCACACACCATTAAAATGTTCTTAGCTTAGCTCTTAGTGAGACCATTAAGAGCAAACAAGCAGAAGTTGTACTACCAGTACATTCCATAAAGGAAAGAATATTTTAATGCTAAAAATGTATGAAGGAAATGATCTAAAAATAAAGAATAAACCTTTATGTGGAATGAATTGAGCCTTATGAAAAATTCAGTGCATTATTTCTGTTTTTGTCATTCTTGCCGCAGGTCGAAGAAAACTCATAGATCTATGGACCAGCATTTGAGAACCAATCAATTAAAGATCTGCTGGGCCCAGTCTGTCTCTCATACTCTACTAAATAAGATGGCATTTACTTTTTTTCTGGTTTATCATATCTTTATATCTCCATGCATTTTGAAAATTAACCTTGGACCACACCTCCATTGCCCAAGGTTATGTGGGTGGAGCCTGTCCCGCAGCTTTTCTAAAGGCATGCTGAATTATGTAGTAGGGAGTCAGGGTGAGTGTGGAAGGAGTGACCTGGAGCTCCCAGCCCAGCCAAGCCTTGCATTCTTAGGGAAATCAAGAGGTCTCTGTAGATCCAGTGTGTTGGAAAGTTGAAAATTGTTCAGATAAACAATGAAGCCAAATGTTTATCTGAAAAGGATAAAATATGTTTGTTTCTATTAAGTTTAAAATTCTCTTGTCTTAATTCTCCTGATTTAGGGAAGTGTGTGGCTGCTTAGCATGGAATTAGGCCACATTGCCCATATAGAATTGCCCTGGAGAACCCTCCTGGGAAACTTAAGGGAGCAACTAAAATTTCCCCCCTTCCTACCTGGGTCATTAATTCAGGATTGGCCTACAACAGTCCCAAAGAGGTTTTCTTCTCTGAATGTTTCCTTAACTAGGCTATTAGCAGAATTTATATCATCTAGTTAGTGAAAAATCAAGAATTCTTAAGGCATCCCTTTGTATAGCAGATTATTAACAATCCAGAAAAAATGTTGGTTACCTTTGGAGCTCAGATGCAGCTCAATTCTATTTATTGGGTAACCAAGGCTGAAGAGGGAATGCTTGGGCTTATGTCCTCAGGGCAGCCTTCATTCTTTGTGTGCAGAGATCAGTTTGTCTAGGATAGGCAGCATGAACAGCATTCCCTTTACTTACGACCCAGGGAAGGGTCAGGTTTGCCCACCTTTGCTTTGACCTGGCGATGGATGTGCCCATAGAATACCCCTCCTCCTCCTCACCCGCAATGAGGTTAGTTTCTAGCAGTGCTGTACTTGTTCATCGTTGGATTGACCATAGAGTCATCACATTTGTTTAGCATGAAAATCCAAATGGGAGGCAACTCTCCATTCCGTTTTGATTAGGTCTCCACCATGTGGAAAAGATACTAAAAATAACTTAAGGAGGGTGCATTTTAGAGCACAGAAAGGATCCCAGAATCTAAGAAGAAACATAGTCCTTCCTCCTTCCTGCTTCAGCTCCTTGCACTGTTGCTAATTTAGGGTTGATAGGTAAAATATGGGGTGTCCCTCTGGTTAAATTTCAATAAAAAAAAAAAAAGAAAACCAAATAACTTTTTAATGTAAGTATATACCAAATAATACTTGAGGCATGCTTAAAAATTACTTTTCTGACATTCAAATTTAACTAACTTTCATATATTTTTATTTGCTAAATCTTACAATGCCACTAATGCTAAAAAGGAAAAGTTTTGTAGCTGGGAATGTAGCTCAGTGGTTAGAGTACTTGCCTAGCGCATACTAAGGCCTGGGTTCAATCCCCAGCATGGCAAAAAAAACCAAACAGACAAACAAAAAACCAAAAGCCATAATCCCAGCAACTCTGTAGGCTGAATCAGGAGGATAGCAAGTTCAAGGTCAGCTGCAGCAATTTAGAGAGGCCCTAAGCAACTTGGCAAGACCCCGTCTCAAAATGAAAAATAAAAAGGGCTGGAGATGTAGCTCAGTGGTTAAGCACCTTGGGCTTAATCCCTGGGCACTAAATAAAAAATAAATTCAAATTAAAAAACAAATTTGAGAGAAAGATGTTCATGATTCTTTTCTCCTTCATGAGGACAAGGGTTTTTAATCAATTCTGTCTGTATTGTTCACTGCTGAATTCCCAACATCTACAACAGTGCCTGGCATATGGCAAACACCCAATTCAAATTAGTTGATCGTTGAATGAATAAAAGGAATTTTTTATGTTCTAATAACATTTTGGGTGCATCTTCTCCAGGCTTTCCTGGATCGCCTGAGCAGAAATAATACTCTCTTCCCCTAAACTCGATATATGGTTTATAATTTTCTTCTCTAAATATTATCTTATTGATGGCACTGAGTTCCCCTGAGCTTCTGAAAAGCATGACTGTTCAGTTCTAATTCCCCTATTTGTAAGCTAAGTAAATGAATATGTCTTTAGTCTACCTATAAAGTTCCAATTGAAAAACGTGTTGTTCGAGGAGAGAAATAATAACTGCCTATTTCACTCCTTGGCCATTTCTGTTCTGTCCACACCCGCCCTCACCCCAAGTGTTTCATGTGCCCAATCTGGAAAGAATATGCTTTAACTTATTTAAAATAATGATTTCTTTTTGTAGCACCTTGGTAATTCATTATTATTCTTGAGGGGGAACAAAGCTTTTGGATAATTGCTTTTGTCTTTGTTTATAACCATTTAGAAAACATGTACATGAGCTTTCTATTTGAACAGTCATTATGAGTTCTTGATAACATCTGGTTGCTTAATTTGAAAAATGTGTAGCTGTGAAGATTGATGATGGACCTTAACTGGGTTAAATCCAGACATACATAGGATCAGTATTAATCTCAGTCAACCCTTTCAAGCAGATGCCATATTTTGGGGAAAAGGAAATTGAAATGTACCAAGGAGCGGTAAGTTATGTGCCATATAAATTACTGTAGTGTTCAGGGCTTTTATGATGCATAAATAGTTTTTTCTTGAAGTTAACAATGCATTTGCATTTTCTTATGAATTACTTATTGGGGAAGCTCAAGTAAGTGACATTATTTGATTCTTTAATGATGTGCTGCTGTTTAGAGTACAACTCGAAGAAACACAGGCCAAACCCTTGAGCCTTATTTGTCTACAAAATTAGATAAATGAGTGTAGAATCCTCTTTGTGAGGGAGATTTTCCTGCTTCTGCATATGCCACATAATTCTAAGGAATAAAAAACAATAACAGGTTAAGAAAAATAAGGCAATGGGAATATCCTTTCAGAATTAAACCCTTAGCTGTGGCTTATATGACTTGAAAATGAAAAATGAATATTTTATTACTCCATTTATTAATGTGGAACCATCTCCTATCAACTTTAGCTCCATAGTCATTTCAGTTGTTAATAAAAATAGAAGCTGTGATCCTTGTTAATATATTTTATTTTGCGGTTCAGCACTTACTTCCCTTGGTCTTCCCATCTCTGCCTCTTCCTTTCTTCTGCCACTCCTCTCCTCTGTAGCAGAAGCACAAGAGCATTCACTAATTCTGACCCCTGGAAGTCAAACAAAAGAGAGCCCACACAGATTCATCAGTTGAAGTGGAAGGCAACTTAGTCAGAGCAGGAGCCCACCCCAGTGTTGCCAGATGAATGGTGCTGGTAGCTGGAGCCGAAGGAGGCTGCCACGCGAGAGGCCTTTGATAAAGCTGCCTTTATGGAGGCCCAGCACAAGGGAAACACTGTCTGCAGAGGCCAGGCCCTGCCCTGGCCCCCAGTGGGAGGACCCTGAGACAGAGCTGATTCTGCATCCTTGATGGCAGCCAGGGCGCCATGCATGGAAATACTATGCTTGCGTTTCCTTCCAGTTCTCTGAAAAGGGCTGTTGCCTGTGAGTCCCTTTTAGATCATTCATCTGTCAAAGAATTGTCTTTATAGGAATGTAGAATTTTTTTGGTACCAGGGATTGAACCCAGGGAGTCTTAACTAACTACTGAGCCACATCCCCAGCTCTTTTTATTTCGAGACAGGGTCTTGCTAAGTTACTTATGGCTTCACTAAGTTGCTGAGGCTGGCTTTGAACTTGATATCTTTCTCCCTCAGCTTCGAGAATCACTGGGATTATAGGCAAGTGCCACCACACCTGGCTCTTTTTGGTAATTTTTGAGGGAGTGGTAAAGGTGGGCACCAAGAAATTGAATAGAGCAGGGCTGAAGTCAGGCTGAGACAGTGAATTTATTAGGTACAGAAAAATGTTTTAGTTTGTATTTGTGCATAGCTAAGCAGTCTCATGAGACTAAATCATTAACCCAGGATCCTCCTTCCTCAGCCCCCCAAGTCCCGCTGGGATTACAGGGGTGTGCCACCACACCTGGCTGAAATGTAATATTTTTGTCAGGGGGATGGAGAGGGCATCGGGGATTGAACTCAGGACACTTGACCACTAAGCCACATCCCCAGCCCTATTTTGTATTTTATTTAGAGACAGGGTCTCACTGGGTTGCTTAGTGCCTCATTTTTGCTGAGGCTGGTTTTGAACTTGGGATCCTCCTGCCTCAGCCTCCCAAGCCACTGGGATTATAGGATATGCCACTGTGTATAATTTTTTAAATTGCTAATTGTAACAGTGTTATAAAGTACCATGTAACAGTGTTCCTGAGTACCATGCACTGTGTGTGCATGCAACAACTTTAATAAAACATCCGTGGATGCTGGCTATATCCTACTATATCTACCTCCATTTCACAGGTGAGGAAACTGAGGCCCAAAAGTGACATATTAGAATTTACCAAGCTAGGATTTGAAGTCGGGTCTCCTTGATTTTAGGGTCTCAGGAGATGGGAAATGCCTACTCTGTAATTCTCACAGGTAACTAGCTCAGAGGCTCAGTAAGATCCTAGATGGGAAACCAATTTAGAAGTTCAGAGGAGACACTAGCTTTCATTCAGCAGCTTGGAAGCCTCACTGGGCAGTGACTTGCCCACACCTTTCCCTCGGTTACCCCCAGTGTTCTCTCCACTCCATTTCTTTCCATTTTCCATCCTCTTTTCTTTCTTAAAATCCTCTACTTCCCTGTTTTCAAAGTGACATTAAAACAATATTGAACTAGCAAGATTTGGGTTAGGAGAAGCTGGTCTAAGACTCTATTATGAGGTTCCAGTCAGGCATCCTCTTCTGATAATGAAGGCAGGTTTAACATACTATTCTGGTCCCTGAGTAAAGTTTTCCAGTCACCCAGTCCCAGGATGGCCTCCAGCTCTGACTGGGCAGTTCCTCTGGGGAGCCCTGAGCATGGGATACACCAGTGTTTGCCCTGTGTGCAGGCACCAGCTCCCCTCCTCCTCCCCACTAAATTTGGTCTTCTAGAGCTTGGCAGTGGGCAGCAATTTCTCAGCCAGGCCCCTTTTCCTGTAGTAAGTGATAAGGCTCAAAGATGGAATAGGTTCTGCTTTACCTTTACAAAAGTGAGTTTCCTGTCCATCTTCTCTGTTAATCTCTGCTATTAGTGCTCTGTGTGGTTTATAGCATGAGCATTCTTAACCCCACTTCAGAGCTGGGAACCAGTGAAGCATTCTAAATGTCTGCTCATCCTGGATCTGGTATTCTTTTAACTTTGAGGTTCAGTAATCTTTTTTTTTTTTAAGAGAGAAAGAGAGAGAGAGAGAGAATTTTAATATTTATTTTTTAGTTTTCGGCGGACACAAGATCTTTGTTTGTATGTGGTGCTGAGGATCGTACCCGGGCTGCATGCATGCCAGGGGAGCGCGCTACCGCTTGAGCCACATCCCCAGCCCTAGTAATCTTAAATTTAAGAATACTTTATCCAGCTATCCACCACAGTGAAGTGCTTTTCTCTTTAGTAATTTTCTTGTACCAGGGATTGAACCCAGTAATGTTTAACCATTGAGCCACATCCTCAGCCCTTTATTTGTTTATTTTTTTTTAATTTAATTTTATTTATTTTTTTATTTTGAGACAGTGTCTCTCTAAGTTGCTCAGGGCCTCACTAAGATGCTGAGGCTGGTTTTGAACTTGATATCTTTCTCCCTTAGCTTCAAGAATCACTGGGATTATAGACAAGTGCCACCACACCTGGTTCTTTTTGGTAATTTTTGAGGGAGTGGTAAAGGTGGGCACCAAGAAATTGAATAGAGCAGGGCTGAAGTCAGGCTGAGACAGTGAATTTATTAGGTACAGAAAAATGTTTTAGTTTGTATTTGTGCATAGCTAAGCAGTCTCCTGAGACTAAATCATAAACCCAGGAATTTTTGGTGTAGCAGAATATTTTTCCCCTACTGGCCAAACTAGTTTATCCCTTTAAAGAACCACACCTCCTTGCTTTTCTTATGGAAAATCCACAGTCTCACTTAATTTCCTCTGAGATCCCAGAATCTATAAAGAAAAGAAAAATGTACATAGGAATTTAGAATTCTATTCAAAATCAAACCCAAGTTTTTGGTTGGGTTCTTCTGACCTGTTGCCCAGGTGCCTTCAGAAACATTTAGCAGTAAAACCTCTTTACAGAGGCGTGCTTGAGTGGAAGGGTGTGGTGTTGAAGGACCCAAAGACGTTGGGTCATGTCTGAAGGCTGAGTCACACACATGCCCAGGAAGTGTCCTTCCAGATTCCATCTAAATTTTCTTAGGGTGTAACTCTTTGTAAACTAGGGATATTTTATAAATTCTTGTACCATGCAAACTTTACCATGTAATTATAGGCATTGGAACTATATAGTGGTGGGTTCACTTCCAAGGCCAATAAAAGCATTCAGTGTGTTGCTCTTTCTAACATGTATTTTTGGTTTTGTTTCTGTTTTTGCCTTTCTAGGCACAGTATGAAAATCCACCACATATTTATGCCCTTGCAGATAGTATGTACAGAAACATGATCATCGACAGAGAGAACCAGTGCGTCATCATCAGGTATGAGAAAGACCATATTAGTAGGTGGGAGGACGCTGTGCCACTGTCCTTATAGAGTTCTGCCGGAAGCGTTGGTTTTGCAACAGCCTCTGATGTCACAGGCTGGTTAATGTGTCTGCATGACAAGCAGCCTGGCTGCTTTGTCCTGGTTTATTTCATAATTCGACATCATTGAGTGCCAGATCATAAAAGCTTTCAGTTTCCATAGGGTTGCTGTTTTTGCCCTGTTGCTTAAGACATTGAGGCTTTAGGACACACAGTACCAGCCAGACCTTTCTGATCATGGGGGCAAAGATGCTGTCGTGACCCTGGATGGAAATCATAAGCATCTCCCCTTCATCTGACTGTACTGTGACTTGGCTCTGAAATGATAACCTTAGTATTACAAGCATAGTAACTGTGTTTCACTATGTTGTCTCTGGGTTCCACTTTCTAGGACCTTAATAATTTACAGTTCAAATTTGAACTTCTTTTTTTATATTATTCTGTCATTTGGTTTGAGTTTTTTTGAGGACATTACTAATAAATGCCAGTAGTGGGTATCTGTAGCTATATTTCATAATCCTTTTAACCTGACCCAGGTTCTGAGTGTTGGCTGGGTTTAGGTGCTTTTAAATTTATTTACTGATATGAACATTTTCAAACATAGATATAGAAAATATAAATATCCATACTCCCATCACTTAGAATTGGACAGTTAACATTTTGTCCAAAAAAGCAAACAATAAAAAGGACCCCAAATATAATCATTTTATTCTTCACTACCTGTTTTAGTTTCTTTACCTGATCGTTTTTTTTAACTTTATCATGGATCCTCACAAACATACAAAATTAGAAAGAGCAGAATAAAATGTCCCTCTGTATTTGCCATCTACTTTGCATAGTTATCCATATGTGGCCAGACTTGTTTCATTTAGTTCTCCCCTCCTGTCCCACTTGATTATTTAAAGCAAATTCTAGATAGTAAATTCCTTCATTTGTCAATAATTGGAATACACCTCTAAAAGAGAGGTACATACCTTACAAAGAATAATTCTTGGGGCAGGGGTATAGCTCAGAGTACTTGCTTACTTAGTACATGCAGGACCCTAGGATTGATCCAACAAATGATAATTATTTTGTCATCTAATATTGTTAGTATTCCAATTCTGTGAATGTTTTATAAATTCTTCTCCTCCTCCTTCTCCTTCTCCTTCTCCTTCTTCTTCTTCTCTGGCTTGTTTTCATTTAGGATCCAAACAAGGCCCACCCATAGCACCTGGTTGCTACATCTCTGAAATCTCTTAATTGTTAACTATTCTCCTTTGTTGTCTTTGTTTTCTTGGCACTTATTTGTTAAAGAAAGGGACTGTTTGCCCAGCACTGCCTTCTACAGTCTGGCACTGACTGTATCCTGTGATGACACTTAAGTATTCCACCATTCCCCGGATTTCCTGTAAAATGGTAGTTAGATCTAAAAGCTTGATCAGATTCAGATTCAGTTTTTTGGCCAAAACACTTCATTGGATGCTGAGGACTTAATTCCCGTTGATCTCTCTTCATGTGATGTTCAGATTCTCAATGGATACATCCATTGCTAATTCTCATTTCACCACTATTCCTTATTAGTGGTTAAAAAAAATAGTTATTTTTCAATTCTATTATTTTTCTGCATGTGTTCGTTGGAGTTATTTTGTCACCTTCAAATGCAGTCTTTATGGGGAAACGAGATAAAATGCTCGATTCGTTTTCTTTACTTACCACTTTTCAAAGTAATGAGTTGTTGCCCTAGCAACCTCCCAAGGTAATGTGTTTTTATTTTCAGTATCATTTCAAACTAGTGAATTTTAAATGTTTTACCTACTTAATTATATTGCAGTTACTCTTTTGGAGGCTCAAATGATTCTATTCTTGACCGGTGAGAGCCCTTTCATTGGCTATTATGTCTTTTTGCCATGTCCCTAGTGATATCTGATGATTTCAGGGTCTGAAATGTTCCCAGCTCATCCTGTACATTTCTTGCCCAAGACAAGAATCAGCCACTTCTCCAAGAGTTCCTGATTCATTTTAGTGGGACATGGTATTTACAAACCACTAATCTGGGCACCGAGAATTCTCAATACCCTGTGTTGTTGGTACTTCTAGTTTTCAGAAGACAAGCTAGGGTATAGACATTTATAAAGAGAACAATGAAATATGAGTTCATAGTGCTCTTACGAGTTCATTTTGAAGATGGTAGAGTTTGAACATTTCTTCAGTTTCTATATTTGTAACTCATTTCTCTTGGGTCAAAAATCTTGATCCTGATGATATTAACACAACTACTTTATACTGTCTTTGTTTTTATATACATATAGTAGGATAAAGCAAATAAGTAATTTTGCTAATGCTTTAAATTAACAATCCTAATACTATTATAGCAATACTGAATTCATTTTTAAGTTTATTTGTTCTTTTTGTCCAAGTTCCCCATATTTAAAGTTAAAATATTGGGTTTTTAAACTCACGTAGAACATTCCTTCTCTTTGTCATTTGCACATCAATCTAACCTTGATTCCATTTTCCACTTTAGTGGTTTAACCTTTTTAAGTTGAATTTTGTTTTGTAATTGTGTAAAAGCCATATACATGGCTCCAAAATTGAAGCTACAAAACACGAGCACTGAAGCAGTTCAAGGTAAATACGGATCTCAAGTATTTCAAGGTAAATACAGACTTCATAAAATTTTGCCCCTAAATATTTCCACATGCATCTCTGAAAAAGAAAAATATTCAATATCATCTAAAACACAGCAGTCTATATTCACATTGCTGCAAACATGATCTTCCCTGCTGGCTTATGCAAACCAAGGAAGGTTGGGTGCATTTGGTTATGAATGTTAAAATTTATTTTTATCCTGCCACAGTTCCCCTACTGCTACTTTTTTTTTTATGACATTTTTTTTTTCATGACAAAGTTTTTCACTGCTGTTGCTGGGATTGAATGCAAGTTCTTGTGCATGCTAAATAGGCCCCCTACCATAGCAGAAAGCCCAGGGGCCCCCTTGACATTGATTTTTTTTTTTTTTTTTTTTTTGGAGAGACCAGCCAGTTTTCCTACAGACACCTCCTGGAGGTGTCTAATTGTTTTCACATGGTCTCATTGTATTTACTCCTGTAACTGATTCTTCTATAAATTAGAAGTTAGATCCAAATGCTTGATTAGATGCAGGTTATTCCCGTTGGGGAGGCATACTGGAGTACTGGGAGACTTGGGTTGCTAAGTAGAAAGTGCTTTTGTGGGACACTGAGTTGAGGGTCTCTGGTCACTAGAGAGGTGGGAGGTGTTTTCCTAACTGAATTTATTGAGAGTCTGGATAAGTTTGTTATAGAACCTTGTGCCCTTTCTCCTTCCTCAGTCTTTTCCTCTTCTGGGGGTGTGCTAGGATGGGAAGGGAGGGAATGGGCTTGTTGCACATGCTGCTGCAATGTGGAAGCTGCCTCAGTCTCACCTGGCCCACGATTTTTCCGTGCTCAGATCCCCCGCTGCCTCTCACTGTGGGATACACAGGCACTGAAGTGGGCAAATGTCCTGCTTCCAGGATCCTTTTTTCCAGCTGTTCAGGTGGCAGGGACTTCAAGGATCTCTTCCCAAGGGTTTCCTGTTAAGGTGGCTGCAATTAATTTAGGAGATGGTAGAAGAGGGAGCTTCAGAAACTCCTTAGAGTTAAGCAAAACTCAGGTGAAGGGCTCAGTCCTCCTCACCCTCCCTTCTGATCAGCTGGCTACAAATTCCCACTGCACCCTCAGGTTTAGTAATTCACTAGAGCCACTCACAGAACTCAGGACAACCCTATATTTAGGATTGCAGTTTTATTATTGCAACAGAATGCAAATCAGAACTGGACAAAAGAAATGACACATAGGGTGAGGTCTGAGAGGGTCCAAATGTGAGGTTTCCTGTCATGCCTTCTCATGGAGTCACGGATGTGTTTCTCTTTCAACTACAATATGTGACAGTACCCATTGCCAACCAGGGGAGCTCATGCAAGTCTCTGGTGTCCAGAGTTTTTATTTAAGCTTGGTCACATTTTTCCTGCATGGTTGACCTTTGATTTCTGGATCTTTCTAAAGGTCCAGGCAGTACCTTTAATCTCCAACTTCCTCTGGAGGTATATTCCAAAATATTACATTGTTGAGTTGGTCCAGGCCCCCAGTCCATCAAAGACACATCTACAGGGGCCTGGAAGTCACTTCTTAGGTACAGAGGCCAAAAGCCCAACCTCTCTTGAGTTACAAGAGTTACAAGAGTATTCAAGAGGGGCTGTAGTGGTGTAGAGCATTTGCCTAGCATGTGTGAGGCACTGGGTTCAACTTTCAGCACTGCTTATAAATAAATGAATAAAATAAAGGTCCATCAACAACTAATATATATACAGAAACTGTGGTTCCTTTGCTTTGAGAAAGTAGATTTTCAATTTCTGGCATGTGGCTGGTGGTCATTCTCACCAGTTTTCTGACCCCAGGCAGCACACCCAACACTGTTTTGGGCCTCATTAATTTAATTTATTATTAAATCTGTTAATAAACTGATTGAACAGATGAATTCTGAGGTTTCCTGGCTTTGGGATTCTTTCTTCCAAATAATGCTAACAGGGAGGGAAGACAGAGAAATGTCCAATAGAGAGGCCCCGGTTTGTAGCCATAGTGCTGAATGAGCTGGGTGCTTGGTCTGCCAGAGGCAGGATCTAATGTTGCCTGCCTAAATAAATGTATGATCAGAAAACAAACTGAACCCTTTTTTTCTTTTCTTTTTTTGACACAGGAAATTGAACCCAGGGGCACTTAACCACTGAGCATCTTCAGCCTTTATAATTTTTATTTTTTTATTTTGAGACAGGGTCTCACTAAGTTGCATAGGTGCTTGCTAAGTTGCTGAGGCTGACCTCAAACTTGTGATCCTCCTGCCTCAGCCTCCTGAGCCTCTGGGATTACAGGCTGCACCACTGTGCCGACAAAACTGAACCCATTCTCATGAGAGCTGGAAGAGGAGTCTTCTCCTGTGCTAGGGGACTCTGCCATGGCTAGACAGAGTCAGAATTTGAGCAGCATTATTTAGAATATTTTTTTAAAAAAGTGAATAGTGATGTAATTTCCACGGCATTCTTATAGACCTTCACTTCCTTAACTTCCCTGGCATGACTGTCTAAGTGAGTGTGGATGGGATACCACAGCCCATATAGTTAGCATTGCCAGTTTCCTCACAATCTTACTCTGGTTTTAAAGCAGCGAGCACAGTGACAGGATGGACAGGCAGCTGACTGTTTCTGGATTAGAAATCAGTGCAACAAATTTAATTTTAAAAGAAAGTAATCAAGGAAGAAGATGGCACTAGTTTCCACTGAAGTTTTGGTCTTGAGTCATGAATGCCAGCCAGCTCGATTTGTGAAAATGGCCCGAATAGGGCAGCCTAAGGTAGTCTGACCAAGCTGGTCATCCAGACTCACAAACCAGTGTGAATCTGACCCCAGTTTGTCATGATGTAGGGAGAATCCTGCCTGTGGATGCTGGTTATTCGTTCTGGAACAGAGTCCATGAGAAGAGACAAATCACCATTAGAAGGCTGAACGGAGGGTTGAATTGAGAGTGAAGGGACGATTGGCCTGATGGCACTTAACTCCACCTGGAAATGTTGGGTGCTGGTCTACTCCTCAGAGTAGCCATTTTACTTGGAGAAAAAACCTTCCATTTCTGCTTTTATTTTCCTGCCTGACTCCATGTAGATGAAGCCCCTACTGTTGTCCTGTACTGTCCTACCAACCTAGGATTGGCCACAGATGTTCCCAGATCTTCCTTCATGATATGCTGGCAGACAGGTCAGAGAGATGGCATCTCTAGGTGCTGATTTCATCCACTACACCTTGTGTTCACTAATTTGACTTTCCAGAGATAACTTAAATTTCTTTAACCAATTTCTAAATTCCTTATTAGCTCAGTGGCTATACAGATATCTAGGCGCCACCTCTAGAGGTTGTTTGAACTGATTTGTGGGGGGCCTAGGGCATCTGTATCTTTTCTCAAGCTCCCAAGTTACTTTAGTTGATTCTGGGCTAAGGCTCTTGAAATTCTGATTCCAGGTCTCCTCTGTTTAGCACCTTTAAGCCAAGCAATGTGTACTCCCTGAGTGTCTGCCCTCTGCTGGTGCTCTCCGTATAGGTTATTTTTCATAATCCTCATTGTAATAGCATTACTCTTTCTCAAAGTTAACCCAGAAAATCAGTCTTAAGAGAATTCCAAGATGGCCAAACCAGTAAATGGCACAGCCTATTTGAGCTTATCCCTGTGTGACTTCAAACTTTATACATTTTCTCTATGTCCTACTGGTAAGTGCTGCTTCTATGTCTCAAATGTCCCATGTTTTAATGGAGATGTTAATAACTGCCATATACCCTGAGACAGAAATTAGGACATTAAATGAGGGTAGTTATTCTGGACTTAAATCCCCCCTACAAAACACAGGTACTTTTCTAAACTCAGCTCTTTGTATGTTGTTGGCCTTGATGTTCTTTCTGCATAACCAGGAGACTGGCAGTTGTGTGTGTCATGAATTGGAGGACAATCAACATTTAGACTGACTTAAATAAACAAACATGACCTTATTGATGTGTTGATCGTGGTATCTTACTGGGAAGTGAAGATGCATTTACATACCAGATAGCCATACCTGGACCACTTTCCTGAGTATGTGTGGGAGTCAGAGTTCAGTCTCCCATGTCTTTTCATGTTTCCCTATGGTCAGTTTCTCAACTGTGGCCACATAGCATTTGTATGGTCGTGCAGGATTGGTTGACTTGGGAATATAAGGTTGATTTGTGGCAGGTCCCCCTGAAGGACAAGCTGGTGACCTGCACATAAGTTTGTAGGTCTTGGTGATGTCTTGAAGGTCTCTGAGCAGGGACGTGATACCAAAGGTCAGTCTATTGGGCCAGAGTAGATAGGATCTTGAGGGAATACAGAAATCTCGTGCTGTGGTATGGACTGATCTGAGTTGGAAAGGGAAGGTGTATGACATTCAATAAGCCTGTGAAGGAATAAATGGATGAGCAAGTGAATGTGGACTCCGGGCCATGCCAACATGGAAACAGCAGCTATGTAAATATATTAGCATCATTAAAAAACATGAGCACCTTAAGACTTGGTAGATATCTGTGCACCCAGTGGACAAACAGCCCATATCTGCTTAGCTCATTAATCTTCTGTTCTCTAAAATCCAGAATTTGGATTTGTGTAAGAGAACCACATATATGATATTTGAGGATATTAAAGACAACTATGTAAATCTATTTAATGAAATAGTCACTGAGTGGTAAAAGGAAAGAAGTAGTAAGTGCTTCTCATATTCTTAATCATCTCTTCATCACTGGACAGGATTTTGGCAGTGTGTCCAGAGGCCTTTCTGAAACTCTTGCCGGCTGACCTCTCTGGAGGCACGCTGGGCCTCAGAGAACATTTATGTGGCAGCTTTATTGCAGCCATCAAAAGTGAATTCCTATCACTTTGGTCCTGAACCAGCTCCTGCCACCTTAGAATGTTTACAAACTGTGATGTCAATTTGAAAGCATCATATTTATCAGTTATTAATTTGTTTGAAATATCCTGAAGCCCCCCCACCCCGCCCCATGAGTAGGGCATTTTGTTTTAAATGTATCCAACAATAGTTCACAAAGTCTTTGTATATTGTATCTTGCATAGATGCTGAATGCTTTTAAAAGCATAAAGACATGAGAGATATTTTGAAGGTTCATCAATAGGATTTGCTGACTGGTTGAATATGAGAATTTTGATAGAGAAAAAGGAGATTGTTGTCATTATTAGATCTAAGATTTCTGACCTACCTGCTTCAAAAGATATTTTGGAACTGGAATCCTAATATTTGCAGTAGTAAAGATGAAAGGCAAGACTTCTGGTGTCTGGCTTGTGTCTCCACCCTGTCCTCCCCTTTCACCATCAGGTGTCACATAGATTCTCAAGCTGTCTTCCTGTCTTTGATGTACTTCAGGGACTTTTTATTATTAGCATTGGGACTCTGCTCAAGGCGCTCTTGAGTTTCTGTTGGTCCACCCAGTCTCGTTGACCTAAGCAGCATTGACTGAAGACTCGCTGTCCCTCTAGCCTGGCTTTGGGAGGCCCTGTCAACTCCCACCTCTGACTAACTGGGGGCTTCATGAGGAGGTCTCATTGCCTCTGAGACTCAGTTTGTTGATCTGCAAAGAGGGTAATAGTAATACCTAGTTTGCCAGGTTGTCATAAAGATTGAAAATGCTTTAATTAAAGGATACAAAGCAAATACAGCCATCCCTTGATCTCCCCAGGGGATTGGTTCTAAGACCCCTGCAGATATCAAAAGATATGGCAAAGCTGTGTTCCCAGCCAGGGCGGCCTAACTCTATTGGTTCACTCTTTCCAGTTTTCTCTGTTCTTTTGAGCCAACAGGCTTTAGGTTAGCTGGTACTAATCTATTGCCACCCACAGTCATGAGGTACAATGGAAAGATCTCTGGGGTGAGTCACAGAGTGGACTCTATTCTGTTCTGTTTAAAGGGGTAAATTCTCTAAGCCTCAGTCACTTGTTCTGAAAAATGGGAACTAATACCTTAAAAGAATGTAAAGAAAGATAATGAAGAAAATGTGCATGAAAAGTATTATTAAACTATGATGTAAAATGTCTGCTAGTAACACTGAGAAGAATTATAGAGGCAGTAAGTGGCTGAGCTGGAACTTACACTTGGTCTTCAGACTAAACATTGGGTTCTTTCTATTGCATCAGGCTGGGCTCAGATGAGCATTGCCATGGGGCCATTTTCTTGGCAGACTAGATGAGAATTTTGTCTGCCTGACAGCACTAATTAGCTGGGTGTTTGTCTGGGAGTGGGAAAAAATGACAGCTCTTTGTCTTAGTCACACTTTTTTCAATGCGTTAAGGAATAAATCTGCATCATTTGCCCAGCAGTTTCAACATGTCTGTGTGATTCTGAATTTTATACAAAATAGCATGTATTGAGGATTTGTATTTGAATGTGATTTCAAGGTCTGATAGAGGACCCCTCTCTCATCAACCCTGTAGTCCCCCAGAGGTGTATCACCTCCGATTGACTTCAGTCCCAGGTCCGTGGGGCTGCCAGGAACAGAGTCTGTGAGTAGTCATTGGAGAGGGCTGCCCAGAACATTCTTTGATGTGGCTTCTCATTCTAACAGTATTATCTTGTCTTGTGATCACAGCGAGGCAGGCTGTTATTTGTTTGTTCCAACTGTGTGTGAGATAATAAATGTTTCTGGCAGAAGGCTTGCCTAAATGGGCGTGTCTCAGTGAAGACTCAGGAGCAGTTAAAAGTTTGATCATACTATGAACTGTGCGATTCACACAGTTACTTAGGAAACATTGGTGGTTTTAATTGACTGTCCAAGCTGTGGGAGAATTTTAAATATTCATGCTCATCTGAAGCAGTGTAGCTCAGGCTTCAGGGCAAGACTGCCTAGGTCCTTTCCTAGCTTTGTGTTTTTGCTGTTTTCTGTTGTGTTGACAGAAATACCTGAGACTGAGTACCTGAGTAGATTTTGGATCCTGGTTCTGGAGACCTGGAAGTTTAAGAGCATGATGATAGTTTTGGCAGTGGCTTCTGTTGAGGCCCTTGTGCTGCTTCAACTCATGAAAATACATGGAAAGAGTGGGAGGGCAAATAAGAGAGGGATTATGGGGGCCAATCTTGCTTTATAGCAGCTGGCTCTCAGATAACTAATCTATTCCCACTAAATGAGAACTTAAGGGAGAAAAACATCAATCTATTAATGAGGGCTCCAGCCCCAACCCCACTAGGGCCCACCTCCCAATACTGCCCCATTGAGAATTAGGATTCTACAATGGACCTTGGGGTACATTCAAACCATAGCACAATGCCACTCGCTAGCTAAATGTCCTTGAGCAAGTTGCTTATGAATGGAAATAATAATAGTACCCACTTTGGAGGGGGCGGTATTTGGACAAGATGATTGATATACGTGAAGCACTGACAACAGCCCTTGGTGCTCATTAAACATTCAATGGATACATGCTACAAATTATTGCATATATTTTAGTGTTGCTTTTAAATATTTCCTGGAATTGATGTTATTTCTCATCTTCCAGATTATTTTTCAATTACAACTATTTTTCTTTTATAACTTTAAAATTTAAAAAAGACTATCTTTAAAAAAACTATTCCTTTTGGGGGGCTGGGGTTGTGGCTCAGCTGCAGAGTGCTTGCCTAGCACGTGTGAGGGGCTGGGTTTGAGCCTCCGTACCACATAAAAATAAATAAATAAAAAAAAGGTATTGTGTCCAACTACAACTAAAAAAATATATTAAAAAAAAAACTATTCCTTTTTATCTATCCTTGCAGTTATACCTTTTTAAAAAAGAGTCAAGTTCTTATATCATGTATCACCTCCGATTGTATAACATTGATATCATGTTCTTATATCAAAAAAAGAGGGTCTGAGAAGAATAGGTCCAGTGGGGCTTTTCTTTGCCTTGTCTGTCTCCTCACCTGTGGCTCCCATGATGAATGTCCATCCTCCTACTTTTTCTCACGCCTTGCTGACCTTTCTATCTTATTCTCTGGGTTTTCTGTTTTCTGCCCTTTGTAGTTCCACAGTGCTTAGGCATGAAGGTCCATAAGTTGACCTCAGCCTGGGTCTGTCCAGCGTTTCTGCACCTGCATTCTGGGCAGGAGTGCCAGGCAAACTATGCTGTGCTCGTGGTCACCGGTGGGCATCTTCCAGGCTTCTTCTGGCTAACTTCACTGTGCTTTTCTTTTATGATGTTAGTATTTTGTGGGGATGTCTTCTGAGATTATGACGACATCCTGCTCCTCTTCAAAGTTCCACCCACTAGGCTCACTCACCATCCACAGAAGACTCCTGCCCAAACTGGTCTTCTGTGTGATGGTGGCCAAGTGTGGCAGTCTTTTCCCATCATTCCTTCCACACTTATTTGTTAGTGTTCTATCATGAGAAAGAGCTTTCCTGTGTCCCCTATTTGTTGTTTGATTCATTTTTTTATAGCAATATGGATTTAGGGTCTTCTATTTTATTCCAAAGATCATAATCCAGTATTATTATTTCTCTTGATTTGACCAAACTGGTTCTTAGGTGCTTGATATGTTCACATCAGTTGCTGGACATTTCCTTAGTTTGGGGCATAATTTTATATATATATATCAGACCCACCTTGTATTTTCCCCACTTTGGCCCTGGCATTGGCCATTTTTCCAAAGAAGCCCTGGTTCCTTTTAATGAAGAGTAATTGAGGCCAAGACCTGGGGCTTCAAGTGCTCGCTGATGCTGATGTGTCCCTGCTTGTAGGACTTTTCTGTCTTTTCCTCTCGTGCCTCCTGTTGGTACTCCTTAAAACCATGCCCACATCTCCATTATGTTGTGGATAGCCTGTGTACACTCAGGCTCCATCACGCAGTGAGCTCCTCTTGGGCAAGAGCCATGTCTCACTGTGACCACAGCTTACCATGTGGAGGGGCCTAGAACATGCATAGAAAGTGAACAAGTACACACGCAGAATTTTTGCTTTAAGTTTTTGTCCTTTCTATAGTGCAAAAAAAGCAACATTTCAGTTACACTAAGTCAGCTACAAGGAAACAGTAGCTACCAGGATGGAGAACCAGTAGAAGTATTCTGAAACCAGGAATGAAGTGATGGGAGTAGACTGGTGAGTTTCCAGTAGTGGGAAGAAGGGTGGGCCGAAAGCAAAAATTTTTACTTTTTTAAAAAAAAATATGTATTATTTTAGATGTAAGTGGACATAATACCTTTATTTTATTTTTATGTGGTGGTGAAGATTGAACCCAGTGCCTCATGCATCCCAGGCAAGCACTGTACCACTGAGGCACAGCCTCAGCTCTATTTTTACTTTTGCTAGAATAAATCAAAACGAATTGGAAACACTATTGGTGACTACGTGAGGAATAACCTTCTAACTCAGATAAACCATTATAGTCCTTCCATCCAATTATTAATATACTATTGTATAGATTTTTCTCCAAGAACACTTTTTCTTTGAAATTTTAGTGCATGTTTCCATTTCTAAAGCTAACATGCACAAACATTACATTATTTTCTACTTGAATTAATATTTCTTATATTTGGTTTTAAAGTGCTGGGCTGGTTCCCAACAAGGTTTATTCCAAACTAGGGTGTTAGTTAAAAATTCCTATTTCTAGAAACTATTCTTAGAGATTAACTTTCAGCAGGTTGGAGAAGGGTCTTGACCATGGGCATTTTTAAAATACTCCAGGATTCTGAAAGGCTGATCAGGTTTAACCTGACTCAAAGAAATAATCATACTCCCTGAATCCAGCTATTAATCTAGCATGGTACATTTTCCTAATTTCTGGACTTGGTTTTGTTTTGTTTTCTTTAGAAGTCCACTAAAGCTAATTAAATCAGGAAAGGCTACAAATTGTTCTAATTGCTGTGAGATGCAAAGTAAATAATTCAGGGTTATTCTGTATAATCTGCCTGATAACTTCACCTTCTTTTCACTTGGGTTTTAGTCCAGGGGAAGAAACAGCATTTGCCCTCCCTTATAGGCCAGCCCTTATAGGCCAGCATGATTCTTGTTGCATATCCTATAAAATTCAGGTAATTATCTAACATCTCATCATTGTATGATAGTTTGAGCAAATTACCGGCTGTGATTAATGAAACTTAAGTATCTGTAAATTGAAACTGAGAAATAAAAATTCCGCACATCAATGTTCAGCCAGAACTAATTATTTTAAATCTACTGAAAAAGATCACAGTTACTGGGAACGTAGATGTCCTATTTTTTGGACCTGACATACTTATGTTAATATAAGAGAATAGTTATTTAACTTCCCATTACTCTTTTATTTTGCCTCTAACAAAAGAGATACATACTTCATGTTTGATCATAATATTAAAGGCAGTGTCGGGGTGAATAGCTAAACTTTTATTTTATAATTCTACTAGGATTTTTCTGGGTTTCTTTCTTTCTCTCTTAAAACTTGTTCTATGAGGGCTGGGGATATGCTCAGTGGGTAGAGTGCTGGCCTCACATGCATAAGACCCTGGGTTCAATCCCTAGCCCCATAAAACAAGAAAACAAACAAACACTTGTTGGAGGCAAGAGGATCACAAGTTCAAAGCCAGCCTCAGCAAACTAGTTAGGCCCTCAGCAACTTAGTGAGAGCTTGTCTCAAAATTTAAAAAATAAAAAATAAAAAAATCCTGAGGATGTGGCTCAGTGGTTTAGCACCCTGAGTTCACTCCCCAGTACCAAAATAAACCAAAAAACAAAGGAAAATATACTAGAAAATGTTTCCTCATAGTGATATGAGGGAAGTTTAATAATAATGTAATAGAATTGATGCATATTGATTATCTTGTGATGTGATCCCTCTTTTTTTTCTGGAAAAGCTGTTTTAAAAAATCTGAAATACATGTGTGATTGCTTGTCTAAAAAGAGAAAACAATATGAACAGTAGGAGAAATCACATCAAGGGAAAAAAAAAAAAAAAGAATTGTCAACCAGCTTCCTTAACAAGTCAGAAATATCATTTGTTTTCTTTTTCCATTTCAGTTTTTTCCCACATTACTTTTACATAGTTAGAAAGATGATGTAGATAACATAATCTTCTGCTCAGATTGCCACTTAACCTTAGCTACACTGTCTTTTTTGTTGCCTCGAAGTCTTTATAATTATTTTAAATGTCTGTGTAATGTTACACTGGTGGTTGTGCCTTTGTACTCCTGGATTTTCCAATATTGAATGTTTACCTTGTTATAGCTTAGAAAATGAAGTTTTATTGTTGACAAAACTTGAGCTTCAAATGAGAGAGAGTGCATGTATTAACTGTATCTAGTATATAAATCTTTTGATTATGTTGACCATTTAAAGGAATAATTTCCTCATGGGGAAGGCATATCCTCTGTAAACAGCCTGACACCTCATCCCAGATTCTGGGTTTCTACTTGACATTGTATCTTATGAAATTTCAGTTTGGCTTCCCTGTTCACATGACCAGGAAGCCTGGGAGCTCAGGCCTGACATGAATTGCATAGATGGATTCAGTACTTCAGAGGTCACAAGTCCTAAGTGGAACATGGCTCCCTTGCTTCTCACCTGAGCTTTTTACTTAAACGTACCATGTATTAGTTCAAAGAAATCCAACAAAGTTCTGACTTTTGGGAAATGGCTATTTTAATTTTGTTTTGTTTGGCTTTGATATATCAAATTATTTCAATATTGATTCCAGTTTCCACTTGGGGCTGGGGGATTAACTTGCTTGATTTTGTACCCTAGTCAGAGTTTCCTCTTCTCACAGGTAACTCAGAAATTGATGACAGTTCATCAGGCTGGGTGTTCATAGGAGAACATTTGTGGTGTACCACCAAATTCTTGTCACCTAGCACAAACAGCTATATTGTCTTATGAACTCGTAGCAGCCTGTTTTGTTTTGTTTTTCATATGAAGTCCTCCAACATTTTATATGGTATAATTCTATTATGGCAACACAAAGCCTACCAATAGGAAAATGAGAAATCTGACTTAATCATGTTTTTGAATTATTAATTCAGGGGATTTTGAAGGAAAAAAACGGGGATTTTGAAGAGCAGACTATTAACAAAGGCAGTTAAGCTACCAAACGGAAGGTAGTCTGTTACTCAGGATGTGATTAATATTGCCTCATCATTTAATTTTAGAACTTCTAAAATAAGGAAGCTTGTTCAAGGCACAGTTTGAAATCTCAGAGTGCCTACTTTGTCTTTTTTCTTTTTAATTACAAAAGTAACATATTGTTACAAAAAGTTTGGAGAATAATAAACTGAAAAAGTCTCCCATGGTCTCCTGGCTAGGACCCAAATTTCTGCTAATATTTTGTAATACTTCTAGTCTTGTTTTCATAAATATATTATTTTATTTTTATTCATTTATTTTGTGGTGTTGGGGATTAAATTCAGGGCTTCACCCATACTAGGCAAGCATTTTACACTCCCAGCCCTTTAATTAAAAAAAAAAAAAATTATCTATATATTTTACTGGGAATTGAACCCAGGGACACTTTACCACTGAGCTGTATTCCCAGCCCTTTTTTATTTTATTTGTTTGTTTGTTTTTGTGGTGCTGGGGATTAAACCCAGAGCCTTGTGCATGGCAAGGAGGCACTCTACCAACTGAGCTATATCCCCAGGCCTTATTTTTTATTTTGAGACAGGATCTCACTGAATTGCTTAGGGCTTTGCTAAGATGATGAGATTGACCTTAAACTTGAGATTTCCTGCCTCAGCCTCCTGAGTTGCTGGAATTCAAGGCTTGAACTACTGTACTACCTAAACATATTTTTGTAATGATGTTTTGAAGGTAGTTTGAATCTAACAGTACTTCCTATCCCTTCCCCCCATGTTTACATGTTTTTTTATTAATTAGTTTGCTAATTATTAATTTACTACTTAAATGGTGCTACATTATGATCTAGTAGATCAGAAAGCTTAATGGATGGCCATTATAATTTCTGCAGAATTCTATCCTTCTTATGTTCCCTAATTTTCTTAATCATGCTCCCTATTATTGAGTAGTTAGAATGCTTAAGTGTCTGTCCTGTGCAGAATGGTAATTAGCAAGACTCTAATTAGCGTCATGTTCATGTTGCTCACATAGCCATGAGGATGACCTCATCCTGCATGGTTTGCCTTTCAGGACCCATAATGTACATATTTTTGCTGAATTTCTTGTCACTTGTTTTCTTTTTATTTGTTGGGGTGGGTGAAGGAGCTGGTCATGATCTACTTCACGGGTGGACATTTTTGTCTTTCTTTCCTCAGTGGTGAGAGTGGTGCTGGAAAGACAGTGGCTGCCAAATACATCATGAGTTATATCTCCAGAGTGTCTGGAGGAGGCCCCAAAGTCCAGGTAAGTTGGTAATGACCCATTTTGAGACCTTGTGTTATTTGGAAATGTGAAAGATCCCATGTGCTATTTTTAAAAGAATTTTTTTTTAACATGGAAAAGGTTCTATAACCAAGAAACAGGAAGTCTGTAAAAAAATATCATTTTGAGATAGACATGCCAGCTTCTGCAAATCAATAAAAACAGTCCAAAAGGAAAATAAACAAACCATATCTCATAGAAAATGAAGTATAAATTACTAATCAAACATGAAGATATGCTCATATTGTCATGATAATAAGAAACAAAACTACAAAAAAAAAAAAAAAAAAAAACCTGTATTTTTACCTACTAGATTGACAAAATTCTTGTAGTGTTTTAAACTCTCTTGGCAAGAACATGAGAACATAGTCATTCTCATGTGTTGCTCTGGCAGGAACATGAACTAGTATAGTATACTTTATTTCATGAGGGCATTTCAGAAAAATCTATCAAATTTATACACATGCTCCCTTTGACTCAGTAGTTCTGTTAAAATGATTTCTTCTTTTTTTGAGACAGGGCTTAGCTAAGTTGCCAAGGCTGACCTCAAACCTACAATCCTTCCACCTCAGCCTCCAAAGTAACAGGGATTACAGGCATTAGCCACTGTGCATGTCTTGATTTATCCTTCAGCTATGCTGAAAGGTATGCAAAATGATACATATATAAAATTATATGTGGCATTTTCTGGTAATGCAGAAAACTGGAAACAAATGCTCATCTATAAGCAACTAGTGAAATAATTTGTGGTTTGTCATATATTAGATTTTTATACAGCCATAAAAATGAGACTTTATGTTGTTCTATGAAATGATCTCCAAGATATATTCATTAATTGCAAAAAGCAAGGCTCCAAACCCTCTATATAATATGAGGAAAAATGAGTATGCATCAGTATTTATTTGGATATGCATTACATCTCCCTGGAAGGATACCCAAGAAATAGGTTGTCTTTAGGGAAGGCACTGGGAGACTGGGAGAGGCTGTTCTCTTCCTGTACACCCTTCACATACTTATATTGGACTCTGAATAAATTGCCAATTCAAGAAATCTATAAATTTTAAAAGAAAGGGAAAAGAGAAAAGAAGAAGGAATGATTAGCGAATATGAAGAAAACATCAGAAAATTCACAACAG
Source organism: Marmota flaviventris (assembly GCF_047511675.1). Taxonomy (NCBI): domain Eukaryota; kingdom Metazoa; phylum Chordata; class Mammalia; order Rodentia; family Sciuridae; genus Marmota; species Marmota flaviventris. Next base: position 105,988,668 of record NC_092499.1, on the reverse strand, counting down.
ATGAGAAGATAAGGAGAATTCCCTGGCAGAGAAGCAACAGAGTCAGGAAGATAGAGAGATGAACTGGGTAGATCAGCTTCATCTATTCTCTGTCACTGATTGTGGTAGCAGAATCAACAATGACAGAAGCTAGTAAAGCCAGCTCCCCAAGGAGCAGGGGGTGATGGTGATCAGGAGCTAAGGTCTAGAGGGGACTATCCCAAAGTATAGTGCTCTTCACTGCACACAGTGCTGGTGAACTTTTCAAAATTATAATTCTTGTTCCAAAGTAGAATCAATTCTAAAGATTAATTTTTAAAAATCAGAATCATTTAATAAGGAATGTTATTGCCATGGTGAACTGTAGACTTTTAAAAAAAAGATAAATTAAATTTTTTTATTAATTAGTTTGCTGATTATTAATTTACTACTTAAATGACCTAGTAGACCAGAAAGCTTAAGGATTTTAAGGTCCATATTTTCTTATGTAAACTGAAAGGGTCTCAGTAGGACCTCTTTCTCTGAAGAAAAAGGAAACTCTAGAGCAGTTAGCTCTGTCTAGGAGGAGGTGAATGCAAGTAATGCCTATAATTCTAAGTTTACTAAGTAGCCATATTTACAAAAAGTAAAATGAAATTAATTTTTAAATGTTTTATTTAAACCAACTGTGTTCAGCTTTTCATCACTGTAACAAAATACTGGAGAAAAAACAACTTTAGGAGAAAGATTTGTTTTGATTCACAGTTTCAGAGGCTCAGTCCTCAGTCAACTGGCTCCATTGCTCTGGGCCTGCGGTTAAGGCAGGGCATCATGGTGGAAGGGCATAACAGAGGAAAGCTGCTCACCTCATGGAAGCCAGAAAGCAGAGAGAGAGAGACAGATGAGGGGGAGAGAGAGAGAGAGAGAGAGAGGCGCCTAGGGACAAGATAATAGTTCCCAAGTGTATGCTCCCAAGAAGGACCCACTCTCTTCAACTAGGTCCCACCTCCTGCAGTTTCTTCACTTCCTAGTAATCCATTCAGATCATTAATTCATCAATGGATTAATGGATCAGAGCCTCATGATTTAAACATTTTCAAAAAGCCCACCTCTAACACCACTGTATTTGGAATCAAGCCTTCAACCCGTGAGTCTGGTGTGGTTCAGTCCACTTGCTTTTCTCTATTCACATGACTCTGTCCTTAGAGGGCCAATGTGGAGGCAGGAATCAGAATGCTATTTTGTAAGTGGGCTGCTCTTTAATTTATTCTTTCTCTTTTCCTTGGTAACTTCATCACATGCTTCCAATTCTGTTGGACATCACTGATAGTTCATAAGTTCATACATGCAAAACCATACTCACTTTAAAAGTCTCTGATTAGACCTGGAGGCTTGAGCTCTTGCCTTAATCCCCAACACCACAAAAACAAACAATTGTAACAGCAGCAGCAGAAGCAGCAGCAACAAAAACAACAACAGTTTCTAATCAAAGAAGGGAAGAGATAGAAGAGCCTTCCACTCATTCCTTTCCTAAGAGGAGCTGAGAGCTTTGAGTGGTGTAGGCACATCTAGCCAGCAAACAGAAGACAGAAGATCCATAAACTCAAAATTTATTTTACAAAGAAAAGCAAATTTTATAATGATTCACGAGTTTTTAAGGACTAGACAGATTGGAAATATTTTTCTGAGTTTGACCCCATGGAGGGACCACCCAGAATTTGCCCTTGGTGCCATTGCTATCAATGATTCCAAAGTTGGACGGAACCAGTCCTCATTTCTTGAGATACCTAATCTTCTGAATATTCAGATGGGTGCCGAGGGAGCACTTTGGCTGTTAAATGGTCGATTTGTCTTGAGTGCCTTATTTAGTCCTGTTTGCCACAGCCCATGACCTAGTGGTCGGATTGCAGACGGTTAATGTTGATTTTTCTCTTCCTGTTTTCCTATGAGGACAGTGATACAGAGCTCTTGGCTTAGAATTAGTCAGTAGCTAAAGAGCATAAGCCAGAAGACTTGTTATTTCTGGAACATGTTTAACCATAGCATGTGAATAATTAGAAGTACAAGGAATGACTCATTGTTGAAAGACCTCTCCAGCATCAAATCCTATCTATTGAACTGTCTTATGTCCGTGGTGTGTTTTGCACACTTTTAAGTCTGGCATAGAACTTGGGTGTTTTGAAAACCAAATTCTTCCCCTCTAGGAGACTAGGACTTATTTCACAAAATCCAGCATTGGCCCAAGTGTGGATCCACGCTGGCAAAACCCGCAGCACCAGGGAGCTGGTTAGAAATGCAGGTTCTTGGATCGTGCCCCAGACCTGCTAAATCCACATCTGCATTTTAACAAAATCCATAGATGATTCATGCACATTAAAGTTTGAGGAACACCAGATTATATTTCTAAAACTTTGAGGAAGAGATACTAATTAATTTTCCCTTAAGGTAGCTTTTGCTTGTAGTTGAGCAGGGGAGGAGCTGGGAAGGGCCATGATCAGAAAAACTAATCACAACAGCAAGGAGATGCCCCTTGTTGCTTCACTTTCTTACTTGCTGTGACTCCTGGCACACTCAGAAGTGCAGAGTGAAGCTGTAGCCACACTAGGTAGAGGTCCAGATCAGGAACATTTGTGGATTCTGCTTTATTCGTGGCAACCTGGCTCCTGGGGATCCTGCATCAAGCCAAGGGAGTTGGGAGACCCAGTCGCACATACAGGGTCAGATCTGTTGCCATGAAAGAATAGATTCTCGAGAAATTCCCAGGGATACATGACTTGGGGCTTCTCTCCTTACAGCATTCAGAAACTAGGACATTAGGGAAAGTGCAGCTTCGCATGTGTGGCAGGTGTCTGCACCTCCTTAACCTGTGGTCTGTTTGCTGTGACAGCATGTGAAGGACATCATCCTGCAGTCCAATCCGCTGCTGGAGGCCTTTGGGAATGCCAAGACTGTCCGAAACAACAACTCCAGCAGATTTGTAAGTCTCATCCCTGTTTCAGAGAAATTTGCCTAATTGATGATGATGATGCTATTACCTTAAGTCCTAGGTCCCAAAGGAAATAAGAGCATTTCACATATCATCAGGAAGCCACCTTGTCAATTTCTCCTTTATTTTCTAAAGCAGCATGTTATCAAGCTCCAATTTAATCTTTGACTAAAGTTATTTTTGAGCTTCAAGAATGCAAACTAGATATTTCAAAAGCAGTTGCCTTACTGAAGAAATAAAAATTGATGAAAGTGGTGGATTTGGTTCCTGAGGAGTTTTGCTTGTTCCCTAGAGAAATGAATGGAATCAATAGGTATCTCAGAGATCACTGCCCACCAGCAATGATTTTGCTCCTCAGAGCTTGGTCTGTGAAAGGAGCAGATCCTTGGACTGACTGGTTGCATGGAGAGAAACTTCCTCCCCTGTCAGAGTGAGCTGACTGCACACCCAGCCTCTCTGGCTTTATGCATTCACTTTATGGGTTCAGAAGTGACTGGACCTAGCTTCACAGAGTGCCTCCTCACTGGCTTATGTACCCAAGGTTACAAAAATGTCAACCCATGCATTGTTCTGAATGCCTATTTCCACATTTTTCTGTCTGGGTGTCTCCTGAGGTGGTAGATTAGAGAACAGGAATAAAATCCCCTTGATAGAAAGCCACATTTACAAAGAAACAAATGCTTACCCCATAGCCTGATTTGTATAGATTTTGCATCTTATTTCACCATAGATTATGTCTGGCACTAAAACACGTGAGGAGCCATCTGTGAGGCTGATACTGGGCCATTTTTAAATAAATAGTGGGAAATTCAGAGAAAAACAATTTCTTTTTTACTCTTTATTTTGGAAGGAAGTTTCTGTTTCCAAGAGAAGCTTCACCATGTTCTCATGCAATAATTGTCAAGTTCCCTGGTGGATTGTGTCAATCAGGCTCACCTTCACTTTCCTTGTTCCTCAGGATTATTCAGAATATTTGCTCCTTTGTTTATCTCTCATATCTTTTGGCTAGTGCCGGGTTGTTTTATCCTGAAGTTTCTAGGTGATAGAATAAGAAAGAAAATGTGAACATATTTTCCGCTTGACCTTTTTTCCCTAATTGTCATTCTTAACCTGCCTCATAAAAGTGGAATCGATGAAATTCAGCCCTCTAGCTACCCTTCATCCATTCCTTTGCCTTCCTTAGAGAGCAGGACAAAATAAAACAAAAACTCATCATTTACTATTTATCTGATTACAAAATTTCATATAATCCCACTGGAAGGATGGGAAAAGTATAGATGGGCTGTACACATCCTTTCCCCCTCACCTCCTGCCAGAGAGGAAATTCGCTTCCTCTGAAACAAGTTGGCAGAGTTCACTGTTGTTAGATTAAGTGTACCAAGGGATTTTCTGGCCCATTCTTTATACCTTTTGGTTGAGCAGGCAAGTAACTACTGGAGGAAAATGGGCAGGGAATATAGCATATCCTTATTTAGTCTGGTTGGAAGGACTGATTCTCTCTGAATGCAGAACTGTGTGATTGGACAGAAGCTCAGGTTATTGTTTGATATGAAAAATTGAGGAAGTCTAGGCCAGAATTAGGAATAATTCAGAACATGTCTCTCATTTATGAATTTCCTTGAATTATATACTGTATTCAAAACCTATTTGCAGCATTATGTTTTTGTTTACCAACCATTAAAGGAAATCCCTAACTTTCTTGCAGGGAAAATACTTTGAAATCCAGTTCAGTCCAGGTGGGGAACCAGATGGTGGAAAGATCTCCAACTTCCTTCTGGAAAAATCTAGGGTGGTGATGAGGAACCCTGGAGAGCGGAGTTTTCACATATTTTACCAGGTTTCCCTTTATATCTTTTCTTTCCCATTTCTTTTTCCTCCATATTAATATATATTTATTTTATTTTTTTCTCTCAGTCCTCAAGTGTAGATAGTTTAACAAGCTGAAGAGACTTCATTACTACCATATGCAGGATCGTAAAAATGTCCCTGCCATCAAGGGAAATAAGTTCTAATTGGAGTGACAAGGCAAATTCCCTGAAAGTTAAATAATCAAAAAAATGTTGACATAACTTCAAAACAGAAGTAGGAGTGTTTGATTCTTTGCCAAATGGGAATTCATATGGAGAGATTTGGCCAGGATGGTAAAGGGGAGATGTTAAGGTGGGGAAAGCCCTGGGTAGAGAGTGGAGAGGGCACCTATCAGGGAAGTTGGGTGACTGAACCAAAAGCCAGAGAGGTAAAAGCCAGTTCATGAGCCAGCCTCAGCCAGCTTGCAGGGCAGACTTTTCAGCAGGTGGACTGTTGGAGAGGAGAACTGATCTTTAATGCCAGCTCAGAAAGTTTCCTTTCAGACCATTAGAAGCCAGGGACAGTTTGGGGTCAGAGCAGTGTACAGGATGCTTTTAAAATCATGTTCCAGTCTTCAGCAACCATATGAATCAGCTGTATTAAAAATATTTTTAAGTATTTAAAAATATAATGATGTCCTATCAATTATTAATGTTTGGGTTTACTTATTAATATTTTTATATTAGGGGTCCATATTAGTTTTCTTGAAGAAAGGCCTGGTAACTGTTTTGTTTTGGGTTTGAAGATCACTGGATTAGAAGGAAGTTGATCCTTGAGAGTAACTAACAATCTCTTCAATGCACAGATGGTTTTTTTGGAGGGTTTTTTGGTACCAGGGATTGAACTCAGGGGCACTCAACCACTGAGCCATATTCCCAGCCCTATTTTGTATTATTTAGAGACAGGGTTTCACTGAGCTGGTTAGTGCCTCGTGATTGCTGAGGCTGGCTTTGAATTTGCAATCCTCCTGCCTCAGCCCTCTGAGCTGCTGGGATTACTTGCGTGTGCTACCATGCCTGGCCACAAGATGTTTTTAATGATGGCAGATCATTCTTTTAGTTGGTGTCTGTTGGTTGAAAAAGTACATATATGACCAAAAGCCTCTCTGAGTTCAGTTATGCATGTAATTGTATTAATCAAAGCAATATTTATGAAGTGAATGAAAATGGTTGTGCATATCACACACAGCAATATGTTATTTATCGAGTACTAGACAGAAGTGTTTAATGGATGTCAGGATCCCTTTCAATAAATGCAGGCCCCACCCACCTCTAGGAGGCAGATCAAAAAATACCAAAATAGAGGCTGGGGACAGAGAGCTCAGGGGTATCAGAGTTTGACAAACAGTAACCCTCAAAGATGTGAAATAGATGAAACTCCATGGGAGTAAGTGTGGAGAGAAAAATAATGCCCATGCAGGACCCAGAGATGCCTAGGTCCTCCACAGATGAGAGGCATGAAGGTAGTGAGAGGAAAACAAGGAAGCCCAGGATCCGGATGTGTCCCCAAAGCCAAGGGAAGTCTCAGGGGGATGGGCCACCCCGGTTCTAATGCTCTGTGCTCTGGAGGGGAATGGGGCTGGCCAGGGATCTGAGGACTAAGAATTGGCTTAGCTACTGGAAAGTGGGCAGGAGAGGAATTTTGCCATAGTGGTAAGGAAAGATGGTGAAATGTAGCTACAAGTTTTTTAGTGTGCACCCTATAGTGAGAAGAGTGGGGAGGCCAGCTCCACTTTAAAAATTCAGGAGTAATTAAATCAGAGAGGAAGTAGATTATGCACCCTGAGGAAGTTCAGAGTCAAAGAAAAGCTTTTAACAAAGGTAAAGAGCCCCATGTTTGTAGATAGGTGAGTTGGAGAAAGGGAAGTTGGAAGATACTAGTGAGAAAGACTATGTGATCTGAAGGGAGAAGTTTGAAAGAGCTGAGGAACGTTCTTTGTTGCAGGTGGGGGTGGAATAGAGGACAGATGAGGCAGGACACCAAATAGGAAACAGGAAGCAGGTTTATTTGGCTGCAGACATGTTCAGAGGTTATAGCTTTCGTTGTAATCAAGTAACCCTCAAACCCCGAGTTCAGGCAGTTTCAGAACTTTATACCCACCATGTGAGGGGAGGGGCTCAGAAGTTCACACAAAAACAGCTTTTTCTTCCACTGTTCTGGGCAGGTTAACCCTTCAAGGACAGTGCCTGAGGAGGGGGGAGCTTCTTCTCCCCTTTCTTCCCTCCCCTGGCCAGCTGTTACCTTGGAGCCCCATTAGTAACATCTTCTCTATCTTTGAAATGTAAACTTGTCTGTGAAGCTCAGCTCAAGGCCAGAGGCCTTGTTAAAGGACCTGTCTTTCTTATCACACTCTGCATTTGCAAACCCCTTCTACCAACTATTATATATGTTGTTATTTATATTAGATAGTCCATAAATATTTGTGAAAAACTAGCACCTGAAGTGCTGATCTCTTTTGGCTGGTGAAGTAAGATAGAGCAACAGGAAACAGGAAGTTTAACTATATTGAACTCTCTTGCAGAAATTCTTTTGCTGATAGTCCTACAATCAATTATAGTGAAGATCTCTGGAGAAGCTTGATTAAGATTTTCTGTGGAGGGGGGTGTCACGACATGGGGAGTAGGGAAAGAAAGGAGTGTCACCAAACATTTTCAGTAGACAGGGAAAAAAAAACACAACAAAGGGAACCTGATGTCACAGGTTGTCCTGGAATTTTTCAATAATGCCGCTGGGGCCACCTATTTGCCACAGGGGAGCTAAGACCGCATGAGGAACTTGACAGAGATGGAGAAGCAAAGCTAGGAGCTCTCTGTTTTTCTGAATATTGCTTACATTGCATTGAGGCCCTGGGTTTGACCCCCAGCATGGGTCAGGGGGCAAACTTTCCATCATCTCAGTATTGTTTGTTGGGTTCATGCCATAGTGTCCTGGAGATGGCTTGCACAGGATGTATGCATTTCTTCCCACCTCTTTTGTGACATTTCTTTGATAGGTATGCTCCCATTGGGACTAATTTCAACCACGAATATTGGGCAAACACTGCATGTAAATGGTTTTTTCCTCCCAGGAGTTGATCGTTAAACCTTTTCCAACACCATTGGTTGGAGTTCAGAGTTAAGGCAGACATCAGTGCTGGAACAGTCAGTGATCAGACTCTCATAGAGCGGGAGCTCCACGTTTTTTCAGTATGCACCCTGTAGGGAGAAGGATGGCGGAACCAGTTCCACTTTAAAAATTCAGAAGCAACTCAGGCAGGAATTTAGTGGTGGCATTCTGTTTTGCTTTCTACTCTTTCAAAGGATCACAACTGTAGCAGTACAATTTTTTTCACTGGACAAGATCCTCAGCTGTTACGGGTTTTATTAGAATTAAGAATTAAAATTTGCCACAAGCCTGCAGTGGTGCATGCCTGTATAATCCCAGCGACTTGGAGGCTGAGGCAGGAAGATCAAAAGTTTAAGACCAGCCTCAGCAACTTATACCCTAAGGAACTTAGCGAGACCTATCTCAAAAAATAAAAAGGTCTGGGGATGTGGCTCAGTGGTAAAGCACCTTGGGTTAAATCCCAGTACCAAAAAGAATTTGCAGAGATGGTTTGGGACTATAAGTAAATAAGATATTCACAAGTCCCTTCATATTTTGGACAGTGGAACAACCTATATATTGAGAAAGCAGGGCAGAAAGTTCTTTCTGCCTGGGCTCAGTCATGGTCGTAGCAGGAACTATGGGGTCACTGTGGGTGCCTTGTGGGCCACATCATAGTACATGTCATGTTCTGTCACTGCAGCTCATCGAGGGGGCCTCTGCGGAGCAGAAGCATAGCCTTGGTATCACTAGCATGGATTATTATTACTACCTGAGCCTTTCCGGGTCATACAAGGTTGATGACATTGATGACAAGCGGGAGTTCCAAGAAACTCTGGTAAGTACCAGCACAGGGCCAGGCAAAATCTCCTCTCCAGCTGGGTATCACCTGTGGCATAAAGGGCAGTAAAGGTCACCAAAGCAGAGAGCAGGTGACCTGCTACTTTGTGCCACTGTAAGCATGCCTTGTTTAAGACCTATCTTTCAACAACTTTAAATGGTCATGTGCCCAATGGCCTGAGGACAACTTAATGATTTGAAATGGGTGAAAAAGTGAGTTCATCCTTGTCCCTCTGTAGGAGCTCTGATAATCAGGTAAAACCTATTGTGGGCAATTCACTTACATGCACACTTTTTTTGCTGATGGGCCTTCACAATTGGTGTGAAGACCTGCACACTGGTCTTAGAGTAGAGCTCTCTCAGAGTATGGAAAGCCAACATGCATATAGTGCATCTATCTTTCATAGAATTTGATGGACATCAGAAACTAGGCTTTTTTTAATGGTGCTTTGATTTCCTGGAGATTTTCAATTAAAATTCCTTTGCAAGTATAATCTGTTCTCATTCCTCCCCGAAGGGAATGATCTCTTGACTAGTGGGAGTGGCTGGCATGGGGGCAGCAGTGCCCTTGGAGGGGTGAGTTGGCAACCCCAGGAAGAGGCTGGCCCTGGGGACTTGTGCCCAGCTGCCACTCCCCTGAGTGTCTTTCCTCTGGAGCCCTCCTTCCCTTATTCCTGGAGTATGGAACGCTGTGTTTAAAGATAGAACTGCCCTTCCAACTTCTGAGAAGAATGTGTGCAAGTACACCGATCAGTGATCGCATTGGGGACTTTCCACTGCCATCACAAGCTAACCATGTCTACTGTAACTCTTCAAGTCAGTTCATGCTTCTTGGTTATATGCTTATGAAGTTGGTGACCAGCTTGTCTGGATAATCTCTCTTTTCTCTTTCAGCATGCCATGAATGTGATTGGGATCTTCGCAGAAGAGCAAACGCTGGTGTTGCAGATAGTGGCAGGGGTTCTCCACCTGGGAAACATCAGCTTCAAAGAAGTGGGCAATTATGCTGCAGTAGAGAGTGAGGAGTGTACGTAGCTCTGGCTGTGGTTGTTGAATGAGGGGAATGGTAGTTAGCTCTGATCAGAAGTAACCCACCACTCTGCTTGGCTTAGATCCTTAGATCTAAGGATGGTAAATCTCAAGTGTATATCAGATAGAGATGAGAAGTCTTACACGTCCTGCTGTGGCAGACCAAAATGGCCTTAGGAAAGACTAGACATCTCTTATGCTCTTGCCTCTCTTGTCACTATTAGCTTCTCCATGTCCCACATTGTAGTCATTAATGAAATCGTTCCAATTTATCACTAACTTTGAAGAAATTTGGAAGAATTTCACATCTAGTTGCAAAGATTAATCGATGCATTTAATGAAGATTAATGGTTTAATAATGCCAAAGACTAGTCTCTTAATGAAAACCTTTTTGGTAACTGCGCTTTACAATCTTCATTCACCTAAAATTCATAAAGAACCAGTGATTGAATTTATGTAAATATGAAAAAGCTCAGTTTGTCCCATGGGTTGGATTAGATTTGATTTCTGTGCACAGAAAGAATATGGACTTTGACTATTGTGTTCACATTCTGATGATCATGTTTAATGATCACATGTGTCATAGTCACATCCTCAAGCCCTGAATGGCCATTTTTACTCTCTAAGAAGAATTCAGGGCCCTTCTTGCAGAGAGACATTATTGATTTCATGTGCCCACAGTCCACCACAAATACCATGCACGTAACTTCTGCCTCTTAGGCATCGACAGCTTTCCAGGCTGTTCTCAGAACGCACACATCCTTTAACCACCCAGGAAGGCATTTCTTCCTTTCTCAGCATTCTTCAAGGATGATAAATTTAGCTGCTTGGTAATAAATAGTATCCCACTCATTGCTGACAATGCAGCGGGTATATTTCCATTCCAAATAAGGTTCTTTTTTATATTTTTGTTTTCTTTTCTCATAAAAGAGGGAAGTTTTACTAACTTCTGATGTCTATCTGCTAAGGATAAATTATGTCTACCAGGGAAGGGGATGGAAAACGATAAATATACAGGGTGGCCATAAAACCTAGGAACATGACCTAGCAATCATGATAATAATAATTGTGTTCCTGTACTTCATGGACTTTATCCTTGACATTTAACAAATGTACTTATGTGTCCAGGAGGATCATTAACACTTAGTCTTGTAACAGTGGCAAAATAACAGCTTTATTTTGGTGGAAGTGTCTGTGGAGATAGACTAGTTTTCTCTTGCTCCTTGGATGGTAAAATCCTTTACTGCTACTTTATGCTTGAGAATAAAGTCATGATGCTGAACCAGCAAGCATGCCATTGAATAGCTGAGCCAAGAAGGGTTTCATTGCTCACTGAGGTCTGGAGTGAGTAGCCTCCTCTGCCAAATAGGTAAGGCCTGGGGTTGGCAACTGCTTTGAATTTAAGGTGGACAAGCAATGGACATCAGAATGAGCTTGAAGCCAAGTAGATCTAACAAAGAAATATGCACCTCTCCCAGTAATGTTCTTCTGTCATTACTGGGTTTTGTTCATTTGGTCATATATTAACACCGTTTAGTGGATATATGGAAAAAAGTCCTCCCATGCACCCCTCTGTAGTTAACTTGTTCCCCTCTCCAGCAGTAACTGGAGTTAGGTGTTTAGAGCAGCCACTCACATCCATTCTTTTCCCCGCTTTTGTGTGATAATGGGCACTTATTACACAATATTCTGCAGTTGCTTTTCATATAGCATTTTATTATATCTTAGTGATTATTATTTATCCATTCATAAGGGGTTTTATCCTTGTACAGCTGCAGATCCTTCCTTTGCTTGGTTACATTTTGACTTTGTGACCTCATCATCTGTTGCTATGCATTAGATAGTTTCTGATATTCTGAATGAACACTACTGAAACGAATAACCTTGATCCATGTTATCTTTCTCCTGTTATCCACGCAACACATCTATAGAGGGAAAGTCTATCTATGCTTTTATAATCAAAGAAAGCATTTTTCTCTAGCTTTTGTATTGTAAGAAAAAAATTGGTTATGAATCTCATCACAATGGGCCTACTAAAGCAAAATAGGCATGTATTTGACCTTAGACCAAAAGAGATATAGAATTTTCTTAGTCAAATCTTTTGTGTTGCTGAGAAGCCAATCAAACCTCAACTTAGGCACTTATATGCCTGCCAACATCAATGCAGTGAGTGACATACTTTGGGAAAAAAGTTTTTCTTAAGAGGTATCAAATACTAAATTAACCTAAGAAGTTTGTAGACAGAAAAAAAATACTACTTTAATAAATTGAGGAGTAAAGGCCCCTTATTTTTACCCTATGATTAATGGATGAGAAAACACAGAGCCTCAACACCAAAGACAAAGGAACCATATTTACCTTACTATTTTAAAAAAATTATAAAAGAAAGGAATTTTGTTTTGCTATGTTTTTTACTTTTCTCTCTTCCCTATACTTCAAATTTAAATGGAAAAATGAAATCCAACTTTGCTTTACACCGTAATGCAATAACAGAAGTCTATTTCTGTTAGTTAAATGTGCTGAAACATTACCTTTTAGCGGGTTCTTCTTATTTTACATGACTCTGAATAACTACACTAAAGTTGCAACATTTTAATTAATCGTTGCTTCACCCCCCCCCCCATCTTCCCTAAGCCTCCAAGCTTCCTTGCTGACACTCTTAGAAGCAGCCACGCTCACCCACCCTCATGGAATTCATAGCTTGGTGGAAGTCAATATAAGTGGCCCTATAATTTCAGCACCAGGGCAGCCACTGAAAAAAATATGAGGCTATAAAAGCTTGTTCTTGAAGAACATGGCATGGATTTTTTCCAAACCAAGTATATATTTCCTCCCTAGTCTTCATAGCTGTTTCCCTAAGCTTGTGGCTCTGGTTCTTGGCCAAATTCCATGCCTTGTTTTTCAAGTGCCTGCAGTCTTTTGGCCATGCCTGCTCTATGGAAGAATTACAAGAGGTGGAAGGGTAGTACCTGTCTGTCAGTCACTCTGTCTGGTCTCAAGTACTCTTGTGTTAGCCCTATTTTTGTTTTTTAGCTGAGGTCATGACAATAATAACCAGATATTTTAACTGTGCCTTGGTTTTGGTATGGCTACGAGTTTGGGAGAAGCCCATGCTTATAAAATAGACAAACAATGTAGTTTGCATTAACAGTGAAAGGGGCCCTGGTGGATAGACTATCAACTATTGAGGATGATGTCCATTACATTTAGTAAAATGGGCCCTCCCCAATGCTGGTGGTAATTACCAGTGTGACAGTGAAGGCCTCTTGTACATTGAGTACTAAGGTAAACATCTCTTTAATTTTCACAAGAACCCCATCTGTGTCAATCTGATGTGTGGACATCATCTCTCCTTACTCTGTGCAAAGGATGTTTTAGTTCAATGGAGGATACACCCAGACCTCCAGAAGGGTTAGCATTAAAACTAAACTAAAGGAAAGGGCCATCAGCAAATCAGCGCATTTGGTTTTCTTCATGTGTCCTTTAGAAAAGGAAGCCCTTCCACCAGTCAAAGCATATACATGATACTCATGTACATGATAAATACTCATATACATGATAAATACCTTGTTCTGGCATTACACATTTTCAGTTGCATTCACTGACTTAATCTCTTTGGAAGGTGTGTACTGAGAAATGTCAACCCATTACATTTTAACACCATCTGTGCACTTCAAACTGATTATCCTTTACCAGGAGGCTTGTGATTTTTGAGCATTATTATAAGGTCTTTAACACAGTCCTTTATCAGAGAATTTTGGTAAAGCTTTATGCAGAAAAAGAAGACATATCCAAGTTCAAAATTTGTACTTTCATCTACAAATACCTTTCATTTATAATGGAAAAATCTAACACTTTTTATGTCCAAGAAAGGTGCCATTTATTCATATTAGAGCGTTTTGACAAAAATCAAGAAAATCCCTTCTATATAACTAGTCTTCTTCTTGGTAATTTTCATGGCCCAAAATAAGTTTCTAAGCCATGAGAGTCTGTTTTTCTATCCAAGACCATAACAATTACCCTGCTGCATGTTGTTAGAATAGAATATGTGTGCTGAGATATAAGTGACACCAGTCCCCTCTGTTTCACTCCATCTGCCACCCCCAGGGAAGTCTTCTTCCAAGGTCCCTCTTTCAAATGTGACCCTCAATGTGAAGCAGGCCTGTTACACTAGGGATGCCTGCTTTTGCCTCCTGCCCAGATATCTCTTACCATTCAAGAACCCAGCACTGAGTCCATCCTAAGTTTTTCAACTTAGCTTTCTGCTGCAGCCAATGCTGTCAACAGTGTAGACCACCTCCCAACCACAGCTCCTGCATTCCTGCTTCTTTATCTTTGCATATCCCTTTCCCCTCTCCACATCTAAACAAATCCTGTTCATCCTTTCAGGCCTGGCCCAAATGCCACACCTTCCTATCTACCCCAGCAAGTAGCAATATCCTCCTGTTCTAAATTCCTGCAGAACTCTGTTGTCTATCTGTGAAGGAGGGTTGTTTAGTAAACTGTCTTTACCCATCTAGATTTTCTTGAAGATTTCTTAAATATTTTGTATTCTTTCCTTATTTCATAACACATGGTAAGCACTTAGCCAGTAGGTGATTGGTTGTAGTTATTAGTTCAACGATAACAGGTGCTTCCAGGTCTTTGGAAATGATGCTGTGAAAACATTGCACCAAAAAGGAAGAAAACAATATTTGAGCCAAAGAAATGTTTTTTAATTGAGTTCCTTCCAGGCTGCCTTGCTGAAGACTTGGATAGATGTCCATTTTCAGCACTTCACTGTGATCTCAGTAGGAGGGATTGGCCTACCATCCTTCTGGGATCACTGATCTGTATGGAAGTCTCCATCGTCATAGGGATTTATTTATGTAATAGAATGGCCATGAAAAATGAAGTAGGTGGATGTGTGTGGGATTGCTGATAAGCAGCCTTCAGAAGAGTGGAAGTTTCAGGGGGTGGAAGGTGCCTTGTGTCCATAAATTATGCACACACAAATGCCTCCATGTGTTTGGGAGATGAGTTGTTAACACTTCTGTAAGACAATCATGTTTTGTTTTATGTTCTATAGTCTTGGCTTTTCCTGCATATCTGCTGGGCATAAACCAGGACCGGTTAAAAGAGAAACTAACGAGCCGGCAGATGGATAGCAAGTGGGGAGGCAAGTCAGAGTCCATCCATGTGACCCTCAATGTGGAGCAGGCCTGCTACACTAGGGATGCACTTGCCAAGGCTCTGCACGCCCGTGTCTTTGATTTCTTGGTGGAAGTAAGTAGACATAAGTTGATATCAGCAATGTTCAGATTTTATCTATAAGGAGTATAACTAAGGGTTTTGATTCATTTTATATATATATATATATATATATATATATATATATATACACACACACACACATATACATACATATATATATATATATATATATATATATATATATATATATATATAAATTTTTTTTAGTTGTTAATGGACCTTTATTTTATTTATTTATATGTGGTGCTGAGAATCGAACCCAGTGCCTCACTTCTGCTAGGCATGCCCTCTACCACTGAGCCACAAACCCAGTCCTCATTCTTGGTAATCAGGATCTTACTTTTTCATTTTCTATTCTCTCACTCTGGTGCTGTGGAATCCTGCTTTTCCTTCTAGAATTGCTCAGCAAGACACATTAGCTAAACCTAAACAGTTGCTTCTGGTCAAAACATTTAGTAAAGCCAGGTCTAGTGACTCAGAAAAAGAGGAAACCCATGGTCCTGAACCTTTCTCAACTCAGGAGCCTAGGGTTTAGTAATGAGGCATTTATCATGTTGATTTGTGACAAATCAATCCACAATACAGCAGCTTGAAACAATAAGCATTTATTTTTCTCACAATCGCTGTGGGTTATGTATTTGCAATTGGCCCAGCTTGGGGGTCCTGACTCAAAGATCAGGTTGAAGGGTTAAGGATACTATGAAAGGTGGATGCCTTCTATGGTTGTTGGCGGGAGGCTTCAGTTCCTTGCTGCATGGGCCACCACATGGAGTTGCTTGAATATCCTTACAACTTGGTTGTTGGTTTTCCTGAGTACATGAGCTAAGAGAGAGCATGAGTAATGAGCCACAAGTTTTTTATGTCCTCGTCTTGGATTTAAGTATTATCACTTTGCCACAGTTTAGTCCATTAGAAGCAAGTCACAAGTATAGTCCACACTAAAGGGGAGGGGAATTAGGCTCCACTTTTCAAAGGAAGGAATATCAGAGACTTTTTGGATATATTTTTAAATGATCACCGTTGTTTTTTATTGTGGCATAATCATACACACTTGCCTGCATATGCATGTAGTGTATATGTACATATATGACATGTATATTCCGAAATTTAGTCTTTCGGCTTCATAGAGCTGCCAATGCTATTCGATGTCAATCACTGAAACCTCTAATGCTAGAATAATAGCAAACATTTAGGTAGCAGTACGTACCACACACTGTTCAATTGTTTTAGAAAAAATACCTCATTTATTTCTTACAACAACTCTGTAGTCTAGATATTATTTCTAATTTCCAGATAAATCAGTGAAGCACAAAGAAGCTAAGGAATTTTCCCAATGCTACACTGCTATTATATGGTTTTTATAGGAGCTTGTAGATATCTAGCTCTTCTACTTCTTTGACTTAATGTATTCAGGCTAGAGGGAAACCCTGGTCAAGGGACACAGCAAGGCCACTGGATCCAAGGAGTCTATTTTTGAACCCAAGTGGAAACACCTATAAAGCTTAGGAAGGGTTAAGGTCCGGTAGGGTGCCTTTGTGTCCTCCTTGTAGCTATTTGAAGGATAAGATTGCTTGGGAAGGTCAGGGTCTTGCGTTTAACTTTATTTCACCAAGCAGGGAGTCTGAAGACTGGTGGATTTGCTCAAGGCCTGGAATGAGAAAGGTGCAGAACTGGGACTAGAACCCACAGCTCTTGGCTCTGTTCAGGGTACCTTTCAGCATTAGACTTCCCACCTTCCTTCCTGTCATTCCTCATTTTTTTTCTTTTTTTCAGTAAATGTGGATGAATGCCTATGTAATTAGCATAATTTAAGCTGACATGTACTGCTGAATATGGTATATCACTATTAGCTCACCAAAAAAAAAAAAGCACCATTTTTCTTTGCCTGGAGAACATATTTGATACTCCAAACTTCGGGTGGTTGCCACCTCTAGGAATCTTGTATTCCTTTGTTCTCTGCCTCCCTTACAACCCCCCTCTATTCTATACCTATTAAGAATTAAGAGCAGAATTCACATACTGCTTTTCCTTTTTTTTTTTTTGTTTGTTTGTTTGTTTGTTGTTTTGGTGCTGGGGATTAAACCCAGGGCCTTGTGCATACAAGGCAAGCACTCTACCAACTGAGCTATATCTCCAGCCCCCCACATACTGCTTTTCCTCTGTATACTCTATTAATTTTTTTAGAATTAAAATAGACATTATCCCTCTAAAGAAAAAAAGAAAAGAATTAAGTCTATTTCATCAGACTTACAGGTTGTTATTAAGTCTATTTCATTGAATTGCATGGTCTTTTGTCACAGTGATCAAGAATCCAGACTTAGAAATCACAGTGCTTAAACTAAATCCTGAACCTTGCTTCTTCTTGGCCAGTGCAATCGTAGGCACTCATCTGGAAAATGGGGATAATAGTGGCATCAAAGCCATTATGAGAATCATAATGAGTATTAAGTATTGCCCGGCACAGGTGATGCTCAAATACACATAAACTGCACTTACTACCAATTTAAAATAATTGCTGTTATTATCTATACACAGTTTACTATCTATCCCTGTAATCTCCTGGGAGCAGGGACTCTCGCCCTTGGTATCCTTGGCATATTGTGTTATACCATCATTAAGTGACTGTAGAATGGGGACAATGGAAATGACATTTACAGATTCTGTAATATTGTGAATCATGTGAAATAGGTTTTCCTTCGAAAATCCAGGATGACATTTTCTTCTAATTTCCAAGACTTCCTGAGAAAAACTAACTGCCAGAAAGTAATGGTTTTCATCATTAAGTGAACATTTTTAGCTACTGCAGTATTTAGGATCCTAGTGGTTTTCCAAAGCACTTGACATTGCACTGAGACCTTTTTAAAGCAAGTCACCTGTCTTCACATTGTCCTCTGTTTCCAGGGGGCAGTAGTCCCATCCTCCCCCAATGCCTATTTTTAATATGATTGAAAAGGAGTTAATTGCCCTGCTGTGTGCTTTCTCCTAGTCCATCAATAAAGCCATGGAGAAGGACCATGAAGAATATAACATTGGCGTCCTGGACATCTATGGTTTTGAAATATTCCAGGTAAGGCCAGCTTGAATAATAGGAGATTGGAGGTCTGCAATAAATAATTTAACAAGAAGAAAGAAAAAAAAAAAAAAGCTCATTTTTGCTTTTGTGAGTTCTTCATGTACCTTTACTAAATTAATTTCTCCCAAATATAAATTATGCTTCTTTCTATTGATGCATTCAACATTGCTATTAAAGCTTTTCACTTTGAGACATTTCTCTAAATCACTAAGAAATGACTTTTAAATAATTTTGAAAAATTATTACAAGCAACTACTTTTTTTTCCTCCCCAGAAAAATGGCTTTGAACAGTTTTGCATCAATTTTGTTAATGAGAAATTACAGCAGATTTTTATTGAACTGACATTAAAGGCAGAACAGGTAAGCAGTCTCTCTCCTTCATCCTGTTCTATTCTAATTTGGTTTAAGGGGTATAGATTTGTTCTTTGATAATAGATTCAGGTTTCAGTCTTGTATTAGGAAATATACCTAATAAAGTCATGCAGAAAAACCATATGCCATTGCAGCATTTTAGTTTATGAAATATAAATACCATCTGCTACACTTTCTTTTTCCTTCGGCAAAGGATGCTGTGAAGTTGGACTTATGACTGGCTGTTTTTACTATACTCTGACTCATTGACCAAGTGGAAAATGGGAGCCTAGTTCCAACCCCAATTGTCTATGCATATACTGTGTACCAAAGGAGAAACTTGGTTTTCTCAGATTCACAGCACTCCCAATCTCCCCTAAAAGTAAATGTATTTTTAACAAAATTGGCATTTTAATTCTCATTTGAGGTAACATGTCTTGCTGATACCATCTTCTAAAAGTTCATTGCAGTTTCCATCTCATTCCTGATGCCAGCTTGTCTTAGATTCTTAGGGCCACCATAAGGAGGTACAAACTAGATGGCTTTAAAAACAGCAGACATTTCTTCTCTTGCAGTTCTGGAGCTCAGAGTCTGAAATCAGGGGTCACATTCTCTTCAAAGAATTGGGAGAGAATCCTTCCTAGATTCCTAAGATTCTTCCTCTTCCAGTTTCTGGTGGCTTCTGATACTCCTTGGCTGTGGCAGTATAACCGCAGGCTCTGTCTCATCTCCTGTATCTTTCTGTCCAAGCCTCCCTCTTCCTTTCCTTCTGTCTCTCTCTCTCTCTTTTTTTCTTCTTCTCTTTCTCTTTCCCCACCCGACCCTCGTGTGTGTGTGTGTGTGTGTGTGTGTGTGTGTGTGTGTGTTTGCTTTGTGGTACTAGGGAACCCAGTAGTGGCCACCTAATCCTGAGCTACACCCCAACCCCTTTTATTTTATTTTGAGACAGGGTCTCACTAAGTTGCTAAGGCTGGCTTTGAACTTGCAATCCTCCTGCCTCAGCCTCCTGAGTCACTGGGATTAAGTATGCACCACTGTGTTCAGTTTCCTTCTTTCTTTTTTAAAAACACCAATCTTAGGATTTAGGGGTTACTCTAAGTTCAGAATGATTTAATCATGAGATCCTTAAATAATTAAATCTACAAAGATCTTATTTCCAAACCTCATATTCTGAGGTTCTGGGTGAATATGAAATTTAGTGGGATACTATTCCAGCTCCTCCATATATCAAAGACTATTTGGAGGTAATTTAGTGATTGTGTTTTTGCCTCTGCTTAAGAAACTACAGTGACCAGTATTTCACACAAAGCTCTGCCCTGGGATCCTGGCCCTTCCCAGTGCAGAGGAGACAACCAAGGTGGGGAGTTGAGATGAAAGTAGCAGGAACTGAATCATATAGGTATTTTATAGGGTGTCACTCAGACTCTTTTAATTTTATGATAAGTTTTGTGGGGACCCATTGAAGAATTCTGAGTATGGAGTGACGTGATCTGCTTCGATTTTTGTGTTTTTGAAAAGGTTGTTCTTGCTCTATTAACTTTAAATAGTAGAGTAATTCAGGGAAAAGTGTACCAAAGTAGAAGGTTGAAGTCCAGTTAGGAGCCTGCCTGTGGGAAACCAAGCAAGAAATGGTGGGGGCTCAGACAACAATGGTAGCAGGGCCACTGGTAACATGGTAAAGGGCGGGCAGGTTCAGTACATATTTTGGAGCATGGACCCAAGAGGACTAGATCAAAAAAATTGGCAATACTCTTAAGAAAGAAAGTAATCAGGGACGTTACGACTCCTAGATTCATAACTTGAATGACAGGGCCAGTAGCACAACTGTTTACTGAAGGCTCAGATTAGAAGAACAGTTGACTGGAAATAGTGCGAGATTTGGAAATAGAACTCCTCTCAATATTAAATTTGAGAGGCCTACTGTACATTTACCTGGAGATTCCAAAACAGGGAATATATGAGTCTAGAACTCACTGCTAAGGTGTAGACTAGAAAAATAAATCCAAGTCTCATTAGCTTTTATGTGTTATTCAAAGCCATTCGATTGTTTGTAGTAACTTAGAAAAGGAGGGCTAAAAAATCAAGACAGCTGGAAGATTGAGTCCTAAGACTCTCCATTCTATATCAAGGTCTGGAAAGAAGAACTAATCTAACAAAGGGAGTTATAAAGCAAAACTACCAAGAAAGGAGAAGAACCAGCACAGTGCGGTTCTTCACATGATGTTCATTACATTAAATGGCAACTGATCTGAATGGAGAACCTTTTCTTTAGGTACCTTGATGCTAATTGTACTACCGTCCTATGTTTACACCAAAGAGAGATTTCTTTGTTTTATTTGTAATGGGATCAAATAGATTAAACAATATTAAATTATCATTTTTGTCGATGAAAAACAATTGTATTATAGCAATTTCATATGGTTTAAACTAAACATAAAAATTACCAAGTTATGAAATGTTCCTTTCCTATCACCTCTTGGAAAATAAGAAATTACAGTTCCTAGTCTTTGTTGAAGGGCATTCAAGTTTTTCTTTCACAGTGATTTATGTGAGTACCTGGTTTTTGTCATACAGGAAGAATATGTTCAAGAGGGAATAAGATGGACACCCATTGAGTACTTTAATAACAAAATCGTGTGCGACCTCATAGAGAACAAAGTTGTGAGTATGGGTTTACATAAAGTAGTTTGTGTGCTCTGTTTTATTGTTTTAGAACAGGCAAATTAACAACTCCAATTTATATAGAACACTTAACAGTTACTTTGGGTTTCTGTATATGTGTGCGTGTGAAAACAGAACAATAAAGTTTTATTCTTATGGTAAATATGACATGTGTATGAGCAAAATATCAATTTGCAAATGGAAGTTACTGCTGAATTCTAGAAGATAGCCATCACTTATGTTGATAACATAGTTTATAAAGAGCAATAAAACAGGCCCTGTCTTCAAGTCTAATTGTAATAAATGATTCATAAGAAAATAAAAGCTGTGTAGACAGAGAGCGTTAAAGAATTGTTTCTGTTTGTTTGGTTGTTTTTTTAATAAAAGGGAAAAAACAACAAATACTCATGACATCCATAGACATCTAGTCATTAAATAAACTAGTGTGTCAGAGCAGGGAAATAATAAATATGGGTAAAACATGAGGAATGTTTATAAAAGACTGCTAAATGAAAAAAAAGTAATGCACAATAGCAAGTAGATGGTGTAACTGCACCAGCAGTATCTATATATGAATGACAGGCTGAAAGAGAATATTAAGAAATGAATTAGGGTCAAAGACAAATGTTTTAATTTTTATTTTGGCCTGTTAAAGTCAAACAAGTATGAATAGGAGTGAGCAGATAATGATCTGTACATGACTTTAAATAAACTTGAGGGAGTTAAACAGCTTCTTGGAAAATGGATCTTGGACCATCTGGAGCCAAGTCATAAGTGATGACTCCCTGTTTAGGATTAAGTACATTAATGCCTGAAGATGAAGACTGACTTTAAAGATGGTACCTTAGCTTTAGGAAGCAGTTTCCTTGCTTAAGGGCCAATTGGCACTAGGTATTTTTAGAAGGATCAGTGACGGGGGCCTTGCCTTCTTGGTCCGGCAGAACCCTCCTGGGATCATGAGCATCCTGGATGACGTGTGTGCCACCATGCACGCTGTGGGCGAGGGGGCCGATCAGACACTGCTCCAGAAGCTCCAGATGCAGATTGGGAATCATGAACACTTCAACAGCTGGAACCAAGGCTTCATTATTCACCACTACGCTGGGAAGGTAGGGCCAGTGACCCGGGTCCAGCAGGAGAGGGAAGTGATCCATTTTAATGTCTTACTGTTGGGTCTGTGATCTGTTTTCTCATGAAGCAAATGAGATCCATGTCCATATGCCTCACTGCATTTTATTCATTCAACAAATAGTACCCATGAAGTATTTGAGGAGAAAAAACAAAATACTGTTTACACTACTGAATATTTTTAAAGCATGAATCACCCTGGTACATATAGTAATGCAGGAATGGATTTTTGTCTTGCCCTTGCTGAACTCATAAACTTGCATTCCTTGCCTGCCCATGCCCACTGAGAATATAAATCAGACCCAAAGTTCACTTTGGTGTTTGTTCTCATGAAATACATGAGTCTTAGGTGCTTACTGAGTGCCAGGCTCTGTAGAGGGTGCTGGTGTGACGTTTGGTCATGGCTGTTAGGGACTTCCTGGTCCTATGGAAACCCACTAGTCTCATCTTTTATCTCAGCCTGTCCCTTGTTAACCAAGGTCTCCAAGCAGGAGTTTCTGGCCAGATTGGTGCAACTCCAATAATCATTTCTGGGAAGAATTACAAAGATACAGATGACGTGGCCCATTGCAATGGATTAATGAGTGTGAGGAGTTTCACTGTTATTCTGTCTTGCGTAAAATTTAGGAAAAGAATTAAATTTATTGCTTAAATATCCCTGTGGATTCCTTGAAGAAAGGGCATGTGATCTGAGAGATGGAGTCCTGGTCACAGGTCATTGGGGCCATCTGGGCAACCAGATGTTCATCAGTATCTGCAGGCCATCTCCAGCTAACACAGCCCTCAAGTGACAGTCTGTGGTCAAATCCCAATGCTACATCTAGAAACACATTCTGGTGAGGATAGCCATGCCCCTGGGAGGTTTTGTTTTATTTTTATTTTTATTTTTATTTTTTTTGATCCAAAGAAAAACTTGAAGGATAAAATTAGATTTCTTTCCATTCTTATCCAGGTATCCTATGACATGGATGGCTTTTGTGAAAGGAACCGTGATGTACTTTTTATGGATCTAATCGAACTCATGCAGAGCAGCGAGCTGTAAGTGTTATTTGCCTTATCTAATGTGTAATACAGGTTTGACATTTTCAATATTAAAACAAACTTGTAGTATTGGAGTATTAGTGTTTTTGCTCCCCTGAACTGTCAAGTCTGGCTTATGATTCAACTATTGGTTTTTCAAAATAGTGTTCCTTTTTCAAATCTCAATCTCTCCCTTGTGCCCCTAATCCTTCCTGTCCCCAAATTCCAAATGCTATTTGTATGCCTAACTTCTACTGTTATCCAGGAGGAGGGGCCACACTGGGTTTAGATCGGGTGGCCATTTATGACCACTTACGAGCGGAACAACCTGCTTCTGTGATATTGTGCCCTTGGAACAAAGGCAAAAGAATTTCCATTGTTGCTTAGTCTTAAAGATGACTAGTGGCTTAACAAGATCCAAGTTAACCTGTGTTCCTGAGGTACTGGGAACCCAAGAATTCTGGGAAGGGCAACTAAAATGGATTGATTCAAAGATCCATTTTAACTCCCCAGGCCCTGTGCAGGCTATGGGGTAGAGCTCTCAGCACCAGCTCTGTGTCTCTGAGGTCCTGGCTGATGGATAAGGAGATATAATGTTCATGAGTGGCCCATATGTGCCAGGCAAGTGCATTGTTCCCTACAGCCTTCCAGATCTTAGAGTTCTTAGAGCTGCTTCCCATTAAGATCTGCTCTTTCAGTCTCTGTTACTTATACTGTCCTGACATCAAGGCTGACTTCTCTAACTAACAGCAGAGGTTCTGGTAACTTTCTAAGAACATCCTAACTGCCATGAAAGTAAAACAGAGCTTCCTTTTCAGGTCTTGGTCATACCACCCACATCCCTCCCCATTCTCCTGTCCCCGTGCTCTCACCTCCTCGCACAGACACCACCACCTTTGAGATGTCAGATTTCTTTTCATTCAGAGCACATAAAATCAATTTGTTCTTCTCTAACAAGGTCAGGTAAGCCGCAAGTCCTGACTTGTGGGTTTTATAGCAGCCAGGTGAAGACTCGCTTCCAGAGATAGTTTTTAATTATTAAAATTCCTGTCAAGTTCAAGAGCTATGGATGGTTCCACATAAACTCCTGTCATATAGACACAATACACCGTTTTGTAAGCGTATTAGCTGCACATGTCTATAATTATGTCTGGTCAAGTTACAAGCAGATTGCTGCCAGGCTCGGTGGCACACATCTGTAATCCCAGTGGCTGAGGAGGCTGAGGCAGGAGGATCGTGAGTTCAAAGACAGCCTCAGCAAAAGTGAGGTGCTAAGCAACTCAGCAAGACCCTGTCTCCAAATAAAATACAAAATAGGACTAGGAATGTGGCTTAGTGGTCGAGTGCCCCTGAGTTCAATCCCCAGTACTCCATCTCCCTCCTCCACAAAAAGCAGGTTGTTGGGGAGATTTCAGAGAAAGTTCTAGATACCCAAAAAGTCACTTAAGAGGAAAGGAGTTTGAGTGTTACATTGCCAGTTTACATGGATCACTTCATTCACTCAGATGGAAAATATTTATTAAACACCTACTATGTACCATGCCATGCTTCAGACACCAGAGGCACTAAGGTGACTAAGACACTGTCCCTACCCTATATCTGATGAGGCAGGTATGTTGGTACAAGCAGCTCAGTTACAACTATTGAGGACTAACATCCAGCCAGAGAAGCATTAGAAACCTGATACAGCTCCACTTGGAATCATTCATAGAGCAGTTTGTGAAGGTTTTCTGTATGGGGGTGAAGACTGGGTGCTAATGGCATTTGTGAGCAGAGGACACTGCTGTTAAGTACCTTCCAATGTGTAGAACACCCACTCCCAACAAAGAATTATCCAGCTGTGACCATCAGCTTCTGCCCAGGTTCATAATCCCTGCTCCATAGCACAGTGGCCTCTTCACTGAATCCAGATATTCCACACAATTCCTTAAGCTCCTGTTTGTTTTGGCAAACACATATCCGTTTGCTTCTGTTGTATTCTATGACCTAGGTACCTCATATCCAGTGGGTAGGGATGTTCCAAAGCCAGGCTTTAAGGGTTTTTCAGGCTGAGACTCTGAGATGCTTACATGTTAGAAATCCTTCTTTGTGTCTTATGTTGGTAGTTCATTTCCCCTGAGTCACATCTTTCTGGCTCACACTGTGAGTTGGATGGTCTCTCAGTGGCCAAGGTTTTGTGTTTCTGGACGGTGCCCCACCCCTTTTTCTACAGAAGTAAGCTTTTACCCACCAAGGCACTTACAGATTGCTAACCTATTCTCTCTCTCCTTTTCCAGACCTTTTATAAAATCTTTATTTCCTGAAAATCTGCAAGCTGACAAGAAAGGACGCCCAACTACTGCGGGAAGTAAAATAAAGGTTTGTTCTATTTGGGAAAGTTTATAGATTCCTAGAAGAGCTAGAGTTCCTAGGAGTTGGGAACTATACCCCCAGGCCAGGAGGGGGCAAGTGGATGGCACAGAGATGCCCAGAAGTAATAGGCTACTTGTAAAAAGGTCACAGGATGCCAGCTGAATTTACTTGGCTGTTCTGAATCTCCAATGGGTATTAAGTACCTCATAGCTTAATAGTCAGCAGATGACAACCAGCTACTTTCTTCAGATCTGGAAGAACTTATGTTAAACGATCACAAGTTTTGTGGTTCGGAGCCATGTTTCAGATCTTGATGACAGTTTTCCAGGCCAGGCTCCAAAATTTGCCAAGTATAGAACATTACTTGCCTAAAATTCAGCTTCATCTTTCAGGGTGAAGTCTCAATTTAAAAATTTTAAAAGGACTAGGGATGTAGCTCAGTGGTAGAGCACTTGCTTGGCATGTATAAGGCCCTGGGTCTAATTCTTAGCATCACAAAAACAAAACCAGAAAGTACCAACTTGCACCTGGTTTCCTCTACAAAACCTGAAGGCTCCTCTTGGCTGGAATCTTCTACTGCTATGAGCTTCCACTGATGGTTTCCTTTACTCCAGCCAGGGTCTCTGCCTTCAGGAAGCTTACCAGGTGCTAGGGTGGCAGGCCTCCCCCATGAAGTCTTGGAGATGAGGAGCCAGAGAACAGAGTAGCCAGCACCAGTCACGGTGTCCATGAGGCTGGGCTTATCCAGGAGGGCCCATTCTGCATCCCTCCTCACTGGGTCTTGCAGTCCCCTCCTTGCTGGGAATTGCAGACACATCTGGCCACATGGTGTCTCAAAGTCAGAAGGAATTCTTAGATCTTTCCTGGGGTCTCCTGAGGCTAGTGAGTTGTTCTATGTTATCTGAGCCATTGCCTTGTGAAATTCTTTGTTCCTGATTATGCTCTGAATTGAGAGGTTATATCAAGCACACTTTATCATGTAACTCTGGGATGTAGTCACTTAACTATTTTCTAAACCATTTCCAGTTAAAAATATTTTCTTAAAAAGCATACCAGTTACATAACTCTCCAACTTTACAATCAAAGAGGTCATTCAGTGATTAATAGTAAGGCTTTGGGCTTCTGATTGCCTATGTTCAATTCCAGTTTTGGCTTTCACTGGCTGTGTGATACCCAGCCTGTTACTTTAACTCTCAGGGCCTCTTTGGCTTATTTGTAAGATGGAGAGCTTAGTACCTATCTCAAGGGGTTTATGTGATGATTAAATTTAATAATTCATCTAAAGCATTTAACAAAGCACTTGAAACATTGTTTGCACAAAATGATTGTCAGTTTCTCTTGTATTCCACTCTGTCAGTTCCCTCCCTACATCCTGTTTGTGTTACTTAATTTTCTTTTTCTATTTTTTTTAATAGTACTAAGAGTTGAACCAAGTACCTACATCCCCAGCCCTTTGCATTTTTTTTATCTTGATGCTGGGTGTTTCTAAATTGCTGAGGCTGGCCTTAAACTTGGGGTTCTCCTGCTTCAACTTCCTGAGTCCCTGGGATTGCAGTATGTACCACTGTTTCTGCTTCATCTCTGCTTAATTCTGAGTGGACATTTTTATGTGCATGTGCTGGTTCCCCACAGATGGCCGTTTCACTCAGTGTCTAAATCCATGATGTCCTTTCACTGAGCCCACCTGGATAGCCCAGCCTCATGAATACAATGACTGGTGCTGGCTGCTCTGTTCTCTGGCTCCTCATCTTCAAGGCTTCATGGGGGAAGCCTGCCATCCTAGCACCTGGTAAGCTTCCTGAAGGCAGAGACCCTGGCAGGAGTAAAGGAAACCATCAGTGGAAGCTCATAGTAGTAGAAGATTCCAGCCAAGAGGAGCCTTCAGGTTTTGTAGAGGAAACCAGGTGCCAGTTGGTGCTTTTTTTCTCTTGTGTGTTTGTGTGATGCTAAGGATTAGACCCAGCAGGGCCTTATACATGCTAGACAAGTGATCTACCACTCAACTACATCCCCAGCCCTTTTATAAAAATTTTATTTTGAGACAGGGTCTCACTAAGTTGCCCAGGCTTGCCTTGAACTTGGGATCTTCCTGCCTCAGCCTCCTGAGTAATTGGGATTTCAGGCACATGCTTCCATGCCCAGCTTGCTCAGTTTTTGTTGTTTTTTAAGACAGTCTTGCTATGTTGCCTCAAACTCCTGGCTCAAGTGATCCTATTATATCAGGCTCCCAAGTAGCTAGGACTGCAGGCACTGGACACACCACCTGACTTTACAAGCTATGTTTTGAGCTGGAGAACAGAGCCCTCTGAGTTATAGGGACATCAAATTCAAAGAGCTGGAGAAATTTAGTAGCCATCGGGCAGCTACTGGGATAATCTTCTGCAGCAAAATGTTGAGGGCAGGGAATAGATGAAGTTTCTGTGAGGCCTTAGATATTAATGTCTGTGTGAAGTTTCTGACTCATGGCTTCACTTCCAGGTCCCGGATAAGAATTTGCTCTGGGATGGAAAATCTAGTCATAAGACTGTCACATTCAGAGCCAAGGGCCCCAGATCATCAAGGTTGCAAATGACTCACTTTCAAGTGGTCTGGATTATTACCCTATAAACAAAAGAATAGGGATAAAAGCCTTTCTATCCTCCCATGAACACCTTCCCTTTTTTCCCTTTATATTGGTATCTTCTTGAATATCCAAAATTGCCACCTTCCTGAGCTACTCCAAATGTGTAAGATGACAGATTTTAGGCCATTGTTACTGAAGTCAGCCACCTTATGTAAAGGGTCATGTTGTATTTTCTCAACCATGATCATACCTTTCTTGGAGGATTGTTGACCTCTGTCTACCTCATGGTCTACCAGGAGTGAAAGTTTCCCTGGTTTTTATGTCTCCTCTAATACACCTTTTGAAGATACAGAGTCATGACCAAGTTTTATATTCTTCAATATCCACAGTATTTTGCAGATGTCATTAAGTATCATTGTAATGATTTCCTCAAGATAGAAGCATGGAAAGGATTCCTGAGATCCTTGAAAGAAAGATTAAATTGATATTCAAGGTAGTTCTAGTGTTGGATATTGTTTTCTAATTATTAAAAGATTTAAAACTATAGGATTTAATTTAAATATTCGTGTGAGAATGTCCATCAATTTGACTACTAATAAGTATATTATGTCTAACAACACTTGATGCTGAGGCCTCACTGAATTTTATGTTGTGGCTGGAAGAGACCAGTCTGGAAACTAGAGTGAAAGAGGATACTGGAGGGAAACAGACCAAGCTCCAGGTTGGAGAAGGTGGACTGACCACAGCTTTGTCTGAGTGAGGCTGGAGCCCTATAGGGTGGAATGACAGGATGGGTGCAGACATTGTGCAGGTGATTGACTGCTTGATTCCCACCCCCACCCCTGTGCTGGGGATTGAACCCCGGGCCTCATGTATGCTACATCCCTACCCCATGGACTGCTTGAGTTTTTAACATCTAATCCAACATTTAGATTAAGATATTATAGGTTTTCTAGTTTACAGATAGAGAAACTGAAGCCTGAAAAGTTGAGTAATTCATCATGTAACTCACTAATAGCAGAGCTGACCCCTACTCCCCTACTTCATCCTGTCAAGAGTGAAATGAGAAACTTTTCCCCTAGCCTTTTATCGCTGTCCTGTCTTGGGGTTTTCTATTTTGATTCCCTCTGCTGTTGAGAAGTATTATTGGTTCCTTTCTGTCCTAACCTGTAGGCTGACTGGAATCAAAGCTAATCCAGTTACCACTTTGCCACCACCTCAGTTAAGCTGACCCATAGGTGTTGACATTCAGGATGATCCTAATGACTGAGACACATTCCTCTTTGTTGAAATTAATTATTCCACAACCTGATGGCTTCTGTCTAAATCTGGCTCACCCAATTAATTCATTTTCTTGGTACTGGGAACTTAACCCAGGGGCACATTACCACTGAGCTACATCCCCAGCCTTTTTTATTTTTTAATTTGAGACAGGGTCTCACTAAGTTGCTCAAAGCTTTCCTAAGTTACTGAGGCTATCTTTGAACTTGTGATCCTCCTGCCTCAGCCTCCAAAGTTGCTGGGATTATAGGTGCACCATGGCACCTGGCCCAGTTAATTCATTTTCTGTCACACCAAATTACTCTTGTTAGGAAGGAAGAATAGCATTGTGGTTGAGAAACATGGACTTGGGTTCAAGCCTTAGCCCTGTTGCTTAAAAATCGTTTCATCTTAAGCAAACCTTTCTTCCGTTAAGGCCCAGTTTTCTCACCTGAAAAACAGGAATGATAATAGTAGCTACCATTTAGGGTCTTGTGGGACAAAGGTGAGATGATTCATGTGTATACCCCATAACACAAACTCAGTCAACCTTGCCTGTGAGGATTTTGGAAAGAACTATGTCAAGTGACACAAACTTGTGTCACACTTGCCTCTGTCTGCTTTCTGACATTACAGTATAAAAGAAAATGTGCTGCTAAATGTTTAGGTAAGACTGAAGAATCTGTGAAGATTTTTTTTTTTTAATTTGATGCCTTAATTAAATAAAAAATTAGTTTAAAAATTAATAGTTTGAGGACATAAAGAAAAGCTTTGTTTACTCTAATCCATTCTGCATTTTCTTTTCAGCTTCACTTTATATGTTGCAAACATCGTCAGATTTGTTTTCAAGTGCAGTCTATATCATCAAAGATAAACAATTTGCTTTTTCATGAGACGGTTTCGCTTTAATAGGGCAGCCCCCAGCTCTGTCCTCAATTTCAGGCATTGCAAAAAATGCTGTTTTCTGCATATCTAAATAGAGAACTTAATTCACCAATGAACATCTTGCTTTGAACATACCCAGTAGTTTTTCTCAAGGGTTTCAGATTTCCCAAACCCATGAAAATAGAAGAGCCCTAATTGAGAGAGCAAATCCCTATTGCAAGCAAATCCCTTCTGCTGACTGAAATGGTTTCCCAGCTCTGGAGATGCCTTTTTGCTATTTTCTTTTAGAGGTTTTCTCTCTTCACCCTTGGAAGGAGAGTTAGCATATGTGCCACATCCGTGGGCTCACAGGGTGTACTCAGCTGTGGTGGGAATGCTGATGTGAGCCTGACTCCTATTTCTTCAAACAAAGCACAAGATTCTCATGATTTGAAATATATCCTGAGCAATTCCAGCTTTATTTATGTAGTTTTTCCTGCTTGAACTCAGTTATGTTTTGGGGAGCCTTTACTAATGGTTTTATTTGGAATGGTTTAGCTTTGTGAAGGAACAAGTGATCTGCCACAAGGAAAGTGCTCAGAGCCTGCAGGTTTATTATTGAGGAAGAAGCACAATTAAGTGGCATACAAGAAGTTTATAAATTTGGAGATTTTTATCATCTTTACATCCTTCAATTATGGATTTCTATCATTTTTAATAAGGTGATTGTTGACTAGATTCCAGAAAAGAGAATGCAGGGGATTTAGATATTTTTATACTCGTTCATAGTTTGTTTTTTTTTTAATGAGAACAATGAATTTGCAAAGGCCTCTATCAACATAAATTGAACTTAATTAACATGCTTCCTTGTACCCCATGAAAAGAATTGCCTGTGAAGATTTACTTGAGTTTTTTGTTTTTCTGAGTGTTTATTAACTGTGCTAAAAATGCTTGGTTGCTTTCAATGATCGAATTTCCAACCCATTTAAGAGTGATAAAACCATCATAAAAATTAGCAGAGCTTTAAGAATGCTTAGTAGACCCGATTTACGTTTAATGAACAAATTGTCATGAAGGTTAACTTCCTTCCAGTCGTATTTTACCATAGTTAGACTCCCACAAGTCTCCTTTGAAAGTTGATCTCACTTTAAAGAAAGTTCCATGTTTCTAACTGATATCATTCTTCCTGTCTAGAAACAAGCCAATGATCTTGTGAGCACCCTGATGAAATGTACACCCCACTATATTCGCTGCATAAAACCAAATGAAACCAAGAAGCCCAGAGACTGGGAGGAAAGCAGGTATGGTGCCTGGCAGGTGGGGAGGTGATGCTGGCTTGGGGCTCTGGCACACTCTAAACTCTGGCCACCATGAGCCATCTCAGGCCGGAGCAGTTCCAGTTGCCCACACATGCTCATCATATGTGCCCTGTGTCTTGACTTTTTCAGAACAAAGCCTATACACCTTTCCCCTTACTTGATTTTCCTATTAGTGCCATTCAATTCAGAATTAGTAATCTATAATATTGATCTTGGCTAGTCTGGTGGCAGATAGAAAAACCAAAACCTTAATACTACAGAATCATGATGGTTTGAAAATTAATTTGAGGCTTTATACAGATATTCTTAGTGCTCGGCTCCTGCTTGGTATACTTGGGATATGGTCCAGGATGTTTAGCTTGGGTCTCGAAGGGAAAGGCTAAAGAGTGTGTTGAAAAGCAAACTGTAAGCCACGGGAGCTCAGACAATACAGGACATGCTGGGGGTTCCTGAATTCCACTGAAGCATTATGTAAAGGAGCAGAGGGACCCAGAGGGATGAGAGTGTAGAGAAACCTGTGGGCACAGTGAGGCTCAGTGAGGCCTTTCAGTCCTGACTTTTGAGGAAGCCCATGTCACTGCTCCTCCTACAACTTGTACTTAGGACCACAATCTAAGCTTGAAAGATGGAGTGTTGAGTTGAAAACTATTAAGGTGCTGACTAGAGGATATCTTTTTTGTATCCAGTTAGGAATCCAGACACACGTTCGTAGGAAGCCTGACCTTGCTGTCCATGGGAACACAGTCCATGAGACAGGGCTGGGGAAGATATTGAACTACACAGTGGACCCAGGCCATTGCCACCAGACTACCATGTCCCAGGGCATGAGTCACCTCTTTTCTTCTCTTGTAGAGAAAAGAAAATAGACTTTTTAAGGCATCAAGTGACTAAATCAAAGGTTTAACACCAGAAAGACCAAGATTAAAATTCACAGCTGCTAATTACTTCCTCTGAGCAATAAGTATAGGTCCGTTTCCCACCCTGCTAGAAGGATCCTCCATCAGCCGTGGCAGATAATAAATACTTGATCCTTTATAAGAGGGAAAAGATAGTAAAAAAAAAAAAAAAAAAAAAAATCCCCACCCACGCAGGCCACATGGTCATTATCTGAAGGTCTTTCTTTCCATCTAGCATGCCATGATGCAGTCTGATTCTGTCTTCTCATCTTAAGAGACCTGCTGCTGCTCTGGTGTAAGAGCTTCTGCCCTGCCATGTCATGGTCTTTCTGAGTAAGCTCATCTATAGATGCATGTTCCTATAGCCTCTCTTCCATTCGATTTCTGAAATTTTTCAATTTAGTGTGGTATGAGATTTCTCCTATCAGCCTCTGATGAGAAACTCACACCTCAGGTGATGAACCCACCTTTGGGCAAGTCTTACTCAGGGTGCTCTACTGACCTTCTCTAACTCACTATTGTCCTAATCCTAGTCTCTACATTAGCCTCACTACTTTTTTTTTTTCTTTTTCTTGCAATACTAGGAATTGAACCTAGAACCTCACGCATGCTAGGCGAGCGCTCTACTGAGATACTTCCTCACTGCTTCTCATTACTTTTCTGCTTGCTAGCTCTCCTGTTGCTTCAAAGCCACTATCGCGGTTCTCTTGGTTCTCTCTCTATTTTTTTTGTTTTTCTTTTTTCGGATAGTGCTGGGGATTGAACCAGGACCTTGTACATGCAAGGCAAACCCTCTACCAACTGAGCTATAGTTCTAGCCTTTGGATCTTCTCTGCATGAGCTAATCACCCTGTTCTTTAAGCAGTGCCTCTGAGACATGGAATTTGATCATTTCCCTTCTTGGGTATTGACCTGGGCATGCTAATTTATTCTTCACTTTTCTGAAATGTGTATTTCAGTTTCTCCTTTAAGGCCAAGACTCTAGCATCATTATCATCTCTCCCCTCCTGAAGATTGAAAACATCTTTTGCTTTTCTACACTGTTTCTCAAACTTGAGTGTGCTTAGGAACCCCCTGAAGAGCTTGTTAAAACTCAGATAACTTGCTGGGCATTGTGGGACATGCCTGAAATCCCAGAGGCTTGAGAGTCTAAGGCAGGAGGACTGCAAGTTCAAGCCAGCCTCGGCAACTTAGTGAGGCCTTAAGCAATTAACAAGATCCTGCCTCAAAATAAAAAATAAAAAGAGCTGGGCATGTGGCTCAGTGGTTAAGCGCTCCTGGGTTCAATCCCTGGTACCAAACAAAACAAAACAAAAAAAAACCCTCAGATTGCTGGGCCCCACTTCCAGGGTTTCTGATTTTGTGGCTCTGAGGAGGAGCCCAGGGATGTGCATTTTTTAAAAAAACATGCTGGTGATGGTGGCCTATGATACATCACACCTTGAGAACCTCTGGTCTTGAGCCAGGGGCTGCACAGGGTTTGGAGGAACTGTGTCCTGGTGCTGGTCGATCACTAATTACTATATCCCCTCTCCACTCAGTTTCTTGGTCTTTTACACTAAGAGGGTCAGTCTAGAATAGGATCTCCATTCTGACAGAATGAGCACTTTGAAGATCTCTTGCTATGGTCAGTCTGCTCTGTTTCCATATCACTCTTACACCTACCCCTTCCACACCTGTGTGTGCACATCCCGTCTCCCCACCCCCACCACATACACAGACATACACACAAGTTGAGTGGTGTCATAGGCAACCTCAGAAATAAATTACGAGAGTCTTGGGAGCCAAGGTATTTCGAATGGGCATGTTAGCCCACTCTTTGCCCATTTCAAACTACCCATCTTCTTGTTGGAGCAAATAACCTTAAATAAAAATATATTTTTGCCCTATAAATGCAGCACCCTGCCCAGCACACCCTGCCCTAGTCCACATAGTTAGCTCTGCCAAAAGCCCCTTTGATTTGGAAGTAGTTCAGTAGCTGCTGCTCACAAGTTCCCTAACCCTGATTCTACCTTGTCATAAATCTCAGCCTGATTTATTGGAATATCAGAAAATGCTGAAAGTAAGACAGTGATGCATTTTATTAGTAAATCCTCATAAGGCTTTCCTATATTTTCTTTCTTTTTAACTTTCTTTAGTAACTCCCTTTATTTGAATTTCAGCAAAGACCATGATAAGCAGTCATGTAAATGGATTTAAAGATGGTCAGGAGTGAGTTGGTCAGTGTTGATGTGTGTTTCAGTAGGATTGATTCCTGGGACTCCCCTCCTCAATCCTGGGACAGATTTGTCAGCAGATGGTTTCACTCCACCCATGAGAGTGGATGCAGGGCCGTGAGAGGGCACTGTGTGTCGTTGGCAGGGGTTACACGCTTAATTAAGCTCTCTGCAGAGAGGGTTGCTCATTCAACAAGTTTGTGGGGTGTGGGGTTTTTTCTTTTCCTGTTGCAAATGTGTTTTTGTTTGGTTTCTGGCAAAGTTGCTTGCCCTGGATTCAAAATTGCTGCCCTTGTGAAGTTCCCAGGCCTTGGCCGACTTGAGTTAATGGCTGAGGACAGCCTTGGAGAGGATCCCTCCCTAGAGACAGGAATGGCACAACCGGGAGAACAACGGGGTGGTGTCTGGCCAGTGTCTACTGAGGAGGTGACAGCGTTCTAGGAATGTGCAAAAATTAACTTGGGTCCTTTAGTGACATAAAATTTTAAACATTATAGGATTTGTTAGACTGATTGTCCTGCTGAAGGAAATTTCTAAAAGAAAATTTCCTGAAGGTGGGGAAAAAATGGTGAATGAAACAGCATTTGAAACTGATTCATGGGAAAGGCATGTGTCTTTTTTAATCAATGGGTGGTATGTCCCTGCCTTGGCATCTTGGCCTGATGCTGGTATTTGCAAAAAGTACTGTAAAATGAGCAAACATTGGAAACAGGCATTTTGTGTGTGTTTTCGTCACTGGAGAAAAAGTCAGTGGTGAGTTTCAGATTTGGAGGACAGAAGAATGGAAATTTAATTATTTTCCAGCATCAGATTTCAGCCACTTTAGTTAAATAGATCTCTCCCTCCACCCCTGCCACATCTGTGTGTGTGTGTGTGTGTGTGTGTGTGTGTCTGTGTGTCTGTGTATCTGTGTGTGTGTGACTTATCCAGGCAAATGTGGATATTAAATATTGATTCTTTCATATGAGGACTTTTTAAAAGTTAGTCATCTTGAAGGAGTCAACCTGTCTGGATGTCAGCTCAAGGAAGACTGACTCGAGGCTCTTTAAACATCCCTCACTGTGACACCTCATCCTTCCCATGCAAATCTCTCTCTGCTTCAAGCTTCATCATCCCTGTCTTCACCTCCCACCACCCCATTCTGCAGGCTTGCCTTTTGTGGGCTCTCTTCATTGTCCTCTGCACATGATAAATTCAACTCATCCTTCTGGTTGAGGCATGAAACACTGCTTCTAAGAATCCCGCTGTGTGAAAAATCCATTTCCTTGTCTATTCTCCCATCCTGGTTTACTTATTGTAGCTGGGAATGTACTAGAATAATTGCAGCTTTACATCACTCATGACAGGAACTAAGTGACTTATAGGGAAGGTACCCAGCTAGTAATTTATTACCATCCTCATTTTATAGATGAGGTAACTGAGGCACAGAGAGGCTACATAGCAGCAGAATCACGGGTGCACAGCAACCAGTTCCAGAGTGCGGGCTCTTCCCCACTGTCCTGGCTGTGGGGAAGGAATCATAGTGTTCCTCTTGGGGGCACAGGGTCTATAAGTAGTCATCAACAAGTATGAGGCTTATTTGGGAATATGGTTTCCATAAAAGCCTTGCTGGAGAGACAGCTGTCAGGACCCTGAGTGAAATTGGAGTGAGGAGGCTTCTAATGGTTTTTTTCAGCATTCATGTGAATCCATTCTCTGGAATCCATCATTAGTGTGGTTGACCAAATATACCAAATAGGGATCATGAGGGGGCTACCTTCCTACCAAAGCACAATTCCCATATCCCATCTTCAAAAGAGATTTTCCTTTTAATTTCTAATTTTCTAAACTACCATGTGTCCAAGTATCTGTTCTGTCAGCTTGCATCAGATGCAGCCCAGGCCCAATTTTTTTCTCCAGAGTGGATGATCAGACAAGTGTTCAAAACCTGTCTGTGGGTGTTCAAGAAACTGCTGTTCAGCAAGGGATGGGTTTTCACAATGTACATGACCCACATCTTCCCAGACCTGCCAGGCCTCTTAAACCAAGGCATAGGGCGTGGGGCTTGTGTTCTGATAGGAAAATTGCATGTGTGGCAATATCCACCTACCAGTGCTCTGCATCCACTTTCCAAAATACACTGCTAGAGATTCATTTTTATAAAAACCAGCCAAAACTATGATTCAAATCTATTTTGAACCATTTTAACTTAAGCGTTTGAAATTAATAGCTTCATATAGCTTTCTTAACTTGCATTAGAAAAATCCTAGAACAATAGGATCATTATTAATTCTAGAGTCGGTTCAGTAACAAAACAGCTCCAGCGCATTCCTGTAAACCCAGCAACTTGGGAGGCTGAGGCAGGAGGAATTGTGAGTTCAAAGCCATTCACAGCAAATTAACAAGGCCTTGTCTCAAAGAAAACATAGAAAGAGCTGGGGATGTGGCTCAGTGATTAAGCACTCCTGGGTTCACTCCCTGGTACAAAAAAAAAAACCTCCAGTATAATTTAATTCAAAACTTAAACTTAAAAGTTCTAGCCTCTAGTCTTGAAAAAAAAACAATATTTTTGTTCACAATTCAGGTAACAGGTTTATGGGGCTTTATTTGTATTTATTTTTTGAGATAACGTCTTGTTATGTTGCCCATGCTGGTCTGGAACTCCTGGGCTCAAGCAATTCTCTGACTTCAGCCTCCCAAATAGCTGGGACTACAGATGTACACCATCACACCTGGCTTTGAGTTTTTGTTTTACTATTAGTGTTTGAAATTGATAAGTAATATCCTCTTATATAATTGCAATGTTCTGCAACATTTTAAAAATTAATATGTGATCTGAGAGGCCAGCTTAGTATCTGAACACTATAAATTATGTCTTTTTAATATGTTTTCCTGCAGATTGGAACTGGGAGTCAAGGAGGTTGGTTGGTAAGAATATAGGAATCAAAGATTCTCCAGTAAAGACAGGTGCCATTTTCTCTTTTGTAGGGTAAAACATCAAGTGGAATATCTGGGTCTGAAAGAGAACATCCGAGTGAGAAGAGCTGGCTATGCCTATCGGCGAATCTTCCAGAAATTCCTACAGAGGTAGGTGCATTACGCACCAGTGATTCTGGACTTTATTTTATGTAAACAAGTTTATTGAGATATACTCACATGGAATCCACCCACTTAAAGTACATGAATCAACACATTTACTACATCCGCTGAGTTGTGTATCCATCACAATTAACTAGAGCATACTCCTACCCTGAAAAGATGTCTCACGCTCTTTAGTTGCCAACCTTCAGTTCTCCCCTGACCCCTACACACCCACTGTTCTACTTCCCATCACTCTAGATTTGTCTATGTTGGGCTTTTCCTTAAAACAATCTGATATGAGTTCTTGTGCCTGGCTTCTTTCACTTAGCAGAGCGTTTTCAAGATTCAACCATGTGTAGCCTTCTGCACGTCATTCCTATCTATTGCAGAATGTGTTCTATTGTGCGGATGGACCACATTTTACTTGTTCATTCATCAATTGGTAAAGGATTGTTTCCACTTTGGGGCCCTTGTGAATAATGCTGCTATGAAAATTCATGTACAAGTCTTTGTGTGGACATGTGTTTTCATTTCTCTTGGGAATGTACCTAAAAGTGGACTTGCTGATTCATATGGTAACTCTATGTTTAACCTCTTTGACGAGCTGCCAGGTTCTTTTCTGAAGCAAGGAACCACTTCACATTCCCACCCGCAGTATTTGAGGGTTCCGATTGATCCCGATCCTTGTCAACATATGCTAATATCTGACTAAGCCTCCTAGTGGGTGTGAAGTGGTATCTCTTTGTGGTTTAGATTTGCATTTCCCAGATGGTAAATGATATTCAGTGGTATCTTTTTATGTGCTTATTGGCCATTTGTATTTCCTCTTTGAAGAAAATCCTGTCCAAGTCCTTTGCCCATTTTTTTAAGGGCTTTTTGTCTGTTTATTACAGAGTTTTAATAGAATATTTTTTAACCATTACTCATGGTAGAATTCGTCAATAGCCATCAGTGTTTGGTAGGCTATTCATGAATTCAGCCAAAGTTCATGAATTCATGATAATTGTGAATAGGAATGGCTGAGGTTTAACTTAACTGAGCAAGTCAACAGTATGAAAGCAACTGCAGGAAAATATTTAGCCTACGTTAGGAATGAGCTTAAAGTATTTAAATTCAAAATTTTGTACAATCCATGTTTAAATTTAAACTTGTTTTTATATTTTCCTTATAGTCTATTAGGCAGGACCTATACTTAAATGTTCTTATTTTATGTTGCTTGTTTTTGAAAAGGATAAAATTGAATGTCCTTAAAATATAATGTCATTCTAACTTCTCTAATGATTCTGAGGAGTTCTACTATTGTACAGTTATTTAATTTCCCTTAATAAATAGGGAAGTTAAGAAAAAGGAGATATAATCCAAATCTATCATCTAAATCAGAAAACATTTACATCTTCCTGATATATGATACAGAGGCAGGATGTAAGGATTTTTTAAAATTCAAATTTAGTGTAACAAAGATCTTGCAGCCTGGGGAAGAACTCAAATGTGATCTTTGAAGTCTAGTACCTCCAATAAGTTCTAATAAGATAGTTCTTCTTTTGGAAAGAACTTTTGGAAGTTCTTCCTAAGTGGTAGATTAGGGCAGCTGACCCCAGCTGGAGGCTTTATTAAAGGGCTTATCATTTCATATGACAGAGTCCTGTTGCCTCAGTTCCCACACATGCACGTTTCCTGATGACTTTACGAGTGGGTTAGATCAGGAATAAAATTCACTCTCTGGGGAGTGATATTGGCCAAATTATATTGTTATATTGTGTACACATACAAATACTTCACAACAAATTGTCATTACACACAACCATATATATATATATATATATATATATATATATATATATATATATATATATATAAAAGAAAAAAGAAAAAAAATTCATCCTCTCTGATTTCTGAAGTAAAAGTGCCAATACACCAATAGTGTAAGCAGGACTGTATGAGAGAAGTAAGTAGGGAGTTGAGAAAAATAAATCTATAGAGATTTTTATGTCACTACAGCACCACTCATTGGCTGAGGAACAACTTACAGGTTAGTTATAAGACTTGAGTCTTCCTTAAATTGATCAGTAATACTAGAATAGCGTTTCTCAGCTGTAGCTACTACATCTTGGGCTGGATGACTTTTGTTGAGGGAAGTTGTCCTGTGTATTATTGTAGGATGTCTTGCTGTCTTCTTAGCCTCTACCCACCAGATGCCAGGAATGCAGCCCCCTCCCTGTTGTGACAAACCCAAAGTGTATTCAGGCCTTACCTAATATTCCCCAGGGCCACAGCATTTTTGAAAAACAGCATTTCTTTGAAAATAACTTTTTTTAATTAAGAGAAAAAGATCAACTATAGGAAAGAGTACATGAAAAAGGATTTCCTGCTATCTTTCCCTAATTCAGAAGGGCCTGACTTCAGTAGTTTTAATTTCACAAATTTTAAATCTTCTAATATATTTCATGTACCTAAAATCTCTATTTGACACTTGCAAGTTCTCTCACTATAGTTAAAAACTGAAAGACTTCCTTCTTTCCATTTTATCTAAAAAACCAACCAACCAACCTGATTTCCACATGCAAGTATACAAGTTTTGCTGTCTTGGGAGAGCAGGAAGTCCATCTTCTCCTTTTAGGAATGCTCCAGGTCTTACTTGTTTAAGGGACCCTGAGCAGACTATGTGACTTGTTTGCAGTAGCTTCTTAAGTGAACTGTTGATCATCAAATCTAGGCTTCTCTCAAGTGTCATACACAGTACTTTGTGGTATGCCTCACGGTCAGTGGCATTTGGTGAAAACTCTTGTGCCGCCTGTGTTGAGAAACTTTCATTAAAGTTATTCTATTCTTGGATGCTTCTATTCTTTGTCCTCCTGCTGTGGACTTTCAGAAGAGACAAATAGTCCTGTCTTATAAAAGCAGAATCTTTTATTGCTGTCATACTTCTCTTAATTTGATACTACTGGGAAAGTAGTAGTAGATTTGATTTCTCAAATCAAAATAATATTTGAAAGGCCATTGCTTTTCAATAAAAAAGTACATTTTCAGTCCCCCATAACAGTATTATAAAACAATTATTTAAATGGTCCACTAAAAACTGACTTGAAGTCCAGATATGTCAATGATAGGTAATATTTCTCTAGAGACAACACTCTTTTCCATAAGGAGTATGGAATCTCTCAGAATTCTTCTAGAGATGGCCCTGACTTTCTCAGCCAGTGAGACTCTATAAGTAAATGAACCATTTTGTACTTTTATTCTCTCCAAGCCTGAGACAAAAGGCTTCATTTATAAGTTTATTTCTTAGGTATCCATAGAAAGTAAAACCTGAGGAAAAGGATCTATTAAAACCCACCACAACTATCCACATCAGCATATATTATCCACCCCTGCCTAGAAAGAAAGCCCACAAGCCTAAATAGAGCAATGTTTCCAACACTACCTAGGGTGCAAGGTAGCTTAGAAAATAACATGTATATTTAGAGTATGTTATTTTTTTTCCTCTAGAAAATCCTTTATTTTTATCAAGACCATCCCTTTTGACTGAGTGTTAGAGAGTAAAAGTTCAAAAGATGCCTTAATGCCCCTTTTCATCATCCATGTGCTCTTGGAAGTCAGCCCTGCACGGCTTTGAGCAGTAGGAAGAACACTTTCACCACCTTCCCACTTGAACTTTCATACCTTTAGAAAGTGTTTAAAAAACTGTTAGCAATGGCTGTCACATGGAGTTTTGGCTTGGGAATATACCTTTAAATTCTTCAGAAAATACCTATTTGAGCTAGGCAGTATGTATTCCTTAATATAGATGGAAGAAACAATCCCAAATATTGCTTCTGATCCATAGGAAGAAAAATGTTGTAGAAATACAAAGACTTGCAAAGGTTATCTTTTGCACAATTTCTGTTTCCTTACAAGCATCCTTCCCTTGACCTTGACCTTGACCCAGTCTTTTAAAATGTGGGATTATTGAAAAGGCATTTTATGCTGTGGACTAGAGAAAAGAAAGAGTAGGATGGTGTGGAGTGGTAGAGAGCTGCCTGCTGGTTGCCAGGATTCTTATGTCCTTGCTTCAAAACATCCTTAAAACCTGAGGACCAGCAACTAGAGGTCACTAGGATCTATGCTGTATTTCTTCTGAGAAGGAACCATTGGATCAGTGACTCAAGAGGTAACAAGGAACCTATCAGTCTACAGGGCAGCATAGAGAATTCCAGGTAGAGAGATCAACCAGCTCAAAGGCCTTCAGAGAAAACATTTGGCATATTTGAGTTTTAAAGTGAGAATGCTTGATCAAGGAGTATAGGCCATTACCGTCATCCCTCCAAAATTATCACAGGTATCAGGTATTGTGACCCTTACCTTGTGTAACTGCCTGTCCTGCCACTCTATCTTGGAGTTAGAGAGTGAAATAGGTGGAGACATTGTGCTAGAATTATACCTTGCTCTCTCTATGGAAACCGAAGGGTGGGGTTGAGGATGTATCAAGTTTCATGAAAGCACAGGTAGCACCAGGCAACTCCCATGTGTTCTGAAGACCCTCACCCACCACTAGAGGCCTTGTCAGAATGAGACAGAAAATTTCTGCAGAGTTCCTTACCATAAAAGAGACCAAATAAGAGAAACCCAGCATTATTTTCATAGGGAACGAAAGGTTGAATTGCAATAGAGAGACCAATTGGCAGTTGCATGATATAAGTTCTTTAGTGCAAAATTTTGATTAGATCAATCCAGGCAAAATTGCATTCTTAGACATTTGTTACCTTAGAGGTTAAGTCTTTTCTTTCTTGCCCCTACCCTCCCTGAGCCCTTCCCCCTCATTCATGTAGATTGCCAGTTCCTTCTTACCTTTCTATAACTCTTCCAATCACATCTAGAAAGGTTCTGCTATCAGTCATTTCTGTGTGGTTTAATTTGTTGAATCAACATCATTATATTACATATGAAGTTTATTCATGTTATGCATAACTTCAACTAGGCATTTTTACTTTTAAGCTTTTTATCTCTAATTAGAAAACAAGAGGATTTACTTCTCCAGGAAATTAATATATCATCAGACAATATTAGGGGGAGGCTCTTAGTGGGAGCAGTGTGGGCTTTTAGAATCACCTTAGTCCCAACCAGCTCCCCTTGAGCCCTAGACCCTGAAGGCAGGGCCAGTCTTTTCCCTTCTCCCTTGGCTGCCATAAGTCACTCTAATCCTGATAGTAGTTTCTGGAAATAAACAGGGCCATGGTTCTCAAGGCCTATGCCATAAGTGTGTGTGGACCAAGGCCACACCTACCAACTGCCCACCTGCACACTCCTCTGAAGTTTCCTTCTGTATTTTATATCCTATAATGTGCTTCTCTCTCCTCAGTTATGTCACCTTCAACATAATTGTAATAGTAATTTGCTATAATATTAAAATGAGATCATGCATCTAAAGTACCAATCATAGCACTCAATGCAGAGAGAGCAGGCCTTGCGTGCTAGCCATTCATGTTAGTTTTTCCTGCGGTGTACCAGGCATTACTTAGGTGCTGCCTGTGCACTCTGGGCCACACAAATGGGTCATCCACTCATGGGGCTGTCATCTTCATAGGGAAAGCATATATCAACAGGTCAACACCAATAGTAATATAATTATGAATGATGTACATGGCATGAAGGAAAAACGCTATTTGCTATCAGAGAAAATATCAGGGGAGTAATTTTTGATTAGGTGGCCCGAGAAGGCCTGTCTGGAAGTGTTCCTGAAGCTGTGTCACCCTGAGTAGGAGAAGCCAGCCAAGTGAGGAGTTAGGAGAACAGCACAGCATGGGCAAAAGCTGTGGGGGAGGGACCAAAGTTTGGTGTGTGTGAAGAAGAGGGCGCACTTTGAAGGAACGTAGTGAGTCAAAAGCAGAGCAGAAGAGATGAGGTCAGAGATGGCCACGATCAGGTCATTCTGGCCCTATGACTAAGGACGCACAGAATGTCCAGGCTAAAAGTTGGTGAACAGTAGTTATAACAGTTGCTTATAGGGAGCTTTGTGAAATTCTTTGCATTAATTGTGCTATGAAATCAGGAGAGATTAGTATCGAAAAAAAAGACCATTTATTTTTGCCTGAAGAGTGTCACAAGTGACCTTCAGCAGGGCTATTTTTAGATAGTCAGTGGTAAAATGGGAATGCTGATTTTCATCAGGATGTTAACATGGAAACCATGGGATAGGGAGGGTGTAGGAGAAAGCTCTATGATGGGCATCTCAGACTTGAGGGATTTTTCTGGTCGCTGAGGTCCATTCCTGTAGCTCTGAGTGGAAGTGAGTGGATTCCCAATACCTCAGTGACAGCAGGGCTCTTGCTGCCTCACCCCACACAGAGCCCAGGTGTCCAACCTGAGTCTGTTCTCTTCCTGATTGTCCTCACAGGTATGCCATTCTGACCAAAGCCACCTGGCCTGTGTGGAGAGGAGATGAAAAGCAAGGCGTCCTCCACTTGTTGCAGTCTGTCAACATGGACAGCGACCAGTTCCAGCTGGGGAGGAGTAAAGTGTTCATCAAAGCCCCTGAGTCTGTGAGTACACGACCACCTCCCCACAATCCCTCTCCTGCACAGCACCATGGGGCTGGCTGCTGTTCCTCATCCATCATCTCACAGAACCCTCCCTCTCTTCCCAATCCAGGTGGGTCATTTCCCACACTCCTG
The DNA here is from genome assembly GCF_047511675.1 of Marmota flaviventris. Lineage (NCBI taxonomy): Eukaryota > Metazoa > Chordata > Mammalia > Rodentia > Sciuridae > Marmota > Marmota flaviventris. Next base: position 105,944,260 of record NC_092499.1, on the reverse strand, counting down.
CCCCCTTCTAGCTATCACAGCTCTACTCACTTCCTTCAGAGCATTTGGCATGTATAAAAAGGTGTCTCCCACAGACTGGCTTCTTTTGTCACTTGCTATTGCTTTCCCCTGCTAGGTGGCAATCTCTTTCAGGGCAGGGACTCTGTTCTGTTTGTCAGTATGCACTGGGTATCTCAGACAGAAAGTGCCCCATAGTTATTCATAATGTTTAAGCTGAGAAGAGACTTCTTTGAGTCACAAAGGAGGCTTGGTCAATTCTGTGTCTTCCTCTCGGTGACAGGCCAGATAAACAAGCTTAGGTTCCTCCTGAAGGGTGGAATGGAGTCCAGGATGGAAATTCCTAGGATTGTACTTGGAAGACCATGAGAGAGCTGGGGAAGGACTTCAAGGAGAATAGATTGGAGGAGAAATCTCAGGTCTCCGGAACATGAATACTTACTAGTAATGCATTCAGACATGCATTTTATGGTTCATAAATTTTGCAGTACTCTATATGGATTAATTTAGGGAAACTTCTTTATCTTTCCTGATAAAGATGTGGTCACTGTGAGCTGGGTGAATGTCCATAGAAAGTTCTGCATTTGAGCAGAAATCCAGCAAAGCCCCTTAGTAATTCTGCCCTAGTAGCTCTGGGGCTATGGAATAAAGACATTGCTTTTTAAGGTGGGAAAATTGCTGGAACTGAGGTTCAACATCATTATTTCTTGAGGTTCCTGAAATTATCACAAGACTCCATTTCAAGAGTCAGTGGTGAACTTGGCAAAATTAGTCATCAGACCAAGGGGAAATATACAGGAACTTAAAAGTGGAAGAAATAGGAACACTTGACTTTAGGCAAATCCTGGCCTCTCAGTGGGTTTCCTTCTCCCCGAACACTGTTCTGCATGCCTTGTGGGATGGGCCTGAGGCTCAGGATGATAATAGCTGTAGCTGAATGGCTTTGTGAACCAAAGACCATTAAGTACATAAGTGGCACGCATCAATAGAACCGGTTTATGAAAAGTTTGTGGTAGCATTTTTCTACTTTGAGTTATTTGTAGCTTCACAGCAATTTCATTTCCAAATATAAAATGAAAATGTTGTGTCATACGCCATTAAGCAACCCACAGAGCAGTTCCTGTTCTTTCTAAAACGGGATAGAGTGATTTGTCAGTACAATGCAGAGTTCTCTGTTGTTTCATACCGCTTTTACTTTTCAACTTGCTAAATTTTCATATATAATTAAAACGACCTCAATATTTTTCATACGTTTTTATTCTGATTCCGTTGAGCTTTGGGAATTTATATCCAAAACCAAGATTTATTTTTGGTTCTTGTATTCTTTGCCTTCCTTTGAGATGCTTCACTGCCATCACTGCATTATCCTTCTCCCACCTTTCTATGCATGCATGTGAATGTACACATGCACTTGCACGCACACACACACACACACACACACACACATCACCTTCCTCTTCCCCAACCTCTTCAGTCCACATCTAGCCTTGACTTGCAAATGCTTGTACAAAAGTTGGTTTTTAAAATCTGCCTTGTGCAGGAGGATCACAAGTTCCAAGCCAGCCTCAGGAACTCAGCAAGGTCCTAAGCAACTTAGTGAGACCCTGTCTCAAAATAAAAACATTAAAAGGGCTGGAGACGTGGCTCAGTGGTTAAGCTCCCCTGTGTTCAATCCCCAGTACCAAAAACTATATAGAAGAAAAAAAATCTTTTGCCTTTTTATGGTTTTGCCTTAACTTCCATAATAAGTGTTGAACACACAAAATAACTTGTTTAGCTTTAAAAATGACATTAAATATTAGACACCAAAATGGTTTTTGTTGTTGTTACATGTGTCTATGGTTTTTGGCTTTTCTCTCTCTTCATTCATTAACTTCCCTGATTTCTAAATGCCCTGGGCTTTTAACAAAACCTAAAACCAAGTTAATCTCTACAGGAGTTAGAAATTATTTGCTGCTTATTTTTTTCTCTGAGTCACAAGTGTATTCTCTTTGACGCTCCCAAGCTTGTTCTGGGAAATAAGAAGGAAACAAGACTTACTCAGAAGACCCAAAAAACAGATAAGAAAAATCAACACATTACAATAGGCGACCACAGGGCTCAGATTTTAAACATTCTGTCCAGTTGGTAAACAATGTATTCCATATTGGGTTAGAAATGTGCTCCTTAGGCCTATGGCATGTAGCACTGAAGGCTGTGGAGTTAGGTGGCCTTTCCCTGGGTATGTGCACTTGGAAATGTTGTTTCTACACATCTGGGGCTCTAAGAAGAAGTTGAGTGGCAGCACTAGAGTTCCAAATGCAGACCCAGATTAACAGAGGCAACAAACCAACTTCAAACCAACTTCACTTGTTTACTTCTGGAACACTCTTGCAATGACTATTCATCATCTTTACTTCGGGTTTCTATCAGTCCTTTTTATTTTATTTTTAAATTTTTTTCTAGAGAATCATGCAAACCACTTCCAAGGTGAATGAGAAAACTTCCCACTATTTTACAAATTGATCAAATGCAGGTTTACTGAGTAAGACTCATATGTCTGGATAAGGAGCAGAATGTCAGAGGCTGAAAGACCTTGGTTTGCTTTCTGGCCCCACCCAATCTCAGTTTGATATTCTCGTTGGCAAAATGGAGATATGTGGCTCACATAGTTGTTGAGGTGTTGAATAAAATAACTGCATAAAAGGTCTAGAATGATTCTTAACCACAGTGGACACTCGGCACATTACAGCTATTTGTTGTATTCTGAAATCTGGTTGAGTGCAACACAGCAGTCAGTATTAATTGACTCTCCAGACCTGCCAGAGTCTGATTTAGGCCCCTAAACGATGCCAGCTCTCCTTAGTGAATCCAAGTTCCAACTAGAGTGTCTGAGTTGGGCTCCAGTCACTGAGGTTCTTAGCCCTGGCCCAGTGACTCCTTGGAGAATCCTGTGAGGCAGGAAGTCTAGACTTCCATGGAACTGAAAGTAGGGCAACCCTCTTCCCACAGCAGTACAATTCTGCTCTGGCAGAAGCTAGAAAATTCTATTTCGAGTCTGTACACAGCACCCAACAACAGCAGCAGCCTCCGCCAGCAGCCTCCGCCAACTCATTTAATCTGGCCACCTACTATCCTCTGTGGATCAAGGTGAGGAACAAGTCACAGAGACTCTGAGCAAAGCAGGGCAGAAACTATAATAACATATTCAAATTCAACCATTTCCCATTGCTTTTTATTAGAAGAAAAAAGTATGTAGGTAAAGAATTTATCATTACCATAAACAAGATATCATCGAAATCATTTTACATGTTTGTTCTTGAGTCTGAGAAGCTGCTCCTCCTATCTTTCCTCGACTACACTGAAATTACAACATCAACAAAGAGTGATGTTCAGATTTTGTGGATTGGCTCATGTTTGTTTTCTCTACATTCACAGTTATTTCTTCTAGAGGAGATGAGAGAGAGAAAGTATGACGGGTATGCTCGAGTGATACAGAAATCATGGCGTAAATTTGTGGCCCGGAAGAAATATGTCCAAATGAGAGAAGAAGGTATTTTTGTCATTTTGTTTCCTCTGTTTAACAAATCTCAAGTAGATCTGAGCTTAAATGAAGCTACAAGTTCTATTTTATTTGGCATAGAGTGGTTGTGTGCTAAATATCTTGCGTCATTCATGATTTCTTTGAATATTTACACTCTTAAATATCTTCCTCCTTTTTCTGGCTGACTGCTTCTTCCTTCTCCACCTTCTTGGGAATGGTAGCCTCAGACCTGTTGTTGAACAAGAAGGAGCGAAGGAGAAATAGTATTAACCGGAACTTCATTGGGGATTACATTGGGATGGAAGAGCACCCGGAACTCCAGCAGTTTGTGGGCAAGAGGGAGAAGATTGACTTTGCTGACACCGTCACCAAGTATGACAGGAGGTTCAAGGTACGTGCTGTCACCACCTCTGAGAGTTGCCAACACATAAAAATAACTTGGGATTTTGCTGTTCTGGTAAAGCAGATCGTGTCCACTATAGATTTTGTTGTTGTTGTACTGGGTATTGAACCCAGGGGTGCTCTACCACTGAGCTACATCCCCAGCCCTTTATAATTTTTATTCTGAAAGGGGTCTCACTCAGTGAGGAGGACTGGTTTTTCATATATGTTGGCTCTTCCCTCTTGAGGTCTGATTAGGTGGTAAGTGGAATAACAATGAACATTTGCTGCTCAAGAAAGCTTCCCTCTGTGCTGGTAACAGTGACTTGTTGTGGAGATAGTTATCACTTTGATCATATCTGTCTGACACCTTAAAGTTCCTCTCCTTACAGGGCGTGAAGCGAGACCTGCTTCTCACCCCAAAGTGCATGTACTTAATCGGAAGAGAAAAGGTCAAACAGGGCCCAGACAAAGGCCTTGTGAAAGAAGTCCTGAAGCGGAGAATCGAGATGGAGAGGATTTTATCGGTGTCCCTCAGGTGAGTGGGGAAGGGCCGAGGCTGAACTGCCCTCTCTCTCCTCAACGTCTCCACCTGCTCTTCCAAATGCAGGGCTGGCTTCCCAGTTGTCAAAATCAAGATGAGAATGGAAGTTTCTTTCTATTTAAAGAGGACCTGAACTTTAGTCTCAGGGACTTCTGATAGGGTAAGAATATGATACCAAGACAAAGTTGCCTTCTGGTTAGTTCCTCTAATGAAGGAAGACTCAGAACCTGTGTCCCTATGGCATTGTAGAATAAACCTAGTGTATGGAACAAATTAGAGGACAATTGCTCTTACTGAAGTGGACCCAAAGGTTCAGAGGCCTGTCCACCAGCCCTCCCACCCATTTTCAAAACCTGACCCATTTACCATCAAAGACTGAGCAGGTATCCTGGAATGGAAGATTCTTTGGGCCTTCCATAGATTATTCTGCATAACCAGTAGCCTGGGAGTCTTTACCACATGCTCCCATTGGCTGCAGGCTCACTGGCATTTGGAAGCAGTGATTGCTCCTGCAAGACCTCGGGTAGGGCCCTTGCTTTTTCTGCTGACACTCTAGCTTCATTGCGGCATAGGAGTTTCTGTGTGTGAGAAGACCTCCCTGTGTCCCATGCCCTGAACTTGAGTAGCTTCCCTCTGATGAGAAGAAATGGTGCTGATACCCAGAACAATGAGAAGAGAGGAAAAGTGGGCTGCGCAGAGCTAGGCTGCCTTTGTCAGCAGAAGTCTGTCAAAATAGTGATGTTCTGTTCACTTGTGGACATGTGTAACTGGTATCAGGACACCTCTCTAAACTCAGTTTACCTAGAAGATAAATCTGCTGTGCTCAGGAAAAGGTATGCTTTCAAAAGTGGTCTGGCCTCTAGCCTACCAGGCTGGAAACCCTGGCCTAGTGTGACAATCTGAAGCAGATTTCCATTGTCCTTTCTTGCCTTGGCTGTGTGGTCTGATTCTATCTGTCCCTAATGTTGCTGGATGAAGGGCTAGGCAGGGCAGTGTGGCTGTGTTTAAAACATGTGAACTCAGGCGTGACATTCTGAGCAGATGAGTCCACCATTATCCTGCTCACAGCCCCCCCCCCCCCCCCCCCCCGCCCCCTCAGGTAGGTCTCAGTGTCATGGTCTCAAGAACAATGTCTGGATGCTGCTTGGGTTTTCCTGAGCCTACTATTCATTGGCTGGGTCACAACCTTCTGCCCACACCCTTCCTGACTAGCTGGGCCTTGAGGCTGCCCTTGGGGTTCCAAGGAACCCAACTGGAAGCTGTTACTTCATTTTCTTTCCTCCCTGTCCGTCTCCCCACGTTGCATGTGTCCTGCTGTACCTCAGCTGAGCTGGGCTGACTGAACAGTGCAGTGGGTACTGGACATTAGCTGTAGCTAAAAGCCAAAGGAATCACACCTCTATGCCACATGTGGCTGTTATTCTGAAATTGATTATTGTTCTTCTAATGTTATTGCCCAGGTCTGTCTTCAGTCCATAAGATCACTGGAGGAAGGCTCATGATGGCCCTGATAGGAAATAATTCTAATATAGCTACATTTATATCAAGCACATTAACACTTTCCTTTGATCACATCCTTCAAGTTTATCAAACAGAATATTGTACTCATAGATAGTTCTGATTTTTTCCCCTTCTCCCACAGACCCCCAGAAATACAATGGCTCATGATAAAACCAGCTTATTTTTCTTTGTCCTCCTTAGTATTCATGGTCTAGAAGATCATTTACTTCCCTGTGGCTTTTCCTTTGTAGAGGATGGAATCAAATGAGGTACTTAGATAGCCTAAGAGTTGTTCTAGTTCTAAGGGGGGAAAAAAAAAGAGCCTCAGTGATTTTAACTTGTAATGTCTGTAAATTGCAGTTACTGTGCCTCATGCTTACCAAGACTAATATTGGCCTCTCATTTCCTTCATTCATTTGATAAGGCCAATAATCAGAAACCAATTGAGGAAAGCAACCAGATGGAAGGTAGTGTTTGCAGAATCAAACCTAAAGTAGAAATTAACTGTGGTACTAGTCTACCTAACATGGGTATGGGTGTAGGTGTGGGCGAATGTGTGGATGTGTCTCAAAACACTTCAGTGCTGGCATTGCAAGAGAATTTAACAGTTGTCTTGTAATTTAGGAAAAGAGTTACAACATCTGTATGTGTTTTCAAGAATGTATGAGACCCACTAGTTAACTGTTGGCTAGATTGATAATCCCCTTATGAACTCCTTAACTGTTGGCTGGATTGATAATCCCTTTATGAACTCCTCCAGTAGGACTATCAAAGTGCCCCACAAGCTTGATCTTTAAGGCACCTCTAACTCTAACAAACATAACTAATGTTAGTGCAGAGTGGGCTCACAAGCCCCTATTCAGTCAAATAAGTCATTCAAGAACAATCAGTAGGTACCATGGGAAATGTGACTAAAATGAATATTTGATATGAAGGATTTATTGTTCATTTTTTAAGGTGTGGTAAGAGTATAGTGGTTATTTTTATATAAAAAAGATTTTATTTTTTAATGATACATACTGAAATATTTGAGGACAAAAACAATATAATATTTGCACTTTGATTTAAAATAACCTAGTTTATATGTGAAAGTGTTGAGAATGGAGATATAGATAAACAGGATAATCCATGGATCAATAATTGCTGAAACCAGCTGGTATGTGTCAATTTATTCCACTCTTCTACTTTGTTATATGTCTGGGATTTTCCAAATATATATAGTAGACATTAAATGTTGAGAGTCTGCTTTTTAAAGTTTTCATTTGCAAGGAAAATATAGGATCACAGTAGGTAGAAATAGGGCCAATAGCTTAAAGAAAGATGAAGACTGAAGTTGCTTAAAGGGATGCCAAGTTACTTTGAATAGGAAAAATTCTCAAATAAATAAAAATTAGACCAGAACAGTTATGCTTCATTGGAGACTGGGCAAGAATATTAGGAGGGGGCTCACCAGCTCTGAGTTAAGACATTTCATTTCTGAGGCTCAGGTTTCTGCTGGTAGAAGGCTGTGTATCAGTTTTAAAGGATCCTTCAAGAACTACTTTTTGTACTGGGCATGGTTCCAACAACAGGAGGTTTAGGCAGGAGGATCACAAGTTGGAGGCCAGCCTGGACAACTTAGAAAGACCCTGCCTCAAAATAAAAAGAACTGGGGATGTAGCTCAGTGGTAGAACATGTGCCTAGCATATGCAAGGCCCTTGGTTTAATCCCTAATATTTCAAATATAAATAAGCAGGAAGATTTTTGTCCTGGTTTTACTCTTATTTGAAAACCAATGTGCTAAAAGAATGATTACGAGTAAAATGACCTATGTTTTTGACTTTACTATTGTATCATTGAGATTGGTGCCAGGAAATCTCATATTTGGGGATCTCCCTGACAGGAATTCTAATAATTCCTTATCACTCCAGTAGCTGACCACCAGAGGCTAAGACCAAAAGCTCTACTTGTCTGGGTCAAAAGATTTTCCAATACTTACCTGTAATTGGATAAGCAACCTATAAGAGGGTGCCTTCAACAGGCTCCAGCTTCCTGGTCACAAGGTTCTTGTCTAGAATGCTACATTGCCTAGATGCTCTCAACTTTCTAGCAATAAGAACAGCCTATGCCACCATCTATTCTGCTGAGCCGAAGCATTATTGAAATCTTAACTCGCTGCAGCCTGTACCTTTGGGAACATGGATGTTGTTAACAACATTGGACTGAACACAAACCTTGTGTGAAGCCCTGGGATTCCTTCTAAGGTGTGGAGGAGACCCAGGACAGCCTCAAGCAAGTCCTTTCTGTTCTGGAAAGAGTAACAGAAACCAAAGTGCCCCATAGGGCATAGATATTCCTGGGGAGGAAGGAGAGGAGTGGGCCTTTCCCAAGGTGATCAGATGACACTTCTCCAAGGCAGCCACAGAGTGCTGAGGCCTGGTGCATGTCTGGGCTTCCTCAGCAAGTTAAGAGGGATCTAAATCTGGTGACACTGGCTTCTCTGAGTAGTAGAATTCTGGGCAAGCTTTATCTTCTCCTTATTCTCCTTCTCCTTCTCCTTCTTCTACATTTCTTCCAGTAAAACTTAGAGACTTAAATAAAACTCCTTTAAAATTTTACTCACTGTTTTGTAACTAATGCTTTTGTGCAGAATATGTAATGGTTAAAAGATTAAAAGATTTTCTTGTGTTGTCAGCAATTCAATAAGCCACAACGATGGGGAATAAAAAAAAAACAAGGACAGAGCCAAACCAGAGACTAGTAGAGGATTTTTCAACACAAGGGACAACATCAAACATCTGTAAGGAATTGTAGCTTGTGCATATGAATAAGACAGGGGTGATGTCCAAAGATAAGTCTGATTTTTTAGAATAAATAAACCTTCAACCTTTATTTCCAGACCCAGGAGCGTGGGCTGAGGAGAGGGGAATGAGTTGAGACTCTGGCCTGGGTGAAGATGAGTTTAGTAACTCTTAAGTCCAGGTCACTGAAAGGAGTTCTTTAATTTGATGGTTGAAGTCAAAGTGTCCAAACACATCTCTTTTCCAGATTCATGCTTATTGACCTTGAAGTCTTAGTTTGCTTGCTCTTTTTCCATATTGCAATGAAACTCCTTATATGTCTAAACACATTAAGCCTCTCAAGGTTACTTGTCTTATGCTCTTTTGCCCTGTTGAACAATCACCATTTTGCTCAAAGTACCACCAGGAAATCAGACATGTCCAGATGTGTCAGAGGAGTCTGAGTCATGCCATAAAAGCAAGAAGGAGTTTATTTCTCACCTCACAGGCCAAAAGCCAATGCTTTTGTTTTCCTCTTTCCCACCACATGGGTTTGCTATCTAATGTGACAGTCTTACTATACCTGTGCTAGGATACTTGGATTTTATTTCATTAATTCCAGATGACTAGGGAGAGCTTATTTTAGTCAGCTTTTTCACACTGCTGAAAGGATCTGACCAGAACAACTGTAGTGGAGGAAAGTTTATTTGAAGGCTTACAGTTTCAGAAGCCCTAGTCCACAGAAGGCCAGCTCCATTTCTCGGGGCTCAAGATGAGGCTAAACATCATGGCGGAGTGTGTGGCAGAGGGAAGCAGCTCACATCATGGTGATCAAGAAGCAGAGAGAGAGAGACTCCACTCGCCAGATACAAAATATACCCCAAAGTGAGGCCTCAATTGCCATCTTCTCCAGCTGCACCCTACCACTTCAGTTACCACTCAGTTAATCCCTACCAGGATTAAATCACTGATTAGGTCAAGACTCTCATAACCCAATCATTTTTCCTCAAACCTTCTTGCTCTGTCTCACACGTGAGCTTTTGGGGGACACCTCACATCCAAACCATAACAGAACTCTTGGGGCTAGCTTTTAGTTGTCTTTTGAATCTGAGCTATAATTGAAGTGATGAAGACAATTCCAGAGTTTGTCTGACCAGAAACAGGAGGATGATTGTAGTTTTGTGGCAGTACCCCTGAAACACATTCTTCTAGACTTTGTGGAAAGATTCTAATTCCTAGTTTTGGAAATATCTGTGAATAAAGAGGTAGATAGAGATGGTGAGCTGTCCCACCATACCCATTCACATTTTCTTCTTCTTTCTCTCTGTCTCTCTTTCTCTCCATGATTAATGGCTAGCAGCCTACCCAAAGTTTTCCCATGCCCCCTAGCAGTTACGTATAGCCACAAGACATAGTTCTGTCCGATGGGGTGTGACCAGAAGTGACTTGTACAACTTCCTGGTTGAACCATTAAAAGGAAAGAATATGTGCTTGTCTCCCAAGCAATGTAGGACTGGTACAGTACCTTTGATTTGCTTCCATACATTGTTGAAGGACAGAAACAAAAACCCTATGTTGTTTACAACTGGTTGTCACTGTTTTCATTGCAACAGCAAACCCTGGTCCTTGGCTATCACAAGAGTGGGCAAGAAGCATGGGTGTGATTTAGGGATGTTTGAAAATGAATTCTTGAGGTAATAACAATGGCCAGTGCTCCACCCAAATAGTCATTCATCCAAAAATGCTCAAAAAGTATTCTAACCTCACAGCCAAGACTCTTTGGCATTCTCTTAAACAGACTGCACATGGGCCAAGTTCCTTTCCCTTGGTGTTGGTGTTGGACTTCTAGTTCACTCTATTCCTTCCCTGTGGTTTGTGTATCTTTACATCCTTGGGTGCCATGGTTCTGGTTTAACTCTCTTTTTCTCCTGTGGATTACCAAATCCCATTCCTGTAAGAAGACTGAGAGGCTTATTTCATTCCTGCTCTTATAACAAAATATCTAGAACTAGATAATACTTAAGGAACAAATTTATCCCTTAGTTTTGGAGGCTGCAAGTTCAAGATTGAGGTGAGGGCAGATTTGGTGTCTGGTGAAGTCTTGATTCTGCTTCATAGATGGTACCTTTTGTTGTATCTCACAAAGTGGAAGAGTGGGAGGGGCAAGCTCTCCCTTGTGCCTTTTTTAAAGTCACTATCTCCTAAAGGACCCAACCTTTTAATACTTTACACTAACCATTAGATTTCAATATATGAACTGGAGGACACAGGGAACATTCAGTTCATGACAGAGTCTATGGCTCTAGCTACTGGCTCCATCAGCTACAGTCCCTGGTTGCATGCTAGCCCAGGGAAGAAGGTTCCTGACAAGCCTGAGATAGTCTCCCAAGGAAGATCTGACGGTCTAATGACATCCCACCCCTACCTTGTCGTGTTCATGGGGCTGATCAGAGGGAACACAGGAGATATAGTTTTACATGGAAAGAAAATCCCTGATCTCCAAGATTCTCTGTGCTCCAGAACTCCATTTAATACACTCGCCTTATGCTTTCCTTTGTCACAACCACAGTAAACCTCCTGGGGCAGCAGTATCAGGAGCCCCAGGAACAGCACAGCCCCTATGTTGGACAACTTGTTCCCGGTCATTAAAGGAACCATCATTTGGCATTTCCTGCACTTAGAAAGACTAAAATGTTACCATGGTCAATTTACTGAAATTGATTCATCTAATTTATTTTTAATACCTCGAAAAACAATACCTAATAAAATTCCATCTTATTATTTAACAGTTGGAGGAACTTATAAATTTGCATAATATGCAGCCTTTGGGGTGCTAGCCAACAGCTAGGTAATACAGATTCTCATTGTGTGTTGTTGGTTTCCACAAAGTCCAGCCAGCACTGGATTTGCCTCAGCCTGGCACTTCACTCTCCCTGGAACTCCTGCCGTGAGTTTGCTCATGGTCCTTCCCTGTCCAGGCTGCGATTTCAGTGGTGTGTTCTTTCCTTGCCCAATCAGCTTCATCAGCTTAAGGTGATGATCTGTGTCTGCTTGTTGTTGGAATACCTATTTTATCTCTTTCTGTGCTTAGATGTGTCTGAACATTCTAGTAATACCTGGCATGTAGTTTAAGCAAAGCAGTGTTTGCCAGAAGGTTCTTAATAAGTGCAAATGAAGCCCAGTGTGCTGGCTTCCCTTTTGATAACCAAGCTTATAATTCTTCAGGTTTCGATTTATGACAATAGCTGCAGCCATATCATAAATTCTACTAATGGAACTTAACATGGCATTATTCCTTTTCAGTCACATTCTATTCATAACTTTCTGGTTTTTATGATCTTCAGAACATAGAATATGAATTTAGAAATGGATTTTTAAAATATGGGTTAAATTATCCTTAAATTCTTAATTTTAAAATCTTGTGGAAGAAGTATTTTGATTATGCTCTTGTTGGACTATAAACTTCCTTTGAAAATAGATTTCATCAACTTATTACTTATTCATTGTTGCATGTTTTGTTTGAAGATTATGAAAGAGGGCGCTGGGAAGACATATCTCAGTGGTAGAGTACCTACCAAGCATGCATGAAGCCCTAGGTTCAATCCCCAGTACTACCAAAAAAAAAAAAAAAAAAAGCCTAGCACTATCTTACAGGATTAAAAAAAAGGATTAAAAAATAATAATGGGCCATAGGTGTAATTTAATAGTAAAGCACGTGCTTAGCATAAATAAGGCCCTTGTTTCCCTCCCCAGTTCCCAATAATGATGATGATGATGGAATAAACAAAAGTGCAGCTTTCATTAGATTTGTCCAATCTCTTCACAGTACCATGCAAGATGACATTTTTATTCTCCATGAGCAAGAATATGATAGTCTTCTTGAATCCGTCTTCAAAACTGAATTCTTAAGTCTCTTAGCAAAGCGTTATGAGGAAAAAACCCAGAAGCAACTACCTCTGAAATTCAGCAATACGTAAGTTGGGGTCCAAACTTCTGAGTAAAACTGAGAGGGCCTTGGTCCCACTTCTGGGGACCAACTGAGGGGAGGGGAGGCCTGTGGGCTTGTGGCATAGGGTCTGGGTCCTATAGCTTTAGCAAATCCCACTGTGGGTGCTTCCATTTCCCTGTGGAATCTTAGAGCCTACTAAAGATACTCTGGGTGGTTATCACAGCTTGGCAAAGGTCATTTTTGTACTTCTGTGAAATAATGACTTTATACAATGGTATATTTTGTCATTTAGATAATGATCACCCAAATGAGGTAGGGACTGGCAGATTTTTAAGTGGCATCCATCAAAGAGTTTTTTTTGTTTTGTTTTTGTTTTGTTTTGTTTAATTCAGCAGAGCAAGCACTAGAGTCACTCTGGAAGCAGACAAAGGTGATTGGGATAAGGGCTTAAATTTCCCCAATTAATGATAATAAAATATATTGATGGGAACAGGAATTTAGGGACTGTGGATGGTTAATGTCTTGTGTCCTGGCTCACCTCATTTGTTTTGGTTAACATGGTCTTATGGACCAGATACTGGCATACTGTGAGCTTCTAATCTCACATGTGCTGACTGAGAGTTACTTAGTTTTTCTTCTTCAACTTCCCCGTCTATAACATGGAAATATCCTTCAGCTCTTCCTACTCACAAGAGCGAGGACACTTGAATCCGTGGAAATATAAAGCCTTAATGCCAAGTAGGCAACTACTAGAAATTATTTTTCTTTCTGAAAACATGAGAAAAAAATACAAATATGGATTGCATGATGTAGACATGGGAAGCATGGGAAAATTAAAACTGCCTGGGGTGTTTAGATTTTGTTGGCTAGTGTTTGTCTTTTCCCCTTGTCTGGGTAGGAAATACTGGTGGGAGAATAGAATTTAATGAAATAGTAACCACATTCTATGCTATGGAACCTTCATCTGTGTCTGGCATCTATCTCTCGGTCCTGCACATACGCAGACCCAGGGAAATCAGCTAGAAGCAAAATGATGTAGCATAGCAGGTGTGGCCTAGAAATTGTCACCTTCCTCCTGTCCCCCAAGCAGTAGCTCCTGAGACTATCTGCCAAGGTGACATTGTCGTATTTATATGGTATCTCCCTCACCAACTGGTTTCTCACAGGTGCCAGGTCCCAAAGCTTCTGCTTCTAGTTCAGTGGTCACCTGTAGTTGTGCTACATCCTGGGTACTGTGCCCATCCCTCACTAGGTTGTCTGGTCTTGCTGCATTTTTATAACATGCTTTCCTAACAGCAGAATTCCATGCTGGGTCTATGAGTACCATTTTCTCACTGGTTAATTCCGATTTGTTAATCCCAACAAATGTATTTGTTACAGTCTTGAATTGAAGTTGAAGAAGGAGAACTGGGGTCCCTGGAGCGCAGGAGGCTCCCGGCAAGTGCAATTCCACCAAGGCTTCGGTGACCTGGCCATCCTCAAGCCCAGCAACAAAGTGCTGCAGGTCAGCATCGGACCAGGGCTGCCAAAGAACTCCCGTAAGTGTCCTGTGGACCCCTTGGCAGCAGAAAGACTTTTCTACATCAGTGCCTCTTCCCAGGGCTGCTGGTGAATGCACTGGTCTGGGGCTAAATTGGTGCATCTAACACTTCCTGTGGCAGGGTTTTCATCAGACAGGACATTTCAAACTAAATCAACATCAAGGAAACAAACAGGCTGAAACTTTCTGAATGATTTAGTTCTTCTGTGTAATACACCTGGCATTACACTATTAACTGTATTTAAAACAGTTTGTTGGCTTCAAACTTCCTAGCCCTTTCCAGTCAAATCTTTTTGACAATACCAATATTATTCTTGATGCCAGTTTAAAAGAAATCAAACACATTTACCTACTCCTTGCATGATTTCCCTATGCTGCTATAAGTCAAAGCAAAGATCTCTATGTTCACTTAGAAGCGCTTCATTAGAAGACACATATGCACACATACATGCACTACCTCAACCTCAAGTCTAACTCCTTCACTGGCCTTTGGTTCTTGTTCCATTTATAATTGATATTTATAAATTTACAGGGCACAGCAAAGGATAATCATAGATGCCATGCATTCACATATGTATGTATTTTTCTAAAATTGAGCCTATGCTTATAGTCAGTGAAGAGGGTATCATACATAAAACTTTATCAAGTTCATCTACAAAGGTACATATGCATTGGCACATACTCTGACATGTTAATACAATGCAGAAACATACTAGCTTAAAGTATATATGGCCACTTGGAAAATGTTGGTGTGTGTCTGTATATCACTTAACTACTTTCAGAAAACACATTTCGGTGGGATGTTGCAGAGAAGTTTAAATAAAAGGATGAGAGTGGGGTTAAGGGAACAAAGTAGGGACCCAGGGAAAAGAAACAGTGAGAAACCATTGTTGCCTCTAAGTCTGAAATGACAGAGTGAACGAATTGTTGAGCTACTTTCTCTCCAGTAGCTACCAGGGTTGGATGCAGACAGGAGCAGGCAGACCCAACATCCAGCCCCTCCTTCCTCAGCATTCCAGTCTCCGGCCAGTGCCTCCCATTGACCAAAGCCAGGTGGAATACAGAGGCCTAGCAAGCCTGGACCCTAGAGGACAGTGCAGAGCCATGCCGGGCTGCAAATAAGCAGCAGGATGTGTGTGAGCAAGATGTTCAGTAGGCCCCATAGCAGTGCGCTGTCTAGTACTGCTTCATCTCTCTAGGGCTGAGGTAGAAGTGGTCTAGGTGTTGGGAAGGAATCCCCACTCCACGCCACTTCATCCTTTATTTTCCATGCACATTATCACTTCATACCATTCTGTTCTTCAGCTCTTCTCTTTACAAGAAATTACCTCTTCATCTCTCTTCCTACTCTCCTACATGTCCAAGATGAGAACTTATTCCATCACAGATTCCATCTGGCCCTGCTGTCCCAGCCCTAACTCTGGCCTAAAATGATTCGCATCAGCGCCAGCTTGTTTTCTAATTCCTTGGTCTTCATGTCTGTGTC
The DNA here is from genome assembly GCF_047511675.1 of Marmota flaviventris. Classification (NCBI taxonomy): domain Eukaryota; kingdom Metazoa; phylum Chordata; class Mammalia; order Rodentia; family Sciuridae; genus Marmota; species Marmota flaviventris. The sequence goes on along the minus strand of NC_092499.1, from coordinate 105,928,580 downwards.
CAGGTATCAAGTCTGCTCCTATCCATCATGGTCTCTGTGTGTAGTTGGAAGACTGGAACACAAGCTCTTGCATGCAGTTAGTGCTGTGATGTATTTCTTGCCAATGACAATACAGGGCAGTGCTCACATGTAGAGCTTCCATGAAGTGTTGAGAACATGTGCAAACATTGATATATCCTTCTGTCTCTTTTGAAAGTCTACAAAATAGAAACACGTTTATGAGCGTATCAGTCTCTCTTTGAAAAATCATTGTCTCCTTCCATTTCCATGCATTTTCCCTTCTCTCTCCCTTTCCCTCCCACCTCTCATCCCTGTTTAATGTTAATCTTCTTCTCATGCTCTTCGACCCTACTCTGTTCTTAGTTACTTTCCTTATATCAAAGAAGACATTTGGCATAAAAGTACATACAAGAGGAAGTGAGGGGAAGGGGAAAAATAATACAAGGGGGACAAACGAATGTCAGTAGAGGGGGCAGAGAGAGAAGAGGGGAGGGGAGGGGAGGGGAGGGGGGATAGTAGAGGATAGGAAAGGCAGCAGAATACAACAGACACTAGTATGGCAATATGTAAATCAATGGATGTGTAACTGATGTGATTCTGCAATCTGTATATGGGGTAAAAATGGGAGCTCATAACCCACTTGAATCAAATTGTGAAATATGATATATCAAGTACTATGTAATGTTTTGAACAGCCAACAATAAAAAATTAAAAAAAATAAAAAAAAAAAAAGAAAAATCATTGTCTCTAACATTTAAAAACTGTACCTCTATAAAGATACCCTGCAGCCCCTTCCTTTCCAGTGGCAACCAGCGTAGGACTTCTATCACATCTCCCTTCTCCACTGCAGCCAGTCTCCTGCAAATCTGAGACCTGCATTCCAAATTTCTCAAATGTTTTCCATTAGCAAAGAACCATCCAGAGCCATAAAACCAAACAGTAGTACTGATTTTGATATTGTGTTTCTTGTTTATATCAGGTCCTACCAGAAGGAACACCATCCAAAGCAGAGGGTATTCCAGTGGGACTCAGAATGCCAACTACCCAATGAGAGCCGCCCCTCCTCCCCCAGGTAAGCCAAGCATGCACCATAGACTGGGACCACTAAATTTGAACTCATAACATTACATTTGCTTGGGAAGAAACCCATTAGCAAATAAATGCACATATGAACTGGTAGATTAGACAATCTGGATGTCATTAGCTAGCACATTGCTCCCTTTGGAAGAATTCCTACAGCAGAGAGAGAGAGAGAGAGAACAGTTGCTGTATATGATAACCACAGTGTTGTCAGTTTTAAGATATAGGATGCTACCTTTAGGGGAAAGGAGTTTGTGTGGTATCATTCCACGGCTACTACCCACTATGATGTTTTACAATAAGTTAATAGCTTCTTTAATGAGAGAGAGAGAAAAAAAATCTATTCTTAGAATCCAGGAGACCTGTTCCCAAAAATAAAATAATATCTGGGAGAGTTACAAAAGTTGTTTTTTTTTTTTTTTGTGGTGCTAGGGATTAGAACCCACAGCCTTGTGCATGCAAGGCAAGCACTCTACCAACTGAACTATATCCTCAGCCCGTTATATTTATAATATAAATATAAACTTTTGGGCCCTTATTTCATATTTATTATTTTTTTAAATAAAAATACAATTTGCAGATCAATAAACTCCAAACCTTAAGAGATAAACTTAAGAGTTTTTGCCCCATACAAATCTACTTTGTATTTGAGGCACTTTCTTTCTTCCTTCCTTCTTTTTCTTTACAGCGTTGAGGATGGAACCTGGTGCTTCATATTAGTTAGGCAAGCGCTCTGCTATTGAGCCACTTCCCTACCGCCTTGAATAGCACTTTGAAAATTCACAATATGTCTCTTCTTCCCTCACAAAGTTCACTTCATAAAAACGTATTCCCAGGGGTTTGATATTAATTTAGGATTCTAAACCTGAAAAGGTCATTTTAGGGCCACATTCGGCAAATCATCCCAGAGAAGAGAATCCTATTTATAATGACGTTCCCAATTGGCATTACAAGGCAGTTCTTTAGTCTCCTGTTCTGAAGTCTCACAGTGTTACTCTGAGCTAAGGATACTGGGGCCTGGCAAATGAGAAACCAGTTCTCTTTTAGAGTCTCTATCCTGCTTCAGCCCAGCTGCTGCTCCTGCTCTCTTTTATATTGGAGGAAAAACCAAGCTGGAAGAAACCTGAGAGAAGCAATGTTAATATTACAGTGTTACTTATGCAGTGGCTCCAGTGTAGCATTGTAGTCTGGACCTGGAAAGCTCCTTTGCCTCAGTTAGTTTGGCCAAAGTAGTCTTTCAGGCTAAATCAGGCCACAGTGCATTTGACTTTAAGCATGGTTCCCAACCTCTCTAAGTCTAATGAGTCATTGAACCTAAATTCATTAGGTCACCATTTTTCAAACTGTCTGTGAAAGTGAAAAAACAAGATTTTTAATTTTTAGGTTTTTTTTTTTTTTTTAATTCCAGTTCATTACAAACCATACTTTTATAAGACATAATAAAAATGTATTTGTAGACTAAAGTAATTATAAAAGCATAAAAATATAAGGCAAATTTTTTGTTCTTAGATTCAGCAGACTTAAGATATGTGTGTTAAGTTGCTATGGATGTTTCTACATGTTATTCTTTTTTTAATATTTATTTTTTTGTAGTTGTACCAATAACTTTTATTTATTTATTTATTCTTATGTGGTGCTGAGGATCAAACCCAGGACCTTGCATGTGCGAGGCGAGCTCTCTACCGTTAAGCCATAACCCCAGCCCCTCTTCATGTTATTCTTAGTTCCTGAATTTATGTGAGCAAGTGGGTTTTGAGCTACATATAAAGCTGTCTGTCTCTGGACCCACTTTGAGGGTCACTGTCCTGGGGCACATCCCCCTCTGACATGCCCCTTTGCTTTCCTTGGTACTTTAGCAGTAAATGGGGCCTTCCTCCCCATCCTCAGATACCATGGGGAGCCCATTCAAATCCCATTCACTGGGTAAGGTGAAGAGGGAAGAAGATCGTTTGCCTCTAGAGGTCTGGTTCTGATCCAGCCTGAGAGATGGGAGGATATGGCAAGAGAGATGGCTGGATAGAGAACTATGTTCTTTAAAGTTCCAACCTAGAGAACTGTTATTCAAAGTAGGAACTCTAGTATTACTGGGGAGGAAAATATCACACCTTTCCACTTTGCAATAAGAAGAATATAAAGATGAACAGAAATGCATGTCATAGCTAGAAGTAATCAAGTGGATTCTGCCCTAGTCTTCTTGGTTGTTTGTTGTTGTTGTTTTGGTTTTTATTTTTTATTTTTTGGCACCAGGGATTGAACCCAGGGGCAGTTAACCACTGAGCCACATCCCCAGCCCTTTTTATTTTTTATTTTGAGACAGGTCTTGCTAAGTTGTTTAGGGCCTCACTAAGTTGCTGAGGCTGGTCTCAAACTTGCAATCCTCCTGCTTCAGCCTCCCAAGATTCTGGGATTACAAATGTGTGCCCGGCTCTCTAATGAAGAAACTGATACTCGGAAAGACAGTTATCTAGCTTAAGATCAACATAGTACTAAGAGCCAGAACCTTTATAAATGAAGGGTCATTCCACTGACTCCAAAGAGTTCTCTCAATGTGGTCAAAAGAGGTATTATGGTACAGCCTACTCAAGTGGGCCTTGGGGAGTCTTGTTCTTCACCCTGCCCAGATCTGTCATGTAGAAGACATAAAGGACTTTCTCATAGAAGGCATGGAATGATAATGCCCCTTTCAGCCAAGACCTATGATTTTGAGCTTTCACTATAATACATCTATTACTTACTGGCGAATGCAATTTGTGTGATCTTTACTAGAAATTGATATTTGACTAAGAGAGATTGCTCTGCCTGGATTGATCCAACTGGGTGGTCACATTTCTCTTGTCTGTGTGGGGTACTCTCTCCACTGCACACAGCAGGTTCTTGCCAAAGACACATAAGATGGACCCCTTGAAAAAGGATGTCCAGCTGTTTAAACATCTGTTGGCCTGCCCTCTTGAGTCATAGCCTCATAATTTTCTTAGCCCAAGGACATGCCTGCCAGCTAGCTACAAGCCTTCCTTGACCATGGGCTTCGAAACCCTGACCATCTGGGGATTCTATTGTCAAATTTGACAAGCATGTGCTGAGTTTTCCAGGTGCTTCCTGGGCAGTTTACTCTGTATTATTATTAGCTCTTTCACCTTGTTATACCTTAAGTTATACAATTTTATTTGTTGATCAGAACTCAGTAAAGCTGAGGGGAAAAAAAGTTAGATTATTAGATCTAAATGCAGTATTTTAGCAATAGTACTCTCCATAGGAAAACTGATATGTTAATTCACTTGCCATTCACTAGTAGCTGAAAGTAATTTTTTGGAAAGCCTTTTGGGAAAGAATTGAAAAAAATTAAGCTTTGTTTTTTTCTCTTTTCCTGTAGGATACCATCAGAATGGCATCATCAAAAACCAGTTTGTGCCACATCCCCACATTCCTGGAAACCAGAGGTCCAATCAGAAAAGCCTGTATACCTCCATGGTCCGCCCACCCTTGCCACGGCAACAGTCCACAGGCTCTGACCGAGTGTCACAGACACCCGAGAGCCTGGATTTCCTCAAGGTCCCGGACCAGGGTGCTGCCGGGTAAGATTGCCATCTCTTATAATGTGAAGCTGGCAAGCTCTATCTCCATTGATTATGCCAAGGGTTCAGAGACTTCTCTAAGCTGTCAATGTACAAGTCTAAAGTTCAGTTTTCCACCCAAATGCTGTAATTCATGACCCAAGGCTTTGGAGCTTTGGCTGACATTTCTAAATATGCAGCCAAGTTGATAGCTCACAATGCATTTCATTCTGTAGAGACAGCTTATCTTAGAAACAGCAAAAGACAGGTCCTGTCAGCCCTGAAATTCCATTACTTTATAACCTTTTTTTCAGTCTGACACAATTGAGGAATAATGGGATTTTTTTTACTTCCATCTGTGCCTACAGTTGCATAAACATAATTGCTTAGAGTCTTAGCAACATTAAGAATAGCATCCCAGTGTCCTATGAGATGTGGATGTTTAAGACTACTGCTCTTCATGGCCTCAGCATGAGAGCCTCTCTGCCTTCCTAGAAAGAAAATGAAGAGCAGTGAAAGGAACCCAGGCTCTTCAGCCTAAGGAGGCAAGGATTCCTAGAACTCTTGTAGACATTCAAAGGACTGACGGTGTAAAAATGAGAATAGACATGACCTGGGGGATAGGACTAGGTCCAGCTGAAAAACTAGTGAGGGAACACTAGACTCTGGTGCCAGCTACATTCTAGGTGCTCAAGGGTGAACTTCCCTGAGATACAGGGAATACCTTAACACCTAGGCACAGGGAGTGTGGAAATCACCACATAGAATGTTGTAAGCAATATTGTCAAATGACAAAGAAGGGGGAAGTGAGACCTGGAAGAGAATACTATTTTAGCATCTATTTCCTTTCTAACATTGGACCTGCTACTTTACCTCTTTGAACTGTGTACATTGATGTAATACCATCAAGCTTACAGGGTGGTAAAAGTATACACACAAAATACTTAGCATGTTACTTAGCAGGTGGGAGACTACTCAGTCAACTGTAGCTTGAGGATGATGAGATAACCATTATCTCATGTTAGTTGGAGAAGTGACTTTCAGGAATCTTCCTCTGCAAGGTTGAGTTCAGTAAATGGCCTGCTTCAGCCCACCTTCTTACTCTTCCCCTCCCTCATGCCCACTCCACTTTTTGCTCTTTCCATGTCTCTAGATAAAACAATGAAGAAGTTTTAAATGATTAGGAGACTTGTGTACAAAACAGACCTGTGCTGGGACAGAAACAATAACTCCTTCCTTCACCCACCACTGTTAGATATTTTTCCTGATTTGGATACTTCCTCCTAAAGATCACAAAGTTGGTAGAAACTTTACCATGTTCTCTCACGGCATTCCTTTTCCCCTAGCAAGTCTTACATCATTACCCCATTTGGGTCACAGTTTGGAAAACACTTTAGTTAGATCATAAAGATGGCCATCAGGGCCAGGCATGGGGTTATATGTCTGTAATTCCAGTAATTTAGGAGGGTGAGACTGGAAGACTGCAAGTTCAAGTCCAGCCTCAGGAACTTAACAATACTCTGTCTCAAAAATGTTGTGGTGGTGGAGGGGGCATGGGCTGGGAATGTAGCTCAGTGGCAGAGTGCCCCTGTGTTTAATCCCCACTAGGATGACCATCAGGAGAGTGAACACCAACCTTCACTAGTGTGTGCACTCTCTTGCCCATATACACTCTCTCTTTTTCTTCACTTCCTTTCCCCCAGTCCTTGGTAAGTAGCTATCCTACCAGTTCTAATGGCCAGGTTTTACCTGACTGGATTAATCTAAAGCAGTAGTTCTCAAATTCTGTTGATCAGAATCACCTGGAAGGTTTATCAGCCTACTTCCAGGGGGCTATATCTATAGGTCTGGGGTAGGGCCCAAGAATTTACATTTCTACCAAGTTTCCAGGCAATGCCAGTGCTGCACTATTGTCTGATTGATAAAGCCAGGGGAGGTTCTCTTTAAAGGTACATTCCAAGTATGCTATTAAGGTGATGGGATTTTTCACTCTATAACCCACACCCAGACTATTCAGATGGAGAACATCATTAAAATAGTCACACGATTTCTCCTAGACCCAGTTTGGTTTCCCAAAGTAGGCAGGGAATTAAAAGCAATCAACAGAATGCACCAGATCTCTTAGCTCTGCCTGCTAGCTTCCTACTCGGTTTGGTTTTGGCAAATAAGACCATCTTTTCAGCCTGCTTTGCAAGTTACAGGCTTGCATATGGGCCAGCTGGGAGCATCTGTCAGCCAAAAGTAGGCAATTTAGGAACATTGTGTCTTAACTGAGGCTGCTCCCTTCCAGTCCTCGGCTGTGTGGTTCCCTGTTTTAGTCTTCTCTTGCCCTTTACCACCTCCAGGCCTAAAGACCAGGCACAGGCAGTGCTATCTTGGAGACTGGCTATGAGAGGCTGGACGGAGAGGACACCTTCATCCACTAGGCACTTCCATTTTCTTGACTGTTGTGTGGAAAACTCTATTATTAAGCATGCTAAGTCCAATAGCTACAAGAATCCTAGCCAGCCTCCTCTTTATACACTTCAGTCTGCCATGCAGACATTCCTTAGAAAATAGGAACTCGGTCAAAGGCTGAGTTCTGTCTTAATATTTATTTTCTAAAACATATAAATGTGAAAATTAAGAGTGTCTGATGTTGCCAGGGACTGCAGACATGGCATTTCAAGAGCCTTGTGGTTACCTAAATTTAACAGCTTCTACTCTTTGCCAAGAAAACACTAATTACATTTATTCCATGGGAGGTTATTGGAGCACATGGGAAGTTTGGTATCCTGAGCTTTGTCCCTTTACCCTCAGATACATGAGTTTTCCTATTTATATCAAAATTCTAAACAGTCATCTTGAATTTATCAATTCATAAATAAGACTGCTATAGTTTTTCTTTCCTGGGCTTTCACACCCTATGTTTATCTTTCCTCTCTCCTTCCCTCAATGTACATATTTAGCATATGCAATCACTTCTTTTTGATCAAGTAATATGGATAAAATCAAATAATGTAATTAACACCTAAGATTAATTCAGGAAAGTATCTTTTTTGTTGTTGTTGTTCAGTCAGTTGTTTTTGGAGAGACCATGAAGACTTCACTAAATTAATTTCCATCCCAGCTGCATTCTGTACCCTTATATTGCAATACTTACTCACATGTAGCCATTGTTGTCTTTGTTGTTATCATCATTCTTCAAAAAACACTGAGATATATGCAGAGGGAATCATTATCCCTTAGCATAGCTTCTGAAAAGTCTGATTCAGGTTAAAGATTTTTTCTGATTCTAAAAGGGAAGAGGCGAGGCAACAGCCAGGTAAAAGCCTGCTCCTCCATCTTTGCCCTGTCTTCTTAGGCACACTTTCAGGAATGCTTTGCAACTTTTCCTCCTAACGTGCATAATCATTATTGGAAGCATTAAAACTCAGACTGGAAATGTCTATTCCCCTTTTTAATCCTGTGGTCTGTTTCATGAGAGGACAACTTCAGTAAATTTCATATACTCCAGAGATTGATCCAACTCAAGTTGGGGAAACAGAAAAATAATGTAAGTGCTCAGGCTAGGGCTTCTGGCCACACCACAAAGCTGGGGTCAATAGAAATATTTAAATGCTGCCTGTATGACTCTCATCAAGACTCTCCTAATGGAGTCATATTTTCAAAGTGCTAAAAATTTCCAACTAGCATCCAATAGCAATATTTCTCAACCAGTAATCTATAGGAGCAGCAGACTTAACCTGGCCCAGGCAGACATGGAGTTCAGGAATTCCTGGCATCCATTCCCACATTTCCAGTAATGTTTATAGATTCAACCTTTTGGAACAGAGCATATTTTAAGAGCCAGAAGTAAAATGCCATTATTTTCCGTCTTGGAATTTCAAGACATATATTTCACATTTGCACAACAAAGAGGTGATATTTGAAAGCCTAATTCCAGCTCTCCCTGGCAGAGACAAGGCGCACTCTCATAGGAGCCTGGGACCTTCTTGGAAGGTCCCAAAGGATAGCATGGGGGAATGCAGACAGTAAGGATAATAGCAAGAACTGGGTATGAGTCTGGTCCCATTTTTTTCCTTTTTGTTTCATTCATCAGATTATTTATTGAGGTTTTGTGTTAGTTTGTTTGTTGTGCTTGAACTCAGGACCCTGTGCATGCTAGGCAAGCACTCAGACACAGAGCCAACTTCCCATGTGCCTTCTGTGTGGTATCTGATGCTTGTCATTTAGTTACTTAATCATCCTATGCCTTAGTATGCTCACATGCAGTAGAAATAATAATAAGATAATAATTTAAAAACTTACTCCTCAGGGTTCTCTTAAAGAGTAAATAAAGGCCAGGCATGACACACATACCTATAATCCCAGTGGCTTGGGAGGCTGAGGCAGGAGGATCATGAGTTCAGAGTTAGTCTCAGCAAAAGCGAGGCACTAAACAACTCAGTGAGACCCTGTCTCTAAATAAAATAACAAAATTGGGCTGGGGATGTGGCTCAGTGGCCCAGTCCCCCTGAGTTAAAGTCAATAAATAAATAAAGGCTTTGTATACTGTAAATCACAATGCAACTTGAATTTGGTTTTGTTTTCAGCTTTTTGAGATACTGTGAATTGAACCCAGGATTTCACACATGCTGGGCATGTGCTCTACCACTATGGAACAACCCAAGCCAGAAAATTCTTTTGCATTTGTTTCATTATCATTATTCATCTGTCTTAAGGGGAAATTTTAATATTCTGTCAGAATTGAGAAGTGGGTATTCCCTGGCTTAGAGGCTTTGTCCTCAAGAACCCAAGGGCTGGAGATTTTGCTCTGGTAGAGCACTTGCTTAGCATGTGCAAGGCCTTGGATTCTATGCCCAGCACTCCAAAAAGCAGGAGGAGGAAAAACAAAACAAAAACACCAAATTTCTGGCCTACATAAGTTTTGGACTCTGAAGGTCTATGCTTTAGACATTGCTTGCCTTGGGCTGGGTTGTGGCTCAGAGGTAGAGAGCACTCGCCTACCATGCATGAGGCCCTGGGTTTGATCCTCAGCACCACATAAAAATAAAATAAAGATATTGTGTCCACCTATAACTAAAAAATAAATTTTTAAAAAAGACATTGCTTGCTTTAATGGGGGAAATGGGCAACCACAGGAAACCAAGACAGGGAGAGCCCTTTTCCCTAGCACATCCACAAGAATATTGGTCTGTTGGTCTGTGCTGCTGTCTATGGCACAGACCAGCAGCAGAGCAGAGTTGTCTGGTCACATTGCAACAGTCACTAGACACTAGAACTCTATTTGGACAACTTAAATAAAAGTCACAAACTTCTTTTTTGCTCTGTACTATTCCAACTAAATTAGGACTTAGCTCCAATAACCATAACAACCCACATCCCATGGGAAATGAGCAATATGACCAGGGCAGACAAGTAGCCCTCAATTTGGAGAAATTTGACATCATTTAAGGTTTTGTTTTTTTGGTGGGCCTTGGCCTATTGTGAGATTTGACAAGTGTCCAAGAAACCTTGTGTCAGCTGGCATCCTAACATCTTGGCCCAAAGGCATTCCCTGGTCTTCTCCAGTCACTAATAGAGCATGTAACTTATAGTGCAAATTTTCATGAAGCAAACCAGATGTAATATGCTTCTTTCACTAGGAAACATTATTTACCCTATGGATTGTAAGGTGATTATATTTGAGATCTAATGCCACCTCAGGAAAAAAAAGAACCTGCTACCAAAAAAAAAAAAAAAAAAAAAAAAACTGCTATAGTTCTGCTCCTTCATGTGTTTATGTTAATTGGTAAGAGTAGAAAGTGTACAAATTGCTCTGAAATGATGGCTCAAGTACTAGGAAAAGTAAATTTTGTTGTACAAAAAATGACATATAATGAAACATTTGCTCAGTGATATATAGTTTTATAACTATATACTAACATGTATGCGTGTGTGCATATATATATATATATATATATATATATGCACACACACAAATATATAAACCTTTATATTTGAAATGTCAACAGGATTAATAATTGTTTGAAATTATTAGTCTGAAATTCTTGATGCAACCCCCATTATCCCAATGAAAGAATTGTTTTTATAGCACAGTTTTTAATCCTGTGAGGTTTATTAGAAATTCAAATATCACAAAATACCAGAGATGTCAAAATTATCTAAATCCTGCATAGCTAGTACAAATGTAGGCAAACAATTTTTAGACCAGAATGAATGTGGGTTATTGGAAGGATACCATGAAAACAGTAGTTTGCTGACAAACAATGGAAACTCAGGATAAAAAGGGCCTGAGATGTAACATTTACCAGTCTCTGTGGTTAAATACTAACACATGGCCAACTTCAAGCTACCCAGCATGGCTACCACTGAGCAGAGTTGGGAAATGATAGGCAGTCGCACACCATTATATGGTATTTCTAGCACACATCAATCATAGACATGAATAACTTGAAGAGCATAGAGAGAAGTAAAATATTTAGGAAGGGATGAGTCATAAGTATTTATTGCCCTTCTAATACAACATATTCTATTGTAAGTTCATATGATTTAACTTTTAATAATGACCTTGTTTAACAACTACTTCACAAAATTCCTGAAAGTTTAAACAATAGACTCTCACAAGCTGGCCTGAGCTCATTCCAACTCAGTGGGCATAAGGGTTTTGTTTGCTGTGTAAGAAGGTATATAATCCCTCTTCACTAGGTTGGCCAGTCTCCTTGGCTGAGAGTTGACACCCCTGATGCCTAAAAGTCCTCATTAATCATTTTTTTGCAGTTTGCTGAAAGTCATTTTGTCTCATTATTAATTACACAGGATCGCCACCTAGTGACAGAAAGGGAATTGGGTTTTTGAGACTGTTGGGGCCTAACAGAGCTGGGAAAATGGCTATTCTGGTGGACTGTGTCCTACACTAGAATTTGGAGGTTTCCAGCTTGGTGAACTGTGGACTGTCACTGCTTCATCAGCAGACTTCCTGTATACATCTTACAGTAGAACGCTCTCTGTAAAGTTTTGTTAGAATTAGAAAAAGGATTGGGACCATTGCTTGAATTGTCTCATGTTTTACAGATGGAGACCCTAAGCCCTGAAAGAGGTGAAGTGACTAGAACATGTGCCAGCCCATGGTAGAGCCAGGCCTCAAACTTGGCACACTGACTGGTAGTCAATGTCCCCCTCCTGCTTTACTCTGTCACCCTATCAGAGCCTATAGTTTGAGCCACACTGTGTTCCCAGGGCTGGGGACCACAGTGGTGAGCACAGAAAGTTTCAGGCCCTGTCCCATGGTGCGTACTGTCTTCTCAGGGAGTTAGCCTCATAGTTACACAAGTCACTATTTAGTCAGACCCCTACTCTGAAGGACACATGGGCTATGAGCAGAAATGGTAAGGCATTTGTCTGGATGTGAGAAAGTGGTGATGGAAATGAGCTCTGGGGCCTGAGCAGGAATTGGCCATGCTGCTTGGGGCTTGGGGGACAGGCCATGGGAGCCTGACCAGATCTGTGAGCCAGAGCAGTCAGTGTGGCTGGAGCTCAAGGAGTCTTATGCATATCCTACTGCATTGACCTGTGTAATCCCAAGAACCTCCATTAGTTATTTCACAGGAGTGTCACGAGAGTTAAATGAAGGAGCATCTATGAAAATGCCTGCTGCAGAGCAAGCCCAGCTAAGGCAAGTTTGCCTGTACTTCAGACAGCTAAGACCCGGGCTCCCAGGAGACATCCCATGTACTGACACTCACAAGAGTGCAGACAGGTGTGAGAATGAGGCAAGATGGTCATGGGAAGGAGATTCATGCTCTGACTCTAGATCACTTTGGGAACGTGCTATCCTCTTGGAGCACTTTGCATCTCTTCTTAGTTACAGGGAAGAGCCAGACCAGGCTGACCTCAGTGTTGCCTTAAAGTAGCCATTCCTAATGCAACAGGCAGAGCTCTTCTCCACCTCCACCCACCCATCCACTCCTTCTCCAAATCTGTTTACCCTCTGCTACCCAGAAAACACCTTGTCTCAAAACTGTCCTGATCTTTCCCATCTCCAGCTGTAAAGTGCTGTGAACTCCATTCAATCAAGAGCTTAATAGCCTTGTGTTTCCAGCACGGTAGCATTTGTTTGGGGCCTAGAACAATCAAACCAGCTGTTTCCATGGGTCTACACAGGAACCCCAATTCCCCAGATAATACTTTTCCACTTTGACCAATAGCCATTTATCCTGAGGAAGTGGCCATTGATGCCTTGGGATCAAAGTTCATGCAGGGGCTTTGGGCAGTCAGGTGTTTGAATGATCCTCCCCACCTTCACTCTGACCTGTGCCTAGGACACTCCCCAGCAGCTGCCTGACATACAAGCCAGCAGGGACACTCCAGGGCTTAATGATGCATTGCACAACCCAAAGAGGCCCATTCTATTTACTTTTTTTAAAAAAGCAACTTCATGTGAGATGTGATTTATATACCATAAAATGAACCCATTTAAAATGTTCAGTTCAACAGTTTTCAGTACATTTGGAGAATTGTGCAAACCTCCCCTATTTACTTAAAAAAAAAAAAAAAAAAAAAAACTTCATTCAGATATCATTTATATACCACAAAATTAACCTGTTTAAAATGTATAGTTCAACATTTTTTCAGTATATTCAGAGTTGTGCAAACATCATCATAAGTTAACTTAAAAACATTTTCATCACCCCCCCAAAACACCATTCCCATATCCACTACCCCAGCCCTATGCAGTTACTAGTCTATTTTCTATCAATCTAGACTAGCCTGTTATGGACATTTCACATAAATAGAATCATACTGTTGTTAAATTTATTTCTAAGTGTTCTTTTTTGATGTGGGATTGTTTTCTCAATTTCATTTTTGGATTTCTTGCTGTGCATAGAGATATAGCTGAGTTTTATATGTGGATTTTATATTGTATTAAAAAATCTAGCATCTTAATAATTCACTTATTCTAATAGTTTTTTAGTTTATTCCTTAAAATTGTTTCCATGCAAGATAATCTCATCTGCAAGTAAAGGTATTTCCACTATTTTCCCAGTCTGGATGCCTTTTAATTTTTGTGCCTAAAAGCCCTGGCCAGAGTTTCTAGTATGGTACTGAACAGGAATGGTAATCACTGACATCCTTGTTTGTTCCTGATCTTGGGCATGAAATATTGCCTTTCAAGGTAAATAGGATGCAAGCTAGGGGTGTGGAGACAAGGAGTTCTACCCTCAGCTGGGGCTAATGAAGAAATGTAGGAAGGCACCAGTGTGGCACAATGTGCAGCTGGGATGTGAGCTGGGGACATACCTGGCGGAGACTTTGTAGGTGCAATAAAGGGTTTTGGTCTTTTTCCTAAGAGCAGAGAGAAGCTGTTAGAAAGATTTTCAGGGGGAGATGGAGTGAACTAATTAAAACTGAGCTAAGGTGATGGTCAGATTTAAGGTGATACTTAAGTCTCAGAAAGGAATTATCTGGCAGAAAAGACATGAAGGAGGAAGAAGAGAGAGGACTTGGTCAGAGCAGGAGGCAGACAGAGCAGGGATTGGTGGTAGTGATGCCACATGGATGCCCATGTAGATAGTCTTCTCTCAGGGATTCACTCATTTTATCTTCCCTCTAAATAGTCTCACTCCCTCCCCCAGTAGGCAACTGTACCTAAGTTCTAACACTATTGAACTCCAGAGGCCTCTGTTATCTACACCAACTCATTCCCCCGCTGACATACAAGAGGCCACATATCTCTCTGAGGACAACAGGTGTATACAAAAACATGTATGTGTGCATTGAGCGTATGCACTTCCAACTATGCTCTACTGCTGAGCTGCAAGCTTCCTCCCCCGCCCCAGGGGTGTTCTGGTGCACAGCCCACTCCCTTGCATTCCTTGCTGCTGGGAAGTCAGATGACTTCTGATATCCAGGCTAATGGCTCTTATTAACCAAATGCTGACACATCCCCAATATATAGGGTGCTTCATCAAAAGCCTGCCTGCTTGGCCAACTTTCAGAGCCGCCAGCACTTCTCCAACAGAGAATGGGGATTTCCAATGGACACTAGGTAGGAAGTGAAGTCATGCTAATGATTTATAAGATGCCTTTCCTCTGCCATCAGAGAAAAGTGCTTTGTGTATGTTGGCCTGAGAGAAATGGAGCCAGAATAGCTTCGGGATTTGTTCCCTCCTACTCAGGGTATGGAAAGAACCATCTAAGGAGCCCCACCCCTGCTAGGGCTGCCAGTCAGTCCCCTCTCTCCCAATGAACATCTGTCAGTACAGGACTTTAGCAAGGACATTGTGCTGTGGCCTTCAAGAGCCAGCCCAAAACTGAATGTGATATTCATTTCAGAATTTAAGGGCTGGAAAGACCCTTTTCCTCCCTCCTCCTGTTACGTAGGTATTAACAGACATGACAGACCTAAGAGCCATTCCCAGACTTTGAGTTTCTACTCAACACTTTTTAGAAGAAATTTTAAGTTTCTTTTATAGCAAGTGAATATATAGGCTTTACCCTGATTTGTTTTTAAGCCAAGTGGGGGGGGATGATTCTTGTTTCCCTATCAAAAATGCTTTTTATAAACATTTATTGTTTCAGATACAAGTTTAAAGAGATCGCTAAAATGGAACAAGTTATAGTTACATGCCTTGGGACACTATGAATGGTGACTTGAATAGCACAGTGTATAGATAAAGAAGAAATTTAAAGCTCAAGGATCTTGGTTAGTGTTAAAACACTGGACATATTTTTGACAACCATTATGGGGGATTGGTCCTGGCATCCCGTAGGTAGAGGTCAGGGAAGAGGCCAGGGATGCTGCTAAACCCCCTTCAGTGCAAAGAAAGTGCACGCACACACATACCCCACACAACAAAGAATTATCCAGTCCCAAACATCACTAATGCTGATATTAAGAAATTGGATATACTCCTGTATGAGAATATTCACAGAAATATTTATTCATAATAGTGAAAACTGGAACTATTCCAAATGACCTTCAGCACAAGACTGGATGAGTAAGTTGTGGCATGTTCATGCAATTGATAGTGTAAAGCAGCAAAGGTGAGTGAACTACAACTACATTCAACAGGGCACATCTGAAAAACATACAATGATTCCTTTTATACAGCCACAAAAACAGCAGACAGGATATTGTTCAAGGATATTTGCATGTGTGGTAAAACAGTAAAGACAAGCAGGAGAATTACTGATAGAAAATGTAGAGTTAATTCTGGAAGGGAATGCAGTTAAAAAGAAGTACCCACATGCTTCTGTGGCACTGGAAAATGTTATGTTTCCAAAGTTGGGGAAGAAGGAATAGATATGTGACTTCATTATTTAAATGTTTAGATGTCTTTTCCACATTTCTTTCTATGCTGAGGACATGATAATAACAGCAGCTAATGTTTATAAAGAGCTATGTCAGAGAGGGTATTTTTATTCTTGGAGAAAGTTCAGGGAGTGCGCTCTGGGCCATATAGCTTCTAAGGATGGAAGTAGGTTTAAACTTGAACAAGACAATTTCCACCCATGCTGCAAACCACCATATATACTGCTGCCCCTGTTGGTTCCCATCTCTCATCTTCTTCCACTCTCTCCACAGTGTCCGCAGACAGACGACCAGTCGGCCTCCACCAGCAGGTGGCAGACCAAAGCCTCAGCCCAAGCCCAAGCCCCAGGTGCCACAGTGCAAGGCTTTGTATGCCTATGATGCTCAGGACACAGACGAACTCAGCTTTAATGCCAATGACATTATTGATATTATCAAAGAAGGTAAGTGCATGACTGGCTGTACCCAAAGAATATGCAGTTTCTTTGCTATATAACTAGTCTAAACATGAAGGGAATTTATGGGCTTCTCTGACTGAAATGTGTAGAGGCAGGTCAGGCCTGAGGCTATTTGTTCAAGATGCCAGCTTCCTTTTCTTTTTAATGCTTCATTTAGTTCTGCCCTCTTCTTTGTATGTACTCCCTTCTCAAGCCATTTTTTTTGTTTGTGGTGGCAAAAAGGAAGCAGAATTGCAGGCCATGTATGAAATCTGCCTTACCTCTGAAACTTCTTAACCACTGGACAAAAATCCTAAATTTCAGTCTGACCAAATTAGTCAGTTGCCCATCCCTCTATCAAGTTCAGTAGCAAGACAAAGACTGTACCCTGAGTGGCTTAGTCCTGCAAGGAATGGCCCTAGAAAATAGGTGGAGGTCTACCCAACCGAAACCTCAAGTTTCCTGATAGTGAAGGTAGATAGAATAGAAGCCAGAGAAGCAGCCTAGAGTGTCCATTGTCAAAGAGGTCCCTGGGCTTGGCTGAGGGCTTTCTTAACTTGGGAGCGAAGATAAGTGTTTATGAAAACATAAAAACCAAAGATAACTGACTTAAGTTGTCAGAAGAGTCCGTATGAAGGACAGTTTGTGGTGAAGGATAGGAAGAGTTCTCTTAGACAGAGACAGAAAACTCATGAAGACCAGAAAAAGCAGATTAAAGCAAGTTGATCCTTGACCATGATACAGAATCCCCAAAGAGATGTCATAGAGATGAGAAGATGGTAGAAATGGCCTGAGGATAGAAGGTCCTGAATATCAGGCTTCAGAGAACTTGTGAAGACAGTGAGGAGCCATTCATGGTTTATAAACAGAGCCAGCACAAACTGAGTGGACAGTAGTTTGGGGCAAATTTAACTTTCAGGATAGTTCCAGGAATTTTAACAGGTTCCCTCATCACATGAGATCATTATAAGGAGAATTATGGACCCTGGACAGTTTCCCTCAAAATAGCCTCTGAGTGTTATTGTTCTAGTTGTCTACAGGCTTTTTAGTGTCCTGCTCAAAGATATCAGGGTTGAAACAAACTTTTTTCTTTTTGGTACCAGGAATTGAATCCAGGGACGCTTAACCACTAAGCCACATCTCCAACCCTTTATTTTTTGAGACAGGATCTCACCAAGTTGCTTAAGGCCTTGCCAAATTGTTGAGGCTGGCTTTGTACTCGGATCCTACTGCCTCAACCTCTCAAGGCTCTGGGATTACAGGCATGTGCCACTATGTCCAGGTGAAATGAATTCTTAAACACAGACGAAATTTTTATCACCAGGCTTGTTTAGCAAAACTGTTGAAAAAAATCTAATCCAGTAAGGATATTGATTAAATAAGCTGCTATATTCAGTCAGTGAATGTTGATACATTTTTTCTTTTACTAAAGATAATATAGAAGTACACTATTTATTGACATGACAAATGTTCATTAGAAAAAGGAAACAGGTTATAAACTGGACTATAGTCTCATATGTATGTGTGTGAAAATATACTCGTGTGTATATATGAATGTTATATAAAGTGTTAAATACAGTCTTCTTAAGTGTTCAACTTAAAAGTATTACTTTCATTTCTCAATATTTTCCAATTTCTACTGAAATAACACATATTGGTTATAATTGAAACAATTATATATTTGTATATACAATGTATAGTCCTAGAAGTTTTCAAAATATGCTATTAGTTATCACTGTAACTTATGGTATGAGTGTACAGATAGACATCTAATTAAATGAAATAGAGTCTAGACACAGATCACACATACATAGGTATTTAGTATATGATAAATGCAGCATTTTAAACAGAGGGGAAAGAATAGACAATTGCTTTACATTTTGAAGAGAAAAATGAAGTTATATCTCTACCTCATACACAAAATAAGCATCAGATTGAGTTAAAAATCTAAAAATATATGATAAAATTATCAAAGTCATGGAAGAAAACCTAGAACATTAATCTTTGGATGGGAAAAGCTTTCATGCAAGACATAAAACACAAAACCATGCAGAAATTAACCTCATAAAGCTCACTTGCAACCTTCTATATGTGAAAAGCACCATGAGCAAAGTAAAATATTTGGCAGACCAGAAAAAACATCTTAAACATATAAGTAGCATCTCAATGTGCGTAGCCAAATAATCCATTCCAAACATGGACATAGCCTTTAAGGCAGCAGACAACAGAGCCTCACAGATCATGAGTGAAATGCAGATTCAACATTTCACCTACAACATCAGCAAAGATTAAAATATGAGACAGTCCACATTTCCCCAACCCAGACAAAACGGAAGATGTTAAGAGAGTTAATAATGACATATGTGCTATACATTATATAACAACCCTGTGGGTCAAACTAAACTCAAACAAATATCCACACTCAGTGGGAAGAGACATTGTGAACACATCCATATCGGTCCAGGTCAAGTTTTGCTACCAAAGGAGTTACTGAAAGCTCATTTTTATAACTGTGGAGTGCAGTAAGAATATAAACTCTCATGTTTACAGTTAATCAAGAAAATAGGGGTCTGGGGATATAGCTCAGTGGTAAAGCACCTGCCTAGCATGTGTGAGGCCCTGGGTTTAATCCCCAGTATGACACACACACCAAAAAAATAGATACCCTTCTTAGTAACAGTAGGAGAAATACATACGTATCTTTTTTTAGAAGAAATTTGGCAATATTTACCAAATTCTTGGGGTTGGGGCTAAAGCTCAGTGGTAGAGCACTTGCCTTGCAGCTGTGAGGCCCTGGGTTCAATCCTCAGCACCACATAAAAACAAATAAATAAACAAATATAACTGTGTCCATCTACAACTAAAAAAAAAAATTTTAAATAATAATTACCAAAATTTTAATTCCCCATCAATTAACTACTTTAGATTTATTCTTCATTCCCTATACCAAGATGAATTTCAAATATAAGTAGATAAGTATTAGGCACATGCCTATAATTCTAGCTACTTGGGAAACTGAGACAGGAGTATTGCAATTTTGAGGCCACCCTGGGTAACTTAGCAAGACTTGTCTAAAAAAAAAAAAAAGGTTGGGGATGTAGCTCAGTGGTAGAGTACCCACCCCACCCCCCCAGGTTCAATCCCCAATACTTAAAAAAAAAGAGAGAAGAAAAGTCCAGAAAGTATGGTATTGTTTTATTAATATCAGTGTAAAAAAAAGGATTTCCCTGGGCTGGGATTGTGGCTCAGTGGTAGAGAGCTTGCTTAGCAAGCATGAGGCATTGGGTTCAATCCTCATCACCACATAAAATAAATAAATAAAGTTAAAAGTTATTAAAAAAAAAAAGGATGTCCCAAAAATTATATAAAAAAATTCTATAACAGATCTGTTGATTCAACTATTTAAATATAAAAACATAGGTGACTGGTGGTGTGGCTTAGTGGTTGAGCCCTTGCCTAGCATACACAAGGTCCAGGGTTCCATCCCCAGCACCATAAGAAAAAGAGGGATGTTTGCAATTTTCAAGAAAGCTCAACAAGCAACAGAAAACCAGACAGACCATAATGAACAGTGGAACATTATCAGCTATAGAAGAGAATACAGAAGCTGCTTTTATTTACCACTTAGCTATCTCTCTTCCTCAGGAGCTCTTTTTTCATGGATATGAAATAATTGTTACTATATATTGTTAAGGTTTTTAAAAGTGCAGAACATACAGTATGCTATCATTTGTGTACAAAAGGGGTAATTTTTTAAATGATGACTTACATGAAGTACAAGAAATAGATAATATATTTTCCCCTCAGAGAAGGGATTTGAATATCTGTTTTCACTGATTGTCCTCTTGAAAGTACGAAAAATAATTTTTTCAAAATAAAGATACTAGGGTTGGGGTTATGACTCAGAAGTAGAGTGCTCGCCTTGCATGGGTGAGGCACTGGGTTCAATCCTCAGCACCACATAAAAATAAATGAAATATATTCTGTCTATATTCAACTAAAAAAATAATAAAAAATATAATAGGAAGTCTGTGCTCTTTGACCCAGAAATCTATCCTACAGAACTACTTACATGTGGACATAAAAATAGACATATGGCTGGGCACAGTGGCACATACCTGTAATCTCAGCGGCTCAGGAGGCTGAGGCAGGAGGATTGCAACTTCAAAGCCAGCCTCAGCAATATAGTGAAGACCTAACCGACTCAGTGAGATCCTAAGCAACTCAATGAGACCCTGTCTTTAATAAAATATAAAAAAGGGCTGGGGCTATGTGGCTCTGTGGTTAAGTGCCCAAGGGTTCAGTCCCTGGTACCAAAAATCCACAATCCCTGATACAAAAAAATAGATGTATGGACAATGATTGTATTAATAATGAAAAATTGGGAAGAAATGTCCTTCAATAAGGGAATTGTTATATGTAAATATTGGTATATAATGCAGCTGTTAAAAAATTAAGTACAGATATGGAAAGATTATGTCTTGTTAAGTTTTGAAGTTCTAGATAAATAGGTATTAATTGGTCTGTTTTCTGTTTTAAATGGATTTGTTCATATTTATAACCACATGGAAAAAGGTCTACCAAATTATTTCTGGTAAAGGGACTGTTAGTCAGCTTCCTGTCACTGTGACAAAAAAAAAAAAAAAAAAAAAACCTGAGAAAACAACCTGAAGGAGGAAAGATTTATTTTGGTTTCAGAGGTTTTAGTTCATCATTGCTTGGCCCTATTGCTGTGGGCTTGTGATGAGGCCGACTATCGTGATGGGGAGCACATGGTGGCACCAAACTACTCATCTTATGGCACCCAGAAAGGAGAGGGAGGCCAGGACAAGATACAACCTTCAAGTGCACACCCCTAGTGACCTACTTATTCTAACTAGGCCCCACCTCCTTAAATGTTCATCAGGCCAGACAGTGGTGCACACCTTTAATCCCAGCTACAGGCTAGGGCAGGAAGATCACAGTTTCAAAACCAGCCTAGGCAACTTGGCAAAGCCCTGTCTCAAAATTAAAAATAACCTCCCAATAGCCCTTTAAATTATGAATTAATCTATTGATGAGATTAGAACCCCATGATCCCATCACCTTCCACATGTCTTACTTCTGAACATGCTACCTTGGGGATCTTTAACACATGAGCATTTTAGATCCAAACCATAACAGGGTTGGAATAAAGATGGGAAATCAAGTGTATGAAAGATCATCACAGACCTGGTTCTCCAGATTCTGAGATAGGTTTAGGAGTGGTAATACCTGTGAAAGAAAAGGGGGAGGAAGCTGGACACCATGACCTGACAAAGTCTCCCAGCTGCCCTGGGCAGGTTTGGCTAGGATGGATCTTATGGGAGCTAACAGTTGAAGCTGTCCTCATATCCCTGCTGAAGGTTCTTTCTTCAAAGGGCATCTGAGTGGTACATTTCTGTATCTGCCATGGCGGAGAGGGTCACTTTTCACAACAAACTTTTTCATAATAACACAAAACAAAGAAGTGAAAAGAGTATGGATGAAGTCATTTGAATCACCTCTTTCTCCCCCTGCAGATCCTTCTGGCTGGTGGACAGGTCGACTACGAGGCAAGCAGGGCTTGTTTCCCAACAACTATGTGACCAAGATCTGAGGAACCAGAGACTGACACATGGAGCAGAGGAGCTCCAGGCACAGACAGGGGAGGGGACATTTGGAGACTCCCTTTCTGATCCACAGTGAGCAGTTGCTTCTCCAAGACCTGAAGCTATTCTGGCATCTTTCCCATGGAAGACTCTTGAAAAGTCTGGGTTGGGGACAGGGAGTGTTACTCCATTTATCCTAAAAGGTAGCCTATTCATAGGAACCCAGGAGGGCAAAACAACCACCAAGATTTATTTATTGTATTTAAACCTGGTGGGAAGACAAGTGAGGTCCACTCAGACCTTGTTGGCTTCAACCCAAAAGCACCCCACTTGCTCACCAGGCCTAGAGATTGGCTATAGATGGCCACTGACAAGTGCCTTTAGTAGAAGAGCACATTTCTTTCATTCCTGTTTTCCATACCTGACACACACATTCCTCTCTGCCACTTTCCTTCAGGGAAGACCCACCCTCTGCAATTTGGGCTTGGTGTGAATAGGCACTTACTGTGCAAATGCCAGGGGCAGGTTGGACTCTGAGCCCTCAGGAGCAGAGGGTCACTGATTTACCTGTGCTGGGGCCATCAGGCTGCAAGGCAGGAAAGGGGCTGGGCACTGGGCTGTCAGCCTTGCTTTCACTAGGTCTTCAATTGGAATGTGGCTGGCCCATGTTGGTTATGTTTAATGGTGTACTTATTATAAGAAGGATCTCTTTTTTTTCCCAAGCTGTACATTTATAAATCAGATCATATACTGTATATATAAAAATATCAAGATGGTAGAAACATGTATGAATGTACTAAGTAGTATTCCACTGTACTCATTCATAAAGGTAGGCTTTATTACAAAACTCCCATCAGGTACTTTCAGACATGCCTTTTCAACTACAAAAACAGTATCATTGCTTTCCAGGTCGGTCCCCGCAGACCTTTCTTGACCCTTTCACTATAAGTAATTTTCCTGTGATCCCTCTCTGCAGCCCTCGTCCTACCTCCTAAATAAATAAAGGAATCAGTTAACTGCTTTGTTTTTTTATGTTTGTCATGGGCTCAAATTGATGATGGAGCCAATCCCTAGTGTTGGTTTTCCATTACTGTAACAAATACCTGAGATAATCAACGTAGGAGAAAAGACTTTTTGTGGCTCAATTTCAATCCATGATTAGTTGAACCACTGGCCCACTGCTTTTGGTCCTGTGGCAGCATAGCACATTATGGCAAAGCACCTGCTGGAGCCCAGCTGCTCACCTCATAGCAGCTGGAAAGCAAAGAGTGTGGGAGATGCCAGGATCCCAATATCATCTTCATTGGCCTGCCCCCAAGGACACAGCCTTCTCCCACTGAGCCCTGCCTCCCAAAGACTCTCCCACCTTCTGAGAGTGCCATGAGCTGGGAATCAGCACCATGATCTAATGGCACCACAAGTCTTCAATACATGGGCCTTTGGGCAATATTATAGTTCCAAACTAGTATTCTGCCCATTCCCAAGAGTCCCAAAAGTCTTAACTATTCCAGTATTGCTCAAATGTCTCCTCTGAGACTCAAAGCAGAAATTTTTAGCTTTAAGCCCCTGTTAAAATCAGTTACATGCTTTTGAGATGCAATGGCATAGGGTAGACATTTCCATTTCAAAAGAGAAGAATAGGAAAATAGCAAGGAGGGACTAGACCAAAGCAAAACCAGAAACCAGCAGGGCAAACATCATATCCTGTAGCTCCATGTCTGGTATTCAGGGCACTAACTGAATGTGGGCTTCAAGAGCTTGGGCAGCCCCACTCCATGGCCTTACACTGTGTCTCACTGGCTGCTCTCTTGGGAGGGCTCTGCATACTTCTGGCACCTTCCTTTAGTAGACATTCCACATTCCTGCATTTCTGCCTTTCAGGGGTCCCATTGATTGCAGCTTTGCTTTGGCTCTGTGAGGCTACTTGCAGGAACTCAGACCCTGCCCTGCACTGCCTGGCATACGAGGTTTTTCTTTGAAATATGGGCAGAAGCCTCCATGACTGCATACGTCTTCCGTTCTACATGCCTGCAAAACCAGCACCGTGATCTGGTGGCACCATGATCTGCCACTAGGACCTGTTGGAACTGAGTGCTTTACCTGAGTGCACACAGGGAATCAAATTCCAGGGAAACAATTCCTAGACAGTCCTGCAAGTCTTTGAAATGAGTGGCCTAATCCTAAGAAATCTTCAAGACAGCTTTCCTATCGCCCCAGTGCAAAGTGCTTGGCTTCTGTTTAACAGCAACTGCACCCTCCTTGGCAGCACCTTTAAAAGGACTCCTTTCCTAGCCAAACTGCAAGTTTTCCAATTTTTTTCCTACTGTTTTGCTTTGCTCCCGATTGTCACAATAAACTTGATTAAAAGCAGCCAGTAATACCCATGTCACTGCCTGAATAGTGCACTGCCTTGAAATTTTTCTCCACCACATAAATTAATTTGTCACCTTGCAACTGGCCTCCCACAAAGTCTCAGGGCATGGACATAATGTCTTCAAATTCTTTGTCACCATTACTTTTCACATTGCTATCAGCATTTTGGTCTTCTAAGCCCTCAGCAAAATTGCCCATTAGGCTCCACTTAGAGCATTCTAGGTTTTCTCTAGCCCACTGCTCCAAACCTTTCCAAACTCCTCTCATGAACCAATTTCAAAGGATTCTGAATGATATTGTCAAGTATAGTCATAGCAATGACCCTATTTATCAGAGCCAATTTTCTGTGTTAGCCTTTTGCTACTGACAAATACCTGATATAAAAAGAGGTAAAGTTTATGTTGGCTCGTGGTTTCAGAGGCTTCGGTCCATGGCTATTAGGCCCCATTACCTTTGGGCATGTGGCATGGCAGCACATCAAGGGAGGAACACTTAGCAGAGGAAGCCACTCCATGACAGGCAGGAAGCAAAAAGCAAGAGAGTCTGGAGTCCCTTTAATGGCACATCCCAATGACCTAACTTCTTTCCACTAGGCTCCACCTCCTAAAGATTCCACCACCTCCTGAAAGCATCACAGGCTGGGGACCAAGCTTTCAACATATGGGTCTTGGGGGAAAATTCAAGATCCAAACTATAACAACCCCAGTACATTAGCATATGACCTTATTTAAAAATAAGGTCTTTGCAGAAGTAACAAAATTAAGATGAAGTTATTATAACTTATAATAATTATAAGGGGCTAAAAGAAGACAATTGTCTACAAGTCAGGGAGAAAGGCCTGGAGCAGATCCTTCTCTCAACCCTCAGGAGGAACCAACCCTGTGGACTTATAGCAATAAATTTCATTTGTTTAAACTACCCAATTTGTGAAACTTTATAAAGATAAACCTAGCAAACTGGTACAATGTTTATTGCAGTAATAATGAAAAATTGGAAACAAGGTAATGTCCATCAGTAATAGAGTGGTTTCAAGAATGACAAGTCACTACCTATTCTCCATTCAGTTGTCATAATCATTGTAAAGCTATTGGGAAATTAAGAGTTTGAGCATCCTTTTATGCTATTTCAGGATTCTCAAGATCGTGGGACAAGATCATAAAGGGCTAACTATGGGGGTGGGGAGATGGATCTAGATTTAGAAGATTAACGTTTAATTCTCTTATATTTACTTCAAGAACAGGGAGTAAACATCATTCCATGACAGTGACAATGTTTATAGGGTATTTCAGTTCTACTTTATGACCAGTTAGGAAAAAGGAAAATACAGCCATGATGTAATGAATTAAGGAAAGGTAATCCTATTGACACTAGTGCTCTCTGTATTTAGAAAGTACCTTCACAGTCACAGACTCCCTGAAAGTAGAAGGAAGGTAGATAGATAGAACAAGAATTGGGACTGGACTTCCAATAGCCACTAGCACAGCACACAGGCTGCTTTCTTGCAGGCAGAAGTGCCAAGGTGGTCCTTCCTTGTTTTCCTTTGACTGGCGTTTTAAATTTGTGTGTAACTGGGAACTCTCAGGCTCTAGGTAACAAAACAGGAACCAAGTTAATACCCTACACACCTGAAAAAAGGAACATACAAGGAGATGACAGATGCAGCCCTCATCACTGTAGCCATTGCCTAGTACTAGGCTCAAGGCTCTTGACTGATTTTGCTTGAATAGGCAAATAGATTCACGTTTACACATGAAGATAGCTTAGATCCTGAAATGGAGAGACTGAAATTCTAGAAAGATTAAAAAGAAAAGTTTGGAGAAAATTGGTTTATTCTTGAAGTTATTTCTACATATTTAGAAATTTAATATGGAGGATACTGGAAAGATAGTGAGAGATAACCTTCCCCCCCCCCCGCCTTTTTTTTTTTTTTCTGCTTCCCTAATTAAAAAGTCTTCAGAAAAATGCTTTTTTTCCCTTTAGGGTCTTTAATTCATTAACAGGTTTCCTATTGTCTCTGATCTAGTCAGTCCTGCCATTTTGCTCAGTTTAGTTCAGTAATTGGTTCAGGAATCTCTTACCCTGAGATCAAATGGCCATCCATACCTCTCATCTACAAACTGCCATCCTGTGTAAGTACAGGGTGTCCATGTGCACACACAACCCCAGGATACAACAATATCAAACATCAGGTGGAGATGCATCAGATCCCTCCAACCAAAGGCCTAAAGTACCAAGAACCCAATGAGCAATGGCCACCCACCTTGGGTGGCCATGGTGTTCAAACTTCAAAGTCTTTGGTCTAAGAACCCTCTTACATTTTCAATATCATTAAGGACCCCAAAGAGTTAGGCTTTTGTTAGTTACAGCTATCAATATTTACCATATTAAAAATTAAAACTTGGGCTGGGGATGTGGCTCAAGGGGTAACGCGCTTGCCTGGCATGCTTGGGGCACTGGGTTCGATCCTCAGCACCACATAAAAATAAAATAAAGATGTTGTGTCCACTGAAAACTGAAAAATAAATATTAAAAAATTCTCTCAAAAAAAAATTAAAACTAAGAAAAAAAATTTTGAACACACACACAAAAAATCACTAGCCACAAGTAACGACATCACATTCTGTAGCCAGCCCATCTGCCCAAACCTGACTCGCTGCTATTACCAAGTCCAGCATATGTGAAAAGATGATGATGAGAGTCCTTTCCCTTTAAAAGGACATTCCCTGGGAATTGTACACATCGTGTCCACTCACGCTCTACTAGTCAGTATGTAGTCATGTGGTCTCAACTGAAGTGGGGCTGAGAGATGAACACTGAGCTATGGAAGCCACTTACCCAGAGCACCAAAGTTATAGCCTTCTCATAGTCACTGCTCCTTCCAGGCAGAGATGCACACAAGAACAAATGAGAAACGTGGATGTGCATCAATATGACTTACAAACTACTGAATGTCACAGAACACAGCTTAACATATAATCCACATACTTTCTCTCCATAACTCCATCCCAAACTCCTGCCCAGACCACCTGGCTGTGCCTCTAGGCACATGTTTCACTACCTCAACAAGGCTATCTATAAAACCCTCCAATTTCAATACATAAAGATACTCCACACCTCTAAATGCTCAAAACTATAGTTAAAAGCATCCTAGTCAGGCAGCGCTGGCCTGCTCAAGAAAGGGGAGTGAAACCATTCTCCAAGGCCAAGGGGATTCATCACAGCTGGGTCATAGGACCTGACCAACACTGCAGTTTTGCTGTGAGGCAAAAGGAAGCTTTCACTGCACCCTAGGCTAGGGAAGTGTTGAGTTAAAAAAGTTTATTGTGAAGTTCAGAGCCTGTATGAATCTTCAAAATTTGCAATGTTTCCCAATTTTATTTGACTAACATATTTCTGTCAAAAACACCAATTTACATCTATGTACCACTTGAGGAAATTCACATTTATGATTTT
Organism: Marmota flaviventris; assembly: GCF_047511675.1. Taxonomy (NCBI): domain Eukaryota; kingdom Metazoa; phylum Chordata; class Mammalia; order Rodentia; family Sciuridae; genus Marmota; species Marmota flaviventris. The sequence continues at coordinate 105,900,781 of NC_092499.1, read as the reverse complement.
TCTTTGTTTTTAAGTAGTGGTTGGAGACTGAGGATTCATTCCCCCTTAAAAAACGTTAAGCAGGGCACAGTGGTGCATGCCTATAACCCCAGTGACTCAGGAAGCTGAGGCAGGAGGATTATGGGTTCAAAGCCAGCCTCAGCAACTTAGCAAGGTTCTAAGCAACTCATTGAGACCCTGTCTCTAATAAAATGTAAAAACAGGCTAGGGATGTGCCTTGGTGATTAAGCACCCCCTGGGTTCAATTTAAAAAAAAAATGTGTGTGTGTGTGTGTGTGTGTGTAATTAAACACATATCCCCCGCCCAAAACAAAAACCCTTACATTTAAACCATATGTTAGATAAAGCAGCATAATAGGAAAATGCATTCCAAGTTTTAACTTTAACAGGACTCACTGACACATTTTCTTCCTCTACCTGTGGCCTCCCAGGACTCTGTATCCAACCATGCCTTTGAGAAAGAGATCCATTATGACTATCACCCTTAGTGGGCCAGCTGTTCCTATGTAGGAATTAGAGAGCAATTGAGGAGTTTCCAGAAAGGAAATTATCATGCTAACCCCATTTTAAATTTTTTAATGAATCAATGTATTCATATCAAAGTTTAGAAGTGATTTAGTGTTTAGCAAAACCAAATTCAGGGGCCAGGGCTGTAGCTCAGCACCACATGAAAATAAACAAATGGAATAAAGGTATTGTGGAAAAAAAAATTCAGGGGCTTGGGGTTGTGACTCATTGGAAGAGCGCCTGCTTAGCACGTGTGAGGCACTGGGTTCAATCCTCAGCACCATACAAAGATAAATAAAGATAATAAAAACTGTGTCCATTTTTTAGTCTACAACTAAAAAATTAAATAAATAAATAAAAACAAATTCAGTTCTTTCCATTTGAGTAAATAGTGTAAGAAGGTCTTTCCCAAACCCATGAAGTCAATAATGTACATGCTATTCATAATGGCTCAAAAAAAAAAAAAAAAAAACTAGTCAAAGCAAGCATCCACTGATTTCTTCATTGTAGAATACACAAATAAATACACACAAAATAGCTTAAGAAAAATCAATAGCTTTATTTTTCCTCAATATACGTTTAGAAAATTTGTGTGAGAAGAGGTTTCTTGAAATAGACCAGAGGACTATGTACAAAAATCAAGAGTTTCACACCAGTAACAAAAAGTGCATGGATGAAGGTGCGGCAGCCTAGGACCTCTCCATCAGAGGGGAGGCGAGGTCTTTGATGGTTTTGGAGTTCAGCTGAGGGATCGTGCTGATCTTCAGGAGTTTGCTGCTGGCATACTTATTCTTGATGGCCTGTAGAAGTCATTTGTGATTAAGCACATACATGTCAGGACCCCAACTTCAGACCTCATTCCTAGCTTAATTCATAAGCATTGAAGGGCTAGAACTGTAATCTCCAGATTGTCTGATGATGTCCAATCACTGAAGCCAGCCAGAGCTGACCACTTCTTTCTATCCCTGGTCACACAGGTGATGGGGGAACAAAGGACTTCAAGGTCAAGGAAGAGGCTCTCTCTCATGAGCTAACACTGGGATGGGAGGTATGAGCTCTTTATTGTGTCATCACAACTGGGCAATAATAATGAGTGGTATCTAGTGCTTAGCAAATCCCAGATAATACCTTCAGGACTAACAACACTTTACACTTCCAAACCATGCTAAGTCATGCTGAAATTTTGGCAGAAAGCCAGAAAGCAAATCAGATTGTGAAGTCACTTGAGATTCTTCTATTGTACAAACACCTTGCAGTTTATCACCAGACTGCTGGTTTGCACTGATATTTGGTGTCACACAGGCACAGGACAACCCCAAAATTCCTTCCATTCCTCCTCATAGGTGGGCTACACAGACATACACTAGGCCCCCAGGAGGCTTCCTCTAGGGGCTTCTTGCCCTCTTGTTTCATCATGCCTGCTCATCAAGTGCCTTTTAGTCACTGCTCCAAGAGCCTGGAAACAAGGCCCTGAGTAATACCATCTGCTTACGTAAGACCTCCACATAGCCATTCAAGGTGGGCCCTTGCTCTCTCTTCCTTATCATAGGCCAACCAGCCTTCCCTGCTTGCTGCCTCCCCTAGCCAAGATGCTTGTACAAGGATGGAGTAAACACATAATACTGATCAACTGGCTGACTATACCTGGGGCCTACCTAGACAAGAACAGCCTATTTATCTGTTTCAAAGAAAGTCTTCCTCTAGGGTTTATCACTGTTTCATCTCCTGCTATGCTAGAAAAAAATAATTTATGCTAAAATAAGATTCTCACATATGCCAATAATACATTTACATGAAAACATAAACGCACACACACAAAATCCATAATCTGATGCTTTTCAGAACTTCAGAAACAAAAGTACTTACGATGAATTTAGTTAAGTTTTCATTTACTTTCACCACATTTTTGGCCATGTGCTGCATGACTTCCAGTACTTCATTCTCTGTGTATCCTGTGTAATACTGCTGCTTTAAGTTCTGAAACACAAGGCAAACAAAAAGAATAGGTGACTGAGGGGCTAGATTAATTCTGCCCTTAGGAGACCACATCTTACACATACTGACATCACCTATATAAAAGCTGTGAAAGAAAACTCTTACCTTCCAAAACATTCATGGACTAATAATCACTTCATGGTACCAGCAGAGCTAAAATAGCCACAAAATCAGGATGATTCTGGCCCTGAGACAGGACTAAATTATGATATTGAGGGACTCCTAATTAAACTGAGTATGAAAGGCCTCAAATTATTATTATTAATTTTTTTTAAAAGAGAGAGATAATTTTTTTAATATTTATTTTTTTAGTTTTCGGTGGACACAACATCTTTATTTTATTTTTATGTGATGCTGAGGATTGAACCCAGCGCCCCGTGCATGCCAGGCGAGCGCGCTACCTCTTGAGCCATATTCCCAGCTCCAAATTATTATTTTTTAAAGAGCCTGCACAGGTTAAAAAAAAAAAAAAAAATGCAAAGTAAGCTTTCAATCTTACTTCTATCCTCTTACTGAAAGAGAAAAATGAAAGTGAAAAATGAAACCAAACAGAAAAGTGCCCCCTTAATCAGGCGTAGTGATGCATGCCTGTAATCCCAGTGACTTGGGAGGCTTAGGTAGGAGGAACACAAGTTCAAGGCCAGCCTCAGCAACTTAGTGAGGCTATAAGCAATTTAGTGAGACCCTGTCTCAAATAAAAAAGGGCTGGGGATGTAGCTCAGTGGTTAAGTGTCCCTTGGTTCAATCCCTTACTGCCCAAAAAAGTGTCCCCTTTACAGTGTTTAGCACATCTCAAATATCCTTCCATCAAAACCCTACCCAGCAGTAGATGCTCTGTGCTTGAGAGTCCAGTCACACTGTTAGGCAAGGAAGAACTAAAACCACCAGGATTCTCTGCTGGGCCCAGTGTAGTTAAGCACTAGAGACAAAACTCAGAGAAGCCAACACATAGCCTTCCCAAGAAGAAAATTCAAGCAAAAGGATGACTGTTGATTGATAATAAGACTACCACATGTGAAGATGTACAAACTTTTTCATTTCAAATTCTGTTGTACAAATCTACATGCTTACCTAATTCCTTTCATATGCAGAGTATAACTGGCAAAATCAACCAAATAGTTTGGAGTGGGAAAAAAATGAGCAAGCGTAAACATGAAAATAATGCACAACTATTGGTATTTTGGATGAGCCATTTGAAAGTGAGTTGTAGACATTGTGACATGTCACTTCAAAATGTTTCAGAAGCATCCCTTAAAAGAACATTTTTCTTACCTATCCAAAACAGCATTCTCACATAAAAACATTATCAACAATTCCATAACATCATCTAATTAATTTCTCCAAATACCTTTGGAGATATCTTTTGTGGATTCTTTTTAGATCCAGAGTCCCATCAAGGCACATGCAGTACACTGGACTGTTGGATCTTTAGTCTTTTTAGATTTAAAAGAACCCTTACTTTCTTGGCTTGAAATAATTTTTTTAAAGTATCCAGGCAAGTTTTAGAATGTCTCACATTCTGGATTTGTCTGAGTGTTTCCTCATAACTGAATTCATGTCAAACCTCTTGGACATGAACACTAAATATATGACAGTGCATACCTCTTGCTGCACCAGAAAAGCTAGTCCCAAAAAATGGTTAATGACAAACTTATTCACTAATATAAGGTATAACCACCAGACCCTCTCTATCAGAAAGGTTCATCTTTTTTCTTCAAAATTAGAAGTATCTATGAGATGATTTTTTTGAGACCATGTAAATCATGTTTTCTATAATTAGTTTATCTAATGCTTTATGTACCCACTGATAATCCTTGCTTAAATCAATATTCCATTGGGGGCTAAAATATAGAGAAGTTTAAGCTGGGTGCAGTGGTATGTACCTGTAATCCTGGCTACTCAGGAGTCTAAGGCAGAAACCTTAGCCCAAGAGTTCAAGACATAGCGAGACCATCTCTCTCTTTCTCCACCTTGTCTTTTAAAAAACAAAACCTGTTAGCCGTGGTGGTATAGGCTTGTAATCCCTGCTACTCGGGAGGTTAAGGCGGGGATCACAAGTTCAAGGCTTGCCTTGACAACTTAGTGAGAGATCCTGTCTGAAAAAAATAAAGTGCTGTGGATGCAGCGCAGTGGTAGAGCACTAGCATTCCATATGCAAGGACCTGGAATCCCCAGAACTATAAGCATATAAATGAATGAATGAATATTAAATGAAAAACCAAAACCAAAACCACACACACCAGATTTCTAAGTCTAGCATTCTTCCTACTTTAATTCACTACTCTCCTGATCTTTAAAAAAAAAAAAAAAAAAACACTAGGGATGTAGGTCAGTGGTACAGCACTTGCGTAGCACTTGTGAGGCTCTGGGTTCAATCCCCACTACCAAAAAATAGATAAATAAAAGAAAGCTTCCTTTTTACTTTACTTGTGGTAACATTATGGACTCAGATTTTAGTTGTTTTGTTTGCCTGCTTGTTTTTTTTGTTGTTGTTGTTTTTTTTTTTTTTGCAGTACTGGAGATTAAAACTAGTACCTTACACATACTAGGCAAGTGCTCTATCACTGAACTATATTCCCCAGCCCTCTCTCTCTCTCTCTCTCTCTCTCTATATATATATATATATATTTTTTTTTATGTTCAAATTTAGTCAATTAGAGCCTTTTAAGCCAGTTATTCTGTCCTTTTGATGTCACCTCAATGGCCTTTAAGAACTTGCCTGCTCTCTTGGCACAAACTAGGCTGTGTCCTTCTCCTGACACGGTCCTGAACTCAGCTATTGCTAACTTCTTGTGGGTAATAGTATTTAGTATCTGAAATGTGGGTACCAGATATGCTCATCGTACTGAGTTGTCAGTTTCCTTTTTTTAATGAATTTACCATATTTCTAGATTTAACATTACACAGTTTTTATTTTTATTTTTTTAATATTTATTTATTCATTCATTCATTCATTCATTCATTCATTTATTTTTGGTACCAGGGATTGAACTCAGGGGCACCTGACCATTCAGCAATATCCCCAGTCCTACTTTGTATTTTATTTAGAGTCAGGTCTCACTGAGTTGCTCAGCACCTTTTGCTGAGGCTGGCTTTGAATTCGTGATCCTCCTGTCTTAGCCTCTTTAGCTGCTGGGATTACAGGAGTGCGCCCCCAAGCCCGGCAGGAGATACAATATTTTTAACAATTAAAAGCAAAAGTAAAAGAGGGTGGGCACAGTGGGACATGCCTGTAATCCCAGTGGCTCAGGAGGCTGAGGCAGGAGGACTACAAGTTCAAAGACAGTCTCAGCAAAAGTGAGGTGCTGAGCAACTCAGTAAGACCCTATCTCTAAATAAAATATAAAGTAGGGCCGGGGAAGTGGCTCAGTGATCGAGTGCCCATGAGTTCAATCCCTGACACCCCCAAAATAGAAAAGTCAAAATTTATACATTTTACTACACCAAAGTCAATAAATAGTTACAACCAAAAGTCCTCCCACTCTCAATCTTCTATCCTGTTCTCCTGGAACCCCATAGTATCTTTCTTGGTTTCTGGTTGATTCCTCTGAATCTTTTTTAAAATTAGCAAATATACAAATACTCAGGTACACACATTCTTTCTTGTGTAAAATGTGAACTGCTACCTGTAACAGTAGCAAAATAGCTCCAACATGCTGCTCTAGCAACTTCACCTGTATCCAGATAGACCTCAATGGTCAAGGCTTGGACCACAGCCGATACATCTAGACAAAAGGCCTTATGGAACAGGAGGGGATGGCAGCCTTAGAAGGAGCTGGCTTCCATCTCCCACTCCTTATCTCCCCTGGGAAACTGTTATGAGATATTCCTCATCACCTCCTGGGTTTTGATGATGCTTTCTGCTGTTACTATAAAATTGCTGAGTGGCAGTCTAGAATTGGTGCCTCCATGAGAGTATCCCTCAACTCACACTGCAGTCATTGGCTCCTTTTGTTTCCTTGTCATCCTGTTTTGTTGTGAGAGAAGGACTGGGAAGCTGGCATCTTTGTCTACTCATCTGAATCCAAAAGTAGCTAATTCTGTCTTCACTAGCTGAACTGGTAGGCCTGGCCCTTGCTTAGTCTGGTGTGCCTGACAACTTGCCAAAAACCCAAGAAATCTTACATAGCAGTCCTGTGGCCTTCCTCAAAGTTACAACTCTGATACATTTGTATATCATAGCATAGTCAGCAGTCTCTGAATTGTTCCATGCAGCTTTCTTTTAGGCCTTTGGACTTTCGACAAATGCCTCAATGATAGAATTGTGAAAATGCTATGGTGTTTTATATCATGAAGTCCTAAAATAAAGACTAATTTCTTCCTGAATCTACCACTTACCCATTTTCCTTGGCCTAGAACCTTCTGAGACAAGCAGGAAGCAGCCGCAGCTACCTTAGAAGGGTGATAATGCACCATGTCATAATCAATGAGAGTCAGCTCCATCAAATATTTGGCTAATGTGTGCTGTTCAACATCAACCTATGAAAGAATAGCCAGGGACAGGAAGAATTACAGTTATTACTATCTTGCAAAATTCTGGGTGAAGGCCTAGAAATTCAAATTCACTTATCTCACATCTTTCTCAAGAATCACTCTATTCCACAATGTTACAAATACAGAGCCTAAAGACTTTTCTCAGAAGAATTAACATAATATGCATAAAGCCTTATCTAAAGGAAGTTTCCTATATATTCATAACATTCCCTTAATTAGATCAATGTTTCTGGATAAGACAAAGAAAAATCATCTCCTATAGTGTTGGAGGCACTTACTTCCCCAGCTTTTGATGCTCGCCTTAAAAAGTGAAGTGGCAAGGGTCGACCCAACTCAAACTTCAGTTCTTTCAAAATTAGAGTTTCCATTTCTCGGATTTGAGAACTGGTATAAGCATTGTCTGTGATGTAGACGAAGTCTTCTATATTTGGAGAAAACATCTCCTCATACTTGGAAGCCAAGAGCAGAGCTGTAATCCCAACCAACTGAAGTTTCTTACGGGAGACTGGCTGAACCTAATTGAAAACAAGTGTGTCAGAAGTCACATTAACAAGAGGTTTGGAACTCTGGGTGGGAGAAGGTGAGAAGAAACCAAGTCCTGGAGAAGTAAGCACCTATTGTTTCTGCTCATGGCCCTCTTGAGGACACAGGAGGCCTGTATGTTAATAGGAACCACCAGTGAGCTTGGTCAATCTGTTCTTGAGTACTGACTATGTGCCAAGCACAATGCTTAAAATTCTAACATAACATGTCATCCAATCCTCATGAAAATCCTAGAAAGTACTTGCTTTTATCCTCAATTACAATCACAAATAGATGACCTGAGAAGAGATTCAGATACTAGCTCAAGATCACTCAATTGCTAAAAAGGGGAAGAATCTAAGCCTGATGAATAAGGTGCTCATCACTCTTCCTCCCACACTGTCCTGACTTAAGTGTCTGCAGCAGCCTTGACCTGGGCTCAGCATGGTCTAAACTGAGATATAACCAAACAAAAAAAAAAAAAAAAAAAGAGAGAGAGAGAGAGAATTTAATGGGTGGCTCAAATATTTCCTTAATCCTCATCAAAACCATGCCCATTGTTCAGCTTAAAAAATATTCAACAATGTTTTAGTTATGAAAAATCTCAATCTATAGTATAAGTGTTTCCTTTAATTTCCCTTCTTCCTTCTTCTTCTTCTAACTGGGACTTTGCTTTAACTCTCATTATTCAAAATCTACCTAAAATACTACTGTGTTTTCTGGTCCAATAAGAATTTTATAGTGAGAATAATGGGATCTATGTTTAGTTAGAATTTTGCAGTATCTCAGGGCCATTATTATAAACATAATTATTACTACATTGTTTGGACAGAATTTATACTGGACCTAAACCCATATCATGAATGCTGACTTTAAATAAACAAATCTTTATCATGGGGCTATTGGTAGATAACACACTAGCAGTTAATATCTGGCACCTCGTCTCACCATTCAGTGTCTGTGCATTAAAAATTGATAGGTATTTTGAAAATCATCTTTGCTTCTCAGCTTATTTTTTATTTCCTCTTTATGTCTCACATTCTCAGTCCACTCCACACACACTTTTTTTGTTTTTGTTTTTTTTTGTTTTTTAAATTCTGCTTTGTCCCTGTTACTTCTATGGTGATTCAGTGCCACAGCTAACTGAAACTTTTAAGATTCTCTAGCCAAACTCCTCATGCCTCAGATGAGGATACACTAAATAGCACCAAACTTCGGAAATGGTGCTTGAAGGTCTGGAAAACCAATATAGAGGCACCAGTGATTTCAGATAAATTTCTACATCATCTGATGCTACATTCCCTTTGATAAATGACTGACTACTAAGGATTGGGCTAAGCATCCCTAATCTACAAAATATGAAAACCTGAAATGCTCCAAAATTTAAAATTTTTTGAGTGCTGGTATGACACAAGTACAACATTCCACACCTAACCTTCTGTGTGACAAGTTACAGTCAAAACACATATACACTAAAAAATACTGTATAAAACTACCTCAGGCTGAGCTCAGGTTGTGGCTCTGTGGTAGAGCGCTCACCTAGCACATGCAAGGCCCTGGTTTCTAACCTCAGCAACACATAAAAATAAATCAATAAAATAAGGTATTGTGTCCAACTACAACTAATTATGTATATGTGTGTATATATATGTGTGTATGCATGTATGTGTGTGTGTATATATACATATCTATCCATCCTCAGGCTATGTGTAAAAGGTATACATGAAACAAACAACTTTGGGTTTAGATTTGAGCCCCATTTCTAAGATATTTCTTATTTATTTGCTTATGGTACTGGGGATTGAACCCATGGGCACTTTGCCACTAAGCTACATCCCAGTCCTTTTTTATTTTGACACAGGATCTTGCTAAATTGCTAAACTTGGCCTAGAACTTGAGTTTCTTCTGCCTCAGCCTCCCAAACTGCTGGAATTACAGGTGTATGCCACCGTACCCAGCCCATTTCCAAATTATTTTAGTGTGTATGTGCAAATATTAAAAAAAAAAAAAGTATTTGTGTGTCTGTATAAAGTTTCTCAAACACTTAGAATAAGGAAGACTCAACCTGTATGCTATGGAGTCCTAAAAAGAACTCAGACACAACTAATAAAATTGCCCAGAGCTGGTTGGCATCACCAAAGATTTGATACATTTGAACTACTTTCCATTTTAGCACTTGAAGTTTTTTTGGCTTCCCTATTAATTTGACTTTTGGCCTTTTCTTCAGAGGAACCCCAACTTAGCTTTCTATCCCAGAAGCTTAAATACACTGTTCAATAAGTCTTGGGCACTAGTCCCTGAAGTAGACTGACCTGTAAAAATCGATCCATGACAGCAATGCACATGTACAGAGTTTCCTGCAGAAGCCTAAACTTGGAGTGGACTTGAACCAGCCAGTCCACCAGGATGGCACGCATACGTCCATTTATATCTCTTCCATCCAAGAAATGTGGGTTTATGGATTGCAAAATCTGTTGGTGAAATATAAAAGTTTAAAAAGTTGACTTCATTTATAAATTCCACATTGCTTGTAGAACCCAAACACAAAAGGCCTACCCACCTCAAGCTGTCTTAGATACTGGTAGATATCTTTAACATAGTCACTGCAGAGCTGAGGGTTCTCCCAATCCTCATTATCAATGTCCTCAATTTTGCAGAGCAAGGCATCAGAAAAAGCTTGGCAGAGGTTCTCTTCCTTCATGGAGACATCCTCAGGTGTAGGAGAAGGACCCTACAACAACAAATTTAAAAGCATATTATTGTAGCTCAGTGGTAAAGCACTTGCCTCGCTTGTGTGAGGCACTGGGTTTGATCTTAAGCACCACTTAAAAAAACAAATAAGATAAAGGTATTGTGTCTACAATTAAAAAAAAATTTTAAAGCACATTACTGTTTTTCTGGTTTTTTCTTATAGAATATATAATCTACTATATTATACCTATAAGTTATGTATAATATTTTTCTATCTCTACTAGAATGTAAACTCTATATGCTTACATTTATTTAGTTAGCTTTGTCCACTGAAGTATCTCAAATACCTATATTAGCACTCATACATAGTAGGTACTCAATAAATAAAAGAAACTTGACCTCCTGGGGTCAGAGATTACTGGTGCTGATCATTCACTTTAGCAGTATCCTCTTCCACAAGCATGTTTTCTTTTCTTCAACTAATTTGCTCTAAACTGAGAAACTGGCAAATAAAAAGTAGAAAAGCATGCCTATGAATAGAACAGAAAATGGAACAGGAAAAGTAAGCAAAGACTGAGCAAGTAAATGGACCAGTATTTTATTTTCTTATGCTGACTGGGTGATTGTTATAAAAATTACACAAATTAAAAATTTATAAAGTCAAAACAAGTATTTAGCAATGAGGTATAAAGAAACCATTACTTTTAAAAAGAATAAGAGGTACTTGCAAAGTAAAGCCTACCAGAATTTTTAGGCTACAAAAGAGTATATAAAGTAAAAAAATATATAAAAGAAGGAACCCATATAATAAAACAGATAAGCAATTTTAATTTACATTGAAATTCAATCATAATTTCTAGTCTTAGAGGAGGATCCAATAATGGAAAAAACAGTTCAAACCATGCCCTTCCCTCTTAAAGATCTTAAACTGGGAAGGGTCAAGTGAACAGAGTAGGCAGGTATGCATGCCATTTATTCAAGCATTTGCAATCCTCAAGGATCTGGAATGAATGAGAGGGCTACATGAAGAACCAGGGAGTGTAAGATCTGGAGGAAAATAGCTAGGCAAAAAAAAAAACAATTGCAAAGTGCCAGAGGAAACAAAGAAAATAAAGGTGGAACTGGGAACTGATTTGGGAAGTGGGAAAAAAGCATGTAAGGTGTGAGAAGATGAGCTGGAAAGGAAAAAAACCTTGCCAAGGAGCTTAGCTTTTATCCAAAGGAAAAGTGAGACCATGGAAAGGTCAACAGTGACTGGAAAAAGATGTCCATTTTAATAAATACACATAGTTCCAGTTTCAGGTTAGCTTTTCCAAGTTTGAGCATTATTACACTTTTCCCATGAAGGCAGCCAGTAGTGGGAGATCTGGATGAAGGAGTCAGAGGTTAGCATCATGAGCTTCATGTGCTGTCTTAACAGCTTAGCACATTTATCTGTTTCCTACTTAGAAGCCTGAGTTTAACCAGGTCCAAACACTACCAGGATAAGACAAGATACTTGCTCTGGCTCTTAATTTAAAATTGCTTGAAAGGAAGCCAATATAATTTAATTCTTCTAAGAATTTACATGTCTGTATAGGTCATCTGAGTCTGATAGATTGACTGTGCAATCCTCTATCCAGTGTGTCTGCATGCAAAGCATCAAAACTGAATCAGTTAATTCACTATCAAGACTTAAATAAGCCACACATGGAAAGACAAGTACCTCATGATCTCACTCACATGTGAGATCTAAAAATGCTGATCTCATAAGAGTTAAGATTAGAATGATGGTCAGAGGTTGGGGGAGAGAAGGATGAGGACAGCTTGGTCAATGAATTAGAAGTGAGAAGTTCTGGTGTGCTACTCTGCACAGTGGAATGACAATCGATAATGATACTGCATTATACCTTTAAATACACTACAAGAAAGAATTTTTAATGTTTTTACCATAAATACATGATAAAACATTTAAGGAAATTAATCTGATTTGAATATTATACAATGTATACAGGTTTTTAAATGATATATAGGTCCCCACTAATAAGTACAATTTGTATGTATCAGTTAAAAAATAAAATTGTGAAAAAAGAAACTGTATGCACCATATAGTCATGCTACATCTTCCCTAAAAGTAGTTATCAGAAATCATAATGATGTGAAGTCTGGCTTAACTGGAAAAGCTCCTGTTGTCAGGATAAGAAGCTGGTAGAGGTAAGTGAGGGCCACTCAAGTTCCAGTACCAACATCAACTGAGATGGACCTGTTGACAGGATTGGTTAATTTAACATGCAAATACACAAGTATATTCTTGTAAGTTTTGATTAAACAGTTCCTTTACTGAATTTATGATAAATAATTCAATTAAGTGCACAGGGGAAAGACTGTAAGAACTATTGATTCTGGTCAGACAGTTCATGATTGGTAGCAACATAGGCACACACAATTGTAGAAAGGCAAAATCGGTAACTTGATTATCTTCAGAAGTGCAATGGATTTGAAATTAGGGAATAGTAACAATGAACTCAACTTTTATTAAACATGTTCTATATACATCTGTATTGTTTTTGCTATTTTACAGCAGTTTCAAATGTAACTAAAAGAAAAAGCTGGGAATAGTGGTTCACACTTGTAATCCTAGCCACTAGGGAGGCTAAGGCAGGAGGTCCACAAGTTTGAGGCCAGTCTTGGCAAATCAGAAAGACCCTGTGTAAGGTAATAATAAAAAAGGGGGAACAGAGGGATAGTAGTTAAGTGATAGAGTGCCCTCAGTTCAATCCCTAGTACCACAAAAAATAAATATAAAAATCACTCTTTAAAAAAAAAAAAAAAAAAGATGTGAATAGTTGTGCTTATCCCTTTCACATGTAGTTTTTGTGTTAGGGAAAATTAGGCCATAAAACATTCTTAAACTTGAAAAATGACTATAACTGACAGTGAATCATCTGAATTTCTAGCTGTTTACTCCTCAGTATATCTCCTAAACTTGGATCTAGCCTCTGTGATAGCATCTACCCTTTTACTTCTAGACCCCCCAACTTGACTGGAAGCTACATGGGAGCTAAGACGATGGTTTATACAACTTGTTTGTTTGCCCAACACCCAGCAAACAAGGTACTGGTATTAGTCCTTCTCCTTCCTTTCATACTACTCAGTGTTTACCAAGGTCTCATCAATCAGCAAAACACAGTTTTCTCCAAAAATTGCAGAGTAATAACTTCTATTAATGATTGGAATTTTAGTCTCAGGGCCCTTTGTGATTCAGTTGTCTCACCTGCTACAAAGCAAGAAGTCTGCCTTCCAGGTTTGCAGAAAGGAAAAGATAGTAATCAGTTATACTTCTGAGAACATCTGCTTTTAGGGACACATGGTTTATGTTATAAGCTTTCTAGGAAAGTCGCTAGAAACTCATGCTCAACTGGCATTTGCACAACTCCAGGGATTGGCTATAAAGGAATAGTGATGACTCTGCAAAGAGAGCAGGTGAAAAAGTAAAAGCTATAGACAGGCAAGTAGAAGGAATCACTTGCCAGAAGGTGGGGAACTCCACATAAATTGTGGACTTAGTGGTCCCTTCACTGTTTCTAAGACAAATTATTTGAATTGGAAAGAACTGTTGTTCATTAATCCCTGATAACTTCTATTACCAGAACATCCAGGTATATCTTTTAACCACAGAAGTGACTTTCATATGAAATAAGCTCTAGTCCATAAAGGTTTATCTAAAACACGGCATCCCCAATATTGTCAGGAAGTTTAAGATAAAGGAACCTTCCAGGCACTGTGGTACATGCTTATAATCCCAGTGGCTCCAGAGATTGAGACAGGAGAATTATGAGTTCAAAGCCAGCCACAGCAACTCAGTAAAGCCCTAAGCAACTCAGCAAGACCTCATTTCTAAATAAAATACAAAAAGGGCTGAGGATATGGCTCAATGGTTGAGTGCCCCTGGGTTCAATCCCTGGTACCAAAAAAAAGGATAAAGCAGCCAGTCAAGGAGATATAGAATAAAGAGACCTCAGAGAAGATGAAGCTGCAAAAGTCACAGGAATAAACAATTTTACCTTTCTTTCTTCTTTCAAAAATAAAAATTTATTTATTCGGTGCTAGGGATTGAACTCAGGGCCTTATGCATGCTAAGCACCAGCTCTACCACTGAACTATACCCCAAGCCCTGGTATAGCTGGCCTTTTTTGTTGTTGTCAAATATATCTGTATTTTGTTTATTTATTTATATGCGGTGCTGAAAAATCGAACCCAGTGCCTCACACATGCTAGGCAAGCACTTTACCACTGAGTTACAACTTTGGTCCATAGTGGGCCTTTTATAATTCACCTTTCTTCTTCTCTGATTTGAATAATTACGTACCTATGTAACTATTTTAAGGAAATAGTTTAAGGAAAATAAAAATCTTAAGCCCAATACTTAAAAGGAACTCCCATAAATATTTCATATATAAATGCACATTTTAAAAAAGCAAGTCTGCTTTGTATTGTACATATTGTTATAATCTGATTTTCCCACTTGATGTTACAAGCATTTTGACATCTAAATGCTTTACTAAAACATTTGTAATACTTCATTAAATACTTCATTTAACTGATTTCCTAATAGAGGATACTTCTCTATCAGGTAAGAGATATTTATTCATTACAGCACTACTTAAAATCCCTCTGGTCATTTTCTTGGGACATACTGCAAAAACAGACTTACTGGATATATAGAATAACCATCTGAAATATACTGCCAAATCATTCTTCTGCATTCAAAAAGTCACCCATGTAAAATGCTATCTCATATAAACAGCACTTTTTCTAACCATGGCCCCTAGATAAAAACCCAGAAACCTTCAAGGAAAGGCCTCCTAAAGGAAGGTCAATCTTGAATATTTGCTCTGAACTCTAGTTCTCAATTTGAAGCCTTTATCTCCTGTCTAAAGGCGTCTTCTTTTTCCAACCATGGTTCCAGGTAGATGCTGGCAAGTCTGTCTCTCCTTCAGATACTGCAGGCACATTTCCAACTGCATTTCCAGGCAGATATCCCTCTATTGAGGTTCTAATTCTTTTCAAAATAATTTATCTAAAGTATTCTTTCTCCATACTAAATGATATCCTTGAAGTCCTAACACATCTGACGTTTCCTAGAACTTTCATAGATACCAGGATGAAGGCAAGTACTTAGAGGAAACCCAGACTAGTTCAAGACGCCTACCAACTTCTTGCTTGGACAACTGTTAATACCTCCCAACACTGCATCCATCACTTCTCTCCTCCTCAAAACTTTTCAGAGACCTCACTACCTAATGAGATAAAATCTAAATTTTGAGGATTTCAAATTCAATTGCAACCTTCTTCTGCTTCCTCAAACAACCTTCTTGACTCAATTTAAACCTGCAGACTCCTTGAACAAAAGACATGACTACAGACCAATTTTCACTTTGGTGCCTTGATTTTTGTTGCTGCCTTGGTTCCCCAAAACTTGCTGTTTACTATCAGCTTCTCTCTATTCTTAAAAATCAACTAAAAAGAGCCAAGAACAGTGACACATGCTTATAACCCCAGCTATACAGGAGGATGAGCAGGAGGATCACAAGTTGGAGGCCAACTTGGGTAACACTGCAAGGCTTCATCTTAGCGGGGGGGAAAATCAACACTAAAGGATGAAGTTACCTCTGACCACTTCATTGCTTAGTGTTCTCTCCCACCTTTAGGTGCTCCTTCTTAAAGACAATAAAAAGGGCTACCCCAGTCATTTGACATTCATTCAGGCATATATTTCCCAAAGTTATCTAGTGTCACATATGCCCATTCTAGATAAATCTCCTGAAAATAAGAGGTCTCTTTAGCAGTCTTAATACTATTCGATATGTACAATGTTTAATATAGATATTTGTCAAATATATCCAATGTTTAATATGGAAAAATCTCAAACGTACAATAATATGTATTTTTTGAACTGGAAATAGTGAAGTAGTTTTTGTTATACCTCAGCACCTATGATGGTGCCTATAAATGCATAAGTAATCCATAAATGAAAGTGTACATAAACTTGAATGTGATGAAAGGAGAGCAGGTTGATGGATCCATTAGCATTGTGGATGATTGAACTAATTAGTCATAGAGAATACAATTTATCAACATAGAATTTCAGTATTCCCTTACTCTTACATGAATTTGGGTCTCGGAACTGTGGGCCTCCGATTGTGAGCCAGGTCTTCCTTCTTTTTTTTTTTTTTTTTTAATTGTAGATGGACACAATACCTTTATTTTATTTATTTATGGGTGCTGAAGATCAAACCCAGTGCTCCACACATGTGAGGCAAGTGCTCTACCCCTGAGCCACAATCCCAGCCCTACAAGATCATTCTTTTAGTAAATTATTTTAATAAAACCCACCAAATTTCACTAAGACCACTAGATATATTTGGGTATTAAAGTAATAAACATTATTCAAGATCATAATATTAAATTGGGATACCAAGGCAGAGATCTACCTGTGAATGTTCTTCAAAAATTGCAGTCTAACTTAAACTAGGCTACTCCACTAAGTGTGTTTATAAATTCAGAACTTCCTACCTTTGGAGCCAACATTTCCATCTGTACTGGTTTCACAGAAGCAGTGGGTTTCAGTTGTTTGTTGACATTTGTTGCTTTGGTGGGCTGAACTGATACTTTGGTGTTTTGAGTTTTCTACAAGAAAAATACAGGATAGAGCAAGACAGTACATGTTGTCCCTCAGGTCTATACAAAATCAGCCTCTAATGCACATTTTGCCTTATGGTTGTTACCTTCACTACTTGTGCTGCTCTGGTTGAAACTCTATTTCCAATTTCTTCTAAAACCCCACGCCTGATAGTCACATGACTCTTGGCTTTAGAATTAACTCCTATGTCAATATTCTCCAAATCAGTGGACACCTAAGAAAAAGAAAAAGTTAATCAGGCATTAAAATGATTGAAAATATTTAGCTAATATCAGATATTCAATTTTAGAATTGCTCTGGGAAAGGTGAATATGCTGGGATCCATTTGCGAAAGGGAAAAGGTACATGTTAGGAAGCCTAAATATGCTATTTGAGATTAATAACATCACTCTAAATTAGGCACATCATTATATATCTTTTTTTTTTTTTTTTTTTGAAAAGCAAGTTTACTTAAGCTACATCAGTCCAGAGGGGCTAACAAAATCTCTGTACCCCAGGTCTGGAAATTCTTTTGAGATTTATACTCAGTGGGTGGTTACACAACAGGGTGGTTAACATAACAGTTACTTTTTGCTCCACATACATTTCATTTATAATAGAGATCCTTCACTAACCTTGCAAAAACTATTTTGAGTATTCAAGTGGGTCTGTAAGAGAACTTCAAAGCTTCACAAATAAAATTATTATTTCTCATGTAGCACCCATGTTACATGCTAGAGATCCCTGTAGATTAAAAACCTATATTTATTTAGTTAAAATTCTTCCTTTACAGAGATGAATAATAAGTGCATTCAAGATGAATTATTAAAAGCTGTAACATCAGTATTTAATAGTAGTTCTGGCTGTTTAAAATCCCAATGCTTAAATCCCAACCTTTAATTAGTATACCATTCTAGAAATAAGAAATGTTCCTGTAGAAATGATCTCTTAGAAATACAGCTATGCTGGGCACAGTGGAACATGCCTGTAATCCCAGTGGCTCAGGAGGCTGAGGCAGGAGGATCGTGAGTTCGAAGCCAGCCTCAGCAACATCAAGGTGCTAAGCAACTCAGTGAAACCCTGTCTCTAAACAAAATACAAAATAGGACTGGGGATGTAGCTCAGCAGTCCAGTGTCCCTGAATTTAATCCCCAGTACAAAAAAAGAAGAAGAAATATAGCTTTCAAAAATATGGTGGTCATAAAGTAGATTTGCTCTTATATTAAGGATATTTAAAATGGAAATAGTTTCTTTGGGTATAACACTTTTAGCTCTCAAATTCTCAGCTTAGGGGCTGGGGTTATGGCTCAGCGGTAGAGCACTCACCTAGCATGTGCGAGGCCCTGGGTTCGATCCTCAGCACCACATAAAAATCAGTAAATAAAATAAAGGTATAAAAATTATTTTAAAAATTGGGAAAATTAAAAAAATTATCAGCTTAACCAGCTTTATTCAGAACATACTTAGAAACAAAATTTGCTAGGAAAAGCAGTTCATACCACTTTTATTGTAAAAATGATAAACATTTCATGAGGAGAAAAAAAAAAAAAAACCCTGAGAGTTGGAAATCCTACAGGAGGTTTGAGTGGATCTACCAGGACAGACAGAAAGGCCAGGGAAAACTATAGCCCTTCCTGAGCAGAAAGAACCTGAGTATAAGTTTATAGGATAAAGTAGACCCCCCCCAAAAAATTATTGGTTCAATTTTTCCAGCATCGATTGCCAATTTAAAAAAGTGTTTTAAAATTTAATGCTCATGGATTGAAGCCCGGTAATGTGACTAAGTTTAAATTCATCTGGAAGGGAAAACTGGCAGCTTTTAACTAGAGCCTTGTAGCCAGGAGGATGGAACTCAGCTGTGTCAGGTCCCTCTAATTTTCAGCAAAGCAAAAGTAAATCCAGGTACAATTCAAGCCCACAGGAGCAATATTAAACACTAATAATACTTTGATTTGTGCAAATATAAATAAATGATTTGGACTCTTTCAGTATGTAATACTGGTTCAAATTATATGCGAAATTTCTACACGTAAGAAATTATTGTTTTAAGAGGACAAAATCATACATCAGTGAAATGGGAAATTCATATAAAGCAAAAGGTGAAAAATCTGAAAAACAGTCATGGCATAACCCTTGACCAACTATGGAATTTCTTCCAGTTCTCCCCACCCCCACTAAGGACTAGCCTTAGTTGGCAAAGCGTTTTGAGAAAAGGGGAAGGAAATCCAAGAACTTGTATTTAGACATCTCTCTAACACAAAGACCGCTCGCCGAGTAACAGGCCCAATAATGGGGAGGTTCCCCTGACAGGTGGCACTTCCCAGGAGCTTTCCTACACCTCTTCCACCCGAAGGAGGAAGCGGAAACCAGAAAGCTTGAGACCGAGAGGCCCTCCAGAAAGGACCTGCTATATGGCCAGGAACGCCAGGGGTTCCGTGAGCCCCGGAGAAAGGAAATGCAGCCCCAGTTGGAATGAAGAAGCAAGAAACAGAAGAGGGAAGCGAGAGGCGGATGAAAGAGGAGGGATGGGGGCTGCAAGTCACAAGGGGCAGTCCCTGTTGAGAAGTGACCGGGCACACTCACCGTCGGGCGTCGGAGCAGCGCCATGAGGGAAGAGAAAGACAAGTGTGCCAGCCCGGCCCAGGGAGGGACACGGACCGAAGCAGAATGGAGGTAGCGTCTGCGGCGCGGTTGGGCCTGCACTCCAGGCCCGCACCGCTGGAATCTTCGGCGAGGTCTCCTTGTTCTAGGATTCAAATACCGCACCTCTCGCGTCCCCATTGGGTGGCCTTACGCACCGCGCGCTCTTCTCATTGGTTAAACCAGGAGACGTTCCCGCACACTGATTGGATGAACTTTCTCAGCCTGTTTGGTTGTCGTAACAACTGGGAAGGGGGATGTGCGTGCTCGGTTGTGGACCTGTTTTAGCCTAATCTTTAAAAAAAAAAAAAAATTCTTTAGTACTATGCATTAAACCCAGGGGCACTTTCCAACTGAGCCACAACCCTACTATTTATTTATGGGTAGAATCTCACTAAAATGCTTAGGGCCTCGGTAAATTGCTAAGGCTGGCCTCAGCCTCCCCAGTCGTTTGGATTACAGGCAAACGCCACCACGCTAGGCTCTTCCTCACTCTCTCCTTCCCTCCCTCCCTTTGTCCCACAAGATCTCACCCTGGATATGTTGAGGTTGGTACTGAGTGGGCAGAAGTAGGATCTAGGAAGATGCCCTTGGCATTCCACATCTGACCCTCATTCCTCTTAATATCAAGTCCAAGTAGAGATTGGGTTGGCCTGGGAACAGGCACTTCTAGGTTGCTTAGCACTGTTGTTTTGAGTTGAGACTCAAACTTGTAAATTGGGAGAATTGGGGTATAAACTAGATTATGATTCCCATGAGACACAAATTAAAAATAATACAGGTTGAAATGATTTGTCCGTTGTATTCCCAGCACCCAGTATTGTTTGATATCTGGTCAGGGCCGATAAATATTAACTGAATAAAAAATCCTGTGACAGGCTAGGGTTGTGACTCAGTGGTAGAGTGTTTACCTGGCACATGTGAGGCACTGGGTTCAATTCTCAGCACCACATTAAAATAAATAAATAAAATTAAGGTATGTGTCCATCTAAAACTAAAAAAAAAATGTACTAAAAAAAAATCCTGTGACGTGCGTTAAGATTTTTAAATGAAAAACAATAGTGTCCCAGTCTTCAGCATAAGAGTGGGAGAACAAAAATCCCAAGAGATACATTGTTTGTCCTGGAAAAGGCAAGAGGGACAGGAAAAGAAGGCTGGAGGTGTGGCTCAGTGCTGAAGCCACATGCATGAGGCCCTCCTTAGCATCCCAAAAACAAACCAGGAAAAGGCAGCTGGGCGCGATGGAAAACGCCTGTAATCCCAGCAGCTCAGGATGGAGGATCTCAGTTCAAAGCCAGCCTCAGCAACAGCGAGGAACTAAGCAGCTCCACGAGACCCAGTCTCTAAATAAAATACAAAATAGGGCTGGAATGTGGATCAGTGGTCGAGTGCCCTTGAGTTCCATCCCCAGTACTCTCCACCGCCCCCGGCCCCCCTCCCCCAAAAAAATCAGGAAAAGAAAAACCCAATGCTCACAGCAAAGGCAATGGAATGTGACTAGATAGAAGGATCCATCTAAGAATTTGAACAAGATTTCTCACAATTTTTGGTTCATTTCTCATGCACTTGGTTAATAATAATAATATAACTACTCAGAATTAAATTCCTTCCTTTGCCCCAATCCTAACTGCTGGCCATCACACATTTCCAATCCCAATCTGAAGGCAGAAAAAAAGCCAATGTCCCAGCAGGAAAGCTGTCCAGCAGAAATTCCCCCTTACTCAAAGGAGGACTAGAACTTTTGTCTATTCAGGCCTTCAACTGACTGGAGGCAGCTCACCCATACTGGGGAAGGCAAAATGTTTTACTCAGTTTCTTTAAGACACAATTTCACTATGTTGGCAAGGCTGGACTCAAACATTGGGCTCAAGCATTCCTCTCACTTTGATAAAATGGGATCACAGGTGCACAACACCACACACAACTAATTCAAATTTTCATCTCATCTAGAAACATCCTCACAGACATACCCAGAATTTCTAATCAAAATGTCTGGTCACCCCATGGCCAGTCAAGTTGGCACATAAGCATTATTACAATACTCAACTATCAAGAAAACTGCAGGAAAAAATCGAAATTGCACAAAGATATAGAAAAGGACCAGAAATACCTATTTTCATCCCTTGAATTTCTTTTTCTCAAATATCAGCCTGAGGAAATGATGAGGTTTTTTCACTGCTGATTCCTCTGACAATTATCTTTGAGAACAAAGATCAATTTGTATATAGGCTTCTCTCCTCATGGTAAGTATTGGTTTAGGAGGGGGGAAACTAAATGTGTTCAGAAAGCTGTGCTAAGCATTCTAATAAAATAATGGAGCTCCTTTTACAAAACTTACTTTGGTGGATTAAAAATGACAACAACTTGGACAGGGGATATAGCTCAGTTAGTAGAATGTTTGCCTAGCATGCACAAAGCCCTGGGTTTGATCCCCAGCACCACAAATAATAATTATAAAATAATAATAACAACAACAACCTGTTTATACTGCACCCTTTATTAACAGGTGTATTTTCTGTCTCCTTAAATCTGGGCTTTGTTGTTCTGACCAACAGAGTGGCAGAAGTGATGTTGCTCTGGACATTTGTCTTAAAGGTCTGGCAGTTTCTGCTTTCTCCCTTGAAGCACTTAGCCACCACTGTGTAAATAGGTCTAGTTATCCCTTGCTAGAGAGATGACATTGAAATGCCCAGTGAATCATCAGCTGTTTCTACAATCCCAACCCAAGCATTAGGTATGTAAGGGAGGCCATACTAGGGCATTCTATTCCAGTAGAATTCCCAAGCTGAATGTAGGTAGCTACATGAGCAACACGAGTCTTACTATAGTGAGAGATGAGCTATGTCCACCCAGTCCTGCACAAATTGCATGTATGTGAGCAAATAAATTTTTTTAAGGCAACTAAGTTTTGCAGTTGTTACAAAATAGGTAACAGATACACTTACCTGGGGAACACGTGATCCCTATACACCAAATAAGCCTTTTGTTTTCTAGTATAGTCTTGTCATGTTGGCTTCTCATAGGCTCTTAGTTTAGGAAAACAGTATAGTATTTGAAATGTACAATCATTTGTAAACTCTTGAATTCTCAATAATGCCATCCTAGTATATTTTGCATGGGAAAATTGAGCACATTCCATTTCCAGACATTTAGGCATTTGGTTATCTCCCAAGGGCACAAGAAACCATGTTTATCTGGTATGGAACTATGATTCATATGTAATTCAGAGCCTTGGGAAGCGCTGAGGCCAGTCTGATAGAATTTTTGCCTACAGAAAAACAGTTATTTGAAGCAGAGTCTTGACACAGGGGATTAAAAAAGTTACTATTTTAAAAATACATACCCAAATCCTTGGCTGAACCTTCCATCAAATGGTAAAACCTAGTTTTACTTCCTCAATTATACACTGTAGTTAGTGACTTTCGCTTCTAATAGAATGGTGCAGAAGTGACAGAGTATAACTTCTGAGTCTGGTCATAAAAAGGCTTCCTCCTGGCAATCTTTCTGGAAACATTCACTGTGGGAAAACCAGCCATCCTGTCATGAAAACATTCAAGTAGCCCTAAGGAGGCCCACATAACAAGTAAATAAGGTCTCTTAGCCAAAAACCTGCAAGGGACAGAGGCTGACTGAACAGCTTTGTGAGCAAGCCATCTTAAAAACAGCTTTACCAGACCAGTGCAATCCTTCAGACAGCTGCAGCTCCAACTATCACCTTAATTATAACTTCATGAGAGACTCTGAGCTACAGTTTAGTTCCTGTAGCTTGTTCCTGAGTGTCTGTTCCTGAATGCCTGATCCACAGAAACCAATGGTTCAATGTTTAAGCTGCTGGCCTTTGGGTCATCCCTGAACTGGCAGGCTAGAAATGTAAGTACCATGAGTTATGCTTTTTCAAGCCATGGCAGAAACCAAGTTCTTACTTTCTGAATCAGTAATAATCTCTAGAATTTTATACTCCCAAGAGTTCCCACCTCCCTGACTCCATATCAAGTATTACTACCTAAAGCAAAACTGATATAGCAGAGCCCACAATGAAAATCATTTAGTTAATCTAATCCATTCTCTGGTGATGACAGAGGATTCCAACAATGTGTTTGGGCTAAACAAAACTGCTCCTGGAAGCCCACAGCTTCCATGTGCTCTTAGTGATGACTATCACCTAAGAGGGAGTTTACAAGCAGCTAAAATACAACATAAGCAGTTCAGTAATATGTATTTTTTTAAACCTTAATAGACTGGGCACAGTGGCAAATGCCTGTAGTCCCAGCTACCTGAGAGGCTAAGGAAAAAAGATCACAACTTTGAGGCCAGCCTGGGCAACTAAGTGAGAACCTGTCTCAAAAGAAAAAATAAAAAGGACTGGGGATGGATTTGTCGCTGTGGTAAAGCATCCCTCAGAGTTCAATCCCCAAACTCTAATGGTACCAGGTCCCCACATAACAGAGGTTAGTGGAGTGAAAAATTAGAAAAGAACAGGAAATTCTAGATGTTAACTTCTCCATTTCAAAAATAATTTTAGGGAAGAGAGAGTAAATGGTTGCATAACCTATGCCAATTCTGATGCATTGGCAGTAGCTACCTAAATTACAGGAATGAACAATATTGATGGGCAACTGCATATCCTCTTATTGTGATTATGAGAGGAAGAGGAAGAAAAAGCACATAGCTGGAAATCTTTCATCCTAATAGAAAAGAAAAACTCCAACCCCTGAGGTAAGGGCCAAGGAGGATTATTTCTTCTTATTTGGTAATCAGGCAGTTATACTCAATACAAGAAAAATGTTAGCACCAAAAATTTGTCTATTGTTCATCACTTTGCAAATGTTACCATCTGTTATCAAAGATGAAAGTATTTGTGTGATGAGGTGAGATAAAGCAAGTATAGGAAGAACTTATATGTATATATACTATGAGCAAACCCCTTCACACTTGTTATCTCATTTAATCCTAAGAGCAATTCTAAAAAGTAGTTCTTATTTCTATTTTGTGGATAAGAAACTTTAGGCTCACAAAGCTTACATTGTTCAAAGCTGCACAATTCAAAATCCAAATCTGACTAACTCCAAAGTCTATGTTTATTTCGACTATTTATTCCAAAAAAAAATCATGTGGCTTATAAATTTATAAAGAATACAGGAGAGAGGAAAGATGGTTCTCAGTATGCCCAATGCCAAAATATAATAACATTTATTTTTCTTACTAAACAATGATTATTTTGAATCTAATTCTTAACTGAAGAAAATGCCTAAAACCTGAGAAAATACTTCAACCTTGAAATATCCAATATTAACATGAAATTTTCAATAAATAAAAATATATGCATTCCCAGAACTTTTGGAAGTTAGAAATTTGATTGTGTTTTCTATAGATTTAAACCTTCCCAATCATGAACATTAATAATGAAATGTCCATGAGAATTTAAATAATTTCAGGGTTAGAAGTACTTACAAATAACATTATTTATAAAAACAAAACTAGTTTTCTCTGTCAGTTGTTATGGTTCGAATGCTAAAGGGCACTGGTAGCTAAGATAAAGTCACCAGAGTAAAAATAAAGTTTCAAATATTAGTTTATCACTTGCAGTATTAACAATAATAAAAATAAGGATTTGCTGACAAAATAATTTTAGTTTTAAAAGAGTTGGACAGCTAACATTGAAATGTTTGTTTTGACAAGATGCAGCAAAATATGGAAGACACCAAAACAAAGTACAAAAGTAAAAAATGTTCATAATCATTTTCTTTCTTATTTATTTCATTACTAATCATGTTTTTCTATAATTAGCAGCAGTAGCTTAATGATCTCCTGTGTTAACAATTCAGGTTTATGCCACAATTACTTGCATTAAATAAATTAAGTATATATATGCTTTATCAGGATTTAAAAGATCAGTAACTATTATAAAATGGGTCAACAGGCAGTTGTGCATCTAGATCTCAAGTAATATTTAAAAATAGAGAAATGTATTTCTGGCTTGTCTTGTGTTTTGGGGAATATTGAGAGGATTCCAAGGTATAAAATTCTTCCCATCTTTCTTATGTCTTCAATCCCTTGGTACAGACCCAGCATTTGCCAGTGGATCACAGGCTACTTGAAGGATGACAGGAACAACGTCAGGCAACTTGCTCCTTTCTTCAATAAGACATCAGACCTGCATCACTCTGTCTCTCACTCTTCCCTTTCTATAATGTATCTTAATCATCAAGTATACTATAAAATATAACATTTTTATTCCTATTTCCTAACAATAATCTACATCTTCCATCTGCTGAATCATATTGATACTGACAATTACTACTATGTAACATTTACTAATATAAAAGGGCATAATTGAATACAAACACCAAATTACACAAATATCAATGAGACCACTATTTTTGAATTCAAAGACATATATTGTTTAAAAACTAATTATGAAACACAAAGACAATAGAAATATAAGTTATTTATTAATCAATCCACTTACAAAGCAGGTGGCTTAATGCAAGCTTATTGACATCTTCACATATGATCCATGGGAACATGTCTTCCACATACAGACAGTGATATTACTGACTGGATGCATTTGCAATCTGGGGCATATTAAGCATATTTAAACAAATAAAATTAGGCTATCCTGTATATGAAAAGTATCTCGATAATATGCATCTTGAAGTGGATTAAAATTCCTCCAAAGGAGAAATGTTAGTATGTTAACTTAACTTTATACTCTATATTATGCAGTAAATCTTAACTATAGAAATTAAAAATTTTAAATCAGTGATCGACTCTTGGTAATGTATGAAGTGGGAGTCTATAACCATAGCAACAGTAGGTTGACAGTATAATTTGTGCCTCACAGTATTTGCAGATTTATTGTTTTCAAGTTTAGAGAGAAATAAAACAAGAGACATGTAGATTCAGCTCACTTTATTTACCTTTAAACTAATAAAAATCCCTTAAAAGTGATCCTGGGACCTTTAGAAGTTCTATGAATGCATAGATACCTGCCATTGACTGAAATTCTAAATCTTGACTGAAATGTTTACAAAATTAATGTAAGCAGATATCTTAACTATTCGTGCTTAGTAGAAGACTGAACAAAATTCTACATGTCTTTTTCAATTTCCCTAAAATTTTGTTAAATCTGCAATTATGTACAATCCAGCTAATTGAAATTAATATTTAGTGTTCATCAAAGCTGTTTCACAGCAGCAAAAAATCAATCAGGGAAATAAAGTTCTAAACAATGTAGAAAAAGATAAATATAATCAGAACAGCAGTCTAAATGTATGATATCAATATTCAACTCTATCTGCACTGTGCTGGAAGGAAAAGATACACCAAGAAAATTTATATTGATCACTCTGGTGATGCGAATACCACCTGCATCTGATTTGAATATGGGTTGTATTCTGTTCCCCAGTATTAAGGATGGTATTTAATTCAGAACTCCATGTTGTAAATATACAGCAGCCATTTTGTCCTAATTAAGGAATGTCTTAATACACAATATTATCATTTTCTAGAGGATCTTTATACATTAAACTAAAGCACATGATTGATTAAATTAAAGGTTAGTAATGGATAAAAAAAAAGTCATAATTTTCAAGGCTTGGTACTACGTAAAAAACAAAAAGACCACAAAATTCTACTTACTAAAGCAGCTAATCTTGCCTGCAAGTTTAGGGTCACAAGCCCATAATATGTGCAAAGAAATGCAATACAAGGAACCATGCAAAAATACAGTAAAATGATACAGGAAAAATGTCAAATCTAGGGGAAAAAAAAAGCTTTTATAAATACATCAAAATCAACTGTATACATAAATTGTAGGTCTAGCATTAGTTGTACCATATAGCAGAGCCAGCACTCTAAGTTCAATGCTTCCAAATCTGCGCAGGTAAGTCATGCCATCTTTGGTTGACTGCAGTACCAGGAAGGATGGGAATGAGAAGGAGGGCAAGAGTTTCTGAAACATGGTGTCAACTTTCACTTGGCAGCTGGGCCTCAATGTCCACTCGGCAAATTGGGCACTTCTTATTGGTAATCAACCATTGGTCAACACATACTTGGTGGAAAAGGTGCATACATGGAAGACGCCTAACGTTGGCAAAAAAGAGAAAGCAAAAATTAATTTAATGATGACTACATGTGACATTTATTTTTAAACAAATTATAAATGCAATAATTCAGCATTTTGAAATTAGTTGGTCTCAAAAAAAAAAAAAAGAAGGCATAACCAGGCCTCCTTCTCTTTTGAAAAAAAAAACACACACCCTAAGGAGTTACATGTAAATTAAATTAGTACTCGGTCAATATAATGCATAAGTGACCAAGATAATTAAGTATCGCAGCTAAGGAAACAAATTATATAAGATCATAAAAACCATAAAACAAAAATTACATGGGCAATTATTACAGTTTTGATTTTTTGTATGAGTGACCAACGTACTATATTATCTCATTTAACGGCCTTTCAAAAACATTAGATCTTATGCTATAAATATACAGTAGCTATTTTGTCCTCATTAAAGAATGTCTTAATATAAAATTATTTTCTGCCTAGAGGATCTTTATACCCCTTACTTAAATACATGATTCACTGGAGTCAATAATATTGTTTTTATGGAATAACTTTATATCTTCTTAATACTAAACTACTGTTTCATAGGTAGGTTAAAAAAAAATGTTCACTTTTGGACATCATACCAAATTATTAATTACAAATTGGGAAAGAAAGCTTCCAGATGACATAGGACAACATTAAATCTAAGTGTAAGAATGGGATAAAGGTTACTAATTCAAATGTCCATTTCTACTTCTATTATCATTCATACCTTCAAATTTCCTTACATTTTGTAAAAATAGTAGGTTAAAAAAAGGTGCTCCATGGCTGGGCAAGGTGGTGTACACCTGTGAACCCAGCAGCTTGGGAGGCTAAAGACAGGAGAAGCGCAAGTTCAAAGCTACACTCAGCAACACCAAGGTGCTAAGCAACTCAGTGAGACCCTGTCTCTACATAAAATACAAAGTAGGGCTGGGGATGTGGCTCAGTGGTTGAGTGCCTCCGAGTTCAATCCTGGTACCAAAAAAAAAAACAGGTGCTCCAACTGCTCCTTGAACAGTTACCAATACTATAAGCAATTAACTTTCATATCTATACACCTTCATTGGAAATAGTGTACAAAAAACCTTATTGTGTGATACAGTAGACAATAGTTCATTGTTTTTTTTCTCTCAGTTGAAGAGGTATGATAAACAGACTTTATAAAAACTAGGGCAATAATACGCTGTATGATTCGGTTATACATGTTAAAGAACCTGTTTTGTATGACATTATATTACAGGTGGATAAAACAGAATACGAATAAAACAATTACTTCAGAGATTATACAATGAAAATATGTATAAGTAATACTGGGTTAGCAAGAGTTGAGAAGGGTGTAATCCTTTGAGTTAAGAAGAAATTCTAGGGGGAAAAAATCAATTTTTAGAAGATTATAAAGCAAGCAGCATAGAACTAATGTTAGCCCCTCTTTAAACTATAGAGAAAATATTACTAAGTCTCAAAACCTTCTCATTTCTTCAAGATTTTCAGAAGACAATTCTGACCATAAAATTTCTCCAGCCAAACTTTGGTGCATCCCTAAAATATATTTCCCACCCCCACCCTTTTATTGGTAATATAAAGCCTTTAATTTCTTTGATTCACTATAAGAAATCAGTCAGAAGTTAATAACAGAGTATGCCAGGAGTAACCTAAATTTAATTTTTAAATAAAATCGCTTGTACATTTTGACGTGGATTCTAGATAATTAATATCTAGTTACCTCACATCTTCACCTTCCTCTAAAATAGACAAACAGATAGTACACTTTTCCTCTGTGTCTTCCTCAGTCCCTTCTTCCCCATCTTGTTTGCAGTGCAGTTTCCTCTGTGAGAACCAATCAGTTGTTACCTTATTAGCAGAGATGACATTATTGAACAACTGAGTAAAGTCTGCATTTATTTAAAAACAAAACAAAACAATACCACATATTCACACACAACTTATTTCCCAGGTAAAATTGTAATAAATTAACAGATGCATTAAGTGACTATCAATTATTCTTTTAAGACCTTCTACATATAATCAGCATCAAAAGCAAAATCAAATTAACAGAAAATCGTTAAGTCTGAAATCTAATATTTTTAATCCACAATGAGAATGATACAACCACATAAAATCTATTTCAATCCTACCATGAGCAGAGGTAAAGAAATTTTCATTTACTAACAAATGTTTCAAATAACATCCATATAAATTAAAGTTAATTATACAATTTAGCTTAGATGGCTGAAAGGACTTAAATTGAAGAGTAATACTTCATTGACACTCTTGGAAAACATGAAAAGGGAAAAAAAACAGTAATTTTCACAATTTATTATTACTTTATAACATAAAGCATTGTTTGTTGTTTATTGTTAGAAACTTATTTGATATTTCTACTCTGTAATTTACAGCTATAATACTACAAACAAAGGTTGGAGGGTAGAGTATAAGAAATACAGATAATTAAATGTCCATCAAAATGAATGACTAATTTAAAAAATTATTATACCATATGATGAAATTTTATTTTAGTAAAAAGAATATGGGTTGGGGCTGAGGTTGTGGCTCAGTGGTAGAACACTTGTCTTGCATGTGTGAGGCCCTGAGTTCGATCCTCAGCACCACATAAAAATATAAATAAATAAAATAAAGGTACTGTGTCCATCTACAACTAAAAAAATTTAAAAAAAAGAAGAAGAATATGGGTGGATCTGTGAGTACTAACATTCAATGAATGGCAACATGCAAACCGTGCCTATCATTCCTCTTGCGTTTTTAAAAATGGAGGAAAAATACATACATATGTATATTACTATGAAATGCACAAAAATATCTAGGAGAATATCTATGAAATCTCTACTTCTGATTTCATTTCTGGGAAGAAAGACTAAGGTACAC
Organism: Marmota flaviventris; assembly: GCF_047511675.1. Classification (NCBI taxonomy): domain Eukaryota; kingdom Metazoa; phylum Chordata; class Mammalia; order Rodentia; family Sciuridae; genus Marmota; species Marmota flaviventris. The sequence continues at coordinate 105,870,296 of NC_092499.1, read as the reverse complement.
AAGGTAAGAAACTGCAGAGTGTATGTTTTCAGTTTACATTTTTTTAACCATATGTATGTAATCGTTTTAATAATCAATAATGTAGCTGTTTGACTCTACAAATTCAAAGAAGGTCTATAATACTAAATTTTATGTGATTCAATAACATTCTAGAAGTCTCACAGAATAAATCCTTACCTTTTTGTATTTATGTGGATATGTACACCTTTCAATTGTCCCCTGGGATGCTCCACGATTGACATTTCCTAATCTTTCTTCCAAATGAATCAGTTCCTAAAAATGAAGAAAACTAGTATTAAAAGCCAGGATGATTATTCTTTGAATAATATGTATTATCAATCTTACAAAAGTAATAAACTTCCATATTTATAAATCTATAATACAAATACGATTAAAAAATGACAAGACAAATAATTTATATATAAAATAGCTTTATATAATTCTTTTCTCATTCAACTGAGGTATATATATATATATACACACACACACACACACACATACCTCATATGTATATATATTATATCCTTGTATATAAGGATATATATTAGGACACCAATATTACCAGTTGGTTGGTACTATAAGTCTATGTATGTATACATGTAGAAAATGAAATCACTCTATTAAATTAAGAAAACATATAAAATAAATTGGTAATTCTAAATCATACCACTTTCAACCTTCCAAACTGAAACACCACAAACTTTAAACAATATTTAAATGATTTGTTCTTCCTGAAAGTTCAAATGAGAAGAAATTTAGCTACAAAGTAAATTACTTAGGTTTCTTTTTCTTGGCAACGTTTCTCTAAAAATTAAGCTCATTCAAAAGCATTAAGCACTTCCATTTAATAGTACAGCTCTTTATTCTGATATTTATTATGAATTTAATGGATTTTTAAAAAGTCTTTCATATTAACTATTTTCATCAACTCTTTTTCTAAATACTTGGGAAACTTCTGAAACTAAGATTAACTTTGCTTATATATATTTCTGCAACCCCAGAAGTAATATCAAAAAAATCAGACATTGTACTGCTGACTCCTGACCACTGCAGCAGTCCTATACAACTGCGATTATTAATTGTGTATGTATGCTTTCTCTGCACTAAAGGTACTATATAAAATATCTTCATCTATTTTACTGCATACCTCAAAATTTCCCCTGAAAGGACCTCTGAATGAAGTTCCATCCAATCCTGATGAAATGTAACGGATATGAGGATAGCCTGCCATGTCAGGAACCTATTTTAATACAAGGGATAGGCTAAATCAATTAAGAATAGACTCGTGTTTCACTGTTAATACTGAATAACTCAAGACAAGTTCTGCATTTAACTCATAAAATTCAGCTTTAATAAGTACACATAACACCAGCTAAGCATTCTGTAATAAGGTTAGGATCCTCTAAAAATACAATCTCATAAAATAACTTATAGTCAGAAGAAATATAAGAAACACAGCTGTTTCAAGAGATTAACAAGTTTCTTCTACTTGATTACACTAAAAATTCTGTATTAGAGCTGGGTGTGGTGGTTCAAGCCCACCTTCCCAGCTACTCAGAAGGCTGAGGAAGGGGGATTGCTTGACCCCAGAAGTTCAAGCCAGCCAGGGCAACTCAGCAAGACACTGTCTCAAAATAAAGAAAAAAAAAGAACTCTATGTAGAAAATATTCAAACTTAAGCTTAATGCTCTTAGTAGCATAAACTGGAATAAAATTTTCATAAGATCTTCCAACTTCAGAAAGCTTTGTTAAACAGTATTAAAAATACATAGAAATACTGGGCATGACTGACACGACCGTAACCCCCAGACACTCAGGAGGCCGAGGTAGGAGTATCGCAATTTCAAGGCCAGCCTTAGCAACTTACCAACTAGGCCCTAAGCAACTTAGCAAGAGCCTGTCTCAAAGTAAAAAATAAAAAGGGTGGGGATGTAGCTCAATGGTTAAGTACCCCTAGGTTCAATCCCCGCATGCTCCCTCCCCCAAATGTATAATAGATATACAGAATATTCCCACAAAATTTAACTCCAAGATAAATTTTATTTCCCTCACTTCCTCTAAGTTCCTGACCAAAGGAATCATATCCCCTTCTCTCCACCTTTTTGTCTTGATTCTGTCCACAAAAGTATTAATTTTTTGTTAGAATAATTTGTAGATTTCATTATTTGTGAATTGGCCTGCAATCTAAAAACTTACTTATGACCCCAAATCAACACTTGAGCTTCAGAGTCATTTGTAGACATGCTCTACCTTCCTATTGCAGTTCAATTACAAACAAGTATCTTTCTTGTAGTCTATTTAGTATCATGCTTTTCATATTTTTGTTCTTTTTGTTCATGATTTCATTGTTTAATGGCACCCAAGCATAGTGTTCCAGTGCTATCTATAGTGTTCCAAAACAAGGAACCTGTGATATGACTTATGGAGAAAACATGTATTAAGTAAGTTTTGCTCAGACATTATTAGTTTTAGTGTTATTGGCTAAGCAATTCAATGTTAATGAACCGACAATATTAAATAAATTGTCTTTAAACAAAAACACACATAAAACAAGGTTATACACAGATCAGCTGTCAACTGATCAGGCATGGTGGCACATGCCTACAATCCCTGTCACTAAGAAGATCACAAATATGAGGTCAGTCTCAGCAACTTGGTAAGATCCTGTCTCAAGATAAAAATTAAAAGAGCTAGAGATGTAGCTCAGTAGTCAAGTACCCCCAGTTTCAATCTCTAGTACCAAAAAAAAAAAAAAGGCTAACTATATTAGGAAAGGGAGATCATGGGATACACCACTACACTTCCATCTTCATAAACAAACCTCTAACATGGCTTCCATTCTCCCCAACCTGGATTATGCTTAATTAACTATTCCTCACTTCTCTCTTTGAAAGAACAAGCACCCCTCTAATGAATTTGTTTCTCCAAACTTAAATTTTCTCCTTAATACTGGAATTATTATCAATCCTATTTCTCAAGTAGTCAATATTCACGGTCTTCAAATTTCCACCATTCTTAACAGTAATATATGAAATGCCCCAAGAGTTGGGAGTGTGTCTCAGTGGTAGAGCACTTGCCTAGCATGCAAGAGGCCCTGGGTTCAATCCCATATAGTAAGGAAGAAGAAAAGAAAGAAGGCGGGGGGGGAATGCCTCATCTCCATTTCTGACCATTATTTAAACCACTCTGACAAAAGCCACCAATAAATACTCTAATTACAAATGCATTCAACACTTTCCAAACTTCTTTTAATAATGAGACACTAATGGTATATCTGATTATATATAAGACACTATATGCCATAATATATGGTCAATATTAATTTCTGACATTATTCTAACTTTTTCAACATTTTGAGCCAATTCTCAGTATCATTTGTAGTATAATATTTTCATTTAAATATCCATATTGTATTCTCCATTCCACTCTCTTGTCATTTACTATACCTTTTCCCTCAAAATCTAATCCTCTTCCTTATATTCATTACCACTAGATTTGCCAGATCACAAACATGTCCTTAACCCAGATACTTGTAGAGGTCCAGACCATAAACTTAATTTTCCATTGGACATTCAGCCTTAACAGTTATCTCAGATTCAATATGTCCAAGACCTATTTTACTGAACTACTACTCCAAACCATCTACTCTTTTCCAATACAGTGCACATTACTATATACCTTTTTACTCAAGCTAGAAATCTGGTAATCAGGGGTTGGGGATGTGGTTCAAGTGGTAGCATGCTCGCCTAGCATGTGTGAGGCACTGGGTTTGATTCTCAGAACCACATAGAAACAAAATAAAGATATTGGGTTCACCTAAAACTAAAAATAAATAAATATTTTAAAAAAAGAAATTTGGTAATCAGCCTAAGTATCATTCAAATGTGGCCTATCATTTTTATGATAACTGCCATTGCTTTTGTTCAGGCATTTTATCAACATTTACCTCTTCTACAAAAAGTCCACATTAATTTCCTTCTCCCTGCCTGTAAAATCTATTTTTCATTTAACTCATGGTGTGGTTTTTCTAACTACCATCTAATTAAATCACTCTAAAGCATAAACATTAACAAGACTCTCCCCCTTCAACAGTTCCTAAGTTCTAGTTTCTCTTTATTCTTTTCTTTTCTAGCACTGGGGATGCAACCAAGGCCTCAGCCCCGCAGCCTACAGTTTAATTTTTTAGGGTTTCTGATCCTCACCCCTGAGATCCAAAAAAACACCAATTTACTTGGAGTTCCTAGGGCTTATACTGTTTGATAACTCTTTACATAATGCAACCTCTTCAACAGTACCATGCCAAAGTCCATAGCCTGGTTAGCAGTCTCATGTACAATAAGCTTCTCTGAAACCTCTACAGAATCTATTCCTTCACCAAGATAAAATCACTCCCTTTTCTGTACCACATCTATAACTAGTATGTATTACAAAGAGCAAACTCAATAAATATTTGCTAAACTTTTTTTAGCACTACAACTTATCAACAAAACCTAAACCTGTTTAAATCAGAAGTAGAGAGAAGTACTGTTCTTCCAGAGATTAGAGAAGGAAAAAAAAAAAAAAAGTGTAAATGCAGCAGAACAGAGTCATTACCACTCATGGCAGGTTAACTAAAGCACACATCCTAGTGACAGTAGATCATGATTTTACTGATAGATAAAAGCAAACCCACTTTTTAGAATTTTTTATTTTTTTTATTTTTTGTGGTGCTGGGGATTGAACCAGGGCCTTGTGCATGCAAGGGAAGCACTCTACCAACTGAACTACATTCCCAGCCCCAAAACCACTTTTTAAAAGTGTCATTTGTATATTAAGAGTACAATGCACATTATAAACAAAAATTTTAGCATATCTAATAACTTTTTATAGCACATTTTCATCTAGAATTATTCTCAAATTCTACTAAAACATAAATAACAATATATTAAAAAATTTTTTAAAATATTTAGTTTAGAAGAACATGTCAGAATTTTGAAAAATTTCCATTTTACCATTAAAGGAAGAGCTCCTAATTGTAAGTGATGAAGTCGAGGAGGTGCATGGTAATGGGCCAAATGAGGATGCAATGCACCGGGTGTATAAGTAGCTGCAGTCACTCCAGCTTCAATTCCCAATTCCCTGACAAAGGACACAAACAGTTAGTCTTTTTCTAATCAACAGAAATGAGTGGATACATTTATATTTTAAAAATAATCTAAAGTTTCTTAACTAATAAAGGCCAGAAAAAGATAATTTAGCCCCAAAGATATTACCAATAATTTCAAATTCGTTACAGAAATGAAAGTTCAAAAACTCAATTTTGTGACCACCATGAGAAGCAAAGCATCTGTACTTGGTTTGACATCTTACAAAGTAAGATGGCTCCTGGGGTCCCTTCCAATCCAAAAACCTGATTCTGTTGAAGGAGCATACAAAACAGTTTACTTTTTTGGTTTATCTGAATGCTACAGATGCTCCTGGGGCTTTTGTTTGTTGGATTATCATCTCTGGGTTGTTGGCATCAAAGATAATTAGAATAGCAAACTCTTCTATACCTTATAAAACAAGAGTAAACAAATTTTAGAAAGGGTAAAAATTAACATATTCTAAATCTTCATTATTTAGTCGAATTTATGTTCTGCTTCTAAAAGTTTTTGTTATTAATCATGATCTCAATGACTGCCTATACTAAATGGATTCAGAAGAAAAATTTACTGCAAATCTACTTCCATTTCTTTAGGAAAGACCTTAAGCCTAGGGAAATGCAGGTTGGATTCTCCCTTGGCAGAAGCTGGGGATATTAGAGCAAATCTGAGTACAAAGGTAAGGAATAAAAATTGGGGAAAGTAGGATGTAATTATGTAGTTAACCTTGGTGACAGGCACTCATGAAAAAACAAAGAAAGCTCTACTCCTTTCATTTACATGTGAGATCCAAAATAGTCAAATTATACAAAGAGAAAGCCAGAGGCTGCGGATGGAGACAGGAAGGTAGATGGAGAAAACGGGTTTGTACCTTGGACAACAGGTACAAACTCAGGACTAAGTGCTGGCATTCTATTGCATAGCATGGCAACTACAGTTAAAAATAACATACTGTATATTTCAAAATTGCTAAAAGAGAGGGTCTGAAATGTTCTCACCACAAAAAATGGCATTTGAGGTAATGGATGGGCTAATTAATTAGCCTGATCTGATCATTCTGCAATGCATACTATTAAAACATTACACAGTCCATAAACATACACAATTATTTTGTCTATTAAGAATTAAATAAAACATTAAGCAAACAAAAAAACTTTACTCCTGCTTGTGGTAGTTCCTTGCCCCAGACCTCAAGCTCTTATTCTTTCCTCTTTAGGACTCCACTCACATAGGGGTAGTGCCTCACAACTAAACTTAAATCCTGTTTTCCCACACTACCCTTCTAACATGGCATTCCTCTACAAAACATCTTTTCCCATAGCTTTACCACAAGCTGCCGGGCATATCTTTGAAATAAACAAGATACTAACCAGGCAGATCTCTCTGGAGCCTGACGAGGATGTGAGGACATAGTTTGAGGCACATGAATATGATGCCCATGACCATAATTTGGGTGCATCCTGTGTGGATGGGGTGGGGGGCGTTCATGTGCCCGCCTGGAAACACAGAACACAAAAAGACCACTGGAAATAATTGAATAATTGGTTACTTCTTAATATAGAAAAAAATTCTACTATTCATATTTGAACATTTACAGATCAGTCATAAAATTTATAGCAATAAATTATAAACATGATATAAAATTATTTAATAATAAGTCAAGAAACCATAATCACCTCCACAAATTCTACCTACTCATTTATTCCCATACCTCCAATTAAAATATTCCAGGAAAAGGGCAATTTTATTATCTTGTAAACCTATTTTACAGCATGTATTTTAACAGGGAGAATAATAGGAATTGAATGGAAACGAAATTTTTAAAAATTATCCCAGCAAATGTTGCATGCACAAACTATTTTATAATAACCATAAAGCAAGAAAAAGGAAACTTTTATTTTGCTTCACTTACATTATAAAACATTCAACCACTTTAATGGATAAAATCTTAAGAAAGAAGTTATTAACCTCGTGTATTTTTTTTCTAAAACACATTGTGTTTAAGAAACACATTTTCTAAAACACATTGAAATTTAGATCTCAGTATATTCTGCATCTTAGTTACTGTATTTTCACTTCCTATCAAATTGACAAATATAAATGAACATAAATTCTTAAACAAAGGACACTCATTTAAAAAAAAAGAGTTCATTCTTAGGATTCATCTTTATAGTGTATTTCAAAAACGATCTCTAACATACTTGCAAATTTTCAATGTTTACTCTTAATGCATTCAAATAATTCTCTAGGTCCTGGAGGATATAACTGTTAAGTGAGCAATTTTCTACATCAAGGGTTATATTACAATAACAACAATACTGTTATTGTAATATAAATTCTGGATAACATCTTGAATTACTGAACCAAAGGAAGAATTCACATGAATGCTAACCCACTGGTTAGATTAAGAGCTTTATAAATATTTTTTATATAAAGGAACAAATGGTACTTTTTTTTTTTTTTTGGTTCTACAGGCCATATGGTCTCTGCTGCAACTACTCAACTAGGTCTTCATTGTGTGAAGGCTGCCATTGACAATACGTAAATGAACAAATGTAGCTATTTTTCAATAAAATATTATTTATGAAAACAGGCAGGGAGAAGTAAATCAATAGAGTTTGCTGTCCTGAAATTAGAAACTCAGATTCAGAATTCTCAAAAGAAAAGCAGTTCATTGTAGTCTTTTCATTAATTCTCAAAGTCTTAACTTTATATAAAAGATTTATAAATATAATTTCTATAAGAAATTTATAAAGATTTATAAAGAAGACTTTTTCAATATAAATTTTTAAAAATTTTTATTTTTTTCTTCTCTTCCACATATAATAAGTCAAATTAAATTTTTGATATCTTTAGATCTTGTTCCTATGGATCAATTTTAACATCAGTCTTTACCATGATATATTATAGAAACAGACAAATTAGAGATTGGCCTGCTTAAAGAATGACGAGTCGTACACTGAGAGTGGTCTGATTTCATTTAGTAAGACTGATATATAAAGTCATTTTGTCAATAAATAAAATTCGGGATAAAGCAGAGAAAGATTACTATTGGTAAAAAAATTAATTCCTGGGCTGGAGATGCAGCTCAGTGATATTGCACTTTGCAAGGTCCTGGGTTCAATCTCCAGAAACTAAAAAAAAAAGACCAAAAAGAATTAATTTCTTAATGAAATGAGGATTTAACATAATTATATCATTTCTAAAGATTTCATAGTTTAGGCAGGAATGTAACTCAGTGATAGAGTTACTTGCCTAACAGATGCAAGACCCTGGTTTTGATTCTCAGCACCATGGGGGAAATTTTTCATAGTTTTAAAGACCAATGGAGGAAAAGCAAACATGATTTTTTTAAAAACATAGAACATACGTTGGATGCTGCATCATTCTCCTCCTTTGAACTTCCATCCTCTGCATCACTTCATGAGGATGCAATCTCTGTGCTGGAGGTGCTGTGGCTGGAATATGGTGTGAAATTGGTTGGTGTGTAGGAGGAAGATGCTGAGGGATCGGCGCAGCTGTACTGGCTAAATGAGTTGGGGGTGGGGGTGCCACAGGATGAGATGTTGCATGAGAAGATATTTGAGAATGGAAAGCATGTACAGGATGAGGAATAACATAATCCACTTGAGGTGGAGGCTGCGTCTGAGGAGGAGGGTTTCCATGAGAATGAGGGCAAGCAGAAGCTTGATGGTGAAGTGGTCTTGTCAAAGAAGCATCTGCAAGAAAAACATTCAGGTACGTTACAAAGGCACTATGCAGAAGAACATACATTGCTATTTTTGAACACATTAACACATAGCTAATTTTTCTGAATATTTTTATCAGAGGCCAAGTCTATTATTCATGCAACAGACTTTTATCTTCTTTTTTTTTGTTTTTTTGTTTGTTTGTTTTTGTTAAAGAGAGAGAGAGAGAGAGAATTTTTAAATATTTATTTCTTAGTTTTCGGTGGACATATCTTTGTTTGTATGTGGTGCTGAGGATCGAACCCGCGCCGCACGCACACCAGGTGAGCACGCTACCACTTGAGCCACATCCCCAGCCTAGACTTTTATCTTCTTCATGAATACTTTATCGGTCACTTAAGTCTATTCACAAAATAGACTGTTTTCATCTTTGAATAATCTTGTATATCTTCTCATGTCAATATATACATAGGGTTTTTCTTTCTTTTCTAGTAGTACTGGGGATGAAACCCAATGCCCCATACATGCTGAGCAAGTTGCTCTACCACTGAGCTACCTCCCCAGGCCTTTTACTTGGGTAGTGTCCCCATAAATTTGTGAGGCTCTCTTCAAACTTTCACTCTTCCTGCCTCAGCCTCCTGAGCAATTATGATTATAGGCATGCACCACTGTGCTTGGCCATATAATTTTACTTTCATTCACAGCTCTGATACACTAATCACAGGAATATATCAAAACTTTCTGAAGAAATCCCATTGATAAAACTGGAAAGACCAGAATACTGCAGTAGGCCTCTATGTGTGTCATTCATCTTGTGCTCACTCTTTCATATACAGGCACATATACATACAAATGCACTCACAGACCATGTTTATAGCATAAAATACTGTAAGCAGTGATGGGTCTGAGAAAATATCAAATTCAGATGCCTGCTGACAAAATATCACTCCTTAAGGTCACACAATTAATATATTCATCAACCACAGGAATGTATTACTATATCTGCACTATCATTAAATTTTTAAATAAATGTGAATCTGAGAAAAATCTTTTATGGACCACTTACATTTCTTCTCAGCTTTATCTACACATATATTCTTAGTCTTTGGTGTTATTCACCCTTTCTTAGTCCATTTATTAGTATTCTCTGTATGTATGAAAGCTTTGTCAGAGTGTAAACATTTTTTACAAACTACCTTTTACTTTTTTTGCCACACAAAAATTTTTTGGTTTTCCATAGTCAAATTGTGGGATTGGGAAATAGCTCAGTGATAGATATGCACTTGCCTAACGTGTACAAGTCCTGGGTTTGATTCCCAGAACCGAGAGAGAGAGAGAGAGACAGAGACACACAGACACACAGAGGGAAGGAGGGAGGGAGGGAGGGAGGCAGGCAGAGGGAGGGAGGGAAGGAGGAAACCATAAAACCCACAAATAAAAACAAATTTTAACAACTGTTATTTTATAAAAATACATGAGTTATTGGTTATAGGGTGATGCAGAGAAGAACCTAAAAACTCTTGGGTATATCTATAAAAAGAATTCTTTAATTGCTACTCCTATATTTCCCTGTCCCGTGCCACTCCATGTCATTTTTCCTGAGCTCTATATTAAGATGGAGGGGGCTATTTGCCAGGAAACTGCTATGGAAGTTACATCTTAAATACAATGGTTCCTAAGGATGTTGGGGAAAAGCCAAATTCATGCATTGTAGCTGGGACTACAAATTAATACAACCACTTTAGAAACTAGTATGTACCCACACCATATGACCCAGCTATCCCACTCATTATTTCTCCAAAAGGATTAAAATCAGCATATGATAGGGATACATGCATACCAATGTTTAAAGCAGTACAATTCCCAACAACCAATTTATGGAACCAGCCTAGGAATCCCTCAATAAATGAACAGATTAAGAAAATGTGATATATATACACAATGGAGTTTTACTTGGCCATAAGAATGCAATGTCACTTGCTGGTAAATAAATGGAACTAAAGAACATCATGCTGAGTGACATAAGCCAGACTCAGAAAGTTAAGAGCAGAATGTTCTTTCTCTTTCATATGGAGAAGCTAGAGAGAAATAAGGAATTTAAAAATGGGGGTAAGGAGACACAAGAAGGTTTCATGAAAAATAGAAGGAAGTACAGTGGAGTACATAAAGGAAATTGATAAGGGAGGAGAGGAATGGGAAAGGGGAGAAACATATGAATAAAACTGACCAAACTATGTGATGTGCATATATAAATATATCACAATAATTCCACTTGTATGTATAACTATATTGCACTGATTAAAAACATTTTTAAAAAAATAGATAGTTCCTCTCATTTCTTCATTCCAAATCTTTATATTTTCAGAGACTATTAAAAGATTTCTGAGAAATAGTCATCTCTTTTAACTTAAGAGATCTTCAACTATGTGACATGTTAAAAAAAAATGTTTGTTGGATCTCACTGGGAAACATTCTTGATAGTCTGATACAGAGGGATGGCAATTTTCTAATTTTATACAAAAGGGTTTTCTTAAATTTTTAATGCTTCTATTTCACTCAGCAGAGGCAAAAGTTAGGTAACCATAACTCAACCATATTTTCAAAGGAAGCCTTGTTAGCATGTATTTATAAAAGAAATTTTTCATTAATTTCAATCCAACTTGTAAGGCTAATTTTTAAACCAATTTTCTAAAAATTATGTTTTCAAATCAATGCTTTTCTCTTCAGGAAGGCACAATGCTCAATAACTATAATCATAAAAATAGAAGTCACTGCTTTATTAAATTCACAGCATTTTTTCCAACTTAACTTCAAATGAACTTTTCTATCTCTATAATCACAATAAACAAGACACAATATTCATAAATATTGCACAAACTTAAAGTTTTGATTCAGATTGAATAGATTTATTTAACTCCAGTCAACATTTTAATTCACTTTTCATTTAAACAAAACAGACTGCTAATCAGTAGAGAATTGACACATTCTGTATTCTCACTGACCACTTTTCTTCCCTTTCAATTTTGTGAAGGCTCTTGCTAGTTTTTTAAAAACTGAATAAGGGCTGGGGATGTGGCTCAAGCGATAGCGTGCTCGCCTGGCATGCGTGCGGCCTGGGTTTGATCCTCAGCACCACATACAAACAAAGATGTTGTGTCCGCCGAAAACTAAAAAATAAATATTAAAAAATTCTCTCTGTCTCTCTCTCTTTAAAAAATAAAAATAAAAACTGAATAAAGTATACAATTGTCAATTACACATAAATTTTTTTTAAATGGTCTTGATATTGTTCATAAAAGTTCATCATGTCACTTGCAGATGCATTATTATGATCTGTTCCAACATTATAGTCACTAAATTCTTACAACTTTACAGCACACACTAATCACTTAATGATGAATAATAAGTAGTCTTATTAATATATCTTCTCAGTTCACCTTAATAAGATTCAAAACTTTAAAAGATACCATTTCAAGGACAGTAGCTTTATCACTTCATCAAGATCACACATTTTTCAAAAGCAAGAAAACATTTTCTTATGACACTAGTACTACTGGTATGAATGTAAATGTACTTCTGAAATAGAGAACTTTTCACTTGGGTCAAAGCTTCACAAGTCATAGCCAATTAGAATGATTCCTGTTTTATCAATGTGAAGAAAGAGAGGAGCTGCAAGGTCAGCTGAGATTTATTTAATTTTAAAGCTAGTTCTCTAAAACCTCACTGTCTACCCCAGTTTAATTTAAATGAACTATATGTTGTTTCACACAAGAATTAAAGCATATTGGAAAGGTTTAGGAAAGGAAATATGGGGAGAGGAATATATGTGTATATGTAAAAATAAACTTAGGAAAAGAACTCTAGAGGGTTATCAGTCAATTGTCCCTAACAAAAGGGAATACAATTCAAATTTCTACCTTCACCCTCATTCACAGATCCCCAATGAGGACTATAAACTGGGATGACCCCTTGAAGAGAAATTTAACAATACTTATTTGAAAGTGTATTTCTTTGACACATCAATCTCATTCCTAGAAGTTAATCCTATAGACGAACAACTACAAACAATTTAAATATCCATTAACAGAGGACTGATTTAATACATGGTAAAATATTATGAGGATATTTAAAAAAAAAAAAAAAAAAACAATAAGGGAAAGGGGATGAAAAAAGAACGAATACCAGTGAGCTCAATTATTATTTTGGGGGTGGGGGTACGGGGGATTGAACTCAGGAGCACTTAACACTGAATCACATCCCCAGCCATTTTTATTTTTTTACTTTGAGACTAGGTTTCACTAAGTTGCTTAGGGCCTAGTTGCTAAGCTGCTGAGGCTGGCCTCGAATTTGTGATCCTCCTATCTCAACCTCCCAAGTTGCTGGAATTATAAACATGTGCCATCCATGCTCAGCTAAGCCTGACTTTTAGGTGCTAATATGGAATATATCCAAGACATACTGTTAAATTTAAAAATAAAAAAAGCAGAATAATATGCTTGATATGGTTCTGTGAGGTTTTTGTTAGAAGAGACATGTATACTCATATTTACAAAGAAAAATTTCTGGAATTTTTGTAAGCTATAAAGGTTGCTACCTCTAAAAAACAAAAATTCGTGAGGTAGGGAGAAAGGTCATTTGTCATTTTACAACATTCTGCAATATTTGAACTTTTTAGGATGTATACAAGTTACTTTAAAAGTTAAAAAAAAAGCTTAAGTCTGAAATATTTATTTTTTATGAAGACATTTAAAAAGGAATGTATTTATATATTGCTTCAGTGTTATCATATTTTAGAGGGAGAAAAAGGAAATCACACATATAACATTCTTAATAAAAGAGGACTATATGTGTATATGTAAAAATATATTCATCCAATTAAAGATGAATAATTATTACAAAACAGCACCTGTATTATCACACCAGTGTTCATACACAGAATTTGCCCATTGGTCAATGCTTTGCACTGTTTCTAAACCTATTTTCCAACTTACACTTTATATTTTAAGAAGAGGTAAATAAATATATCAACAGTTTCACTGTATAAATTCTGGGCTGATTCCAGCTGTGTCTACAGATCTTTAAAGTTATTGGAGTGGAAGAAGAAATTCAAAAATATACATAATTGAAAAATTACCGCTGGCAATATAATTAGAACAAAAGACAAATTTTCTTGTCTACTTCTTGGTTCATTTATCAAAGTATTTATTAAGCTTACATTTGACTATTTAGCTTATGATATAACAAAATATTAAATAGCCTAAGGTTATTTATAATTTCTTAAGATATCTAATAGACTTCAATTTCTATAGAAAAGCTGTGCCCAGTTCTGTTTTAATTGCCTACACCAAACAACCCTTTCTCAGGGGCAGGGGCTGGGACTGTAGCTCAGTGGCCGAGTGCTTGCCTAGTATGTGTGAAGCACTGGGTTCGAACAGAAAAATAAATAAAATAAAGGCATATTGTCCATCTACACCTACAATTTTTTTTTTTTTTCCCCCAAAAAACCCTTTCCCAAATGGCAAAGCACTCTGTCAAGGAATTCTCTCATATGCCTTAGTTAACCATTGAGAATTTTTTTTGTACTTTATAGTGCCTAGAAATACTACCTAACTTTCACATTTCTTCAGTTGCTCCTATAGAATAAATCTAAACTCATTAAAACTTCCTTTATAAGAATCTAAGGTTGTCATTCAATGTACCTTAAGTTTCAGAATTATTAAAATGGGAAAAATAACACCCCACTCTTAAGTCAAATAAATATTTAAAATTATAAATTAGGATTTATGACAGATGAAAGATTATTTCACAGAGGAGTGTACAATGCTTCCTTTATATGCCTCTAGGTTCTTTGCCCACTAAATTTATACTTACAAGGAGGTGGCATATAATGTCGACATGATGAGAGAGAGGGTTGTGGAGGGGGCTGGGGCTGGGGCTGTGCAACCATGCTTGATCCATAACCATCTATTGATAATGGCTGACTTGGGGCAGCAGCAGCAGCCTGATGGCCAAAGATTGCAGCTCGGGAAGAAGAAACAGGGCAGCAGGGGTCAAATGCAGATGCTCCGTGAAAACCACCACTTCCATGACTTCTGATACCACTGTTGCTCAGGTCTACTGGCAATGCCTGCTATATAAAGAGGAACTACATTTTATCTTTCTAAAGTTTTGTCAAAACATTATTTCATGTTATATTATAAAAGTACTCCTAAAACAACCTAGAAAAATAAAATCTTTGAATTTATTTGAAAATGGTAATTCTAAGTGTAAGGACCTACTGAACACCAAGAAAAATACAGCACAACTCGGACTGTGCAAATAGTGGGTTTATACCCAAAATCTAAAATCAAGTTTTAAAAATCAAGCATAAAATTACAAGATGAACAAAAGTTTAGCATATTATTTTAAGATCTATTTCTCTTACATTATCCACATCTTAGAAAAAGAGAAACTTTAAAAATCTTATTTATATATTCTCCTTTACCTTCACATTCTGACCAGTAATTTAGAAAACATATCCTTTCATTAAAAACATTAAGGTACTAGATTAAAAGCTCATATGTCCCAAGTTTATAAACTGTCTGATAGCAAGCTTATTCAACTGAAACTATTAATAGTACAAACAAATCTACATTACCCCAAAGAAACAAAGGGCATAAGATTATCCAGGCTAAATCATGAATTAGCTTTGCCTCACTTGACAAACAATTATAAATTAGCTAGGTATGATGGTGCACACCTGTAATCCCAGCTACTTGGGAGGCTGAGGCAGGAGGATCACAGGTTCAAAACCAGCCTGGGCAATTTAGCACTCCTCTCAAAATAAAAAGGGCTGGGGATGTAGCTAGTGGTAGAGTACCCCTGGGTTTCATCCCCAATACCACAAAAAATAACAATTAATTAATTAATTAAAATAAAATTAAACCAGTGCTTCTTTTTATCAGGAGTATAATTTTGTGGGAAAGTCTTGATTACTAAATTGGAAAATGAAACCATAGTACAGAACCCATCTTCATTAATCACTATAAGATTTTTTCCCAAAAAAGCACTTGGAAATACACAAATAATTCTAGTCTATAACAATCTAAGTTATACTTCAAAATAGAAAGTAGAAGAATCTATAGATTCCCAACAAGTACAAATGAATGTTTCAGGAAATGGAAATGCTTATTATCTTGATTTGATCATTTCACACTGTATACATTTATCAAAATTATTGTAGTACATGCCATAAATATGTACAAATATGTATGCATTAAAATTTTTAATCCTAATTATTACACTTTTAACCTTAATCTAAAGAAGATTATTAAAAAAACAATTGTTTCTTTGTATTTTTAAATATATGCCTACTCTTAGGTTTAGTATTGCTGTGGTTTTCAAAATGTGATCAAAAGAAATAAAGATTCAGGACCGGATTTGTGGCTCAGTGGTAGAGTGCTCATCTTGCATGTGTGAGGCACTGGGTTCCATCCTCAGCACTACATAAAAATAAATAAATAAAATAAAGGTATTGTGTCCATCTAGAACTAAAAACAATATTAAAATAAATAAAGATTCAATGTTACATATGAATTATATATGAACTGTTCAATACTGGAAGCTGAGGTACTAGAGATAAAAGCTAGGGTAATGATCTGTCAGAGGCCGAGGTCACCCAACAGTCCTCAGAGGAATGATAAAGGTCTTTTCACTTTAAAAGGGCTCCAGAATAACGGACAACAAAAACAAAAATGCTAAAAGGGAAGGGGGAGTGAAGGTGCAAGCAGGAGCTGTATGAAGGAGAAAAAGAAAAGACTCTCTCCTCCATATTATGTGCACACAGTCTATTAAGTAAATGTCTGACTCACTGTATTTACCAATGAGTTGGCAAATGCAATTTATGTCCTCAATTCAGGTAAATAGGGTTTAAGAATAATATTGTGTGACACTGAATTTGTTTATGACTTACATCTTTTACCTACTGCCCTACTACTTAGATTAAAATTGGCAAATGAAATGGAATATTATCATCCTAAGAAAATGACGAATATTGTGTCACCAAGAGCTTGTCTTAATCTCTGTTCAAACATTAAGATAATCCCTCAAAAATAAAGTAGGGTGAAGGTCGTCCTCCAAGGGAACTTAGGGTAAAGTTAAAAGTAAAGACTAAAAGAAGGGGGCTGGGGATGTGGCTCAAGCGGTAGCGCACTCGCCTGGCATGCGTGGAGTGCTGGGTTCGATCCTTAACAACACATAAAAATAAAATAAAGATATTGTGTCCACCTAAAACTAAAACAATAAATATTTTTTAAAAAAGACTAAAAGAAGGAAAAAAACAATAGTGAGAATCCTCTTCTTCACAATTCTTATTCTAGAAAGAAAAAGAGGGTACACAAGATGGGTTCAGAGATGGGAAATATTACTTTACACTGATTATAAAGGATGTATCATACCAATTATTGCTCAAAAGAGAAAGCCATATGTAAGAGAGTAGTAAATTCTCTCAATAGAGTCACAGCCTAAATTTTCGTTGCCTGACCATAATCTGGCACAGTCATAAGACATCTACACAATCACAAATCCTCAGATTGCCTGTTAGCTTCTTCTATTTCTTAACTAAGCTTCAACTGGATACTATATGAAGTTAAATCTCATGAGGACATGGCTAATTTCAGAAGCTTTCCTACATATATTTTGAGCTTTCAAACTGGTTATCTTCAAAATCTCACTCTGTTTACCACAATACCCATTATATCCACTGAATAACTGGGATCCTGCTAATTCTTCTCAAGCTTTATTTGCAGTCCATCTAACCTCTATTTAGAGATGGCCAGATAGGTTACATCTATTAAACAGAACTGAAAGAGATTCTACCCATAATAATTATCTCATGCTGAAAGAAAACATTTTGTATGCAACTGATCTCTCAAACCGACTCTATTATTTATTAATTGAACAACAGAAAATTCTGTGAGTGACAGACTCATCTTTTAAAAGTTCTTTAACAAATGCAGGAGAAACTAGTATACCCATGTTTGAATAATTTTTCTGCAATTCTTATAAAACCTTCTTTGAACCCAAATTTTCTAGTAAAAGTAAGCTTTACTTTTCAACAGACCCCTTCATTCAGTTCACTGAAGTTTTTCCTGATGCTACCAGTCACATATCCAAGAATGGAACAGTCCAGATTATTAGTTAATACTTAAACTGTAACCACAACCAAAAACATCTAACATAGGGGCTGGGGATGTGGCTCAAGCGGTAACACGCTTGCCTGGCATGCACGGGGTGCTGGGTTCGATCCTCAGCACCACATAAAATAAAAATGGAGATGATGTGTCCACCGAAAACTGAAAATATTGAAAAATTCTCTCTCTCTCTCTCTCTCTCTCTCTCTCTCTCTCTCTCTCTCTCTCTCTCTCTCTCTCTCTCCTGCTCTCTCTTTAAAAAAAGAAAAAAAAAATCTAACATCTCAATCATATTTTCTGCTAAACACTTCCAAATTTCCTCCTCATAACTGAAGGTAGCTTCATTTAAGGGAACAACCTCCTTCTTAATTATTTTTAATTGGTCAGAACCAAAACAGACAGCCATCAAAATTTAAAGAGATGAATCAGGTATGGTAAGAAAGGCTCAGTATACAGAAAAGCAATTGCTCTGAATTTTCTTTTTGACTTTTTTCCCACCATATTACATGTCGAAGTTACAACTATTCCCTAAAATTACATCTTTTGTTTTTTCATAGCATATAATACCCACAATTTATAAAACGATTATACAGAAATAACCCAGCAAAAGCTAAAGTAGCAATATAATACCTGGCTTCATTTACTCATGTGACCATCAATACTAATTTAATATCATTTGACGTTTTAAGCACTCAACTAATAATATCAACCAATTGACTTAGTTATAATTTTTTGCTAGGGACATTTTTTTTTTTTGAGTTCTCTAAAACTAAGAACCTCATCTGCTTCTGAGAAACTTTGCTACATGTTTGCACCCGAGAAAGTTGTTTATTTCTAGTTGCTTGGAAGTTATAGTGAGCTCTAGGAGGTACAAAAAAAAAAAAAAAAAACTTAAGACTTTTCCAATTTCTCATTAATTAGGGACATTATATCTCAACACTTCATTTGAAATAAAATGCCAAAGATGTTTTACCTATACTCTAAAAATATCAAAAATCATTTCAGGCAGGCTGGGGTTGTAGGTGAGTGGTACAGTGCTTGCCTAGCACATGTGGGGCACTGGGTTCAATTCTCAGCACCACATATAAATAAATAAATACAAATAAAGGTGCATTGGCAACTAAAAAAATATTTTTTAAACATTTCACAATTTAAAAAGTGATTTCTACATTATCACTTCTAATTTTCCATTTTCTTATTCCCCTCAATTATGTTCAACAATTTAGATCACAATAAAAAAATTAAACTTTAAAGTATTTCACAGACCACTAAATTAGACCATTTCTGCATGCAAAAGTTATCATTAGGGGATTTTTCTACCTCCTGTTGAAGGCATCATGCTATATAAAAGAGAAGAAAGGAGGGAGAGGAAAGAAAGATTAATTCATCAGATTCCATACCTGGTCATGGTAGCTGGTACCAGAATTACTATTTGCTCCACAGGGTGCTTGTACTTGTGGAGGTCTTTCCACAGGGCAAGTAGGATCACTAAAAGAAGGAGAAACTGGGACAGCAGGATGGGGAGTGTGGTGGTGGTGGTGATGATGCTGAAAATGATGACCATGCTGCTGAAAACAACTTGTGTGCGGATGTCCTAATGCATGGTGATTCTGTGATGACCCTCCACATGGTGAATGCTGAGGACAGCAGGAAGGTAACCTTGGCATTGCAGGAGGGCCAGTTTCTGTTACAGCACTAGATGTAGTTCTCCTCGAGTCATCTTGAAACAGAAAATGCAAAGAATAATTGAATCACTAAATATCACTGTGTAAAAATAAGTACTATGTATACATAATTAACAAATATTTGGTAAATTAAATCTTTATAAATAAGAATGCTATTGTGCCACATTCTTAATATATACTTGATATAATTTTGAGCAATGGGATTCACTGGGATTTTCCTAAATGTCTATAAATTCTTGAGAAGATTCATATTTACAATTTACCATGATGTATAAATCTGGCAATAGATCATTTTTTTCTAGGTCATAGTGAATTATTAGTTACCAATAAAATTGCATTGTAAAAATTCCAAAATATCATGTGAATTCTTCCATTAAATGCTACAAAGCAAAGAATCTTCTGAATCCCAGGAATACCTAAAACCACATCATTCTCACGTAATACATACTGCTATGTACTTAAAATGTCTCCAGACAGTAAACCAGAACCCAAAATCTGGCTGAGTCTTATTAACTGCCAACATTCTTTCCTTTCCTTTTGGCCTATAAAGTTAGAACCAATAGAAGACTAACAGTATAAAAAAAAATGATATTAGTGTGTGTCTTATAATAATCTAGAAAACTAGTGTCAAATGGTGGAGGTAACTGCATGGAGTCAAGTGGACTTGGGTACTAATTCTGAGGCTAAACATGTATTTAAGGGGTAAAATGATTAACAGTATGGCTTCAAAATGAAGACTGGGCTTAAAAGTTCTGCCTCCTAGGATTCAACTTTGGCAAGGAGAAAAAGACTTGCTCTTTGGCCTGTAAGGAGCTCATTATCAAGCATGGAAAAAATTTAAAATATAAATCAACCAGTTGTAAAGATGTACTGGGTTCTAGCATAGCATAGAGGAATGTTGCAAAAAATATCATTCACTAGAATGTAAGCTCTAATAAGACAAAAATTTATGCTTTATTCCCAATGCTTAGAGCAATGCCTGATAACATAATATGTAAATATTTGTTATACAAATGAAAATAAATCTACACATGCATAATTCAAAAAGTACATGCAGAGGTCAGAAAATGAGCAGTTTTGAGCCAGATGAGTCTGAGATGAGTGCACTATGGTCCAAGGTGATATTCAAGAGGTAGTTAGATATGAAAATTTAAAACACAGTGACAAATGGAGGATCATCACATCAGCATGTTGGTGATAGTTTGTAAAAACACCTGCAGTTATGAGATGGGCCAATGAAAAAAAGGGATGAGAACACAACTGAGAAGAAATGAATATGAAACAGAGATTATTACCAGAATTTAAAGACCATGTTTGTTCATTCAGAAAGGAGTCAGAAGCACAAAGCAAAGAGTTTCGGTAAAGAAAATCCACTTTAAATGCACGCAGACTTAATACAAGTATACCTTTACATGCAATAAAAACAGAACCAGTGAAGATGCTAAAGACACAGAGTATATAATTGTTAAAGCAATGACAAGAGAAGGGCTAAGAGAGAGCACAGCTAAAAGAAGGACCAAGAAAGGAGTTAGTAGACCAGGAGTTAGGAAAGAATAGGTATAGATATACAAAAGTTATTATGGAGGAATTGGAAGTTGCATAGTTCATGTTTGATAACCTTCATTTTTTATTTCTTTCTTCCTGGAGGATGAAAGCCTTGAGAAAAAGAAGAGAGTTTTGGAAAAGCCACTGAGGGGAAGGAAAGGGAACTGATCAAGAAATATTTACCACTGAAAGTCCAAGACTAGATACTATGAATTGATAGAGGCACCTCTCTGCTTGGACGTTTTTATGGGAATCATTTAGGACTTTGGATAATGGCATAAGTGATTCAAAGTTGAAAATATGTAAAAAGTGGGAGAAGGCAAGTTTTAGGAGAAAATAGTTAAACTGATGCATATGGTATTGGAAGGAAACAAAGAAAGCTGTATTGAGTATATTTAATGTAGTCTGACAACCTATATTGACTTGTACCAGGTTTATGCAGCCTACCAATCTGGCTTGGGACAATGCTGTCCTGATGTAAAAATACAACATGAACAAGTCTATCTCAAAGAGTCATCAGCATGGAGCAATATCAAGAAAGGGTCATTCCGGGGCTGTAGTTCTGGCTCAGTGGCAGAGCACTTGCCTAGCATGTGTGAGGCACTGGGTTCAATTCTCAGCACCACATATAAACAAACATCAACAACTTAAAAAAAAAAAAAATCCAATTTAAAAATTTTTTTTCAAAAAAAAAAAAAAAAGTCATTTATTTAGAACTTAGGTAGAGAAATTATTACCTAAGAAATTAAATGTGAGTTGTAAATAAACAGAGATCTTGAAATAAATTAAGACATATGTAAATGAAAGCTTTGGGACTATTTTGAAATAAAGTTGGGTCTATGTGACATAAAAAGTAGATAAGAATAAAGTTACATAAAACTACCAGGAGACAGAATGAATGAGAAAAGTTCAAATCCTTGTCTCGGAGATCACTGTCCTCCATCAAGGTATTCAAATTTCTAGATTTCTTCATTTGTAAAATGAGAAGAGTAATGCCAATACCAAGAAATTTTAAAGGATTAAATGATAACATGTAAAATAACATCGAAGTACTGAGGGAAAGAATATATACTCAATAAAAGAAATAAAAGCCCATTTTCATTTCTGCCTCCATTTTTCTTTTCAGAGTAGAGTATTTAAAAGATACCCCTAGGAAATCTAAATTCTGCTATTAGTTTTTCAGAG
This sequence comes from Marmota flaviventris, assembly GCF_047511675.1. NCBI lineage: Eukaryota > Metazoa > Chordata > Mammalia > Rodentia > Sciuridae > Marmota > Marmota flaviventris. Next base: position 105,847,899 of record NC_092499.1, on the reverse strand, counting down.
AAAGGAGTACTTTCCTAATCCAGCCACAAGTAATTTTCCAACTTGCTGAATGCAAGTTATAAGAATAGCATAAAATTAAATGAGATATTATTAAAAGAAGAGAAATCATATAAATCATAAGGTAGTTTCATCAACAAATGGTGATTCAGTCAATCTGAATTGCTACAGGGTCTATGTTGACCCTCTTTTTTAAAAAAAAAAATATATATATATATATATATATATATATATATATATATATATGTATGTAAATGGACACAATAACTTTATTTTGCTTATTTAGATTTTTTAAGTGGTACTGGGGATCAAACTCAATGCCTCATGCATGCTAGGCAAGCGCTCTACCACTGAGCCACACCCCAGCCCTATGTTGTCTCTCTTAATAAGCAGCTAACAAGTTCCTATCTCTATACTATTGTCCAAAAGAGAGTGTTACCTTGAGGTTCAGTTAAACATCTGATAAAGAGGGCTAAAAATATAACTCTAAGTGAAAATCAAGAAATAACTTGCAATAGACATAAAATTATAAAACTCTTCAGGGGTAGTATAGCTCTCAATGATAAGAGTGTATACTTAGCATGTAAAAGGCCCTGGGTTCAAAACCCAGCAGCAAAACAAAACAAAGGAATAAATCTTTGTGACCTTGGATTAGACAATCATTTCTCTTTTTTTATTTATTTAATTTTGTTTATTGCATTTACAGCTGTATCAAGTTTTTTGTTGTTGTTGTCTTTTTTTTTTTTTTTTTTTTTTTTTTAAGTTAAGGTATGGGGCTGGGGTTGTAGCTCAGTGGTAGAGCGTTTGCCTAGCATGTGTGAGACACTGCATTCGATTCTCAGCACCAAATATAAATAAATAAAATAAAGGCCCATCAACAACTAAAAAAATATTTAAAAAAAAAAAAAAAAGTTAAGGTATGGGGGCTAGGGTTGTGGCTCAGTGGTACAGCACGTGCCTAGCATGTGTGAGGCCCTGAGTTCAATTCTCAGCACCTCATATAAATAAAAATAAAGGTCCATTGACAACTAAAAGATATTTTAAAAAAATGAGAAAACTTTCTAAAAATAAATATATAAATAAAGTTAAGGTAAGCATACATATGGATATATACACACACAGTAGGCACAAATATTAAGCACACAAATATTTAGATCAAAATATAAAATTTTTTTAGTACCTGGGAAGTTTCTCATATTCTCCTTCTCAAGCCATATTTCTGTCTAAATAACCCCCACTCCAGTCTTCATTGCCATAGTTTTTTCTGTTGTTGTTTTTAACAAAGAACTCTTTTTTTTAAATCTGTTCTTTGTAGACATACTTGACAGTTGAGTGTATTTTGACATATCATACATACGTGGAGTATAACTTTCCATTCTTGTGGTTGTACACAATGTGGTTGTACACTGGTTGTGTATTCATACATGAACACAGGAAAGCTATGTCCAATTCATTCTACTTAGATAACAGATTCTTAGATACAATGCCAAAACAACGAGAGAGAGAAAATGGGCATCATCAAAATACTAAAACTTCCACCCTCATTTTCAATTATTTTGAGTGTATATCTTGGAGTGAAATTGATGAGTCATATGTTATCTCTATTTGTTTCTGGGGGTTGAACCAGGGGTGCTCTATATTCTTGAGCTATATCTGCAATTCGTCTACCTATCTATGGAGAGAGGGTCTGACTCAGTTGCCTGAGCTGACCTCCAACCTATGATCTTCCTGCTTCAGCCTTCTTTATAGTTGGAATTACAAGCAAGTAGCATTACAAACATGAACCATTGCACCAGGCTATGTTGTTTTTGTTTTTGTTTACTTTTTGTTTTGTTGTGTTGTGTTTTGTTACCAGGGATTGAACCCAGGGGTTCTTAACTACTAGAGACATCACCAGTCTGTTTTTTTGAGACAGGGTCTCGCTGATTTGCTGACGCTGGTTTTACAGGCGGGCACCACCATGCCTGACTGCTATGTTAAACTTTTTGAGGAACTGCCCAAGTGTTTTCTTCAGCGGCTATGCCATTTGTATTCTTTAGACGCATTTTGCAAGGGTTCCAATTTCTCTGCATCATACCAGCTCTGGTTATTCTAGTTTTTACATTACAGTCACCCTAGTAGGTGTTAAGTGATATCTCACTATAGTTTTGATTTGTATTTCACTAATAACTAGCGATGGTAAACATTTTACATGTGATTCTTTGGAAAAAATATCTACTCAAGTCTTTTGCCCATTTTTAAACTAGATAGTTTTTGTTTAATTTTCACAGTTCTTTACATATTCTGGATATTAGAATCCTTCTTCAGATATGATTTGCAAGTATTTTTCTTGCATTCAATACAATGTTTTTCACAAACTTGATAGTCCTTTGATGGATCAAATTTTTTAAATTCTGATGAAGTTCAATTTACCTAGTTTTCTTTTGTTGCTCATTCATGTGTTTGGGTGTCAGTCATTTACTTTTCCCTAAGCTCATTTAGTTATGCTATAATACTTTGGTCACATACAGTACACAAATTCAAATATGAAATCATAGTCTAATTCTAATAAATACTATTTTGCTCACATATGAAAGTTTATTAAAATATTAAGAATATGCTAAAGATGTAGCTCAGTGATAAAGTGCTCCTAGGTTCAAATCCCAGTACCAAAAGAAAAGGATATATAACATGTACTTGCTAATATAGCTAAAAACTTAAATTTAAAACAATGTTTTCCCTAACAAAAATAAAACGACAAAAGTCCTCCCCCACCAGGCCATCACACACTTTTTTTTACATACCTACTATAGAAGTACCAGTTGCACTATTGCTTGTAAGAGTAGTTGAAGTCTCTGATACTGTGGAAGGCTGACTACTGGTGACAGCTGATGTAGTATCAGAGGCCTGCTCAGAGGTAGATGGATTTGAATTGTTAATGGAAGCACTAGTAGTTTGTGACTCCATTCTTGCAGAAGTGGTTGGTACTACAGTAGGTTCTATAAAATAAAATTTTTTGTCTACTTAACATTTTGCAACAGATTAGTAATGGTTATATTTTAATCCATGCTAATATCTTTTTGTTAATTACTAAAGTAAAACAGGTTAAAAACATAAACTCTCTTGGAATATATTTTTAAAAAAACATTTTATGTAGAAAAAGCTTTCATAAAGAAAACATTCATAGGGGCTGGGGTGGTAGCTCAGTGATAGACTAGCATGTGCAAAGCACTGGGTTCGATTCTCAGCACCGCATAAAAATAAATAAAATAAAAGTCTATTGACAACTAAAAAATATTTTTTAAAATTCAGAAAGGTAAACCACAAGATCAAACTGAGTAAAATATTATTGCATTTAAAAACTGTAACACACATGCATTTAGATTATCGAAAAGGTTTTTAGATAACTACTAAGTTCTCTCATCTGTCACAAACAAGGAAAGAGTAAATGAAAAACAAAGAGTTCTTTTGCCATGCCTGTACACTTGATCATAGGCTGTCAAAACACAAATTGCACTTCCCCTGGCACAGTAAATTCCAAGATCAGACAGTTTGGACAGCAATTCTGATTTCACCACCACAGTATGACTGTAGATAATTTATTTTTACTAGTCTCCACTTCCTCATCTGTAAAACTAGAAAAGTAATAGAATTTTCTTCCTTTTAGAAATGTTAGGATGACCTGAGATCACACATATAATACCCTTCATATAATGCTTTAACATACATAATCCCTTAATAACATTAGCTATGGGTTTTTATATCTATTTTAATCTTATTTTCCATGCCTGTTTATATTTTCAAGTTTTTATAAATGTAAAAAAAACACACACATAAAAGGTAAATTAAAATCTTTACTAATATTAATATTCATGAAGACTTTTTAATAAAACTTAAAATACAAATGAATTAAATTTCAAACATAAATATAAAATGGTTGCTTATTTCATTTTGAGCCAGGCACAGTGGCATGAACTTATAATCCTAGCATCTTGAAAGGCCAAGGCAGGAGGATCGCAAGTTCAAAGCCAGCCTTAGTAACTTAGTGAGGCCCTGAGCAACTTAGCAAGACCCTGTCTGAAAATAAAAAATTAAAAAGGGCTGGGGATGGGCCAGGGTTGTGGCTCAATGATAGAGTGCTTGCCTAGCATGCATGAGACAGTGGGTTCAATCCCTGGCACCACATTTTAAAAAAAAAGGTAATTAAAAAGAAGTGGGGGCGTTGCTGGGATGTGTCTCAGTGATAAAGCCAAAAAATTAAGATATTTCATTTTGCCAGGCATGGTGGTAATCCCATCAATTTGGGAGGCTAAGGCAGGAGGATCATAAATTCAAGGCCAGCTTCAGCAACTCAGCAAGGCCTGCCTAAGCAGTAACTTAGAAAAACTTTATCTCAAAATTAAAAGTAAAGAGCTGGGGACATAGCTCAGGAGGAAAGCCCCTGATATTCAGTGCCCAATATTCCCACTCAAAAACAATTCATAATTCTTCATAATTCTACAGTTACTATTCCAACTTACCATCTTCATCAACAGTAAGGTCTACAACTTCTGCAGCATTCTGCCTCAAGGGCTGTATAACAGTAGAAATCCTACTGCGGTTCCGTGGCTCCTGTGGTCGACCTGTATGAGAACTTGAACCTTGGCTCCAATGAGATCTGGAGTGTCCAAGGGTTGAACGAGACCTTAAATGACATCAATATTAAATTAATAAATAAAGAATTAATTTAGTCACCCCAGAAATCACTTCTTTTGAAAAAACAAGTTCTTAATGCAAGAATTCTCAAAAGTAATAATGGAAATAGAACAAAAAATTATGACTAGGATAATGCCTGGCACTCTAATAAACTTTGCTGAATGAATACATCACCAATAGACCAAAAAAAAGTAAAAAATGCTATGTTAGAGCCAGGCACACACCTGTAATCACAGCTACTCAGGAGACTGAGGCAACCTCAGCAGTTTAGGCAGACCCTGTCTCAAAATTTTAAAAAAATAATAATAATAACAAGGGCTAGGGATGAAGCACTGTGCTTCAATCCCCAATACCAGGGTAGGGAAAAAAAGAAAAAGAAATACTATGTTGGACCAATAGTATAATATACAGGATTCTGTTTTAAGAACATTGCTCTCTTCAACTATTATTATTGACTATTCACCTTGATTATAATTAACTATTTACATTTTATAGTTAACTCAAAATTACTTACCATAAAGAAATTTAATTTTAAAAAAATACACACTTATGTCCACAATATCTTGTATGTTTAGACCAGGCTGGGTTTGTAAAACACAATTTTGGTAACCCTAAACGAAGCTAAGCTTCTGATATTGTCCTAAGAGAATACAACCGACACCAGAGAGATATCCTGGGGTTAGCATAAGTAAAGACACTGTGTAGCTAGTTTATAGTTTGATAGCCATAAGAGCATCACTTGTCTGAGCTGCTTTATCCTTATAAAGCATCCGATCACAAACCCTAAACCTTTTTTGTTTTTCACCTTTTAATTATATGGTACAGTATTCTTCTTAATTACTTATAGGTACACAGATATTTTAAAGGATTGACTATGATTCTAGACTGAATGTATACATGTATAGTATGTAGATGATGCAATCCTAAGGCCCAGAAGAAAAAATAAATTGCTTTTAGAAAGGTGGGGCCAATAGAACACAGGTGCTTATGCAGTTTGTTTTTTGTCTCCTGCCCAAATTGAATGTAAAACTGATACAAGCATTTGATCAGCATGTATGGAAAAGTTGAACCAACTCCATTAACATACAATGTCATCAAGGGTGGCGAGTTTGCATACCCAGGAAACAACCCCAAACTTCAAACTGGGATGAAAAATGCCCTTAAAAACTATACAGCCCAGGAGTTAAAAATTTGAGTTCAAATTTTAAAATGAATCAATCCCCAATACCACAAAAGTTTAAAAAAAAAAAAAAATTAGTCCATCTCCAATATTTGTGTATTATTCACATTTAAATTTCAAAGGAATTCACTACTTCTCTTTATCATAAAATAAATCAAATTTTATAAAGGATTAAGTAAAATTATTGGTTACCTACAGCAATGACTCTTAGGCTCTCACTGCTTACTTTAAAAAATTCTGAGCACCAAATTCTAGCTCTGTTGGTCTAGACCAGGTGTAGGCAACAATATATCTTTATTTTATAATTTTCCCAGGTGAGTCAAACACAGCCTGGTTTGAAAACAACTGATCTAGTATAAGCATGCTTAAATTAGGTCTCTAAGAAAAAAATTATCTGTAGCACAAGTTTAAATAGTAAGTTTAATAATCAAGTTTAAGTAATCATTTTGATAACTTCAAACATACAGCTAGGAATTAAAATCTCACCTATAGCTTTCTCCAACTGTTACAATCTCCACTTCACTGTCAGTTGAGGTAACATTAATTTCTTCATTGGCAGTGACCTGGGGAGTGAAGGAAGCTTCTATCACCACAACATCTTCATCAATACTTCCTGAAAACAAACAAACAAACAAAATATTTAAAGAACATCCATTTGTTAACTAATTACAAGGCAGAAATTTTCATTTTTACCTGAAGACTATGAAATTCATGATGAAAGGAGAATTGTATAGTAATTTATTTTGGATAGATACTCAAAAGAAGAGACAATTTCTGCTATGACTTCAGAAATTTTAAGCATGACTACAAATGCAAGGAGCAGAAACAAAAGCAACTGGCTGCAAAAAGATACTTTTGATAGTTAACTAGCACCTACATGTTGAGTAGTTACAGTACTGTATTTGTATGTAAAGAATATGAGCTCTGAATTGGAATTAGGTCTGAATTACAAATATTGCTTACTGTGTGCCTGGGCAAGTCTTTAGAATTATTGAAGAAGCTTCAGTTTCTTAATAGGGCTTAACATTCAGGATATTATACATGACATAGAGTTTGTGCTTGCAAATCAGAAATATACACTTTAAAGTGGGTGAATTTGTTTTCTACTCTTAATATTCTTATTGTGGGAACATTCTTATCAAGACATTTGTATTATCAGGTAACAGAGGATGTTTTTTAAAAAAATCATCAGGTGATAATCCTTTCAGATTTGTGAAAAATCCAGTAAGAAAATACACAACTTTTATTTTTTAACAATTTTAACCATTTTTAAGTTTAGCAACATTAAGTATATTTGAAATGTTATGAAACATCTCTAGTACCTTTTCATCATGCCAATCTGAAGCTATACCCATTATGCCCACCCATCCCCCCATAGCACCATCATCATTCTACTGTTTCTGAGAATATGACTACATTAGATGCCACATAATAGAATTACATAGTATGTGTCATTTTGTGAACAGCTTTTAATGGTTGCATAGTTCCCTTTGTATGGATAATTTCACATGCTGAAAGACCTACAATATTCACTTATCCTTGCATATGTTTCCACGTTTTCTGAGGGAAATGAGAAACTGCCAACACAGATTACTTCTGGATAATAAAGACTGGACCCTTTGAAAAGGAGATAAGTTTTACATCTTATTTTCTCAGTACTTTAAAATTCCACACCATGTGAATGCTATTATTAAATCTTTATTTAAAAAAAAAAAAAAAAAAAAGCTGATTCAAAACAAAATACTTGTCCAGAAATCAGAAAACATCAAGGGTACTTCATTTAAACTTTTTAGATTTATGTTTCCAGAAATAAACATTTAAGGGTAATGTCTAAAAAATAATGTAGCTGAGCCTGGCACAGTGGTGCACGCCTATAATCCCAGCAGCTTGGAAGGCTGAGGCAGGAGCATCACAAGTTTAAGCCCAGCCTCAGTAACTTAGTAAGGCTCTCAGCAACTTAGTGAGACTCTTAAAATAAAAATAAAAAAAGGGTTTGGTGGTGGTGCGGCGGGAGGGGGGCGTGTTGAGGATATAGCTCAATTGGTAGAGTGCTTGTTTAGCAAGCACAAGGCCCTGGGTTCAATCCCCAGCACAACCAAAAAAAGGGGGGGGGGGGGAAGGCTAGATGTAGCTCAGTAGTTAAGTGCCTCTGAGTTCAATTCCCAAAAAACAAAACATAAATAAAAATAATGTAATTGAAATACTTTAATTCTACCAAGAAACATGATTTTTAAATGCTATAATAAGTATTAAAAAAGATTTTAAAATGCATTACATTTGCACTAAACTTGATACTTAAGAATATAAAAACCCTTTCCTTCCCAGAAACAGACCTTCATTTACTATATTCTCACTCCTCTACAAATATCAGCTCCTTAGAAACTTCTATTCCAATTATCAACCACTCTGCCTCACTAACTTCAAGAAACTGGGCTCTAACGCTCCCTCCCCTAACACTAGAGTCTTCGGATCCTGACCATATGAAAAAAATGTGACAATTAAGCAAGACAAGTCCTTTTTTTCACCTCCCTCTTTCTCAAGAGACCTCAAGAAGCAATTGCTATACATTTCTCCCAGTTACAAGTGATCTCAATGACGTCTTCTTAAAACAAATATTCAAATAGTTTTTTTTTAAAAAAAATGAACTAAATATGGCCAAATAAGAACAAGGTTACGGATTTTAGGGTTCTGGAAAAAAATAGAAAAACAAAAATGAAAAAGGAAGATACTCATATGGAAGGAGAGAGAGACAAGAGAAGGAAAATGGCACATATGGATAGTAGACTAATAGGCTTTGACCCTGACAAACAGAACATCAGGCAAAAACTGGGACAGCTTTGCATCAGTCTTAGAAAACGTATTCCTGGTCCTTTGAAAAGCTCTCCCTATGACCCAATTCCCTTATTCCCTAAATTCAAAAGAAATTAATCTAGTTCCCTCAGTGAAGACTTAGCTCTTTAATATTCATTCCAATACAACTCTTTAAATTACAAGTACAGAAATGATGCATTCTATTGGGATGGTCTGTATACATGAAAAATACTTATACTTCAGAATTATCTGCGCATTCTTAGTGCACTTAAATATAATATCTATTGATATGAAATGTGCATGAAAGCACATATGCAAGTGCTATTCCTCCATCATCTGCTTTGCTGAGCACTGTCATAATCAAAAGTTTATAAGTCCTAATATTTAAATAAGCTACCAAAAACTTCAAAGTATTTTTCGGCTTGACATGACAAAGTGACAATGGACAATAAAAACAATGTACTTAAAAGAACTATTAAGCAGTCTTTTTTAGTGACTAAAGTTGTTGCATGATTAAATGAGAAAAAAATCCATCATACAGTATCTGGAAAAATATTCACATAAGTTAAACATACTAAAGTACTACAGGGAAAAAATATTAGTACCATAAATCAACAACTCACCTAAAATATAATCTAATTCTATCCAAAATGGTATAAGTAATTAATCTAAAAAGAAAAAAGCAACCAATTCTGATTTTATTTTTATCATAGAAATATTTTTTATTTTTTTCTTGGAATTAGATAATATTATAGTTGGTAATTTATGTGGTTTTAAAAATAAGTCAATAGAACTTTATATTCCCTTTAAAGATGATAAAAGCTGTAAGTCATAACCCTAAGTCATAAAACCAAGAAAATAAGTATAAATACAATGCAATACTTTTCATGTTTTACCAAAACATTCTTACCTGAGGGAGCAGCTGGATTGTTTTGGTGGTTTTCACTAGCAGAAACAAACAAATCCTCCTCTCCTTCAGTTGAAGAGCTGGAAGAGGATTCACTGCTGAGGTCATTCTCACTGGAACTACTAGAACTGGGTAGTAATGCATATTTTCTTCGGGCTAACACTTCTCGTTTTTTCCTCTGCATTAATATCCTCTCTTTTTGTTTCTGTGTCCTCTGTGAGGAATTATTTTTTACAAATCTCTTTCTGCATGGAAGTCTCCTTAATGAACTGCTATGAAAACAAGGTCTTTTCATTAACAATCCCGACACAGATTCTGTCTCAGTTCGAGGCCACTTTTGGGAACGTGCACTATGACTTCTACTTTTAGCACTCAAAATGGTCTGGGAATGTCTTACAGAGACTTCTTTATCCTCATCTGAAGTCACAGTATCAGAGTCTCCAAAATGCAGACTAGATGAAGGAGAAGAAAGACAATCACTGAAGGAGGAATCATTATCTTCATCACTTGGTGTTTCTAGGTGTTGCCTCAATCCTAATATTCCCTGATTCTCTTTCACACAATTCTGCATATATGAAGGGCCAGCCTGCTGGCTTTTGCGTTTTTTTCTCACAACAACACTTTTTTCTTGTTCTTGCTGGTTACCATTCCTGTCCTTCTCTTGTTTTTGCGAATCATCACACAAGTGAGAGAATTCATTCCCCACTTTACTATTAATCATCTCAACTTCTGCAGGAAAACTTTTGGCTGCCCCAATGGGCTCTGGATGTAGAAGGACCCCTTTCAGACTCTCCTGTGTCTTTGGTGCATCAGAAGGAATCTCACTCTTCATATCCACTTTTAAGGTATAAAGCTTGTTATATTCAGGAGTCCATTGAGACATGGGAAACTTTAAGGTAGGCCTAGAAGAAACAATAAGATATTTTAAAGACTTTTAACAGGTTTTATCACACTACTTATTTGAAGAGTTCTTGAATTCCATTAAGAACATCCCTTATAATACGGCAGAATTGTCTTTTCCTTATCAGGATTCAATATGGCCATCACGAGTCATTTTACTGTTCCTATAAAACATTTTTCTGTGATACTTCTGCTTGTGGCCCCAATTTTTAGAAATGCAGAAGCTATCACAGAACATTGGCCTACTTGGAAAAGTTGTATTAACAAAAAAACTAATCTTACTGTATGATTTGGTTATAATCAAATACTTTCTTCAAAACTTACATAATAAAAGTAGAAAAAAAGGATTAGAATTCAAAACAGGACCATATGATTCAGCAATTCCACTACTGGGTATAAATCCAAAGGAAACAAAATTGGTTTGTCAAAGAAACATCTGTACTATTATGTTTACTGCAGCACTATTCATGATAACCAAGAAACAGAAACAACCTAGGTGTCCATCAACTAATGCATACTTAAAGAAAATGTGTTATATTTGCACCATGGAATATTATTCAGCCATAAAAAATGAAATTCCATCACTTGTGACAACACAGATGAAACAGGAGATCATTATGTTAAGTGGAATAAACCAGACAGAAAGACAAGTTCTTCATGATCTCACTCATATGTGGAATCCAAAAAAAGATTCTCTCACAGAAGTTGAGAGAAGAATACTGGTCACCAGAAGCTGGGGAAGGAAGAATAGGGAGAGGTTAATCATCAATGGGTACAGTTTTAGTTAGATAGGAATAAGGAGTTCTGGTTGTGCTAATGCACAAGGTAACTATAGACAATGATAATGTAATGTATATTTCAAAAAGCTAGAAAAGATTTTGAAGATTTACACCATAAAAAATGATGAATGTTTGAGGAGATACGTTTAACCTTATTTAATCATTATGTAATGTATACACGTATCAGAACATCACAATTTTTAAAAATTAAATTTTAAAAAAGTATAAAAAAGAATTCAGAAGACTGATTATGCCAAGTGTGGTGGCGCACAACTATAATCCCAGTAGCTTGAGAGGCTGAGGCAAGAGGGTTGAGAATTTCAAAGCCAGCCTCAGCAACTTAGCAAGGCCCTAAGCAACTAAGTGAGAACCTGTCTCTAAATAAAATATAAAAAAGGGTTGGGGATGTGGCTCAGTGGTTAAGCCCCCTGGATTCAATCCCCAGTACCAAAAAAAAAAAAAAAAAAAAAAATATATATATATATATAAGGGTTGGGGATGTGGCTCAGAAAGCCCCCTGGATTCAATCCCCAGTACCAAAAAAAAAAAAAAAAAAGACTGCTTACACAACATGTTTTTCTCTTGGTATGACTTTTTAAGAGGTGATTCTAAAAGTATTATATTTTTTAAAAGTATTAATTTTTGTATATCTGAATCTAACATTAGATAGATTGCTATAAATAATAAACTAATATTAATAACAGTTATCTTTCCTATAGTTCTTCTCTTCATGCTACTTTATTCTCTAATAAGAATCTTAATTCTGATAGACCATAGGGCACAACTATTACATTTCAATTTTAGATAAGGACTAGAGCCTTATGTTGCTGAAGATCATTTAGTTAAGCAAATTACAGGAGGCAGACTGTAAGATAAGAATCATCAACACACTCAAAGGCAAGAAAACCCAAATCTCAATGACAAGGCACATGGCTACAATAAAAAACATATATATGTGGTAGAAAAAATGTAAAGGAACTGCAATCCTCATAAACTGCTGATGAGAATGGAAAATGGTGCAGACACTTTGGAAACCAGTTAGGCAGTACCTCAAAAGACTAAACTAAGAGTTGGGGATGTAGTTCAGTGGTAGTACATTAGCTTAGCATGCACAAGGACCTGACTTCAATCTCCAGCACCAAAGGGGAAAAAAAAGATTAAAGAATTATCACAGGACCCAGCAAATCTACTCCTAGACCTACAAACAAGAGAAATGAGAAGATACAGTACAAAATCATAACTGCCAAAAAGTGGCAACACCATGAATTCCATCAAATGATGAATGAACAAATCCATACAAAGATTTATAATTTAGTTTGCTGTGGGTGTACCTCTGTGGTTAAGTAGCCTTGGGTTCAATCCCTAGTACCAAAAAAGTGGGCAGAGGGGCTGGGGTTGTGGCTCAGTGGTAGAGTGCTCCCCTAGCATGCATGAGACACTAGATTCGAACCTCGGCACCACATGAAAATAAAAAATAAATATATTGTGTCCATCTAAAACTAAAAAATAAATATTTTTTAAAAAGAATTATAATTTAGTAATCTAAAGAAATAAAATAATGATCCAAGTTACAACATGGATGAACATTTACATAGTTCATTTTAATGGGAGAACATTATGTTAACTAATCATAAAAGACTATGCTGGGTAAGATTCCTTTTATATGAAATGTCCAGAATAGGCAAATCTATAGAGCTATATAGAGAGCTATAAAGTAGATTAGTGGTTGCTTAAAACTGAGGATGAAGGGAGATAGGGTGTGATAACCAAAAACTATAAGGATTCTTCTTGATGAACTGACAATGTACTAAAATTGTGGTAGTGACTATTCAATTCATGAATATACTGAAATAGAGTAATCTCAATAAGCTGTTGTCAAAAAGTCAAGAGGAATCCTTTCATATCCCATAATTATGGACCCCATCAGGTACAAAAGAGTCATGATCTTTTGGAAAGATCTAGGATTCATCCAGAAGTTCAAGTCTCCCAGGAGTTTTACTAAGTTGGATCTCTGAGGTGATAGTCTTTATTTGCTAAAGAAAAAAATGGCCATTTTAGACTCTTCATCATTAATTACTGAGTCACTCTTGAGGTCTTGGAATGGAGACCCTCAGAGGCAATGAAAATTTGCAAAAAGGACAGATAAAGTCTAAGAACACGGATCCATAAATGAATTTGCAAAGAGTTGATTCACAACATAATTTACTAAGCTCAATTTCCTTTCTATCACTTTATGCACAAAACAATGAACTCTTTGTGATTAATTCTGCTCTGGTCTTTGGTCAGTTTTGGTCTTTCCAACAAGGCAGGGTTGAGGAGTAGTTAAAAGGAGGGGTGGTTTGGTGTATGATGTGCTGTATGTCTGTAAACCAGTGATTTTTCTCTGAGTTACCACGTCACTCAGTCATTAATAGCAAAATTAACATTCCCATTAACTAAGAGGTTCTCACTAAGGTAATACAAATTTATGCTCTATTTTGAACTGAGAAAATGTAAGTTAGTTCATGAAAATAAATACCAGTAATGCATTTGTAAACTCAAAAGCCATCAAAAATAACAAAGGAGCAATAGAAGATGTCCTGGGCTATTTGTTATTTAATAAAATCATAGCCTAGAGTCTTTAATTTCTATAAAAAATTACTGGCTGATTTAAGTTACGAATAAGGAGACAAATATTATGAAATATAGCAAATCGAATATTAGTTCTAATAATAAAACCATAAAATACCTGTCCCTCTTTTGTGTTGATTTGATCCCATCCACATATTATTTACTCCCGAATAACTAATTATTCCCTAGTAAACTTTGTTCTAAAAATACATGAAAGCTAAAAATTGCTAATTTTCAAGACTGAAAATTAGTTAGGATTTGCCAAATTTAAAATAAACTTATGTGGGCAAAAGGAAGGAATCCATTAAGAATACTCCTACAATTTTGAGGAATTCTACTTATAAATTGGCATACACTATTACTAGTATGACCTTTCACCACCAACGATAAATGTAAAATTTTGTCCCCCCACTCCCTTTTATGGGGGAAGGGGAGACCTAAACTCCTGGGCTCAAACAATCCTAAATAAGTTTGGGATGACAGGTACATGCCACTTCACTCAGCTAAATACTTGTTTCAAGTTTAAATAAAAATTTCATTATTTATTTTACTTGACTATAAAAACAAGATTTTAAAAAAGGGATAGTTGATTTGACAATTTTTCCATAAAAGTTTCAGAAATCACCAGAAAATTAACTAGCAATATGTTTAACCTTTATCTTTTTTCATATAATTAGGTGAAAACATTTTTAACCTAAGTATATTAAATCAATTGCCTGATGCCACTACTCCCTCTGCTACTACTTGAACGCTTTAAAACTACCAGCATTCATATCTAGATGAAGGAGACAAGATGCTTTGTTATACATTCTAAATAGTCAAAATTTCCTTATCAAGGATGGCATTTCCAGGCTGGGGTTGTGGCTCAGTGGTAGGGTGCTTGCCTATCATGCACTGGGTTGGATTCTCAGTACCACATACAAATAAGTAAAATAAAGGTCCATCAACAACTAAACAATATTTAAAAATAAAAGAATGGCATTTCCCCTTAAAAGTCATCACTATGGACTCTTACCTACATTAGCAAAAATTAAATCAGACCTAAATCTAATTGTTCTCTATTTTGAAGAGGGAGAGAACCTTGCTAAGCTTATTAGCAAATAATTAATTTGCAGTCTAATACCAGGTTAAAAAAAGAAAAAGAGGAAGTGATATTCAGAAACCTGTTTATTTATAGGTTACATCAAAAATTAAAACATAAAAACAGATCAATGATCTTGGCAACCTACCCAGAACAGACAATAAAATTCAGAAAACATACTGTTAGCTAGAATCAAGACTCATTTGGCCTGGCCACTTGAAGGCTGAGGTAAGAGGAGGATGGCAACTTAGCAAGATCCTGTCTCAAAAGAAAAAATTATAAAGGGAATGGCCAGGCATGGTGGCACACTCTTGTTAATTCCAGTAGCTCAGGAGGCTAAAGTAGGAGGATTGCAAGTTCAAAGCCTTCCTTAGCAATTTAGTGAGAACGTGTCCCAAAATTTTAAAAAATTATATAAATACTAAAAGGGCTGGGGGCATGGCTCAGTGATTAAAGCACCTCTGGGTTCAATCCCTGGTGCCCCAAAAATAAATAATAAATTTTTTTTAAAAAATTTTAAATAAAAAAAATAAAAAGAGGTTGGGGATGTAGCTCTGTGGTAAAGTTCCCTGGGGTTTTTTGGTACTGTGGAGTACCAAAAAATAAAGAAAAAAACATGCAGATCGTATTGGCCACAAAAATCAATCTGAAATAAACAATTACAGATATTTTACTTATAATAATTTTTTTAAAAGTTTAGATAAAATAGTTTCACAACACAGAAACAAACAGAACAAAGAGACTTCCAAGATAAATCACAAAACACACAAAAAAATTGCACTTGAAGCAAAAGTTCTAGCAGGGGTACTACAGTGCATACAAAGAACTATAAGAGACACTCATCAACTTACCAACATTCTAATGCAAAAAACCCAAAAGAGCTCCACAGGACTAAACTTCAAAGAACAGCCGAAGGAGAGAAACAAATGCAGACTACAAGGCACCAAAGGGAAGATACTGCAAGGATATAGGAGAGATGGCTACTGGGAAGGCCCTGAGAAGAAATCCACAGTTTGAAAGATACCTATAATTAATAGTCAGGAAAAGGACAACAGTACAAGTAGGGGACAGATGAAGCAGAGGAGGCAAATAATTCTAGAATTTTTTTTAAATCTTAAACTGGAAAATTAAATCATTAATGAATAAATCATGTGATAATATAATATGAAAAAGGATCCAAAGTAGGTAAAACTGGAGGCATTAAAAAAAAGTTAAAAGGTTACTACTATATAAAGTGAGGAAATAAAATGATAGGCAATAAGAAACCAATTAGAAGAGAAAGCATAAAATCCAAAGATAATGAATGCATCAACAGGATTTTGGTAACCTTTGGATAGCAAATATATGTTATCATCTTAGTTCAAATTATTATAATCTTTTGCCTGTACTACTGCAACAGACACCTATGTTAGTTTTCTTATTTCTTAATAATCCCTTTTTATATACTTGAGCTTACCCTAAAAATACAAATCGATCATATCACATCTCTATTCAAAATCCTCCAGTGGTTTCCAAATGTTCCAAAAATAAAATCCCAACTCTTTGGCATACCTTGTAGGATCCTTTCTGATGTCATGTCCCTATCTATATCTCTTACCATGAGACTACAGCCAAACTGACTTTTTGTTTTTTCACCATGGTTCAGAGGTCTCTATCTCAGGACCTCTGAACTTTGTGTTCACCATGACTACAACGATCTTCCCAAAGATTTCTGAAAGGCCTCCTAGCTTCTCAAGATCCAGGTCTTGGCTTAAGTGTCATCTTTTAGAGAGGTCTTTCCTGACTCCTCAATGGCAGCTACAAGAATGTGCCTTATAGACTTCCAACCAAAGGGAGCTTAACTGATCAAGGGCTCCAAAGGGAGCTTAACTGATCAAGGTTCTGAAATCCATCACTGCCTTTACCCAAGGTCACACTTCCCCACTGGCTGTTCTGTCCAAAACTGACACAAGGATACTAAATTAGGCCTGTCCCTTGGAAACACAGGACTCCTTTGATGTAATACTGGCTCTAAAACTCTTGATGACCTTGCTGAAACTTACTTATTTGACTTCACCAACTCCACTTACCTCTTTTTCCTTCACTCAGGATTGGACTTACAATATGATCTGAAAGCCTCTCAAGTCTTCTCTGGCTCCCTTCTCATTTTCTCTCCCAGACATTTCCCCTAATAAAATCCTTACACACTGTACATGAGAGAACACTATGAAGTGAAAAAGCACCTCAAGAAATGATAGAAAATATTTGCACATCATTTATCTGATAAAGGATTAATATCCAGGATATATAAAGAACTTCTAGAAATCAACAAGACAATCTGATCAAAAAGTGGCAAAGGACTTGAATTATCATTTCTCCAAAGAAGATGTACAAATAACTAAAAAGTACAAGAAAAGATGCTCAATGGCTTCGCTTATCATTAAGAAATGCAAATAAAAAATATAATACGCTACTTCACACCCATTAGGATAGCCATTATCAAAAAATAAAACAAGTCAGGCATGATGGCACACACCTGTAACCACAGCAGCTCAGGAAGCTGAGGCAGGAAGATCACAAGTTCAAAGCCAGCCCTAGCAACTTAGAGAGGCCCTAAGCAACTCAGTGAGGCCATGTCTCAAAATAAAATACAAAAAAGGGTGGGGATATGGTTCAGCGGTTAAATGCTCCTGTATTCAATCCCCAGTAACCACTGCCTCACCCCCAAAGAAAATGTTGAAAAGATCATGGAGAAACTAGAAACTTTGTTCACTGCTGATGGGACTGTACAATGGTACATATGTGAAAGAATTAGCACATAATCCAGTGATTTCAATTTTGGACCTATATCTAAAATGAATGAAAGCAGGTCCATAGCAGATATTTGTACATGCATGACCTCGGCAGAATTATTCACAATAGCCAAAAGGTGGAAGCAATCAAAATGTCCATCAACAGATAATGGACAAACAAAATGTGATACACACCTACAATGGAATATAATTCAGCCTTAAAGGGAAATCCTGATACATGCTACAATATGGGTGAAATCTTGAAGGCATTATTATATATTGTGTGTTTCCACCTACATGAAGTACTCAAGAGTGATCAAATTCGTATACAGAAAGTAGAATGGTGGCTACAATGGGCTGGGGAAGAAGAGAATGGGAGTTAGTGTTTAATGAGAACAATTTCAGTAGAGGATAATGAAAAACTTCCAGAGATAAATGGTGGTGATGGCTGCACAACAATGCAAATGAACTTAAATGCCAAATTGTGCACTTAAAAATAGTTAAAATAAGCCAGCTGCAGTGGTACATGCCAGTACTCCCCACTACTTAGGAAACTGAAACAGGAGGATCATGTAAGCCCAAGAATTCGAGACCAGTTTGGACAATACAGCAAAAACCTATCTCTTAAAAGAAAAAAGAAAAAAAAAGGGCAGGGGTAGGGGGCTGTAGCTGTAGCTCAGTATCAGAGCACATGCCTTGCACATGTGAGGCACTGTGTTCGATCCTCAGCACCACATAAAAATAAATAAAATAAAGATATACTGTCCATCTACAACTACAAAAAAAAATTTTTTAAAGGTTAAAATGATAAACTTTATGCTACACATGCTGTACTACGAAAAAAAAAAAAAGAAAAGGAAAAGAAATCCTTGCACATTTAATCCCATCTGCATCTCGGAGGACTTGGACACACACTCCTGTTTAATCAGCTTCTCTTCCTAGTTACTCTGTCACTACCTGTTTTCTGTAAAATACTTGCCACTAACTGAAATAAATTTGTTGGCCTTTTTATTATAAGAGTCCCCTCACTAAAATGCAAGTTCCAAAAATGCAGAAACCTCATCTATCCTGTTCAGTGCCTGATCTCTAGCAACTAAAATAGCTGTCTTGCACACGGGTACTTAATACATGTTTTCTTAAATTGTATAATGGGTAGAAGGAAAGGAGTAAAAATGATACATTTTTGGGTCGAGTAACTAAGACTATAAAGAAAAAGAGAATATGCAGACTAAAAACAATAGTAATGGAAAAATTAGGTAATAATCTAAGATTTCTTGAACATTTGCCATTGCCAACTTTTCAATTTCAGGAGCTCTGGCATCACAAAAGACATTTATCTTATGGTTGGGGGTCAATCATGCCTTTAAAATAGAGAAAGCATGAAAAGACAAGAAGGGAAACAGATTTTCTCTATAAAAGCATTAAGTTACTTTTTTAAAAATAATTTTTAGTTTTTGATGAACCTTTATTTATTCATATGTGGCGCTAAGAATCGAACCCAGTGCCTCACAAAATGCTAGGCAAGCGTGCTACCACTGAGCTACAACCCCTGCCCCAAGCTACATTTTTAATTACTATTTTTAGTTGTAGATGGAATGTGGTGCTGAGGATCAAACCCAGTGCTTCACACATGCTAGGCAAGCGCTCAACCACTGAGCTACAACCCCAGCCTCTACAAGCTACTTCTTTAATGCATAATAAATACTGAGCAGGAAAATAACTGCATCCTTCAGAAACCCTATAAAGATCTCTTTTCACATCCTTTAAATCTCAAAGGTTCAAAGTTACAAAGTTCTCTTCAAACCAGAAAACTAGCTGGATTCAGCTCACAGACATGGTTTGTCCTGCACAATTCAGAAGGGAAAACTGCCGATCGAATGGTGAAACATTGTAGGCATTCTCATTAAAATAAGAAAGGGGAAAAAAATGGTCTTCATGGTATATAATGTTGTTCTTAAAATGCAAGTCAAGTCATTCAAACAAATGAATGGGCATAAATATTAAAAAGCAGATAATTTTTTTCATTATTTACCAATGAGATCAACAGGAACACCACTGAAAATAGGCCAGTTAGGTTTGTTACAAATCAGTGACTTGACTTTATAAAAATAGAGAAGCTAGTTACAAAATACAAAATAACAAACCACTCACAACAGACGTGAAAAGATTTAATAGCTACTATCAAGTTCAATAAGAGAAATGCAGGACCTACATGAAAACAATTATAATGAGACTGATTATGCAAATTTATTTTGTTTTTTTAATTATTACTTTTTTTTTTTTTAGTTGTCAATGAACCCTTATTTTTTTTACACGTGGTGCCAAGAATCAAACCCAGTGCCTCACACATGCTAGGCAAGTGCTCTACCAATAAGCTACAACCCGAGTTACTATTTTTTATTTTGAGACAGAGTCTCAATAAGTTGCTTAGGGCCTCTCTAAATTGCTGAGTCTGGCTTTAAACTCATGATCCTCCTATCTTGCCTCCTGAGCCACTGAGATTACAGGTTGAGTGCCACTGAACCCAACAAATTTCAATTTTTAAAAAACAGAATTAGTCAGCAAGCTATTTACCCTCATCTTCCAAGATTCTGTCATCCATAACTCACCAGAATACTAGATCTGTTTGTAGTTCAGTGTTAAATAGCTCAGAATTTCTTCTTTTCTCAGATCCCAAGTAAATCTAGATACCCTCTGAATACAGAGGAAGAACAGGAAGTTTCCTTATTGAATGGTTCTATGATGACATGATAAAGTATTTCCTACTATTTGCTAGAATCACTCTGGTTACTCCTTTGGTTGCATCTAAGTCTCTGGATTAAGAATGGTTTTATATGTAGTGCGAAGAGTATAAAACTCTTGAATGAATCTTAAATGTCCCCCAATGATTTATGTGTTGAAACACTTGGTCCCCAGCTAATGGTGCTATTAGGAGGTGGTGGAACCTTTAGAAGGAGGTGGAACCTTTAGGAGGTGAGGCCTAGTGAAAAGAAGAAAGATCACTGGAGGTGCAACTCAGAATGGGACACTGGGACCCCAGACCCTTTCCCCCCCTACCCCTCTGTTTCCTGGCCACCATGAAGTGAGCAACCTCCTCCTACACACATTCCTGCCACCATGGTACTAACTTGCCACAGGCCCAAAAGCAACTGGGTCAACCATAGACTGAAACCTCTGAAATTGTGAGTCAAAATAAACCTTTCCTCCTTTATATTGATTTATCTCAAGTTTTGATACAGCAATGGAAAGCTGACAACAACTCAGGAACCTAGATCCAAAGATGCTCTTTCTATTCCTTAAGCTAAACAGATATCCACAGAAACACTAACCTGTTGAGAGGAATTGGACAAGGACACAAGGGGATTCAGAGTCATCCTTCAATTCATTTTGCTCTAGACATTATTTCACATGTTATTAAGAGGAATGAAGATACAGAACAATGAAGTTTAGGACAGTCAGATTCAGAAAGTCAAATGTAAATCACTTTATGAGAGAGGTCTGCCTAGGATACATGTCTCTTCTGAAAAGGTAAAATGAACTGAGGTGCACAGATAGCACCATGATGGCACTTAGATAGACTTAATCATGGGTTGACTTTTCTCCGCTAAGGCTTAGTTTGAATAAAGCAAGTCTTTGTTCCTTCTGAATATAAATTTGACCTGAAAAGACTTAAAGAGTAGAGAAGTAATTGATGATCAAAACCACCAAGGGGAAAATTTCAAGACTAAGTAATATTTAAAATATTTTCAAAATATTCCAGGAAATTAGAGAATATAAAGCCTTATATTAACCAAAAGCTAAAGCAATTCTCAGAACTATGGGAAAACATTATGGAAAACAAAACGTATCATGGATACTCAGTGACAATGAAGACAAATTTCCATCTTTAAGTGAGATGACTGGTAAATAGCAAAGGAAAGTGAAATTCACTTTGATACAAAAAAAAATCTGAGTTCAAAAAAAATCTGCCCCTGGCTAGCTATATAATCTTTGTCATACTACTTAAACTCTCTAAAATTGTTTACAGTCTATATGCTGGGATAATAATAGTACCTATCCTATAAAATTATCATAAGGATTATATAAGAGTACCTAGCAGAGCATGAGGCATAATGGTTGTTATTATTTTCTAAAGAAGTATGTATACATACAAGACAACATAAGGCTATACACCTTTTCTTATAACCTAAAAAGTAAATGAAATCATCGAGGACAAGAAAGGCATAAAATCAAGTGTCCCTTCAAAACTTTGAAGTAGAGAAATAAAGGACTAATTTTTTAATATGAAATTTATGAAAGCCAAGAATTCTATATACTCCCCTCTATTATGAATGAATGAGGTTTGGGGAGCTAGAAGTTTTAGCTTTCTAAATTCTAATACCAGACATTCTGCTTTTGGAAAAAAATAAATCTCTAGGGGCTGGGGTTGCGGCTCAGTGGTAGAGCGCTCACCTGGCATGTGTGAGGCATTAGGTTAGGAAGGAAGGAAAGAAAGAAGGAAGGAAGGAATGTGTCCATCTACAACCAAAAAAAAAAAAAAAAAAAAATGTTGATTTAAAAAAAAAAGAAAAAGAAATCTCTGTCACACTATTGATTTCTATTTCTTTATGAACTTAATGATTTTCTCATTTGTCTTAAGTTTTCTAAAATCCCTAAGTATTAGTCATCAAAAAATACACATATAACACCTCTTTAAGTCTCCTTATCAACACAAACTGGGTGGAGTTCAATATGCTATGAAGTGTCTACTGCTCTAGTCATGACTGTTGTTAATTAAGGCCAGTAGACAGAGGGCATTTGATTGCTGGGCAAGTTTGAATGCAGTTGTCAAACTTGAGGGCTGATTGTTTTTCATTATTAAAGTAGCCTATGGTTTCTGAATTTACCTTTGTTTATAAATTTTAATGCTTGGAAAATAATAATTTATCATCAAACTATTTCACAAAATCTGTCATCAGTAAAAGCATAATAATCAAGACAGATACAATGGCTCATGCCTGTGATGCCAGCTATTTAGGAAGCTGAAGTAGAAGGATTGCAAATTTGAGCCAGCTTGGCAATTCAGCAAGACCTTGTCTCAAAATAAGAAATAAAAAGGTCTGAGGAGGACTTGGGGATATGGCTCAGTGGTAGAGCACCCTGCCCCATCCCCACCCACTCCCCACCCTCCCCACCCACCCATTCTCTGCGTCACAGATAGAAAAAAGTCCTTATAAGAAGAAATTTAGAAACACTGGAGAAACACCACGGATGCCTCCACACTGACAAGACTGAGTGAAGACAACACAAGAAGATGGCCCACCTGTAACCGGTGAGAAAGGCTCAGGAGAAACTAAACTACTGACTGATACCTTGATCTTGGACTTATAGCCTTCAGAACTTATTTAGTCTGTGCTATTTTATTACAGAACCCCAAACAAATTAATACTCTGTCCAATAAACACTTTCTGAATACCTTAAATATTCTAGAATGTTCCAGGTAATATAAACACAAAGATGAATAAGCTATAGACCTGTCTTAACTTTTTTTTTTTTTTTTTGTGGGGCTGGGAATTGAACCGAGGGCATTGTGCATGTGAGGCAAGCACTCTACCAAGTGAGCTACATCGCCAGCCCTATCTTAACTTCTTAAAGTTAAATAGTCTAGCAATTAGGGAAACATATCAGTAGGTAATTAAAATACACTAGATACTAAGTGTTATGATATACGCACTATAACAAAACAAACAGGAGTAGAACCTAATTGTATAATTTGTTATATATGACAGCAGAATACATTTCTAAAAAAATATGGAATGCTTCACAAATTTGCGTGTCATCCTTGAGCAGGAGCCATGCTAATCTTCTATTGTTCCAACTCTAGTATATGTGCTGCCGAAGCGAGCAACTAATCTAATTTTGAAGGTGAAATTTTACAAAAAGGTTTCCAGAAAGAAAAAAAGAACAAAATGAAATGGGAAGAAGGAACACTTGATTAGCCTATTCTCTGTGGCAGAGGTTCACTGAAGAAACCATACACTTAATGATGAAGTACACATAAAAATGTATAAAACAAGTTACCTGGAAGACTAAAAGATAAAGATAAAACCTGATGATCAGAGAAACAATCTGCAATTCTTCATGATGTAAGTTTTTGTTTTTAAAAATAACTGTTTTCATAAAACATTTAAATCTCATGGGTTTATTTTTTAATTTCAAAAATGATATCTTTTTTTAAAATGATATTTCTTAAAAGACAAACATTAACAATGCTAACCTTGTCTAGAAATGCATAGTTAGCAATATCAAGTAATATATTAATTAAAAATTAATTATAACATGTATTCCAAAATTTGTTTTTAGACATGATATCATGTAAGGGAACAAATGGAAGGTTCACTATATTCTCAAATGATACAATGCTGAAAAAGGGCTGAATATAAGCTGAATAACAAAATGAGAACATGAAAATAATCATAAAGGCTTAGAATAATCAATAAAACTATTTTAAAATAAAAATGTAAATATAAAGCCCTACAACTAAGTTCTGCCCCCCCCCAAACTCTGTGTCACAGACAGAAAAAGGGAGGGAGGACACACATAATAGGGGGTGGGGTTTCTGGATTTGCCCTATAACTAAGTTCTCCCCGCCACACATAACTCTCTGTGACAGACGGAAAAAGGGAAAGAGGACACACATCATATGGGGGGGGGGGGGTTCCTGGGTTTTTTGTTTGTTTGTTCACTGAATATCAATTTGCCTAGTCTCAAAGCATCCAGTAATATTATGAGACACTCAAAAATGCTCCAACTCTGGTACAGTTCTAATAGACTGATTCATGTGTAATAAGAAACAAAACAATATAATTCTACTTTCTCCTGTCCTTTATGTTATCATCATACATTTTACTTTTACATGTCATTATCTCCAAAGCATTTCTATGTTCATATTCTGGGAGCATAATCCTTGTGAAAGTGAGGCAAGATCCTAAGAGAACTAACTTTATCCCATTCTGCTTTTTACAGAAGTGACCAGAGATGATGATTTTATAAAGAATCTTTAAAATTTGATGAGAAAGAAAACTTTGATATTTGAATCTGAAAAAGGTGATCAGATGTTAGCAGACCATTTCTCAAAGGGGGGGAGGGGTACACAAAAAATGTTCAGTATCTTTAATCATCAGAGGAATGTGAAATTAATACCATAGTAAGATACCACTACAGGGCTGGGATATGGCTCAAGCGGTAGCGCGCTCGCCTGGCATGCATGCGGCCTGGGTTCGATCCTCAGCACCACATGCAAACAAAGATGTTGTGTCCGCTGAAAACTAAAAAATAAATATAAAAATTCTTTTTAAAAAAAAAAAAAAAAAGATACCACTACATACCCAACAAAAGGCTAAAAGTAAAAATTTTAGACCAAAAACCACTAGATGTTGGCAAATACATGTCTTAATTAGAACTCCACACAAAGCTCTTTGGCAGCTTCTAATAAAGTTAATTTTACATAAATCTAATCTAGTATCCAGTAAATTCATGCCAAGGTCTGAAAATATGTCTACAAAAAAAATCTATATATTTGTTTTATTTTGATTTCTTTTTATGGAGCTGACTGAACTGAGGCCTCACACATGCTAGGCAAGTGCTACAGCACCAAGTTACATCCCCAGCAAGACTTGTATATGAATTTATAGCTTTACTCATGACAGCCAAAACTGAAGGAAAAATAATCCTCAGCAAGTGACTGGATAAACAAATAGTAATGATAAAGAACTACTGATACATGTTATAATATGTATGGAACCTCAAAAACAAGAAATTAGAGACAGTTGTGCATGCATGCCTGTAATCATAGCCACTTGGGGGTCTGAGGCAGGATTACAAGTTCAAGGCCAGTCTCAGCAACTTAGCAAGGCCATAAGCAGTTTAGTGAGACCCTGTCTCAAAATAAAATAAAAAATTTAAAAAGGGCTGGGGATGTGATTCAGTGTAAAGCAACTCTGGATTCAATCTCCAGTACCAAAAAAAAGCCAAACCTAAACTAGGGGAAAAAGAAAATAAAACAATGGTTGTATCAATAAGGGATAGGGGAAAAGATTGATAAGGAAGGAGAATGAGGGAACTTTTTGAGGTGATGATTATGGTCAATTTTCTTCATTAGAATCTAGATAACACAACTGACCAAATATATTGTGTCCAGGTATGAACATGTAACAATGAATCCAAAAATGCACCTATAAAAAAATATGGAGGGCTGGGGTTGTAGCTCGGTAGTAAAGCACTTGATTAAATAAAGGTATTATGTCCATCTACAACTAAAAATATTAAAAATATATACAGAAAAAAAATAATCTGAGTAACACAAATGCATGCATTTAGCAAAACAACAAATGGTACACTTAATGTGTACATTTCACTGAATGTAAAATTTACTTCAAAACCAAAGAATTATGAACAAATATCCAACTCCACTTAATGAACTAAAGTTATAGTTTTTGCAGGTAAAATGCATTGATGTCCACCAATTATCTATTTATTTTTATGTGGTGCTAAGGATCGAACCCAGCTCCTCGCACGTACTAGGTGAGCGCTCTATCGCTGAGCCACAACCCCAGCCACCTAAAATTTATTTTAAAATCAATTTTTAAAAGGCCTGATTGATGGATGGTTAGAGGAACGTAGATGACTAAAAATGTAATAAAGCAAAAAAGAGCAAATTATTACTTGTAGAATGTGGGTGGGAGGGAAACAAGCATCCACTGCAAATTTCTTTCAATTTTTCTAGTGTTTGCAATATTTCATAATAAAATGCTAGAGGGAAAATACTTGATGAAAAAAAGATGACTTATAAGAGCAAAAGTATAAGATTCTATATATATATAAAGTTTATTTTTATTTATTCAGATATTGGGGCCTTAACTGAAGGGCACTTTACCATGAGATACATCACCAACCCCCCCATCCCCTTTTATTAATGACTAGCATTTATAGTTTTAAAACTAATCTATTGTATCAAAAATCAGATCAGTGGTTGCCTGGGAATGGAGGAAATGATATCAAAGAACAAAAAACAACTTTCTAGGGTAATGGAAAGTTCTACTTCCTAAATATGGTGGTTCATTACATGGATGCATACATACATTTGTCAAAACTCACCAAACTGCACAGTAAATAGGTGCCTCATAATTTATATAAATTATGCATCAATTTAGTTGATTTTTTTAAAAGAGAGAGAGAAAATTTTTTAATATTTATTTTTAGTTTTCGGTGGACACAACCTCTTTATTTTTATGTGGTGCTGAGGATGGAACCCAGCACTCCACGCATGCCAGGCGAGCGCGCTACCGCTTGAACCACATCCCCAGCCCAATTTAGTTGATTTTTAAATAAATTCACTACAGAAAATCAGGAATGTAGAGAAAAGCACAAAAAAATTTAAATTCCCCCTAATTTTACCATCCAAATAAAAAATCACCAAGTTTTTTTTTGGGGGGGTGGGGGGGTGGGAGGTGTTACCGGGAATTTAACTAAGAGGCACTTAGCCACTGAGCCAAATCTCCAGCCCTATTTTGTATTTTATTTAGAGAAGGGTCTCACTGAGTTGCTTTGCGCCTTGCTTTTGCTGAGGCTGACTTTGAACTCACGATCCTTCTGCCTCAGCCTCCCACTTTTCTTTTTCTTTTCCTTTTTTTTTTTTTTGATATGAGGGATTAAGCCCAGGGACACTTAATCACTAAGCCACATCACCAGCCCTTTTTATTTTTTCTTTTTGAGACAGGGTCTCAAAGTTGCACAAGACCTCACCAAGTTGCTGGGCTGGTCTCAAACTCACAATCCTCTTGCCTCAGCCTCCCCAGTCACTGGTGGCGCATGCCCAGCTCTATTCTCTCTTTTGATAATGGCTATGTCCACTAAAAATAAATACTCTTCCCTGGATTAGAAAAGTAGCTCAATGGTACAGCACTTGCCCAGCATGCATAAAAGCCCTAGTGCCACTAAATAAATAAACCTTACTGTTTTCCTTAGAAAGCAACAGAGAAATAGTGAATTTCTGAATACTGGAATTCCTTACTCAGATAACTCAAAAACTTACTGATTTAAATCCCTACAATCCTATAGCTGTTGTGATGGTTACTAATCCTCTAAATTGATTTGCTGACAGATGGAAATATTTACTGAAAGGGGGTTATTGTAAAGAGCACACAAAATATATATGCACATGATAGCTTCTATTGTTTTTTTTTATATATATTTACTTTGTATTTACAGTTGGATACAATACCTTTATTTTATTTATTTATTTTTACGTGGTGCTAAGGTTCAAACCTAGGGCCTTGCACATGCTAGGCAAGTGCTCTACTGCTGAGCCACAACCCCAGCCCTCTATTGTTGCTTTTAAAGTTGAAGAGTTAATCAGTTTTTAGAAATAATCCAGGCCAAAAAAAAAGTCCACAAAGCTTCGTTCCCCTGAGTTTCTCCCCCTCCCCAAAGGGTAGACCTTCTATTCTCTAGAAACACCCACCTCAGATTAGTCTACCTTCTTCTTTTTTATTTTTAATGTTTATTTTTTAGTTGTAACTAGACACACAATATCTATATTTTATTTATTTTTATGTGGTGCTGAGGATCGAACCCAGGCCCTCGCACGTGCTAGGCAAACGCTCTACCTCTGAGCCACAACCTCAGCCCCTAGTCTACCTTCTTATTTGAAACATCAAATCCCTCTAGAAGACCAAACCCCTGAGTTGTTAAAGCCAACGCAAAGGTCAGAATAACAAAACAAAACAAGAAAACTGAATACCTGTCCTAATGTAGGCTCTACCTTGGGGAGCAAAACTGCCCAAGAAAACAATCTCTCTCGAAAGTACTATAACCTTATTTAGATAAAATCTGTTTTTGTTCTGTGTATATGATTTAGGTCAGTCAAAATATGTAACCTAGATAATATTAATTAGAGAACATAATTATAAGAGAAAACAGGAAGAAATACTAACATTGTAATGACTGAAGTTAAAATCATACTGAAAACTGGGGAGAATACCTCTGGATAGAAATCATACCTATACAATAAACTCAACTACATGAAGAAGAAAACATTTAAACCATTTAAACTACATGTGTTTGCCGTTCTACTCACTGATTATATGCCTGAAATCTCGCACAATGGAAGATAAAATTTTGGTATCCTCTAATTGGTCTCATTTCTCATTTGTCTCTCATGATAGGAGCATCTTCCTGTGCCATCAGACTCTAATGTTTAGCGCCATTTAGCTTCCCCACATCATGGGCCAACACACTACTTCATCTGGTTTTTAACAATGAAAATGTGATTTGTTCCAAGGCTGAAGGAAAAACTGAACTGTTGGACATTACGAGACTGTATGTCTATAATTTATATTTTATAGGCAACTTCAAGGATTTCCAAGGTTATTTGTGATTAAATGCCATTTTTGCTTCCTTGGACCAGTGTAATTGGAACATAAAGTGAAAATTCTTGTAGCAAGAACCAAAAATAGCCCAGCACGATAGTGCACACCTGTAATCCCAGTGAATGACTCAGGAGGCTTAGGCAGGAGGATCATAAGTTCAAACCCAGACTCAGCAACTTAGTGAGACCCTAAGCAATTCGATGAGATCCTGTCTCTAATAAAATATTTTAAAAAGGGCTGTGGATGTGGCTTGGTGGTTAAGTGCCCCCTGGATTCAATCCCTAGTACCAAAAAAAAAAAAAAAAAAAACCAAAAATAGGGATCTAGAAGATAGGAGCTGGGGATATAGGTCAGTAGTAGAGCATTTGCCTAACATGTACAAGGCTATCAGTCTTATTTAAAAAATATCAAGTCTATGAGTTAGGCACTATTCTAGGTACTGGGGCTGAGCTACAAACAAGATCTAGAACTCAGCTGGAAACAGTGATACAAACGTGAAATCCCAGCTTCTCAGGAGACTGAGGCAGGACAATTGCAAGCTTGAGGCCAGCCTCAGCAACTTGGCAAGATTCTGTCTCAAAAATAAAAGAAATAAAATTTTAAAAATGGGAATTCAGCTCAGTGATGGAGCATCCCTGAATTCTATCTTCTACCATTCAAAAAAAAAGAAAATAGTCCTTGTTTTCATGAAAATTTCATACAAATGAGTAGACACAAACATTCAAAATATAATTAAGGAGAAAAATATGTGCTCTTAAGGAAATAAATGGTAAAGGCTGATCATCAACAAGTTTCTCTCAAGCTAATAAACTAAATCATAAGAAAAACTAACCACCAGTCAAGCCAAAGTTCTAGAGAGGGTTTTACTTACTGGAAGAAGAAAAAGTAAGGAAAGATCTATTACAGGTCTAACATAGATTGGCGGGGGTGGGGTAGTGGAAGAAAGAGAAATGGGCTCAGAGGTAGTCCAGGGCCTATAAAGAATTGAATGTCATGTTTTTATTTCATGTTATCCTTACTAAAAAACTATTCTCACCAGAAGCAGAGGAGAATGCCTGTAATCTCAGTAGCTCTGGAGGCTGAGGCAGAAGGATCAAGAGTCCAAAGCCAGACTCAGCAACAACGAGGCACTAAGCACCTCAGTGAGAACCTGTCTCTAAATAAAATACAAAAAAGAGTTGGGAATGGGGTGCAGTGGTTGAGTGCCCCTGAGTTCAATCCCTGGTACCCCAAAACAAAACAAAACACTATTCTCTCCAGGGAACTGTGGATTGCATAAGTTAAACAACTTGTCTGTGGCCTGACAACAAAAGACTGGATTTATAATTTACTAGCTTTGATGTATCTATCTCTCCCTATCTCTCTCTCTCTCTGTCTCTTAAAATTGAATGCATGGTTTCAAGAGTTTTGCTCATAATTCAGCCCCTATAACTTAATTTTTATATAAGATTATTATATTACTCAACCTTAATTTCTAGTATTTATCACAGACAATTCCAGAAACTTGGACTCCACAGCAAGAGAATGTTAAAGGTCAAATAGAATGTAACTGCTACAAGATAAAGTACTAACTAAATACTATGTGAAGACAGAAGTGATAACTATTGATTCCAGAGATGAAACCAAAGTTTAACAAATGAGTCCTTAAGGAAACAATAAAAA
Source organism: Marmota flaviventris (assembly GCF_047511675.1). Taxonomy (NCBI): domain Eukaryota; kingdom Metazoa; phylum Chordata; class Mammalia; order Rodentia; family Sciuridae; genus Marmota; species Marmota flaviventris. Next base: position 105,817,119 of record NC_092499.1, on the reverse strand, counting down.
TAAAATCATATCAGAGGAATGGCAGGAAGATGGGTTATAAAAATAAAATGGTGAATTCAAGCAATACTAAGGTATTCTGTATTAAAGAACATAGGTGTTCAAGTAGACTCTGGTCTTGCAAAATAAATCTATTCACCAAATATGTAAAAACTGTATTTGTTCACTTATTTAAATATGATTTTACCACCAAGAACTAGGAAGAGAGACCAGTTTCAAAACCTGACGAGAGGTTCATAAAGGTTAGTTGCCATGTATAATTCAAAACTATAATAATAAAACTTTTCATACCATTTCATTAAAAATCTATTGTTCTGTCTTATACTTTATATAAATCTTTCACCTATCCATAGTTTTGTAATATTATGCACTAGTCATTCAAAAATACTGAATTATGCACATCTTCTAAGAACACATTTTATTTAACAACAAAACACACAAACATATTTGTTATTATCACCTCGAATCTTATCAGAAAGTCCCAAGAAATTGCCAAGCTCATAGTGGTAGGTAAGTTTTCCAAAATGTAATATTTGCTTCAAAAAACAAATTTTGTCTAGGCAATAAATTGTGTCTGTTGTATTCCTTGAAGTGACAAGCTCACTTCATTTACTTTTGAGAAAATGAGCAAATACCCAAGTTTACATAACTATAAATTTACCACTCTTTCAAATAAAAATGTTCCATGAAAAAAGTGACTACTTTGCTGTTTGAAAGGCAACTCCATCACACAAGTTCTTTTCCTCAAGACAAATATCATACTTTGAAATGCAGAAGTGTTTTATAGCATCCTTTCCATTTTGCCAAAGGAATATTAAAAAGACTTGTGAACAAGGTTCAAGATTAACAAAATTAATATTCCTGCTTATAAAGATCATCTTTAATGAAACTGGCATTTTTAAGGCAAACATATAGTTTACGTTTATAACTGAAGAGTATAATAATGAGTGCACTTTTGCCAGTATCTTGATTCATACCACAGCTGCTTTTGCACCATCAGTGCAAATGTCAACTAATGTTGACAACAGTTACACAGTAAATAAGAACTGAGTAGTATTATGAAATACTTTCAACCTGGAAAACTTCCTAAAACATTCCAAGATCTCCTCAAGAGTCCACAGACTATAATTTTAGAACTGCTGATCTGAATACACATACAAAATATTAAGAGAAAATATATCTCTAGGATAAAGAACTGGATAGTAGAAAGATAAAGATGGCAAGGAGCTTCATTTTTCCCTGTACATTCTTTCCATTTTGAAAATTTGGTACCTTCTTTTCTTTTAAAAAAACTTCTTTAAAAAATTAGAAATGTAAACTGATATCAAAAGTAAATAGACGGGCTGGGGATGTGGCTCAAGCGGTAGCGCGCTCGCCCGGCATGCGTGCGGCCCAGGTTCGATCCTCAGCACCACATACCAACAAAGATGTTGTGTCCACTGAAAACTGAAAAATAAATATTTAAAAAATTCTCTCTCTCTCTCTCTCTCTCTCTCTCTCTCTCTCTCTTTAAAAAAAAAAAAAGTAAATAGACAACAAAGCAAGATCCCAAGTGGAAAAAAAAAAAAAAGGAGGAGGAGGAAGCATACTACTAAGAAATATGTATGAAGGTAGGGGCTAAGGGTGGAGAGCTCACTGGTAGAGTGCATCCCTAGCATGTGAGGCCCTTCTGTTCAATTCCCAGCACTTCTGCCTCCCAAATAGAAATACAGTACGAGGTGCTAGGGATCAAACCCAGGGCCTAGGGCTATAGGCAAGTGCTGTACCACTGAGCTATATTCCCTGCCCCTAGAAAAATAGTTTTTAAAAGGCATGTTTCTACTCATGGAGAACTAGGGAATTAAAAGAATAATAGCATGGGGGGAACGATGTTTTTCATTTTAAGCCTTTTTTTAAAAATATCTTTTAATTGTTGATGTACCTTTATTATTTATTTATTTATATGTGGTGCTGAGGATCAAACTCAGTGCCTCACACATGACAGGCAAGTGCTCTGCCACTGAGCTACAGCCCCAGCCCCCATTTTAAGCCTTTTGATATGGACTTTTAAAACAATTTATGAATAGCAATTGATTCACTAATAAATTCAAAATATTACTTGGAATAAGCTGAGGGCAGTGGTGTATGCCTGTAATCCCAGCAACTCAGGAGTCTGACAGGAAGATCCAAGTTCAAGGCCAGCCTCAGCAACTTAGCAATGTCCTAAGCAACTCAGTGAGACCCTGTCTCTAAATAAAACATAGAAAAGGGCGGAGGATGTGGCCCAGTGGTAAAGCACAACTGGGTTAAATCCCCAGTTAAAAAAAAAATATTGCCATTATTTGTTTCATCTAGCTCATCCCTAGTTTTTTTGCACAAAAGTATTTTTAAACGAATACCAGACATTTACCATTTTTCTCCTTCATGCCTCCATTTCCATCTCTAAAAAAAAAAAAAAAAAGGGCATTTTCTTACAAAATATGATGTCATTAACAGCCTTATCAAAAATACACAATAACACCTTGATATCATCTAACACCACCAAGTGTTTCAAAACTGACTTTTTACAATTGGTTTGAGTCTGGATTTAAATAAGGCCAATTTATATCAGTTTGCTACACATAAAATAATTTTAATCTATTTATATTATCTACAATTATGAAAAGTCTAAAAGACAAACCAAGCAATTAATTTACACTTGAAAATTCTCCAGAATAATCCAATCTAATGTATCTGCTGTTTCTGTCATCTACAGCCCTCTTCCTCTAGACTGTCACTACAGCTGATTCTTTCCAGTCAAAAATCAAAATTATTACCCCTGAAAAATGGCCACCTTCACTACTCAATTCATAGTAGAACCCCACCTTCCATTCATTATTTATTTTGTGATCTTACTTTCTTCTTGGCACTTACCACCACCTGAAACTATTCTGTGTATTTTGTTTCTGCCCAAAAGAATGTCTACTCCATGAAGGCAGAGTGCCTTTCTACTGAAGACCAATGACAGTGCCTAGAATATGAGATACTGAATAAATACTGAGAGACTTAAAAGCATAGTATCTCAATTTAAAATGCAAATTCAGCAAAGCATTTGGGTTTAAACATTTGTAGCGCTCTTCATCTAATGGTATAAATTGAGTACCTGCAGCAACCTGGGCAAGCTGTTACCAAAAATCTATGGGATTTAAGAAAGAACAGAGGTGTCAGACACTCAAATGTAATTCTAGACTTTAAAACAATAATTACAGGTTTCTGAAAGAAAAATTATTCACAATGATCTAAAAACAGTTACCACTTAGAACAACAAACATAGCTTCATCATAGGTTTTACACATATGTAAAATATATACAGGCTGTCTCTCCCTCTAGAGATAGCCCACATTCTCCCTTGAAAGCATATTTCTTGCTTTACCCCAAAGGCCTTTCTCTCTTGAGATCACCTCCATTCTCCCTTGAATATGTATCAACTTTCCTAAATAAACCTCTATGACTGGGAGGGGTTAGATGGGGAGATAGATATTATTTCTTTCTGGTAATTTGATCATGATTAAATAACCCAAACACCTAAAATACAAGCCATTAAATTTGGGATCTAGAATAAACCAGAATTACCTGTCCTATACTTTTCAACAACTGAGAAAGCTATGAAGACCAAGAAAGCTTTAACAATAAACTCAAAAGATCCAATGTATAGCAAGCAAACCTAAATCTAAACTCTAGATCTCAAAAATGAATAAAAAATTCTGATTTCTGTCTCTAGTTCTATACTTTTTTTATTTTTTAGCTGTATATGGGCACAATATCTTATTTTATTTATTATTTTTATGTGGTGCTGAGGATTGAACCCAGTGTTTCACACATGCGAGGCAAGCACTCTACCACTGAGCTACCACCCCAGCCCTAGTTCTATACTTTCATAAGACAATGTCACTCCCAAAGTTAATGTCAACTTATAGCATATTTTAATTACTATCATTTTTTTGTGCTGTCATTTTTCTACCTATTGAAGTCCTAGCATAAGGTTGGGGGGGGTCAAAACAGGGGCACATATAAATATTTAAGTAAATCATGTTACCAAAATCAGTCTTTAACAAAAATAAAAGGAATGTCTAGCAATCTAAAGGATTTATAATTTCCTGAGTTTTTTTACTTCAGTTTTTATTTGAAAATAAAAATAACTTCTTAGGAGTATCCAAAATGACTATTTCTTTGCTTTACACTTAATCTTCTGTTTTCTTACTTTAAAGATCAATACAACTATGTTTCAGTTATGTGTAGAAATAGAGTACCAAAGTGAAATTAACATTTTTCACTGAAATGAGATTATTTTTACTATACCTTTCTTCAAACCAACTCTAAGCCAGGGTACAGTGGTGCACAAGTGTAGTCGGGGAGTCTGAAGTAGGATAGGTTGCACCCAGGAGTTCGATACCAGCCTGGGCAATACAGCAAGACCCCCAAAGCAAAAAAAAAAAAAAAAAGGAGGAAAAGAAAAAGAAAAAGAAATCAACTCTATTTCTAGTGAAACAACTAGAAACAAACAGGGACCAACACACACAGCAACCAAAAGGGAAAGAGACAGAAGGATCCACAAACATAAGCTAGTACCGCTGATAATCAAGGAGACTCTTCATAATTGTTTCTAAAATATTGTTCAGACCAATTCATGAACACCCTGGCTAATTCCTGACGAATACTGTAAATCATAAGTGTCAAACAAATGAGCAATAGATGATAAAGTCATTTGTTCAAGGTTAAATGGCAAGACTGATCAAAGTAAAATAATTCAAAGCTTAAATAAATTTAAATTATTTTCAGAATAAAAGGGCTTCCTTCTCATTTCTTTTGCCTCACAGATGTAACCAAAAATTATTGTTTAACTGTTATTCAACTGACATGAATATTTTTACTAAAAAAAACAAGGTAACAAACTATCAAACGGAGATCTTCACACACACAAAAAAAAAAAACTAAGTAAAACCAGTATTACGGAAAGAATTTCTATATATTTCTCAAAATCACATTCAAGCTTTTGCGAGCAATGACACACACACGTACACACACACAATAGGAAAGGAAAAGGAACCTTAGCTTATCTTTTTCTCAGTCTGTTCTTTTTGGTTGTAGAAATCCTTAAAATAAGAGAAAAATAAAACCAAATGAAATAAAGTTTGGATTATCAGGTTCAACATCTGTAAGAACTCCTACAAGGAAGTCTATGTCCGCTTGCACATTACTACTCAGAGTACTAAATTCATATTGCATATAAATCAAGAAACAGGAAAGCTTACAACAATACAATGGAGTCACCCCACACCACAAACATGAACAAATTAAATGAATACCTTACACTTCCTGGTATTTTTTTAAACGCTAAAACTTACACTTGCGTTAAGAAATATCTGTAAGGCGCTGCTATAACCTATTTAAGAACTATGGGGGCAAACCTTTACTGCTGCAGTACAGAACAAACATTCCCACTACGGCACTGCTACTGACTGATAAATTATTTTAGGCAATACTAGAAATATTTTTCTTTTTTTAATGACCAACAAACCAACTCCACACAAAATCTGACGCGTCTATCTCTCTGCTGTTCGGCTGACTACGTTTCCTTGATCATAGAAGAAGGCAACTCCCTAACCGTCAGGACTGACCTAGCGCCCTCCAAGTCCCCGGGTCCGGGTTACCTTCATCACTCCATTGTCAAATCGAACTCCCACGCCTCAGTCCTCAGCCCCCATCCCGAGACTAGCGAGAGGCGAACGGGGAAAGAAATCCCGTCGCCCCCAACCCAGCACTGTAGGCTGTAGGTGTGTCGGGAGGCAAAAGCTTTACCCAAACACAATTAAATCTTCTGCTAAGACGGGACCCTGAGTCACTACGGAGATAGCAGGCAGCGGCCGGTCGCCGACCCCAGTCTTCCGCGGCCGCAGCCCTTCCTCTTTCTCCCCTCCGGGCCGGCCCCTCCCCCGTTGCGCGCACGCGCGGCCTCAGCCGCTCCCCTCCCCCCTGTTTCCCTCACCTTAATCATTAGCCACCCTCTTCCCAGGGTCCGGGAAGCACAGATCCAGGAAGGAAGACAGGATAGGTATGGAGGGGAAGAGGATGCGTCGAGAGCCAGCGATCTGCGCCTCAGAACTCAGCCTGAGAGGCCCTTGTAGTCAAGAGCAGCGTCTGTCACCGCCACCAGAACTGTACGTGCGGCAGCGTCTGGACTCGGCCCAGGCTAACCCAGCTTGGGTTCCGAGTGCTTAATGTGATCCCACAGGAACTCCCTCTCCGAAACTACGGGTGTTTCTATGTTGCGCACACAGAACACCTCGCCACCATCACCGTCGCCGATGCCGCTCTCCTACCCTGCTGCCGCCGCCGCCTAACCAATCTCTCTCCTACAGGGCGAGCGCGACACTTGGGGGCCTTTACGACAGTTCGGAAAGCAACAGCGCACCAGCCTTCACGCCTCCATTAACAGCTGTTTCTTTCTGCGCTTGCTCAGATTGTTTCTGACGGCCACGCCCCCTTTCCTCGGCCCTGCCCCTTTGTAGTCGTTTTATCAATCTGTTGAAACCCACCGGTGTTACAAAGCTCATTATTTTATTTTCTTAAACGATTATGCGTTCAGTATTTCACCATAATTTTGACTGTATCTTGGTTAAGTTTTTCCTAACTAAAAATTACAACTACAAAATTAACTAACGTACACTTACAACAAAAACATGGTTTAATGTCTTTCACAATGAATGAAACCCAAATCATCATTACGCGCTAATGACATGAAGATCACATCTCAGTGTTGTGAATTTGCTTCCGAAATTGGGTTAAAGGTGGTAATAAATATCCTGGGAACTCTGGCTGTACAGTCCTAGGAGGCTTCTTAATTATATTATGAAAATCAGTTAAATAGCAAACGTTTCGTTATGTCCACCAGGACGTTGTAGGGACAGTACATATATTCTGACATAAGTCAGACAGCCTTCCCTTCAAAAATTCAGTAATATCCCTTAGCAGCTGTCTGATTTATTAAACTTTCATAAATCTCCAATAAATCGGGATAACATTATTTGCCTCAAAATGTTCTTATCTCATGTAACAATTTATATAATGCTCCAAACATTGCTTATCAATTTCACATTCCATAAACATTAATTCTCTCCTTTTGCATCAGCTTATATTCCTCAGTACTCTTCTGTTCACTTATGTTCTCCATATTATTCAATGAAGAAAATATTTTAAATTTATAAACAAGGGGAAACTGGAAGCACATTGGACCAGGATTTTCCTCAATCCTCTTGTGGTCTCACTCTAAATATCATATTTCACCTGTATCATCTATTTTCATGATTTTAACTGCTAGAGCCTAATGACCTCTCAAGCCTTATTTCCAATTCTAGCCTTTTTTCATAAAGTTCTTGACTTGTGTCCTCAATAAGATAAAGACACTACCCACAAACTAAGAAGTGCCTTAAGTGAAAAGTATATTCAATTACAAAAGGTACACTACAAGAATTGTGAAATTTTTAATGCCATTTAATATTGATTACATCTTGAAATAATATTTGGAATGTATTGAGTTAAATTAGTTTTCTCAAGATGGGATTATTCCTCCCCACTCCCCAGGGGACGTTTAATAACATTTGGCCATATTTTTGATTGCCACAACTCAAGGATGATGGGGTAGCTATGAACATCAATTTGATAAAGGCCAGATATGCTGCAAAACATTCTACCCTTACATGATAAGCCTCCACGACAAAGAATTCCCTGGCCCAAAATGCTAATAGTAGAGTTGAAAGCCTGGATTAAATAAAAAAATATTGTCAAAATTAATTTCATTTGGTTTTTTAAAACAATATGGCTACTAGAAGATTAATCATATTTGTAGCTCACCTTATATATCTATTGAGCTTAGCCATTTCTAATACTTCCTACCCATAAGTATATGGATATGAATAAATATAGATTTATTGCATTTATATCCTATCCTATCTTAAACTTATTCTTTCCTGTCTCAGTCAATAGTTTGGTTATCCAAACTAGAAATCCAAAAGTATATGGATATGAATAAATATAGATTTATTGCATTTACATCCTATCCTATCTTAAACTTATTCTTTCCTGTCTCAGTCAATAGTTTGGTTATCCAAGCTAGAACTCCAAAAGTAGGAATCCAAAAGTCTTTCCTGCTTCCTACCTCTAATCAATCAATAAAACCCTTCCAATTTTGCCTCTGAAATACATCAAATCCCTCTGTTCCTCCACATATTCTTCATCCATCCGGGCCTTTTAGTATCTTTAATGTTTATTTGTTCAGTAAACATTTATCAAGCACTTACTGTGTTAGACATTATGTGAGACCCAGAAAGTACTAAATATAGTATAGCCACCCTACTTCCAGTGTTTTTACAAAATCCAGAAAGTAAATCCATTATTTACACTATAATGTGGAAGGGTTAAGATGATGTGGTAGTTCTTTCTCAGAGAACACAAAGATGGGACACTATAGACAAATCTACAGGAAGTGATGTTTGAACTAAATTTTCCATCATGAGAGAGGGCAGTTAAATAAAATCAAAAGAAAAATAATATTCTAGGCAGAAAGATCAATATATGCTAAGATATGATCTTCTGTATCTGAAAAAGCATGAATGAAATTATCTATGAAAATCTACTGAATGTGTCATATGTGGAAAAATCAAGAAATGAGGGAAGAAAATCAGATATAAATAGATCAAGTAAGACTTTTTTTGGCTTAGGGTAAGAAGTTAACTTTTTTTACTTAAAACTATGAAAAGTCATTAAAGAAATGAATCAGCAATAACAATCAAATATGACTATTACAGATGCCATTATATAAGCAGAATAGGCGGGTCAGAGCCAGGCAAGAATAGTGGAGGGAGACCAAATGAATGATAGATAAAAATTTTGAGGATTGTAGAAAGGATAATGAGAAGAAACAGAAAGATACAAAAAATAGGAATACTGGATGACTAATTGTATATACGGAGAAGGAGAAAGAATGTCAGAGACGGCTTCCAGATTTAGGATGACAGGTAAATAGTGGAGTGGTGATGCCATTCAAGAAAAAGACTGTATGGCAAAACTCAACTTGTGGGGTTCATGGGACTTTAGGTTGGAGATGAGACCTGTCTTTTTTGGACAAGTATAATTTGATTTTCCCAAAGTGGAGATTCCAGCAGGTTGTTGGACATATGGGTCTGGAGGTCAAGAGGGAGCACTGGATTAAAGCTAGAGATTTAGACTCCTTTACCTTACATGTGATAATTAAAGCAATAATTTTTATGAGGTCATCCAAAGTATAGTAAAAGGAGACAGTTACCCAGAGAAGTCTTATATTTTATAGGTTTAGAATGAAAATAAGTTCCAGGAGGAGATGGATGATGGGCCAGAACAAGAGGGAAAAAAAAATAACAACAAAGAGATACAGAAAATAAGTCAAAGGGGGAAAGAGTTTCAACAGTGAATTGGGTAACCAAACACTCATGAAATATCTGTTAATTTATCAATAAGGATATGTGTAAACAAGAGCACATTCATTGTCTTAAATATTTTAAAACAGGGTTTCTCAGCTAGGGGTGATTTTGATTCCCAGGGATTGTTTGACAAACTGGAGATATTTTTAGTTATCACAACCAAGGAAATGCTGCTGATATCTAAAGGAATGTGCTAAATATTCCACAATGCATATAACAGTGCCCACAACAAAGAATCAGCTGGACCAAAATGTCAGTAATATCTCAGTTGAGAAAGTCCTAGTATAGAAAGAAATAAACAGTGTAGTCAGTCAAGGACTAGTACCATTCTGTGCAATTGGTAGTAAATTAAAAAGGGGGACATACCTAGGAGAACTTTGAGTCAAGAAGAGTGATACTTAAATCCTCTTGTCATGTTAAAGTGAAAGAATGAGTAGAAGAAGAGAGGTAAATATAGGGATGCTCACTGTAGAAAAATTCCTATAGGAGAAGAGGAAATGAGATTCAAAGATCATATGGAAGAATTTGCCTTGGATAGTAGAAGAGCTAGTGAATATGAAGGAAGAAGTGGTTGTACAAATTAGATTTGTTAGCTTCAGGTATGGTATCAGTGGGGAAGAAATCAAGAGTTTACTCCCTTAATGATCTTGATTTCCTCTGAAACATGAGATAGGACCATCTACCTAGAGAGAAGGTTTGTTAATAACTCAGCAGAGAATGATAAAAAATTACAATAGTTATTGACATAATGGCAGGCAAAACAACAAATATAAGGCAGTAGATCCAGAGCAGAAAAGGGGTGGATTGAGATTGCAAGGGGGTGGGAGATAGCAATCACATATAATTGTTTCCTGATTGCTATGCTTCTTTTGGTCACACCACCATTAATTCAAACTTAAACCACTGTGAGGGTGTGGCAGAAACTGAGACACCAAATTGTTTATCATTCAATGACCCTCCATCACCTTCAGGTTAAAGTCCTAAATCCTCAGTTTAGCAAATAAACTATTTCAAAATCCAGAATATTCCAGGGTCATTTCATACCACCTCTTCCCACCATCCTGCCCCTGCCCTGCTTAGACTTCAGTGGACTTCTCAAACTCTTACTTGTCTAATTTTTTTAAAGTATTATTCCAATACAACCCTTGGATTTGCCCTTGGAAGCTAACAAACCAAATTCTGTTTGTACAATCCCTTCTTACCTATTTCAGAAGAAGGGATATCTCTTCTATTCAAAGCTAATTTTTTCATCTGAACTTTCAATCTCAATGCTCACTCAGGTAAGCCTACTTTTATTTCCATTATCTTTTACCTTTCTTTTTCTATTGGATATTTTCCTTCAACATACCAAGAGGATTCAAGTTTCACCCTCTCCTGCTAGAAATGTGTCTCTTTTTTTTCCATTGCTCTGCCTTTGCACCTACTGTCCCTTTTGTCTCAAAATACCTTCCCCTTTCCTTCACATTCCACCCATGCTTAAAAAGTTTTTTGTTGTTGTTGTTGTTTTGTTTTTGGTACTAGTGATTTGAACCCAAGCTCCCCTCCCCCAGGCAAGGAAAGTGCTCCAAGCTACAGCCTCAGCCCTGCTTAATAAACTTACCCATTCTTCTAAGTCTTCCCAGAGGCATTTCCTTGCCTCTTTCCCCCTTCCTGAAATAATTACTTCCATTTCTGTACACTTCTCTTCAATATATGTGTACACTTCTACTATAAGTATTATACTTATTTACATACACACCTGTCTCTTCCAAAGCATTAAAATCAAAGAAAATATCTTTATCTATTTGGTAGAAAAATAGCATTCAATAAATATTTATTGAACCGTACTGAAGTAGATTGGGGTTCCATTCTCAATTTTGCCACTAAGAAACCACAAATTCGCCAGCCATGGTGGCTGTAATCCCAGCAGCTCAGGAGGTTAAGGCAGGAGAACTACAAGTTCAAAGCCAGCCTCATCAACTTTGAGGTACAAAGCAACTTAATGAGGCCTTGTCTCTAAATAAAATACAAAATAGGGCTGGGGATGTGGCTCAGTGGTCAAGTGCCCTTGATTTCAATCCCTGGTACCCTCCCCCCAGTCCCCCCCAAAAAAAGAAACTACAATTTTTTATTTATTTTTTATTTTTGGTACCTAGATATTTAGGACCTTGATTTTGCTGAGGCTGGCTTTGAATTTGTGATCCCCCTGCCTCAGCCTCCTGAACCACTGGGATTATAGGCAGTGCCACCACACCCATCAACAAATTCTTAATCTTAATACAATCACTTGAAATCTCTGAAAATTAACTTTAGTTACTTGTGGAAAGTTCAGGATTATTCAAATATACTCAAGGCAAATTCTGCTTTCCTGAAACTGCAGTAAAATAATGATTACTAAATTGGCCTGCATACATGGGCCAGCAGTGTCTAACTATCTGCCAAGCAGGGATCTGAGAAGTTATATCTAAAAATGAAATACTGAACTGAATTAATGAATCACCTAAAATAAATAGGAAAAAAAGAAAACTTCTACAAATTATCAAAGTCAGAAGGAAAGACTGGGATGCACACAATCCATTGCATATTTCACAACTGCATAAACTTTGCAATAGAGTAATTAATTGTGCAGTCAGCTTTGTGAAAAAAGGAAGCAAATTGAAGAAAACCAAGCAAAGTTTGAAGATTTAATGCAATGAGAGAGGGAAATACTCATTGAAAGTATTTACTAAACTATTTCCTCTGCTTTGGAAAGAATTAAAAGGATTCTCAGAGATGTACTAGTGAGAACACTTAGCAATTCACATTTTGCTTTCTTATTGATGTACAAAGATATCACTGAAAATTGAAACTGAAATAATTCAATCAATTCCATAACTGTTCATTTGGTTAATGTAGCTAAGCTCCTTGTTAAAATTTTGTTTATATATAAATGTGATTTCAGTTTACATTACTGTAAACAGAGATGATGTTTAGCTTATGAACTATGTATAGTACCATATAATCTTTATTGTACAAAGAGGGAGAGACAGAGGGAAAAGGTAGTCAATAGCCTTTATTTCTTTTAAACTGTTTCAAAGTCAGTGGAATCATAGATTTGAAAAATGTGAGGAGCTATTTGGTATGAGGATAATTTCAATATACAATTTTGATGAATATTTATCAAACTGTATGATTCTCTAATTTATTTGGAATGCAACCTTCAAAATATATTTAAATTATCAATGTGCTATCTGTGGGGCTCAGTTCCTGAATAACTGAGGTAACAAATTATGGTCTAATGAGGGGCACAGAATTCCTGGAATTTTGCAGATGACCATTTGAAATCTTAGGTATCCTAAAATGTTTCTGGTTATTAGGTCAAGTTATGGGCATGTTTGAGGTCATCTAATTCTATGAAAGTATATTTTAAAAATAAAACTAGGGGGCTGGGGTTGTGGCTCAGTGGCAGAGAGCTTGCCTTGCACGCATGAGGCACTGGGTTCGATCCTCAGCACCACATAAAACCAACAAATAAAAATAAAGGTATTATATGTCCATCTACAAGTTGTTTATTTAAAATAATAATAATTGGAGCTAGGGTTGTGGCTCAGCGGTAGAGTACTCACCTAGCATGTGTGAGGCCCTGGGTTCGATCCTCAGCACCACATACAAATAAATAAATAAAGGTATTTTGTCCGACTACAAATAAAAAATAAATATTTAAAAAAAAAATAAAATAATAATAATAAAACTAGAAAGATGAAAGAGAAAGACATCATCAACCATTGGCGATATATGGCTAGAATCACAATTGAGGAGTACCAACTGAGAAATCACTCAGAAAATAACTTATTGTTAATCACAGACTTACCATTGAAATTTTACATTATTGCTTTAATTCTTCTGGAATGATTTCACAATACTATTTTTGAAATTCATAATTTCTGAAGTGTTCAGCTTTGTTAGCAACAAGGAAAAAATCCACAAGTTTCTGATTGTTAAAAAGTTAAACTGGATAGCCTCTCCAAAGTCCTTTATAGTTCTAAAATTTTGTTTTGCTTGAGAATTAATTAAGTTATGTGGAAATTGGAAGTATTCTAATATCAAGTGTGATTTATATACTGCTTGACTTTTTGCAAATTCAAAATAGGAAGTAAATATGCTTCTGTGTATTTGCTTTTCATTATTTATAGGTCATGCAGAATTTTCTAGAAACATTAAGAGTTTCACTCAGCTGCCTTAGTATTAATTTAATTGCATAAAGTGTATCTTGTCTGTGATTTGGGGTTACAGGATTGCAGAGACTGTGCTTTGTTTAAAAATTATTAGTAGCTTTAAAAGACTAATATATTTGGAAAGCATTCAGAAATAACCACATAGAAGAAGAAAGAAGAGAATGAAATGAAACTGCCCCATGTACTAAAAGCAGATTTTTTACTTGACAACTTGGATCTGAATGCCATTAGTACTCTGGGATCCTGATAAGAGTTAAAATATTTTTAACTTTTGATAAGAGCATTAAGTCACTATTATGCTAATGTTTTAGAAATTTGGAAAGATAATTTGGAGGTTGTAATTAGTTTTTAATCAATTTAAATTATTTGAGATTTTAGTTGATTTTTTTTTTTTTTTTTTTTTTTGTACTGGGGGCTGAACCCAGAGTGCTTTCACACTGAGCTACATCCCTAGCCATTTTTATTTTTTTCTTTTAGTACTGGGGATTGAATTGAGGGGCACTCGACCACTGAGACACATCCCCAGCCCTATTTTGTATTTTATTTAGAGACAGGGTTCTCACTGAATTGCTTAGTGTCTCACTTTTGCTGAGGCTGGCTTTGAACTCTTGATCCTCCTGCCTCAGCCTCCCAAGCCACTGGGATTACAGGCATGCACCACCATGCCCGGCCCCAGCCCTTTTTAAATTTTATTTTGAGAATGGGTCTCACTAAATTGCTGAGGTTGGTCTTGAACTTTCTATCTTCCTGCCTCAGTCTCCCAAAATGCTGGGGTTATAGGTGTGTACCACCTCATTTGGCTTTCTTGACTTTTAATCAACTGATTAAAGTTAATGACCAAACTCTGAAAACTTATTTATATGAATCATACAGATAATAAAAGCTTTCCACTCTGAACCCTTCAAACGCTAATTTAGGATTGGGTTAAATTAGGAAAGAGTGCCACCTACTGAATCAAAATTTCTTAAACATCTCAACATTAAGTTGATTTTGCAGAATATGTAAAAAGAGCTGAGATTTAGGGATTTTTTTCTTTAAAAAATGTACATTTAAGAGGATTTCCATACAGAAAATATTTTTACTAAATTTCCCCTTCATTAAAAGATGAGGCTAGCCACATGTGTTTATCATTACCAACATCACCTTGAAGATAACAAAGGGATTAAAAAGGTACAAACCCAAAACAACAAGAAAATGGGAGGTCATATTTGCAAGCAATTTATTCCATCAAATGTCTGAAAAATAGAAATCAGAGAAGGTGTGACTATTTAGCTGAGTGACAAAGAGCTATACCATAACCTATTGTCAGATTAGGCTGCATCAACAAGCAAGTGACTCTGCCTTGCAGAATCAAGAGAGGATAGGAACTCAGGCCAAAGGCAAGGGAGGCAAAAAAGTGAAATAAAAAGAGAGCAATTGTAAGTCTCTCTGGGACAGATCTCTCCACCTTCCTCTCTGCCTCTCTTTAGGCATCTAGAAGGTCTTTCAAGTCCTAGGATAAAAACAGGGGCAGAGAGTTTGTTCTGCAAAGAAACAGACTGAACTAGTTGAGAACTAGAGTAGCTGGTGTGACAAGCTGCAATGAGTATTTCCCATTCTAACACTAATAGGCCCCACCTGCCCATACCTGCCTGGCAGTGGGCAGCGCCCTTTTACTCAACTTAACGCTCAGTTTTTATATTACAGCATTTGTAAATATTTATTGACAACCAAGAAATGCCAAATATTTGAGGAAAACCTGTAACATATGAAGGACCAAGATAAACATTTTTAAATTATTATAAAGAATGAAGATATCATCAAATAGGGGGGAAATATTTTTAACCTCATATATTCAGAAACTAAAATTGATACTGCATTCTTATATCAGGGAAATGATATTATAAAAAAGCAAGAAAGAGTGCTTAAAAATTTAAATTATGTTTTATGAAATTAAAATTCAATAGAAAGGCTGAAAAAAAATAAATCAAAATATAGTTAGCAAACTCTTGTCCAAGAAAAGGAATATGAAAATAAAGGAGTATGAAAGATCTTATCTCAAATAAATGAGTTAGCAACATTTAACACATATACCTATACTCTCACCACTTATATTTTTGTCAAATATTGTGATTCTATAACATTTTTTAGACAGTCTCTGTATTTAATATTTAGTAGTCAACGGACGTTTATTTATTTGTATGCAGGGTTGAAAATCGAACCTAGTGCCTCATACATGCTAGGCAAGCACTCTACCACTGAGCTACAACCCAGGCCTATAACATTTAAATCTCACAAAACATTATTATGTTGCATACCCCTCTGTTTTCACAGTCAATGTGATTTAGATTTGTTCTCATCATAATTATCACTTTCTTTGGTCTTCGTGACTTTCTGCACCTCTTATCTTTCTTGCAAGATTATTAATTTTTTTACATGATGAACAACTTCCAGAATATCATTTGGTAGTTACCTATTGTTGGAAATATCTCACTTTGATTTTTCTTGAAACTTAAGGATTGGCTCTCACTACTGAAGTATTTCTAGAGTGGCAGTATTTCCCTGTACTCCTTGAAGGTGTAAGTCACAGTCTGTTGAAGCCTCTGCCATCACTGAGAAGCCTATTTTAAGTTTAACTGTAGCTTCTTCAAAGTTAACCTTTTTTCTGGTTATCTTAGACTTTGCTCTTTGTCTTGATCTACTAAAGCTTTACTTTGATGTATTTATTTTATTTTTATTCTGCATGGGCTTTATAGCAAAATAAATATATTATTCTTTTTTAATATTTATTTTTTAGTTGTAGTTGGACGCAATACCTTTATTTGTTTTTATGTGGTGCTGAGGATCGAACCCAGGGCCTCACGCTTGCTAGGCGAGCGGGCTACCACTGAGCCACAATGCCAGCCCATAAATATATCATTTTTGAATCAATGGACTATCAGACATTATATCTTCAAAATATTGTCTCAGATCCATTCTTTTTTCCATAACATTTCAATTAAACATGTTAGACCTTCTTATTGTATCTAGTATATCTCTTACCCTTATATACTATATAACGTTTTGGGGGGATGGGAATTGAACCTGGGGCCTCATACATGCTAGCCAAGCACCCTGAGCTACCACTCTACCTAGTCTTTATATTATCTATTATTAAATTATTCTTTGCTTCATTCTGGATAGTTTTTCCTGAATTTTATATTATTTTAGCCACCCAATTTTCTCTGTTGTGACTAATCTATTGATCCCATTTTTTAAAATCCAATGTTTCATCACTTTTGAACTTTCTTTTTTTCCCTCAAATCTACAGTGCTTTTTAATTTTTATAGTTCACAGTCCTCTGCTGCAATTTGCAAGCTTGATTCTGTCCCTTGAACACAGGTATCACAATTGTTTTATACAGTTTGTGTCTGACAATTCCAATTTCTGAAGTCCTTGTGAGTCTTTTATATGTTTTTGCTGCTAATTCTGACTCACGGGCTTCTTGTCTCCTTGTGAGCCTCTTTATCTTTGAGTTCAGGACATAGTGCTTGAAATTACTTTATAGACATCATTTGAGAGCTGTCATGATGTTAACTTCCTCCAGAGAAGACTGATTTGTATCTGCTAGTGTAACAGGGATTCACTGATGCTTTGACTATACCCCTTGTACCTCTGAAACTTACATGGGTTTTTTTTTTTTTCCTTTTTCCCAATCTTCTTTTCCCTAAACTTCTCCTTCCTGATCTTCTTTTCTCTAAACTTCTCCTTTCTGATCTCCTCCCTAATCTTGCTTTCTCTAAATCACCTTTATAAAAGCCCCCTGTTTCTACAGACAGGCAGAATCACAACCTTTGGGACAGGAGTCCCTGTGTTTCTTCTTTGCTAGCAAAGCAAAAAACCTTCTTTTTCCTTTTTCTCAAGATCTTGTCTTTGTTACTGGATTGGCGTTGAGGACAAGGACAGGGCTTTTGGTTACACCAGGTGCTCAAATTTGTTAGCAGAGCAGGAGTGGACTCTAATTTTCTGCACCATCACCTGGTGTGAGAGAAGACTGCAATCCATATCCTTTCAGATGATAGAACTTCAAGGCATGTCCAAAGTTGGGAGGTAGGTGGCCATCCTTGGGGGCTAATCCTCATATTCCAAAATCCTAGTTCCTTCAGCCCAGCAAGACTTCTAAAAGTGCAGTTTAGTTTATCATTTGTCTCCCCAGGATTGGTACATGTTTCCTTTTTTTTTTAATATTTGTTTTTTAGTTGTAGTTGGACACAATACCTTTATTTCACTTATTTATTTTTATGTGGTGCTGAGGATCGAACCTAGGGACTTGCACATTGTGAAGCGAGCACTCTACCGCTGAGCCACAACCCCAGCCTGGTACATGTTTCTTAATGGCTCATCTCTGGGGCCCAGTCCTATACCATATCTTGTCTTGACATTCTCCCCTAAATTACAAGCTGTTTCATGATTTTTTGATTTATAGATAATTTTGATTTCGTTAGTTATCTTCAATAAAAATGTAGCCATGAATTATTTAGACCATCATAATTTAATTCTAGATGTACTGCCTTCAAGGTTTAGACTTAGGGTCCCCCTTTTAGTACTCACTCCTTTAGTTGTCTCTCCCTAAGTCATTTTATATGCTACTTCACAAATATGTTGATATCTCAAAGTTTTATATTTTTGCACAAATCTTTCTTTGCACCAGACATATATGTTCAATTGCCTAGTCTACATTTCCATTTAATGACTCATAAGAACCCTAAGCCCAAGATGTACAGAATAATATTTTTACCTATGTGTCAATGATTTTACAGGTATTATTCATTCAATTACTGTGATCCTTAAAATCAATGTTATCTCCAAAGTTTTAGTTTGTATTTCTCTGATCCCTAATATATTTTGTCAAATATTGTGATTCTATAATATTTAAATCCTACAATTCATTATTATTATGTTGCATACCTCCATATTGTTACAGTCAATCTGAGTTAGATTTGTTCCCATAATTATCACTTTCTTTGGTCTTCATGACTTTCTGCACCTTCAAACTTTCTTGCAAGGTGATTTCATTTTTACATAATGAACAATCTGTTGTTCATCATGTTACCTATCATGTTACATATAATTTGGTAGTGACCTGTTGTTGGCAATATCTCTCTTTGATTTTCCTTGAAAATGTATAGGTTTTCATAGCATCTCCAGAGCTCACACAATGCTGTATATATTTCTTTTTCCATCAGCTGGAATGGGAAAACATCAGAACACGTGAGTGCATAGAGTCAAGTCCTTGAAGGAGTTCAGGATGAACATAATTAAAATGTTCTGCAAATTAAAGGACAATATAAGAGAGCAAATTTAGGTAGTAAAAGATCATTTCGATAAAGAGCTACACAAATACAGGAAGCAAAGGATTACTTCAATAAGGAGATAGAGATTCTAAACAACAACAACAACAAAAAAAAAAAAAAAAACCAGAAATCCTGAAATGAAAGAAACAATAAACAAAATGAAAAATTCAATAGAAAGCATCACCAACAGATTAAATCACTTGGAAGACAGAACCTTAGACAATAAAGATAAAATATACAATCTTGAAAATAAAGTTGACCACACAGTGAAGATGGTAAGAAACCAGTAGCAGAACATTCAAGAATTATGGTTTAGGGCTGGGTTGTGGCTCAGCAGTAGAGCACTCACCATCTCACACGTATTAGACCCTAGGTTCAATCCTCAGTACCACATAAAAATAAATAAGTGAAATAAAGATATTGTGTCCAACTACAACTAAAAAATAAATATTTTTTTAAAAAAGAATTATGGCTTAACATGAAAAGATTGAATATAAGAATTATTGGGATAGAGGAAGGCAAAGAGTTATAAACCAAATTAATGAACAATCTATTCAATGAAATAATATCAGAAAATTTTCCAAACATGAAGAATAAATTGTAAAATCAAATAAAAAAGGCTTACAGGACACCAAATGTACAAAATCACAACAGATCTATACCAAGGCACATTATAATGAAAATGCCTAGCATATAAAATAAGGACAGAATTTTAAAAGCCACCAAGGGAAAGGAATCAGATTATATACAAAGGGAAACCAATTATGATCTCTGTAGATTTCTCAACCCAGACCCCCAAAGCTCTGAAATAAAATGGATGCCAACCAAGAATTTTATATCCAGCAAAATTAAGCTTTAGATTTGATGACAAAATAAAAACCTTCCATGATAAACAAAAGTTAAAAGAATTTACAACTAGAAAGCCTGAACTATAGAACATCCTCAGCAAAATATTCCATGGGGAGGAAACCAAAAACAACAATGAAAATTAGCAAAGGAAGATATTACACTAAAGAAAAAAACAATCAAAGGAGAAACCAAGTCAATTTAAAAACCAAAAATAAATGAAAATGACTGGGAATACAATAATGTCTCAGTAATAACCCTAAATGTTAATGGCCTAAACTCATCAATCAAAAGACACAGATTGGCAGATTGGATTAAAAAAAAAAAAAGACCCAACAATACGCCACCTTCAAGAGACTCATAGGAAATGACATCCATAGACTGAAGGTGAAAGATTGGGAAAAAAACATACCACTCATATGGACTGGGTAAGCAAGCAGGGGTTTCCATCCTCATATCAAATAAAGTAGACTTCAAGTCAAAAGGAATAAAGAAGGATATTTCATACTGCTTAAGGGAACCACACATCAACAAGACATAACAATTATAAATATATATGCCCCAAACAAAGGGGCATCTACATTCATCAAACTCTTCTCAATTTCAAGAGTCAAACTGACGACAACACAATAATACTAGGTAACTTTAACACACCTCTTTCACCACTGGATAGATCTTTTAAACAAAAGCTAAACAAAGAAACTACAGAATTCAATAATACAATCAATAACTTAGACTTAACTGTATACATAAAATATTTCATCTTTCAACAAGCAAATACCCTTTCTTCTCAGAAGCACATGGATCCTTCTCTAAAACAGACCATATATATGCCATAAAGCAACTCTTAGCAAACACAAAAAAGTAGAGATACTACCCTGCATTCTATCAGATCATAATGGAATGAAATTAGAAATCAATGATAAAATTAAAAATAGAAGCTACTCCAACACCTGGAGACTAAATAATGTGCTATTAAATGAACAATGGGTTGCAAAAGACACCAAAGAGGATATTAAAAAATTCTTACAGATAAATAAGAATAATGATACAACATATCAAAACTTCTGGGCACTATGAAGACTGTACTAAGAGGAAAGTTCATGGAGTTTATTCCTTCAAAGAAGAAAAAGTCAAATAAATGACCTAAAGCCCTAGAAAAAGAAGGACAAATCAACAACAAAAGTAAAAGATAGGAAATAATTAAAATCAGAGTTGAAATCAGTGAAATTGAAACAAAAGAAACAATTGGAAAAATTGACAAAACGAAAAGTTGGTTCTTTGAAAAATAAATAAAATTGATAAACCCTTATCCATGACAAAAGAGATGGAGAGAGAAAACTCCAACTACTAAAACCCATGATGAGAAAGAAAATATCATGACAGACACTACAGAAATACAGAAGATAATTAGAAATTATTTTGAAAATCTGTACTCTAATAAAATAGAAAATATCAAAGGCATTGCCAAATCTCTAGAGTCATATGATTTACCCAGACTGAATCAGAACAGTACACACAAGTTAAACAGATCAATTTTAATAATGAAATAGAAGACATCATCAAAAGCCTACCAAAAAGAAAAGCTCAGAACCAGATGGATTTACAGCTGAATTCTACAAGACCTTCAAAGAAGAAAACCAACACTCCTCAAATTATTCCTTGAAATAAATAAAGAGGAAACACTTCCAAACTCATTCTATGAGGCCAATATCACCTGGTTCCCAAACCAGACAAAGACACATCAAAGAAAAAAAACTTCAGACCAATATCTCTAATGAACATAGATGCAAAAATTCTCAGTAAAATTCTGGCAAATCAAATACAAAAAAACATATTAAAAATATAGTACACCATGATCAAGTGGGGTTTGTTTAATCCCAGGGATGTAAGGTTGGTTCAACATACAGAAATCAATAAATGTAATTCATCACATCAATAGACTTAAAGGTAAGAATCATATGATCATCTCAATAGATGCAGGAAAAAAGCATCTATCTCAATAGATGCAAAAAAGATACAGCACCCCTTCACGTTTAAAACACTAGAAAAACTAGGTATAGCCAGGCACGGAAGTGCTTGCCTCTAATCCCAGTGGCTCAGGAAGCTAAGACAGGAGGACCATGAGTTCAAAACCAGCCTCAGCAATGGCAAGGCACTAAGCAACTCAGTGAGACCCTGTCTCTAAATAAAATACAAAATAGGGCTGGGATGTGGCTCAGTGGTTAAGTATCCCCGAGTTCAAACCCCAGTACCCCCGCCAAAAAAAATTAGGGATAATAGAAACATATCTCAACATTATAAAAGCTATATATATTAAGACCAAGGTCAACATCTTTCTAAATGGGAGAAAAGTTGAAAGCATTCCCTCTAAAAACTGGAACACAACAGGGATGCCCTCTTTCACCACTCTTACTTAACACAGTCTTTGAAAATCTGGCCAGAGCAATTAGACAGATAAAAGAAATTAAAGGGATATGGATAGGAAAAGAAGAACTCAAACTATCACTATTTGCCAACAACATGAATCTATACTTAGAAGATCTGAAAAATTCTATCAGAAAACTTCTAGAACTAATAAATGAATTCAGCAAAGTAGCAGGATATAAAACCAATACCCATAAATCAAATGCATTTCTGTATATCAGTAATAAATCCTCTGATAGAGAAACTAGGAAAACAACCCCATTTACAATAGCCTCAAAAAATATATAAAGTACTTGGGAATCAACAAAAGAATCAACAAAAGAGGTGAAAGACCTCTTCAATGAAAACTACAGAACATTAAAAAAAGAAATTAAAGAAGACCTTAGAAGATAGAAAGATCTACCTTGTTCTTGGATAGGCAGAATTAATATTGTGTCAAGATAACCATTTAAATTCAATTTAAATGCAATTCCAATCAAAATCCCAATGATATGCCTTATAGAAATAGAAATAGCAATCATGAAATTCATCTGAAAACATTAGACTCAGCCAAAGCAATCCTTAGCAAGAAGAGTGAAGCAGGTGGCATCACAATACCAGACCTTAAACTATACTGCAGAGCAACAATAACAAAAATAGCATGGTATTGGCAGCAACATAGACTGGTAGACCAATGGCACAGAATAGAGGACACAGAGACAAACCCACATAAATACAGTTATCTCATACTAGACAAAGGTGCCAAAAACATACATTGGAGAAAAAAATAGCCTCTTCAACAAATGGTGCTGGGAAAACTAGAAATCCATATGCAGCAAAATGAAATTAAGCCCCTATCTCTCATCATGCACAAAACTCAACTCAAAGTGGATCAAGGACTAGGAATTAGACCAGAAACCCTACACCTAATTGAAGAAAAAGTAGGCCTAAATCTTCATCATGTCAGACTAGGCCCCAACTTCCTTAACAAGACTCCTATAGTGAAAGAAATAAAATCAAGAATGAATAAATGGGACGGATTCAAACTGAAAAGCTTCTTCTCAGCAAAAAAAAAAAAAAAAATCACTAAGGTGAATAGAGAGCCTACAGAAGGGAGCAAATTTTTACCACTTGCATATCAGATAGAGCACTAATCTCCAGGATATATAAGGTACTCAAAAAACTTAACACCAAAACAACAAATAACCCAGTCAATAAATGGGCTAAGGTACTGAATAGACACTTCTCAGAAGAAATACAATTGATTGACAAATATGTAAAAACCTGTTCAACATCTTTAGCAATTAGAGAAATCAAATCAAAACTACTCTTAAGATTTCATCTCACTCCAGTCAGAATGGCAATTATTAAGAATATAAGCAACAATAAGTGTTGGTGAGGATGTGAGGAAAAAGGCACATTCTTACATTGCTGGTGGGACTGCAAACTGTTGCAAACAATTTGGAAAGCAGTATGGGATTCTTTAGAAAACTTGGATGGAACCACCATTTGACCCAGGTATCCCATTCCTAGGTTTATACCCAAAGGACTTAAAAACAGCACACTACAGTGACACAGCCACATCAATGTTTATAGCTAAACTGTAGAATCAACCTAGATGCCCTTCAATACATGAATGGATAAAGAAACTGTGGTATTAATCAACTTGATCTATGTCCAATAACAATATAATACTATTTTCACCAATAAGGAATGTGGGACATTTACCAATTTATCCTGCATTCTGAGGCATAAAATGAATCTTAATAAATTTAGAATGATTGAATTCATATGAAGTATGAATTCAATTAGATAACTTAAAGATAATTGGAAAACCTTGCCCAAATAACTGGAAATTAAACAGCACTTATAAATAACTAATGGATCAAGGAAGATCAAAGAAATTTTAAAATATTTTTAACTGAATTAACATAAAACCACATCTATTTAAAATTTGTGGGATGCTATTAAAGCATGTTCTCAGGAAAACTTATAGCATCAAATATTTATATTGGAAAAGAAGAAAGCTTTAACATCAGTGACCCAAGCTTCCACATTAAAAAATTACTAGAGCAAATTAAACCAAAAGCAAGCAAGGAAGGAAACAATAAAACAAGGCATGTAGGCTGAATTAATAAAGCAAATGAAAAGGAGAAAGAAGAAAGCAAAACCTTTTATCAGTGACAACATTGCCCTAAAGAATTACGTGTTGGGAAGAATATGTGAAGTTGATCTGGATGATGATGTGTATTTTTAGAAACACATATTAGTATATAAATATGAACAACCAGAAAAGGGAAATTGGAGGCAGAGAGAGGAGGTGGCAAAAAAAAAAAGTAATCAGCATGACTTATTACAGAAGTTTTGGAGAAAGTTAGTGAAGCACTTCTCTGCTGATTAACTTGTTTTGAAGGGGTTCAATTGATATGGAGCAATAGCTCCCACAGAAGTACTGTATTATGTAAACTTTGTGTATACATTGTGTGATGTGTACTTTGTACACACTGGGTGTAATTATGTACTTTGTATAATGTATATTCATAACATGAGCTCTTCCTTGGAAAACAAAAATAAAATTTTCATGTTTCAGATTAAAAAAAAAAAAAAGTAGAAATGAATGACCCAGAAAGCAAATACAACAGATGAACAGGGAGACCAAAGCTAACTGCACAAGAAGATTGCCAGCACAGATGAACCACCAGCCAGACTGTGTAAGGATTTTTTAAAAAGGACAAGACATGGACTGCCAGTGTTAGGAAAGACACAGAAGACAGCAATTTCCATAAAATAAATTCAGTTTTTTTAAAAAAAATTTGTGGCCCATATCATTTCCTGGTGAATTTCATAAAATATTTAAGGAAGAATGAACACAAATTCCACACTAACTCTTCTAGGAAATAGAATGAATGCATCTCAATTCCTGTGGACAACATATCCTAAAACCAAAGTCAGACAAAAATATAAAGCGGGAAAAAAATCTAGAGCAACACCACTCATGAAAATACAGGCAAGGGGCTGTGTTTGTGGCTCAGTTGGTAGAGCGCTTGCCTAGCATGTGCGAGACACTGGGTTTGATTCTTAGCACCACATAAAAAATAGATAAGTAAAATAAAAGTATTTTTTAAAAAAAAGAAAGAAAATACAGGCAAGATAGGCATGGTGATGCACACCTGTAATCCCAGAGACTCAGGGAGACTGAGCAGGAAGATAACAAGTTCAAAGCCAGCTTCAGCAATTTACTGAGACTCTATAAACAACTTAGTGAGACTCTGTCTCAAAATAAAAAATAAAAGAGGCCAGGGACATAGCACAATGGTTAAATGCCCCTGGATGCAATCACCAGTACCTAAATAAACAAACAAATAAATAATAGTTACAGGCAAAACTCCTTAACAAATTTGTTAAGAGACCCT
This sequence comes from Marmota flaviventris, assembly GCF_047511675.1. NCBI lineage: Eukaryota > Metazoa > Chordata > Mammalia > Rodentia > Sciuridae > Marmota > Marmota flaviventris. The sequence goes on along the minus strand of NC_092499.1, from coordinate 105,791,479 downwards.
GATATGGATAATACATGGTGACCAAGTTGGTTTTATCAAAAAACATGGTTGGTTTGAAGAACCAAAAATCAGTCATGTAAATCACCCTATTATCACTTAAGAAAAGTTTTGTAATTATTTCAATAGCTTCAGAAACAAGTCATTTGACAAAATTCAATAGCCACTCATGATAACTTACCACAAACCACGAATGGATAAAAAGTCCTAGATCTAAAATCAAAAAGTCATCTACAAATAATCTACAGCTAACATGATACACTGATAGTGAAAATCAAAAGCCTTTTCCACTAAGACTACGAACAAAGAAAGTCAGTCACAGCTTCTGAGTCTTCCTCTAGCTTCTGCTATTAGAACCATGTTTCCCTCCTTAATAAAATTATGTTTATAACCCCTGTGAGAGAATTTATCACATTTTGTTCAATTACTCTATGTACCCCTTTCTTTCTCACTTTAATGTGACATTCTAAAGGATAAGTCCTTTGTTCACTCATCTTCATGTGAATATTTATTGAATAACTTAAATTAAGAGTTGGAAAGTTGCATAAGCTTGTAATTCCAGCCACTCAGAAGGCTGGGACAGGAGGATCACAAATTTGAGGCCAGCCTGGGTAACTTAGCAAGACCCTGTGTTGAGAGCCACAGCCCAAGGGGCCCCAGCAAACTTTCAGCTGATTGGCTCACCGAGGCCCCAGCAAACTTCCAGCTGCCAGCTGATTGGCTCCTCTGCCGTGATGCTCATTGGGCTATTTCCCGCCCTTTCAGACCACTGAGCTGCTCATTGGGGGATTCTTTTGGCTCCGCCCACGCGACCCAGCCAATTGGCCTCAAGAGCGGGAGGAATGGGGGTTGAGAGGCTTGCAGGAAGCCAGTAGTAGCAGTTGGGCTCTGAGGGAATTCCTGAAGAGCTCCAGTGGTGCAGCGTGTGTGTTCTAAAAATAAAGTTCATTCCTGCTTGATAAGTGGCTCGTGAATTGTGCCCAGCCAGACTGCTGCATTTGGTGGCCCCTACGGGGAACGAACCCGCGACCTTGGCATTACATACAGACCTAGGTTAATGTTTTGCTGATCAGTTCTATTTTTTGACTATGGAGTTTTTAAACATTGCAATGGAGATTTCACCTGTAAAAAGTTACAAGGCCTTTACTATTATGTTATGTGTTGTATTTATTATATTATGGGTGCACACTTGTGTTTTGTGTTGTATGTTTGTATGTGTGTATGTCCATTCATATATGACGAGCGCTCGTGAAAAAATGGATCCAAATATTTTTTTTTTATTCACGTGACTTAAATGGTTTAATCAGCTGTTGAGGATTGTTTTAATATGTGAACAAAAAAGGAGGTTAACAGATCTGTTTTTTTACTTTCACCTTTCCTTTTCATTATATTTAATAATTCTGTTCAGGATAATGTAAATTGTTCAGAAAATTGTTTTCTTTTAGTGCCTGCTGGAATGTTACATAACTTTTTCTTTAGCCATCTTTGCCAGAATTCCTATCTTCATCCCAGTGCCGGTGAAGACAAAGATAAAACCAAACTACAGCTTCTGCAATAGCTATCACTGAACTGCTTGCAGAACTTGCCTGGACTATGTATCGCTTATCTGTTGGCAACTTGTGGTAGTGCCGGGGTATTTTTGCTGATGGTGTCATCGGTGGTACAATTTTTCCAAAAGGAGCCGTCAATTGGCTTGGTGTATCCTCCTCCCTTCTGCTAAAATTTGGGGGCCAACAGAGGTGAGACAAAGAACCTCACCCCGCCACTGGTACAAAGGCCTATCCACAGGTGTGGCTGTATACTGGACCAGTAGTCAGTGACGGGTAAGATCCAATTGCAATGGTACCAACCTAACACAGGAGGCTGACGCCTTGAGGTCAGCTCATCCGATGATGGGTAAGGACTATATGTAGTATTGGACAACCTAAGGCAGGCACAGTCCCTAAGCCATATGCTTGTTGTTTAATTAAACAAAGGGGGAGATGTTGAGAGCCACAGCCGAAGGGGCCCCAGCAAACTTTCAGCTGACTGGCTCACAGCAGCCCCAGCAAACTTCCAGCTGCCAGCTGATTGGCTCCTCTGCAGTGATGCTCATTGGGCTGTTTCCCTGCCCTTTCAGACCACGGAGCTACTCATTGGGGGACTCTTTTGGCTCTGCCCATGCGACCCAGCCAATCGGCCTCAAGAGTGGGAGGAATGGGGGTTGAGAGGCTCACCGGAAGCCAGTAGTAGCAGTTGGGCTCTGAGAGAATTCCTGAAGAGCTCAAGTGGTGCAGCGTGTGTGTTCTAAAAATAAAGTTCATTCCTGCTTGATAAGTGGCTCATGAATTGTGCCCAGCCAGACTGCGGCACCCTGTATCAAAATTTTAAAAAGGGATGTGGATGTAGCTTAGTGCTAAGGCATCCTAGCTAGGTTCAATCTTCCAGTACTGGGGGAAAAAAAAAGTTGTAGGTTATGTTAACAATCATCTATCTAGTTCAATCATTCTACTTTCCACTAGAGGAAAGCTATCCCCAAAGAAGTCTAGTAATTTGTCCAATATATCACAGTAAGTTAACCATGTCTTTTCATTAGCAAGGTACTATCTTACTGTCTTTTTTTCCTCTCCATTCCCCTACCCCACAGTACAGGGGATTGAAACCAGGACCTTGTTCATGCTGGGTAGGTGTTCTACTACTCAGTCACATCTCCAGCTCTAACAAGAAACTATCTCTGTGAACTAATCATTAAGTAAATTAGACTTCATTCCCATTATAAGTGAGAAAATTATAGCTGAGAAAGGTTAAAATATTTGCCTTGGGCCAATATTAAAATACTAGGCATATTAATACAATATTAAAATATAGGAATAGAAAAAGACCAAAAGTTTCACATTAAAAACATTTTTATCTTTGGAGCAAGACTATTTCCCAAGAATTCACTGTTGGTTTGTGCAACAAAAACCCAAGTTTTTACAATGAGAAAATGAGCTTAGACGTACAGTCTGAAGCCAGTACAATGGTGCAAGCTTGTAATTTCAGCGGCTCAGGAGGCTGAGACAGAAGGATAGGGAGTTCAAAGCCAGCCTTAGCAATTTAGTGAGGCCCCAAACAACTCAGTGAGACTCTGTCTCTGAATGAAATACAAAAAAGGGCTGGGAATGTGGCTAAATACCCCTGAGTTCAATCCCCGGTACAAAAAAAGGAAAAAAAAAAAAAAAAAGCAATGCAATCTGCAGATCTGAAACTGTTTTTTTGCTTTGTTTTTGGTATTGGAGATTGAATCTAGGGACGCTTTACAACTAAGCTCTTCACCAGTACTTTTTATTTTTTTTTTTTTTGAGACAGAGTCTCACTAAGTTGCTGAGGCTGGCCTCAAATTTGTGATCCTCCTGCCTCAGTCTCCAGTCGCTAGATTGTAGGTATGCACCACCATGCCCAGCTTATTCCTGTATTTTAAAATGTCAAATACTCACCAATTCCTTGCCACAAGTACCACTTTAAATGAATCACCTTTTATAATATTTGTTTATTTATGCAAACACTCCCAGCCCTGTTCTCTAAGCAAAAGGACAGCTTACCTGAGCACATGTAATCACTGGGGCAAAACTCTACATTTTAAAAGGGAAAAGATTTTAGAATGAAAAAAAGGAAAATAGGCTAAAATACCAAAAACTTAGCCAGAGGTAATTATGACACAGTAATACATACCACAGAACTGTGGATAATTTCTAGATGGGAGTGACCATTTTAGTTTTGGATTCCTTTTAGCCAAAGCCAACAGTGAAATGCAGTCAGTTACAAGATTCATGTCAACGAGATAATATGTCTCAGAAGGACCATAAACTTTCCTTACATTGATATCTGAAAAAATATCAACATTAAAGGGACATTGTGTAATAGCAATCAACCTTTATAACATATCTCTATGATAATTATTTTGGTGGGTTTCACCAAAAGAAGGAACTAGGGAGACCAATACCATGGTAAGATCTGTCTATAATTCCTTAAGAAAGATGATTAGTCCAACTAAATTTAAATCTATAAAAAAGAGTATGAATCTGGTAATAAATCCCTTTATAATTTTTTTCCTATAAAAACCTTCTGGAAAGTATAAGACTATCTACTTTCTTACCAAGTCAAAACAGGAGCATTGAAAGAAGAGTTCTTCTATAGGTATATCCTCCAGTATACCATTCCCTTCTGTGCTGCTGGTACAACTTGTCTCAATTCCAAAGGCTAGGTAAGACAAAGGCCATGGAGTTTAGAACACTTGACACCCAGTCATAATGAGACCATTTGTTCCATACCATAAACAAACACTAAAATTCCAACAGTACTGTTTGGAAAAACTTGTGTGGAAAAGATTTCAATAGATATGTCTGGAGTAGCACAGGATAAGGATTTTTAGAGAATCAGCCTTAAGAAATGGGAAATATATTAAGCTGAGTGATGGGTTCACTAGGGTTTATTGTACTCTCTTTCTGATTTTGTGCGTGTTTGAAATTTAAAATTTTCCATAATAAGAAACTAAGAAAAGAAAATACAATTAGGTTGAAGATCCTCAAAGAGACAAAGAAGTAATTATGAAAAATAACTAGAGGGCTGGGGATGTGGCTCAAGCGGTAGCGCGCTCGCCTGTCATGCGTGCGGCCCGGGTTCGATCCTCAGCACCACATACAAACAAAGATGTTGTGTCCGCCGAGAACTAAAAAAATAAATAAATATTTTTAAAAAAGTATTTAAAAAAAGAAAAATAACTAGAAACTATAAAACAAGAGCAGACTGATATGAAAGGCACAAATTAGGAATTTCAGAAATAAAAAAATAGTATTAAAATTTTAAAGAAAACCCCAAAACAACCATCCAATTGAAAACAGCAAAAGATTGGAATAGACATTTTGCCAAAGAAGATAAATGAATGGCTGGAATAAGCACATGGAAAGATGTTCAACATTATTAGTCATTAAGGATAAAACCACAGTGAGATATGATTTCACATCCACTGGTGTGACTATAATGAAAAAGAAAGAAAATAACAAGTGTGGGAAAGGAGGTGAAGAAATAGAACTCTCATTCTTTCTAATGGGCGTATCAAACGGTGCAGCTATTTTGGAAAACTGCTAGTTTCTTAAACAATAATATAAATTTACAATATCATCAAGATGATTTTTGTAAATGTATGAATATTTACAAAAATATCTACCCAAGATATCTACTGAAGAAAATGAAAACACATCCAATGAAGATATGTACATGAATGTTACCAGCAACATTATTCATGACACCTAAAAAATTGAACCAATACAAAGATCCATCAAGTAGTGAAAGGATAAACACATGCGGTGTATCTGTACAATGAAATACTTTCATAACAACTTACACGGGCTATAAAATAGATGAACATCAAAGAAGCCATTATATAACAAACATTATATAACAAACATTTAATTCCATTTATATGAAGTATACAGAGATGGCAAATGTATAGAAACAAAGTACATTAGTGGTCACTTGGAGATAGAGGGAAAACAAAAGTAGACTACAGAAGGGCACAAGGGATCATTTTGGTGTGATAGAAATGTTCTGAAACTGGATTGTGATGACAACTGTACAACTTCACAAATTTAGCTGGGTACAGTAGAATGTTCCTGTAGACCCAGCTTCTGGGTAGGCTGAAGCAAGAAGATCACTTAAGCCCAGGACTTCTGTACCAGCGTGGGCAACATAGCGAGACCTGTCTCAAACAAACCAGAAAATGTAAGCTTCATACATTTACAAAAATCATTAAATTGTACATTTTAAATGATATGAAAAAGGTTGTTTTGTTGTGTGTGTGTGTGTGTGTGTGTTGCTGAGGATTGAATCCAGGGCCTTGTGCATGCAAGGCAAGCACTCTACCAAACGAGCTACATCCCCAGCCCTAATGAAATATAAGTTATACTCAGTGATACTATTTTTAAAAGAGGGTCTGGGAGTATAGCTAAATGGTAGAGTGCACAAGGCTCTGAGTTCAATTCCAAAGTACCACAAACATACACACTAAATAAATAAATAAATAAATAAATAAATAAATAAACAAGATGGGTAAAATTAAGACTGGACAAAGTTGAGATAATTAGTGAATGAATAATACCAAGGAAGATAATACCAAGGAATTCATTCAATACACATCTCAAAAATAGATTAAAATATGAGACAAGGCAGAAAAAGTGATGTTCAATTAATAGGAGTTGCATGACTCCTCAAACACAGATAATAGAGGTTCCAGTAGAGAATAAAAGAAATAGAAAAACAACATTCAAGGAGAAAATAGCTGGATAGTTTCAAGAATAGAAAAAACGTATGAATTTTCAAATTTAAAGGATATTTTCACAGAATAATGAAAAATCTACACTTTTATAAGCAAAACTGAAGAACATCAAAAACATACCATAAAAAGAAATTGTTAACTCCAAGAAATTATCTATAAAAGGTACTTATATCTTTAAGATTATAAAAATCACCTGGCGTGGTGGCACATGCCTGTAATCCCAGTGGCTTGAGAGGCTGAGGCAGGAAGATCCTGAGTTTAAAGCCAGCCTCAGCAATGGCAAGGCACTAAGCAACTCAGTGGAACCCTGTCTCTAAATAAAATTCAAAACAGGGCTGGGGGTGTGACTCAGTGGTCAGAGTGCCCCTGAGTTCAATTCCCAGTACCTCCCCACAAAAAAGATTATAAAAAATCATTAGACTCATAGAATAACTTGCTTTAAATTGCTGAAAGAAAATAACAAGAAAATCTATATGTGGTTATGCTCTCATTTAAGATGAGAATCCCCACAAAATACAAAAAATAGATTATTCTCTTCTGACTCTCACTCACCTCACCCTTACTACAGCATATTAGTTAGAACAGCAACCATTAAAAGGAGTGGAATTCAAAATACATGAGAGAACAAAGAGTTTCACATGTTGATTGTTAAATAGAAAAAAAAACATTCAAAGTTAAACTAACACCCTAGACAAAAATAATGAGAAGGTAGGCAGAAGTGTTCAATGAATGTTCAATGGATGACTGCAGCATGCAAAGGATAGAAACACCAAAGAGCTTTATATATTTTGGATTTATAATTCAGCAACATAGTTGCCAGCCTCCAACAGTACCTCCTACTATCCTCACCTCCAGGAATTCATATGATTCAACCATGTCTGACCAGTGTTTCCAGTGTTTCCAATGAAAAATAACTGAACTGACAGTTTTGACTTCTGAGACTAGTTCAATAAAGATGAAGCAATTTCCATCCTGGTTGCTCTATTAAATCAGTGGCTCTGGAGCAGTGGCTCTCAGGGATGGTTTTGTCCCCATCTCCAATATGAGGACGATTTGCAGTATCTGAAGACAATTTTGATTGTCACAACTGGTAGTGCTACTGGTATCTGGTAGGTAGAGGTCAAGGATGCCGTTAAATATCCTAAATTGCATGGAACAGTGTGCCCCTATCCCACAGAGAATTATGTAATACAAAAGGTACCAGTAGTACTGAGGTTGAGAAACCTTGCTATAGGGGAAGCTAGATGTCATGTGATGAGAACTCTTCAATAGTCCCATGAAAGTTTAAGATGGTGAGGAGCTCAGTCTCCTGCTTCAATGACAACTTCCCATCTATGTGCATTCTCTCTCTTTTTAAAAAAATTTTTTAATTGTCAATGGACCTTTATTTTTTATTTATTTATATGTGGTGCTGAGACTTGAACCCAGTGCCTCACACATGCTAGGCAAGCACTCTACCACTGAGCCACAACCCCAGCCCCTATGTGCATTCTTGAGAGTGAATTCTTCCAGCCCCAGTGAAGCCTCAAATGAATGTTGTCAAACCTCATGAAAGACCCATAGCCAGTACCAGCCCACTATGCCACTCCTGAACTTACCACCCACAGAAATTGTGAGATAATAAATTCTTATTGTTGTCTTAGGCCTCTATGTTTTGGGGTACTTTTTTTAGACAATAGATAACTGATACAAACAGGTAAGTCAAACATTTAAGATAGGACTAAAAGAACAGAAATAAAGCTTATAGTTTTCATATTAGTACAGGAAAAACAAAGGGAAACTATAAAAAAAACTTTAGTAATCTAACATAAAACAGAGAAAGAGGAAAAAAAAAAGAGTGCCAGAATCACGAAATATACACATATAAATCAAAAGTGTTAATGCATTGAACTTACCCATTAAGTAATAATTAAAACATCAAATTAAAAATATCCAACAACTCAGTACTTGTAGGAGAAAATTCTAAAGCAAAATAACATAGAAATATTAAAAATATAGTGATGGAATAATAAGTAACAGGAAATACATATGATAGAAAGCTAACAGTAAATAATACCAGACAAAATAGAATTTAAGGCAAAAATAGAAATAAGAGAGAGGCTACAGCCACATGTCTATGTGACTCAGGAGGCTGAGGTAGGAAGATTACAAGTTTTAGGTCAACTGTATCCCTATCCAAAAATTAAAAAAAAAATAAAAAGGGCTGGGGATGTAGCTCTGTGGTTAAGATCCTCTAGGTTCAATCTCCAGAAGTGAAAAAAGTAAATTTTGTCTCTACTGGTATCAATTTACGTAAATTTCCTAAAAATCCATTTAAGTTTATTTCTCTTCATATTTCTTGATGAATTTTCTTTAAGAATGTTGACGCTATGTTATTTTGTACATAAAATGTCAAAAAATGGAGTTTGAGGGCTGGGGTTGTAGCTCAGTGGTAGCACACTTGCCTAGCACATGTGAGGCACTGGATTTGAACCTCAGCACCACATAATAAGTAAATAAAATAAAGGTACTGTGTCCACCTATAACTAAAAATAATTTTTAAAATGGAGTTTGATTATGATTTGTTCCTTTTTTGACAACTATAAATGCTCTTATTTTTTGCCGCAGTTCGTTTGGCAGCAAAATAACCGGGGGGTGACGAATAACTTGTGTGCGTTGATACAGCAGGAGTGGAAGCCGTTTATTATAGGACAGGAGCAGTATTTATACATTCCACACAGTTTATCTAATTAGCATAAACTAGATACATCAGTCAACCAATAAGGAATCTCCACACTTAATGGCTCGCTTTTGTTACTTCTCAAACCACTCCCTCTGGCATTTTGCCAGGCACCATCCAGACTTGTTTACGAACTCTAACATTCCCCTGGCAAAATGCCAGGTGTTATTTTGACTTGTTTACAGACTCTAACAATTTTTGTCTATTTTATTTCTTATTAAATTTCATTGGGTATTAAGTTCACAGACCCTGTGAACTACTTAAGTTTGTTCATTTACATTTGCCTTAAATACTTTTGTTCTTTCTTTCAGTTAACTATTATAACAAGCTCAGTATCCCTCCCAAACTTAGTGGCTTAAAATAAAACTTAGTTATTCCTCATCTTTTTGTGCATTGCCTGGACTCAGCCAGGTGGGGCTGACCTGGGGTCTCTTATGTGGTTATAATCAGAGATAGTTAAGGTGAGAGTCATCTAAAGACTTGAATGGGCTGGATCTTCCAATCCACATGTATGGTGGCAGAATTGAACGGTTAAATATACGTAGGTGTAGATGAACCTTTAAAAAATTATTCTAAGTAAAAGAAGCCAATTACAAAAGATCACATACCCTTTGAGTCTATTTACATGAAATAGAATAGAATAGGTAAGTTCAATGTTAAGAAATGTGAAGTGTCCCCCAAAAAAACTCATGTCAACAATGAAGTAATGTTCAGAAGTAAATGATTAGATTAATTGCCCAATGGATTGATTATTTAAATGGAATACTGGGTGGTAACTATAGGCAGGTGAGGCATGGATGAAGGAAGCAGGTCACTGAGGGCACCTTTGGGGATTATATATGTTGTCCCTGGCTCCTCGTGCTATGTCTTTGCTTCCTGGCTGCCCTGCACTGAGCAGCTTTCTTCCATTATACCATTCTGCCATGATGTTCTTCCTCACCTCATACTCAAAGCAATGGAATAGTCTGATCATGAACTAAACCTCTGAAACCTTGAGCCCAAAATAAATTTTCTTTCTCTTAAGTTGTTCCTGTCAGGTATTTTGATTACAGTGACAAAAAACTGACTAACATTCATAGAGATAGAAAGACATGTTAGGGGCTAGAGATGGAAGGACATGGGGAATGAGAATTACTGAGTAATGGTTATAGAGTTTCTTTTTGGGACACGGGAAATTTCTTTTGACTAGAAAGAAGTGATGATTGTACAACTTTGAGAATGTACTAAGTGTCACTAAATTGCACAATTTAAAAATTATTAGTGGCTAATGCATTTTAATTATACTTCAGTTTTTTAAAATCGGGGGGGGGGGAGGGGGGCGTAACCAAGAATCTTTCTTTCTATGTAAACAATCTATGTGTTTAGTTTGGATTTTTCCATGACATGGCATTCTCAGGGTAGTCAGACTTCTTACCTGGTGACTGTCTTTTCTTAGAGCAAGTGTTCCAAGAAAAGAGGTAAAAATTTACAGTCCTCTTAAAACCTAGGCTGAGAATAGACACATTGTCATTTCTGTCATAGTCTCTTCATCAAACAGTAACAGCCAGCTCAGATTTAAGAAAGTGGAGAAATAAATGCCATATCTTTTTTTAATATTTATTTTTTGGTGTAGATGGACACAACACAATGCCTTTGCTGAGGATCGAACCCGGGTCCCGCCCATGCTAGGCGAGCGCTCTACCACTGAGCCACAATCCAAGCCTGATGCCATATCATAATGGGAGAGAGTGAGGTGTGTCTATAAAAAGAAAAGAAATTGATGATGGTCATGTTTGAGACACACTCTCTTCCTTTTATTTGTCATATTTCTAGTAATTCATTTTAAGTATGCTCTTATACACAGATTAAAGAAGGGTTTTGAACTTGTGTTCTAATTTCAGAGATTTTTTTTCAGTTGTCAATAAAAATTTATTTTATTTATTTATTTATATGTGGTGCTGAGACTCAAACCCAGTGCCTCATACATGCTAGGCAAGCGCTCTACCACTGAGCCACAACCTCAGCCCCATAAAAGGACTTCCTTATTCTAAGAAAAAATATTATATACTTTTCTCAGGATGTTGAAAAGAAGACACCAATATCCACTGCCATTGGATATATAACTCAAAGGTAGAGTACTTGCCTAGAATGCAACACCCCTGGGTTCAATCTTCAGGTGAAAAAAAGGTTATTATGTCAAAAATAAGATACTATTTCCATTGCCATCAATTCTATCCAACATTATGCTGATAGTCTAGTCAGTAAAATAAGGCAAGCAAAAGAAATAAAGGTAAGACAGGAAGATCATGAGTTCAAAGCCAGACTCAGCAAAAGCAAGGCACTAAGCAACTCAAGAGACCCTGTCTCTAAATAAAATACAAAATAGGGCTGGGGAGGTTCAGTGGTTGAGGGCCTCTAAGTTCAATCCCCAAACCAAAAAGAAAAAGAGAATAATAAATAAAGGGTATAAAGATTGAAAGAGAAGAAAAATGGATTTTACTAATAGATGACATGATTATAAAAGTAGAAAATTCAAAATTAATCTAAATTAAGAATTAATAATTAATAGCCAAATACAGTCCTGCATATCTGTAATCCCAGCAACTCTGGAGGCTAAAGCAGGAGAATGGCAAGTTAAAGGCCAGGCTCAGCAATTTAGCAAGGCCCTGTCTAAAAATAAAAAGTAAAAAATAAAGGGCTGAGGATGTAGCTCAAAGGTAAAGCGCCCCACATTCAATCCCCAGTACTGGAAAAATAATTAATTTATTTAGCAAAGCTGCTGAATAAGAGATTAACAAACAAAAATCCAATATATTTCTAGAAACTATCAACAATTTGTTATTAAAACTTTAAAATAATACCATATACAACAGCATTTAAAAATGTCATAGCAGGGACCAACACAGTGGCACATACTTGAAATCCTAGTGACTCTGGATGTATATAGATCAAAGACACTCAAAATCCCAGCAAGTTGTTAGGGATGAATAGGGGGGGATAAGAAATGCCAAGAATTTAGATTAGCTGAGGCCTATACTAGCAAATAACAAGACTTAGTATCAAATTATAGAAATTAAGATAGTGTGATATTGATAGAAAGACAAAAAAGACTGGTAGAATAGAACATACTCCAGAAATAGACCTACATTGCTATGGTTTGAATGTTTGTTCTTCTCCAAAATTCACATTCACACTTAATCCCAGATGTAACAATATTAGGAAATGGGGCTTTTAGGGGTTGATTGGCCCATGAAGGAAGAGCTCTCCTGGATGGGATGAGTGCCTTATGAAAGGGGCTGGAGGGAACTAGCAAGATCCTTTTGTTGCCTTCTATCCTTTACTCCATGTGAAGACAGTGTTTGTTTCCTCTGAAGGGCATAGCAACCAGGAGCTGTCTTTTTTTTTTTTTTCTCCTTAAACAGAGAAAAGTTTGTTTGTTTGTTTGTTTTAATCATCATCATCATTATTATTATTATTTTGGTACCAGGAATTGAACGCAGGGTTGCTTAATCACTGAGCTGCATCCCCAATCCACTTTATTTTCATTTTTTTTTTACAGAATGCCTTTATTTTAATTTTTAAATTTTTATTCTAATTTGTTACATATGACAGCAGAATGCATTATAATTCATATTATACATATAGAGCACAGTTTTTCAAATCTCTGGTTGTATACAAAGTGTATTCACACCATTTGAGTCTTCATACATGTACTTAAGGTAATGATGTCCATCTCATTCCACCATCGTTTTTACACCCCTTGCCCCCTTCCTTCCCCTCCCTCCCCTTTGCCCTATCTAGACTATCTAGAGTTTGTCTAATCTTCCCGTGCTCCCCTCCCAACCCAACTATGAATCAGCCTCCTTATATCAGAGAAAACATTTGGCATTTGGTTTTTTAGGATTGGCTAACTTCACTTAGCATTATATTCTTCAGCTCCATCCCTTTACCTGCAAATGCCATGATTTTATTCTCTGTATATCAGTAACAAATATTCTGACAGGAAAACTACCCCATTTACTATAGCCTCAAAAAAAAAAAAAAACAACACTTGGGACTCACTAACAAAAGAGGTGAAAGACCTCTACAACAAAAATTATAGAACACTAAAGAAAGAATTTTAAAAAAATCTTAGAAGGTAGAAAATCTCCCTTGTTCTTGAATAGACAGAATTGATACTGTCAAGATGACCATACTAACAAAAGCATCATACAGACTTAATGCAATTTCAATCAAAATCCCTATGACATTCCTCATAGAAATAGAAAAGGCAATCATGAAATTCCTCTGGAAAATTAAGAGACCCCAAATAGCCAAAGCTATCCTTATTAAGAAGAGTGAAGCTGGTGGCATTACTATACCAGACCTTAAACTATATTACAGAGCAATAGTAACAAAAATAGCATAGTATTGGCACCAAAACAGACTGGTAGACCAATGGTACAGAATAGAGGACACAGAGACTAACCCACATAAGTACAGTTATCTTATATTAGACAAAGGCACCAAAACATACATTGGAGAAAAGATAGTCTCTTCAACAAATGGTGCTGGGAAAACTAGAAATCCATATGCAACAAAATTAAATTAAACCCCTATCTCTCACCATGCACAAAACTCAACTCAAAGTGGATCAAGGACCTAGGAATTAAATCAGAGACCCTGCATCTAATAAAAGAAAAAGTAGGCCTAAATCTCCATCATTTCAGATTAGGCCCCTACTTCCTTAATAAGACTCCTATAGTGCAATAATTAATATCAAGAATGAATAAATAGGATGGATTCAAACTAAAAAGTTTCTTCTCAGCTAAAGAAACTATCAGTGAGATGAATAGAGAACCTACAGCTTGGGAGCAAATTTTTACCATGTGCACATCAGATAGAGCATTAATCTCTGGGGTGTATAAAGAACTTAAAAAGCTAAACACCAAAAAAACAAATAACCCAATCGATAAATGGGCCAACAAACTGAACAGACATTTCTCAGAGGTGATATACAACCAATCAACAAATATATGGAAAAATGTTCAACATCTCTAGTTATTAGAGAAATGCAAATCAAAACTACTCTATGATTTCATCTCATTCCAGTCACAATGGCAGCTTTTAAGAATACAAACAACAGTAAGTGTTGGTGAGGATGTGGGGAAAAGGGCACACTCTTACATCGATGGTAGGAATGCAAAATGGTGCAGCCAATATGGAAAGCAGTATGGAGAATCCTTGGAAAACTTGAAATGGAATCACCATTTGACCCAGCTATTCCACTCCTTGTTTTATACTCAAAGGACTTAAAAACAGCATACTACAGGGACAAAGCCACATCAATGTTTATTGCAGCACAATTCACAATTGCTAAACTGTGGAACCAACCTAGATGCCCATCAGTAGATGAATGGATAAAGAAAATGTGGTATATATACACAATAGAATATTACTCAGCAATAAAAGAGAATGATATCATGGCATTTGCAGGAGCTGACTTAGAAGTATGGGCTGGCACTTTTCAGACACAGCCTGTTGGCACTTTGATTTGGCCTCAGCCTCTAGAGATGTGAGAAATAAAATTCTCTTCTTTGTAAATTACCTACTCTTGAGTATTTACTATAGCAATTCAAGTGATTGTGTATGTGTGTCATGCATGCACTGCTATAGCAAATACCCAAGACTGGGTAATCTCTGCCATGAATCACATATATACAATCACTTGATTTATGACAGAGATGCCACTACAATTCAATGAAGAAAGAATAATCTTTTTGACAAATGGGACTGAATCAGTTTGTATATTCAAATGGATTAAAAAATAATGATTCCCCACTCCATACCATATAAGAAATTAATTCATAGATTATGATTGGATAATCTATAAATGTAAAAATCCAAAACAAGATAGGAAAAAACAAAAGAAGATAGGAAAAAAATTTCCATGTTGTTGTGGTAGAAAAATTTCCTAAGTAGTTCACAGAAAACATTAACCATACAGAAAATAATGTTAAATTGGATTTCCTTAAAATTAAGAACTTCTGTTCATCAAAATATATCTTTAAGAGAGTAAACAAGCACTGAATGTGTAGCTCAGTATTAGAGCATATGCTTAGCATAAGCGAGGCACTGGGTTCAATCCCTAGAGAAAGAAAGAAAGGAAGGAAGGAAGGAAGGAAGGAACGGAGGGAGGGAGGGAGGGAGGGAGATTAAACAGGGAAGTCACAAACCATTTTGGAAAACTGTTTAGTAAAGCTAAACATGTGCCTATTTTAAGCACAGTAATTTTACTTCTAGAAAAACAGTATTTTTAAAAACTGAGTACATACATCTGCAAAAGATGTACAAGAATTTTCATAGTTTTATTTTATTTTATTATTATTATTTTGACATTGGGGATTGAACTCAGGGGCACTCAACCACTGAGACACATCCACAGCCCTATTTTGATTTTATTTAGAGACAGGGTCTCACTGAGTTGCTTAGTGCCTCACTTTTGCTGAGGCTGCCTTTGAACTCTTGATCCTCCTGCCTCAGTCTCCCAAGCCGCTGGGATCATAGCTTTATTTCTTAGCTTTATTCATAACAACTCCAAACTGGAAATTGCTCAAATGTCTATTAAGAGTAAAATGAATAAACAAATGTGGTAAAATCAGACAATGTAATATTACACAGTAAGATAAAAAGAACTCCCCAGCACCACAAAAAAATTTAATTAAAAATAAAGTTGCATAAAAAGAACTACTGATACATGCAACAAAATAGATTAATTTCACAGATGTTGTATAAAAGGATACCAAAAAGAAAGAATAAATATTACATGAATCCACTTATATGAAAGAGGAATGAGTAAATTAATGGATCATGTGATGTCAGAATCATGGTTATCTTGAAAAGGGTAGATATTAATTGGAAAGAAGCGTAAGAATCTTCTTAGATGCTAAAAATGTTTCGTGTCTTGCCAGGCATGGAGTTCAATCCCTGGTATCACCCCCCTTAAAATGTTTTGTGTCTTGATCCATGTATATTTACACAGGGATACAGTCATGTTCTGCGTAACAACATTTTGGTCTATAATGAACACCATATGTGATGGTGGTCCCATAAAACTGTTTTGCCTAGTGACTTTGTAGTCATTTATTTTGTCTAAGCACATACTATGATGGTCACACAATGATGAAATAACACATTTCTCAAAACATATCTCCATCATTAAGCAAAATATGACCATATATATATTTTTGTTGCAAAAGGGTGTGTCATGAAAGTTTTTCATTCCACAATTGTCCTGCAATCATCCAGTTGTGCTCTATGGGCAACCCATCTTATCAATTTCATGTATTATGTGAGCTGTTGTATTAAATACAGGAATCAACACTATCTGCTACAACAGACAAACCCCCAAATTGTAGTGACTTAATATGACAAAGTTTATTTCTCAATTCTGTGCCAGTTCTTGTGGTTCAAGTGAACCTATGCCATCTTGTAGGTATATTACCTGGATCATGAGGCCTTCAAGGTAACAGAGGTGAAGATAAGACTGGAAGATTGCCCAAGTTATTTTGAAAGGCAAGACATAAAAATGACTTACATCAGTTCCACCCAATTTCCATTGGCCATATAGGTTGTAACCTATAGAGGTTACAACATAACTACCTGGGCATCTAGGAAGATGAAAGTAAATACAGCATTACCTTTGCATGGGGATCCAATTAAAGTATTGATGAAGAATCTATTATAACAACTGAGGAACTTGCCTTGAAGGATATGGCAACTACAGAAAGTAATTAAAGAAAATATGGACAAATGAAGAGATCCTCCTAAACTCCAACATAGAACAAATCCAAATTGTCTACATATTTATATTGAATAAAAATGTTCTTGACTGGCCTTCTCTTACCCAACTCATCATCCTAATCTATATTCACTATAATCCATATTCACTATTCCCTTTGTGAAATACACTATCTGATACCCAGGGCATATCAAACTCTTAAAGCTAATTGGCTACTCTCTACAATGATCATGCATGTCTGCTGTCAAAAAATTAGGGTGTCTGCTTACCATGAGTCAGACACATTTGTTCCAAAACCTGTTTTTCCAGTTTCATGTGTTATTCTAATTATGTAACTTAATTAAATATTACTCAAGTCCAAGAAACATGAGTTATAAAATTCAAAGAAATTTCTTTATCCTTTTGAAAAGCCACAGTAAGACTGGGGATGTAGCTTAGTGCTAGAGCACCTGCCTAGCAAGCTCAGTGCCCTGGGTTTGATCTTTAGTACCACAGTGGGGAGGGAGGGGAAAAGAAAAAGGAAAGAAAAGCCATAGCAAGACCTGATGCACTGAAACTTCAAGTACGCCATTGAACTGGAAACCGAAGAGTAATAAATTATGGCACAGGAAGGATTTCCCCATATGACAATAGGGTGCATTAGAGCACAGCTGTGTTTGCCTCACCTCACTTCACTGCAGCTTTAAAATAACACAAAAGGCAGCTAGTTCTTCGACCTGGCACTTCTGGCCTGGAAGACTTCTTTCATTTCCATTACCATTCTGGACTGTTGACCATCATGAAGAATAAAGGTAGGCTTTGAGGAACCACATTTACTCATATCATTGATCTTTTATGTATTTGTTCACGGCTTTTTTTATAGGTTTAATAGTGAATCATTTATGCGACCCCTCAGTAATCTTTGAACCTAGACAATCCTTTCAGTCCAGACTAGTTCAACCATACATCAGAAAACTGGTGAAAAGTTTTATGTTTTAAATTAAAATATTTAAAAATGTACTATTAGTAAAATAGCAATAGAGTTGTAGCAGAGCCATACCTCTATCCCAAAATGGTAGATGATAAAAATCTTAACTGAAATGTGTTGACTCAAGGCTCCTTACTCCGATAGCAATAATAAGAAAGGACAGTCTACCCTCTGGGAGTCTGGTAGAATCATTCATTCCAGAATGTAGTCCTTAGATCTCATGTTCCAATCTGAACTTCCGGCTGTAACTACTCCACAGTCATATATTCTCCAACCCAGAAATTTCTGCTTCCTTAAGATGGCAAATCTCCACCATCATTGTTGAGTGAGTGACTATAATCACGGGAAGACTTAGAATAAATTTGGAGACAAGTAAAAATTGGATCTAGAATATCATTTTAGTGTTTTGTCTAGCAATAACCTCTGTATGTTTATTCTTTAAGGTGTTTGTTATGCTTAAGAAAAATATCTGTTCTTTTAAGGTGAAAGTCATAAGAAAATGTGAATGTATTGAATTTCACTGAGGTGGAAATCTAAGTGTAAATATCCAATAGGCAAGTGGATATTTTCATCTGACACTCAGAGATATGGATTTTTATAAGTCAAGTCTGTATGGATGATAACTGAAGTCAAGGTGGTAGACAAGATTTCCTTGAAGAGTAATGGAAAAGGATACAAAATGCCCAGAACACAAACTTTTATCAGGGTTTTAACTTGACCATGAGTAATTTAAACACATGAAGTTTACTTATGTAATAAAAAGACTGGAGGCAGGCAGTTCATTGTCCATATGGCTTAAAGATACCAGCAAGTAAACATAATTTTTCTCTTAAACCATCTTTGTCATGTAGATTTTATTCTCATGATCCAAAGATCACAAGTTTAAATACATGTTCTAGGCAAGAGAAAGGCAAAAGGATGAAAAAACTCTTCTTTCAGATTGTCTTTTTAAAATTAATTTCTTTTTCAGTGCTGGAGATTGAACCTAAGGCTTTGCACATTCTATGAAAGCACTCTATCACTGAGCCACATTCCCACTTCTACCAGATTGTCTTTTTAAAGGGAAGGGGAAACTCTCCTGAGCTTTCTCTCTGTAGCTCATGGTCCTAAACTATGTCACATGGACATCCCTAACTTCAAGGAAAGATAAAGAATTGAGTATTTCATCTTTCCAAACTTTATAGCAGAACAAAGCTAGGAAAAGGGGGACTGAAAGGGGTGTTAATTGAGTCAACCTCTAGTATCTATCATATGAACCTGAGAATTGGGACATTTGGATGCTGTCTTAGAAATAAAGAGAATCTACAAAGAAAACAGTATATTTACAAAGGTAGGAAGAAAGTGGAACATCAGGAAAGGAGTTTTAAACAGGAAGTGCTGTCCACATGAAATGATGAGAGGTGGTAGGTAGGAACATAGGACATAAACTTTAAAATATACTTAAATAGAGCAGTTAATAGGTTGCTGACAAATCTAAGAAGAGCAAATTCATTGCAATAGTAGAGACAGTGGTCATGCCAAAGTGGGTTAAGAGGAAATGTGAGTTGAGGAAGGAAGAAATGGCAAAAGTAGGCACATCTTCTGGAAAATTTAACTGTAAAAGAAAAGACCAGATTGAAAATTCAGAATTTCCTTTTCAGTCCTTTCCTCCTCATCACTCACTTTTTTTTTTTTTTTCCCTCTTCAGTGCTAGGGATCAAACCCAGGGCCTCTCCCATACTGTGCAAGAATTCTACCACTAAGCCACATACCCAGCTTGTGCCTTAAGGTTCCTAACTTTAATGTTCCTAGCTTTAAACTCAACTCTAATCCCTTTCTCACTATGAATGTGTTTCTCTAGTATCTCAGTGAATATCATTATGTCATATCCATCTGATGACTAAGACCTATAGATTCTGCTTTTGTAATTCATCCCTTCCCACTCCACCTTAATACATCAACGGCTCCCTAACTGGTCTTTCTGCCTTCTTCCTTACTACAGTACATGTGGGAAACTCTAGGCTGCCTCTCCAGGCTCATTCCTCACCACCAGTCTCCCCTTGCAGCATACCTGCAATTTCTTGACTGCAACAGGCTCTCTCATGTCTCCTATTGCCCTATATGCGGCCTCCTCCATTACCACTTCTCCCATTCTTCTGATCTTTCAAAACTCAATTCAGATATCACCTTCATTAGAAAGTGTACCAAATTTATTTTAGGAACCATAGATCATCTTTTTTTTTTTTTTTAACTGGTACTGGGGATTTAATTGAACCACATCCCTAGTCTTTTCTTTTTTTTTTTTTTTATTTTTTTTTTATTTTGAGACAGCATCTCACTAAGTTTCTTAGGATCTTGCTAAGTTGCCAAGGCTGGCCTCAAACTTGTTATCTTCCAGCCTCAGCTTCCTAAGTCACTGGGATTATAGGCATGCGTCACTGTTCCTGGTTCCCATAGCACTCTCTATCTCCATCATTTTAAAGTAGTTCAGTATTTATATTGAATAGTAAATGTTAATTTGCTTGTCTCTCCACTAGACTGTATATCCTTTAGGGTCTCCTGTGTCTTTTTCTCTCTATCTATTGACTCATGCAGAGCATGGAATTGACATTCCAATAACAGATCTTGAAAACAAATGCTGCTTTATTTGTTGAGTAAAGACTTTTATCTCAATACACAGCCCTTTCCTTGCCCATCCTAGCTCTATCCACTCTCCTTTTCCCTCTTTTTTTCCTTCTTAGTCCATCTCTTAGAAATCATCTCTCCTGAAGACAAATTTCAGAATAAATCAAATTCCTGTTTGTTACATTATTGCTCCTTTGTATTATATAATAATAATTACTGCATAATTCATTTTACTTCATAAAAATCATGTAAGAGTATAACATAAAAATTTTAAAAATGTCTTACACAGTAATTGTGTGTCAGGGGAAGTTTGGAGTGGCTTGAATGGGGAGATCCTATCTCAGAATCTCTTATAAACTTTCAGCCAAGATATCAGCTATGGCTGCATTATTTAAGACTTGACTGAGGCTGGAGGATCCCATTCCAAGACAGCTAACTCAAAAGGATGGTGAGTTGATACAGGTTGTTATCAAGAGATCTCAGTTTCTTGCCACATGGACTTCTCCTTAGACTAATTAAGTATCCTTACAACACAGCAATGAATTTCTCAAGAGCAAATGATCCAAGGGATGGGAAGATGGAAGCCACAACCTTTTTATGGCCTAGTCTTAGAATTCAACACATATTTCTTCATTATCCTTTTAGTTGCACAGTTCAGCCCTATTCAATATGGAAGAAGACTGCTTGATGGTGTGAATACCAGAAGCTACTTAGAGGCTGACTACCATAATAACCTCTTTGGAGATTATCATACAGGCATTTATTATTTGGTGGGTTTAAAAGATATAAGAAGGAAATTAGAAGTAACAAGACTAAGTCCTCATTACATGGCACTTTTTTTTTTTTTTGGTGCCAGGGATTGAACCCAAGGGCACTTAACCACTGAGCCATATCCCCAGCATCCCCCCTTTTTTAGTTATAGGTGGAAATAATAACTTTATTTTAGCTATTTGTTTTTTAGGTGATGCTGAGGATTGAACCCAGTGCCTAACATGTGCTAGGCAAGTGCTTTACCACTGAGCCAAATCCTCCCCCCCCACCCCCCCACCCTCACTCCAGCAACACACACACCTTTTATTCAAATTTTTAAATTTTGAGACTGGGCCTCACTAGGTTTCTTACAGCCTCAATGAGTTGCTGACTTTGAACCTGTGATTCTCCTACCTTGGCTTTCTGAGTTTTGTTTTTGTTTTTGTGGTACTGGAGATTTAACTCAGGGGTATTCTACAAATGAGCTATACCCTTAGCCCTTTTCATTTTTTATTTTGAGACAGGGTCTCACTAAGTGCCCAGACTAGCCTTGAATGTTTGATCCGTCTACCTCAGCCTCTTGTCTCTGAGATTACAAGCATGCAGCACCATGCCTAGCAAGATGAGTTTTTAAGATAAAAGTATATCACCATCTGTTAACTTCAAAAGTAAAATTTAAATCCATGTTTATATGGTCCAAAAATCCATGTTTTCAATTTTTAACCTTTGTAAATTACAAATGTAATATATGTACAGAAATTTTAGAAAACAAACATATTGATAAATTAGTATTGGGGTGACAACCATGTAACCAACATCTGTATCAAGAAGTGCAATAATAGCCCTTCAAGGTTGCACACACCTGTAACCTGTAATCCCAGCAGCTCGGGAGGCTGATGGACATAATAACTTTATCACAAGTTCAAAGCCAGCCTCAGCAACAGCGAGATGCTAAGCAACTCAGTGAAACCCTGTCCATAAATAAAATAAAAAATAGGGCTGGGGATGTGGCTTAGTAGTCAAGTGCCCCTGAGTTCAATCCCCAGTACCAAAAAAAGTACAATAGGGCTGGGGGCAGTAGCACCTATAATCCCAGCTTCTCAAGAGGCTGAGGTAGGAGGATCACAAGTCCAAAGCCAGCTTTAGAAACTTAGTGAGACCCTAAGCAACTTAACAAGATCCTGTCTCAAAAATAAAAAATGAAAAAATGATAGGGATCTGGCACAGGGGTTAAGTACCCCTGGGTTCAATCCCCAGTACCAAAAAAAAGGGGGGGGCCAGGAGAAATAGAATCCTATTATCATTCCAGAAGCCCTGCACAAGACTGCCCAATTCCATCAAAGATTAAACATTATCCGGACTTTTATGGCACATTCTTTTTTTTTAAGATAATTTTCGATACATTAAAATTATACATAATTATGAGCTTCATTGATCACTTTCATTTTCTAATAGAATCATTTTCTTCTTTTTTTCTCTTCATTCATTCATGTTTTTTCTTCTATTTCTTTCTTTTTTTTTTTTTTTTTTCTCCTTTCTTTGGTGCTAGGGTATTGAATCCATAGCCTTGTATATGCTAAGAATGCACTCTACCACTTGAGCTATACCCACAGTCTAGCAATCACTAGCTGCTTTCCTTTACAGATTTACCACTTTGATATGTATCTCTAAATATTATATTTATTTCAATCAGATAAATGGGCCAACTATATTCTTTTATATTTGGTTTCTTCCAACATCACTTTTTGTTAGATTTATCCACATTGCAACATGAAATTACAATTGCTTCATATTATTGTAGAGTATTGCATTGTATAACTATATCACAGTTTGTTTACCCGTTTTACTGTTAATTGATATTGGAGTGCTTCTAGGTTGTGGCTATTATAAATATTGCTGCTCACTGCAAAACCATGTGCTGCTTAATGATGTAGATATGTTCTGAGAATTGCATCACTTGGTGATTCTGTCATTGTGTGAACATCATAGACAGTACTTATACAAACTAAGATGGCTACAATGTCATGAGGTGATATAATCTAATGGAACCACCATCTATATGCAGTTTAGTGATGACTGAAATGTTATATAGCACATGACTATATTTGTTTTTTCTATAGAGCCTACATTAGAAGTAAATTTATGGGCCAAATAATATGAAGTGATGTAATTTTCTTGGATAGTTATAAGTAGTTTGCTATAGTAGTTGTACCTATTTTTTTCTCTCACTGTTAAAAGAGTTCCAGTTACTACATATCCTTGTCTAACGTGTATATTATTAAGGTCTCTGCTTTAGGCATTATGCTGGGGTGTGTGGATTTAGTATTGCAGCTTTTTTGTGTGTATGTGTGTTTTGTTTGGTTTGGTTTGGCTTGGTGCCAGGGATTGAACAGAAGGCCTCAACACTGAGTCACATCCCCAGCCTGTTTCATTTATTTATTTATTGAGATAGGGTCTCACTAAGTTGCTTAGGGCCTCATATGTTGATAAGGCTGGTTTTGAACTTATTACACTCCTGCCTCAGATTCCAGAATTGCCGGAATTATAGGCCTGTACCACTGTGTCTGGCTGCAGTATTCTTTCTTTAATGCTATTGTTTCATAAGCAGAAATTCTTAATTTTTTAAAAAAAAATTTAGTTATAGATGAACACGATGCCTTTATTTATGTATTTTTATGTGATGCTGAGAATCAAACCCAGTGCCTCATGTGCTAGGTAAGCACTTTACCACTGAGCCACAACCCCAACCCAGAAATTCTTAATTTTAATGTAGTCATTTATATCAGTCTTTTCCTTTGGCTGGGTGTCATTATGCATGCCTTAATTCCAGTGACTCAAGTGGCTGAGGCAGGAGGATCACAAGTTCAAGGCCAGTCTCAGCAATTTAGTAGGAACCTGCCTCAAAAAATAAAAAGGGCTGGGGATGGAGCTCAGTGGTAAAGCACCCCTGGGTTCAATCCCCAATATCAAAAACTGAAAAATAAATAAAAACATATTTTCATTTGTAATTGGTGCTTTTTGTGTACTTACAAGCAAATTTTTTCCAAATCCAAGATCCTGACAATATTCTCTTAATTGATCTTTGAAGAGACAAATCTAAGGACTGATGTGTTATATTTCTCCCTCAAATAACTTAACACAATGGAAAATCTAGCTGATATTAGAGACTGAACTCCAAAGGATTCTCCATTGCAAAAAAAGGAAAATCAAAATAAGACAAACAACAATAACAACAACAACCTATTTCCTGGGTCAGGAAACTACACAGAACCCTCATTATTGTCTGCATTTGTTCTAGAAAAATACAAAGCTTTAACATGGTGATGTCGGGCTGGGGATATGGCTCAAGCGGTAGCGCGCTTGCCTGTTATGCGTGCGGCCCGGGTTCGATCCTCAGCACCACATACAAACAAAGATGTTGTGTCTGCTGAAAACTAAAAAAAAAAAATATGTAACATGGTGATGTCCTTGCCTATTAGTTTTCTTGGTTCATGGTTCATTGTGTGTAGTCTTCTTACATCTTACCTTGAATATTTCCCCACTTTTATTTTTCATTTTAGATTTATGCACTGTGACATTGTGTTCTCAGCATGATAATCTTCTAAAAACATTATTTCCCCTCATATTCAGATCTACAATCCACAGGGAATTGATTTCTAGTGTTTGATGTAAAGCAGCAATTCCAGTGTAATTTATCAAAACAAAAACAACAACAACAAAAAACTGTCCTCACACCACTGCTCTGGGGTACTAGATTGGGGAAAAAAACAAGTTCATGAATCTATTTTATTTTTAATATTTATTTTTTAGTTGTAGTTGAACAACAATACCTTTATTTTTTATTTATTTTTATGTGGTTCTGAGGATTGAACCCAGGGCCTGGCACATGCCAGGCGAGCGCTCTACCACTGAGCCACAACTCCAGCCCCATGAATCTATTTTTGATCTCTCTATTCTATCCCACTGGTCTGTCAATCTCTTTGCTAACTCCACACTTTAAAATAATGCTTGACCTACCACAGAACAAGTGCTGATGCCTGGTTTTCATTCTTCAGAGGTTTTTGGTAGCCTGTGTGAGGCTCTTTGTTTGATCCCAGCACTCAATAAATAAGTAAACAAAAGGTTTTTGTTATTCTTTTTTTTTAATATTTGTTTATTTATACATAGGCACAATATCTTTATTTTGTTTATTTATTTTTATGTGGTACTGAGAATTGAACCCAGGGTCTCACACGTGCAAGGTGAACGCTCTACCACTGAGCCATAACCCCAGCAGGGTTTTGGTTATTCTTAATCATTTGCATTCCACATAAAATCTGAATGAATTTCTCTAATTCTACTCAAAAATAGGGTAGTTTTCTGCTTCACACTCCATTGAATAAATATATCAATTTAGGATGACTTGATAGCTTTACAATATTGAGCTATTTATTTATTTTTGTGGTATTGGGAATTAAACCCAGGGGCACTTTATCACTAAGCAACATCCTCAGTGATTTTTTGAGACAGGATCTCACTAAATTGCCCAGGCTGGCCTTAAACATGATCTTCCTGCCTCAGCCCCCCAAATTGCAAGGATTATAGGCATGCACCATTACACCCAGCAATACTGAGCTTTTTAAATCCTTTAAACTGATATCTCTCCATATATTTAGGTCTTTCATAATTCCCTCAGAAAGTTGTATAGTTTTCTATACAAAATCTTGCACATACTTATTAGCTTTGTTCCTAGAAACTTTATATTTAAAAAAAATTTTTTTAGTTGTTGATGGACCTTTAGTTTATTTTGTTTATATGTAGTGCTGAGAATTCAACCCAGAGCTTTATACATGCTAGGCAAGCACTCTACCACTGAGCTACAACCCCAGCCTAGCACTTGATATTTTTGATATTATTGTAAATATATTATTATTTTGTGGCATAAATATATAACCAGTTTAAATTTGATTGACTTTTAATAATCTTAAATGAGATTTTTTTCAATATTTCATTTTGTTAATGACTGCTATATAGAAATGAAATTGATACTGTGTCCAGAAACTAAGCTAAACTATCTCATAAATTCTAACAATTTTTAAAATAGATAATATCATCTAGGTTGAGGCTGGTGTATTTATTGCTATCACGATCCCATGGCTTCCTTGCTATGAAGTCACCATGGCTATATCCCCCATTAGAGCCATGGGCCTGTCACACAGTCCTCCCCATAGGGCTATCTTTTCTGAGTTTTAATAATTTATTAATTCCTTGCTTACGAGGCTTAGAGTTATAACAGCTTCCAATAGTTTTAACCCAAGCATAGTATCTTTTGTGACTTCACTAAACCTTGCTCACATCTTTGTTAATAATCCCTTTATTGGGCTAGGGATGCAACTCGGTTCACAGAGCTCTTGCCTGGTATACCTAATGTACTGGGTTTGATCCCCAGCACTGTAAAAAACAAATGAAATAATCCTTTATTAAACTTGTCTGGGTTGAGCTGGGTGCACATCTGTAATCCCAGATGTTCCACAAGCTCAGGCAGTAGGATCCCACATCTGAGGCTAGCCTGGCCAATTAAGCAAGACCCTGTCTTAAGATAACAAATAGAGCTGGGAACAGTGGCTCAAGCCTGTAATCCCAGCACCTCAGGAGGCTGAGGCAAGAGGACTGCGAGTTCAAAACCTGCCTCAGCAATTTAGCGAGACCCTAAACAACTCAGCAAGATCCTGTCTCTAAATAAAATATAAAAAGAGCTGAGGGGCCAGGGGTTGTAGTTCAGTGGTAGAGCACTTGCTTAACTCATGTGAGGCACTGGGGGGTTTGATCCTCAGCACCACGTAAAAATAAATAAATAAAATAAAGGTATTGTGTCCATCTACAACTAAAAAAAAAAAAAATTAAAAAGGGAGGGGGACTGGGATGCAGCTCAGTGGTTAAGTGCCCTTGGATTTAATCCCTGGAAAGAAAGAAAAGAAAAAAGAAATAGAGGGCTGGGGATGTGGCTCAAGTGGTAGTGTGCTCGCCTAGCATGCATGAGGCACTGGGTTTGATTCTCAGCACCAAGTAAAAATAAAATAAAGATATTGTGTCCACCTAAAACTAATAAATAAATAAAAGAAATACAAAAAGGACTTGGGATATGACTTAGCAATAGAGTACCCTAGGCTTTTTCCCCAGTGTAAGGAAAAACAAAACAAACTAAAAAACCTGACCTATTCAATTCCAGTTTTTAATCTTTTTCTTGCTAAGACACTAATTAATATGTTTTCTTCTATACTTCCAATCTTTTTGCCTTTCCTTGGTTAATTATGTTTGTTTTATGGTGCTAGGGATTGAACCCAGGACCTGATACATGCTAGGCAAGGACTCTACCACTGAGTTATATCGCTAGCCCTTATAGTTCATTCTTGATTTTCTTCTGATTCACTCTCCAAATCATAAAATCTATCTCAGCTGTGTCTAATATATTGAAGAATCCATAAACCAATTTCTTGGTTTTATTTATATCATTTTTCAATTCTAGAATTTCTACTGACTCTTTTCTTGATTCTGTAATGATACTTTTTAATTTTTCAAGTTGTAGTTACTTGCTTATTCATAATAGGTATCTGGTAATACTATTACCTGCAGAACCTAGGACCTGTTTTCTGTTGTTTGTGGTAGTTTCTATTCATGGGATTTGTCTCCTTGTGAGCCTGAGTGAATGCCAGACAATGCAATATTTTAAATATTTGTAGAAATATTTGTGGACATAGTTTACCTTTCTGTATATTCCTTTAGAGATTATTTATACTTGCATAGCAATGGCACTAATGTGATATAGGTATTGGGATATGACTTCATGTTATCTGTGTGATGCCAAGCATAGCTGACGTCCATGAAGGTTTTCCTTTCTACAAATTTATCTTTTCTTCCACAGAGAGCCCTGTAATGTCTCAAAACAAAGCCTGGAATGGTCTCCTTCCTTTAGCAGATCCTGGTCTTCAAATTTTGTACCTTTGGGTAGGTGCCATGGTGCACACCTATATATTAATCTCAGCGACTTAGGAGTTTGAGGCAGGATGTCAGCCTGGGCAACCTAGTGAGACCTCTCAAAATAAAAAATAAAGAGAGCTAGGAATGTAGCTCAATGGCAAAGCACCCTTGGGTTCTATCTCCAGTACCATGAAAAGATTTTCTTTTTTCCTTTTGTACCTTTGACTCTCAAATCATTCAAACATGATGTTCAATATCTCAACAGCTTTAGGACATTAGCGAATACCTCCTTCTACTCCAAATGATGGGCTCCTCTCACTAGATTTTGCTTTCTTTCAATTTTTTGCCCAGTAATTTCTCACAATCTTGTTAGTTCTTTGATGCTTTTGATATGTACATTTTAAAAATACATATTTGGTTAAGGATTTTGTATCTGATTTACTACCTCTGGCATAACCAGAAGCTATGCACTTTCCATTAAGAGAAGAACACAATAATTCAACTGTTGCCACTAGGAAACAGCTGGGTCAAGTAAAGATGTTGCAAGATAAGAAATGTTTAAAAGTATATTCCAAAGTAGGAGTAAGGAATGATGTTGTTGAACAGGAAAATGGTTAGCAGAGTTTAAGTGCCCCCCCCCCCAAATTGATTAATGTTTCAGTTTAACATCAGAGTGTAAATTCATAAGGGCAAGTCAGTTTCTGTTTTCATTAAAGTAATCAGTATTGAGGGTACACTCTATAGAAGCTCATACAATAATGAAATAAACAATGGAATAAACAGTATAAGATTGGGACTTAGCATTAGGACGAAGGAAGAAAACTCTTTGGGAATGCAAATAAACTTTGATGGAAAACAAGATGTCATAATTTTAAAACTGCAATGAATTTGAATCATTCTGGATCTTCAACTTATCCTGTGCTCTTAGACTAATTATTGACATTTTTTTAAAAATAGTTTTTAGTTTTGAAGGACCTTTATTTTATT
Source organism: Marmota flaviventris (assembly GCF_047511675.1). NCBI lineage: Eukaryota > Metazoa > Chordata > Mammalia > Rodentia > Sciuridae > Marmota > Marmota flaviventris. Next base: position 105,762,447 of record NC_092499.1, on the reverse strand, counting down.
CCTTTATTTATATGTGGTGCTGAGAATTGAACCCAGTGCTCACACATGTGAGGCAAGCTCTCTACCAGTGAGCCACAAACCCAGCCCAATTATTGACATTTTTTAATGCCAGATTTTACTTCCATAAAATAACCATCATTTGATCAATCCTAAAGGTTTTTTATTATAAGCTTTCAGAGCTCTATGTTCTATTTCTTCATTGCTCTAGCTACAGTTGCAATTTTACATGTTTTTATGATCGATTAATGTTTCAGTTTAACATCAGAGTGTAAACTTCATAAGGGCAAGTCAGTTTCTGTTTTCATTAAAGTAATCAGAATTGAGTGTACACTCTGTAGGAGCTCATACAATAATGAACAAGGTAGGTAAGGTAATCATTACCTTCCCACAGTTGATTTAAGATACATTTAAGATATCGAATACTCAATAGATACTTGTTGAATAAGATTTTATAGAATCAAAATAACATGAATGCCAAAAACTCAAATGGTGAGAGGTTTATACAAAAAAATGTAGGTTCTTATTACTTTTTGAAGATTATTTGTTACATGGAAAAAATATAAATATGTATATAAAATAGTTGTAGCTAGAACAGGTCAAATATTGGTCTTATCCATAACACTGTTTAGTGCATTTGCAAAGAATGGGAGATAAGACTATTGATTGTAGGAAAAACGAAATGGAATATATCCAAACAATAAGCTGAATATTGAGAAAAAACTCTCATATTTCTTAACTTAAGATACTAAAATATGGTAACAAAAAATTGTACCAAAGAAACATTCATTGAAAAGTGAATTATTTAAAAATAATACTCATAGGTTAAATGGCAAAGTTAAATATTCTATGTTAAAAGTGACATTTTCTCCATTTTATATTTTCTCTACTAACAAACAAACAAAAGAACCCATAGATTTGTGTATGGGTCTCCCCCACAAGTTATCATGAGTAACTTCAAATCTATTTTTTAAATGTTTAAGCACTATAAAATTTATTATATCCCCCCAATTAGTAACATTTTGCTACATTTATTTTAATGATTGATAACATATTGCCACAGTTGCTTTTTCTCTTTCCCCCAATCACAAGTAAACTGCAGATAGAATGACAGAATACCTTCCAAGAATGTCAGCATCCATCACTTAAGAACTAGGACATTTTACATGATTATATCACACTCCAAATATTTTACATTGGTATAATGACAAAATCTAATATGTCAAGACTCCCAATCATCACAAATTTTCTAATTGTCCCCTTGGTAGCCACCTTCCTCCTCACTTTGATTCAGGATCCAAAACAAAATCACACATTCAATTTAGCTGTCTAGTCATTTTTATTCTAACAGTTTGAATATTTGAGGGTTTTGTTTGTTTATTTGTTATGCAATGCTGGGGATTGAACCCAGGACAATGGCAGGCAAGAGCTCTACTAATGAGCTACATCCCCGGCTAGTCATTTTTATTCTAGAGCAACTCTATTGCTTTCATTTTCACAATACTGCTCTTTTAAAGAGTCCAGAAGAGCGGTTATTTCAACTACAATTGTCTGATTGTCTTTATCAGATTCAGGTTAAATACTCTCAGCATTTTGGCTAGTGATGTTACAGCTTCCTCAAGTGCATTAGATCAGAAGTAATAGATACCTATTTTAAGGTAACTTTTTTATAGATTTTTTGTTTTGTTTTCTTAAAAGACAGTCAAATAAAAATCCATTCCCTTTAAACATACTGCTAGTTTTGGGTTGCTGTAACACACCCTACCCCCATTCCTGCTTCTAAAGTGTACACAGGAAGCTAGCTGGGCACGGTGGCCAGCTAGTGTCCGCAGGAAGAGTGGGAAAGACATTGGGTTGAAATCTGACATTTAAAGCAAACGGGCCAATAGTTAGTTGTTGGCCCCTTAGTAAACCTTTTAAAATCTTTATTTACATGAGGGTGGAGGGGAGTGAGCCAAAGAATGAGAGAGAGGGAAAAGAGATTGGGCCAGAAAATTTCCAAAGAGCCTTTGAATTCTAAAACTCATAACTGTGAAACCAATGTTTTGGTAGAGATAGAACTGGATTTTGAATCAGGAGGCTGGGATCAGGAGCACAGCTATGCCACCTACCAGCTGTGTGAACATGGACAAGTCATTTAATCTCTCTAAGCCTTGGAGAGATTTACCTTGTAGAGTTGGGAAGGATTAAGGGGGTTACTGTATGTCAAAGTGTCTTAGAAACCGTGAAGAACTATTTGAACGTCAGGAATTATTTTAAATAACATAATTATTTTATAATTATATAATTATTTATATAATAATCATTTTATAAAGTCTTCCTCCTTTTGAGTTAATCATTCGATAAAAAAAAAAAATTTAAAAAGCAACCTAAAGTGAGTCCTGACCTCATCAATTTCAGTTTTAAAACCAGGAAATGATTGGGGGAGGGGGTGTGGGGCGGGGAGAGGCAGGAAATGCCAGACTATATAATTGTGCATCATACTCAGTTAATAGAACTTATAGTTTCATTCCATCAATGTGTTGATAATTAATTATACTGGCTAAAATTAGGAATAGGTACTCACTTGTTCTGATCGGTCTTCCATAAGGTCACCGTTCTTGGAATCCCAAAGTTTGAGGGACAAAACAGTGAACATCGCGTATGATTATGGCAACAAGTATTTTAAAACTGATTTCCTCATTTAGTAAACAGTTTCGTGTTAAGTCGTCGGGTCCACCATGGAGGATGGCAAACCGAGGCACGTAACAAGTGGAAGTTTTCCTGGTTTTCAAGCAAGCAGGGGGAGCCCTGAAATAAAGTAAGCTTTAGTGGGTTGAAAGCATGACATTTTTCTCTGAGACAGACAGTGTCGCACAGGCCGGCCCTAGGTTTCCTTGGAGGCCTTTGGAATGGAACTCGGGGATCCCAGTTCATTAGTGCCCACTGGCCACATTTTTTCGATTATTCAGCAGAACTGAATAAGTATTTCCCTGGGAGAAGTTCGGCGCGTGCACACGCCCCCTTCGTTTGTGTTGAGTAACGAGCGAACTATCTATGCCTCGTAGCGTCCAGCCCACTGCTGTTGCTCAAAACTCGAGACGTTGCAAGAAAATGGCTAACGAAGCCGCGGGGAACCGCGGCGCGACGGACGTTGGTGCGGTTGGACGTGGCTGACCTCGCAGCCCACGCAGCGGGGTCGCACCGCCCAGGTGGCCGCAGCCGGCTTCGCGGAGCGCGCCTCGTCCGTCCACGCGCCAGTTTGCGCACGCGCGCCCGTCATCCGGGTGCCGGCTGCGGCTGCAGGTTGCGCCGGGGTGGCGGACCGGGGGCGGGGCCAGCGGCTCATTGTGCGCAGCGCTGCGCGGCGCCGCCGGCCGCCGAGGCCTGGGTGGAAGTTGGCGGTGCTGCCGCCGCCCTGCAGCCCACTCGCTGCCTCGGCAGCGCACTGCTCTTCTAAGATGGCTGCCGCTACCGGTGCTGTGGCAGCCTCGGCTGCCCCGGGTCAGGCGGAAGGTAAAAAGATCACCGATCTGCGGGTCATCGATCTCAAGTCCGAGCTGAAGCGGCGGAACTTAGACATCACCGGAGTCAAGACTGTGCTGGTCTCCCGACTCAAGCAGGTGAGGCCCGGCGAGATCCGCGAAGAGGAGCTTAGGCCGCGCCTCGGCGCCCCCCTTCCGCCGCAGACCCTGGCCGCCCGCAGCCGCCAAGACCCGCGGGGCAGCGCTGTAGGGAGGCCCCGGGCGGTGCCCGCGTGCGCAAGGAGGGCGAAGACCCTCCCGTGTAGCCCCCGCCCCCGCGCGCCGGGCAGGGCCTGCGACGGGCCCGCGAGCCACCCGGGACCAGCCGCCGCAGCCGAGCGCGCCCCGCCTCCCCCGGGACGTCCCCGCCGGGCTGCGAGGGCAGCGGCCGGCCGGCGCGGCCTCCCAAGGGCGATCGTGGAGACCTGGGAGGCGCTGGATTCCCAGCCTTTAGCCATGGTGAGCGTGTGCATTTCTTGGGCTCGGAGGGAATGGTTACTTTGGTGACTTCTGCGAAGTTACCGTTTAATTGTGCCCAACCGTTTCCTTCCCATCTTGGGGTAATTGGTAGTGGGAGTTGATGGGTGGGTGAGAAAAAGGTCTTGTTTTCACTGGGCTTTTAGTTTTTGTATCAGTATAATAACCGTTTTCATCCCTGATTAGCTTTCTGTTTATTTGAGCGGTGGAATTGTAGTAGAGGAGCAGTAAGTTTGCGCTATAGAGATCAAGGGAAAAAAAAAAAAAAACCTAGTTATTTCCTTTAGTAGCTAGAAACTTTTCTGCAATAGAGCATATTTAGATTTTTCTTCAGTACAATGATGTATGATATTTAATTATCGACTCGGTAGAATTTAAAGCTCCATGTGATTTTGATACCTAATATTTTTCCCCTGAAAGTTTCCTTCACTCTTTGGTGTAGCTTAATTTTTGAAGTAGGTTTATGAGATAACTGGCAATTCTAATGTCTTGAGGCTTGAGGTTTGCTAATTTTTTTCATTTCTTTTTTTATAAAATAAGTTTAGATAGATTGTGTAGCATATTAACTTCTCTTTCTAATGTAGGCTATTGAAGAGGAAGGAGGCGATCCAGATAATATTGAATTAACTGTTTCAACTGATACTCCAAACAAGAAACCAACCAAAGGCAAAGGTTGTTACGAGTTATGAACATATTTTAAAATATATTTTGGTTATATAACTTGCCTCTGCTCTTGTGCCACTTGCCCTGTTTATATAGTGCTACTCTTTGCTATTTCCCTCTGGCACTCTGCCTTCTTGGGTCAAGGAAGAAAAGTTACTGTTGCCAGGCTCTGTGTAACTTGTATCCTTTAAGATTCGGCTGAAGCTGATCAGAAAGTTAGAACAGTTCTTTATTGCTTCCATACAAAAGTATAAAGTCAAGTTGCGTAATGATTCTTCATAGTGTGAAGACTTGGAAGAATAAAATCCACTTTAATACATGTCTACCTTGCCCCACAATTGGCAGAGTATTGATGGAATTCCTACCAAATCTTTCACCTTGGCTCCTTGCTGTTCTCTCTAGTTTTTTAAAATTCTGTAACTTTAATGCTAGTATTTTGTTTGACTTGGTGAACTTAATTTGCATTTATGCCATTATACATTCTAATAATTTTCAGTGAAATTCAAAGAGACTTCACCAATTGTACTAACAAGGTAGGGGGAAAAATCATGATTAATTAGCTTTAAAAAAAGTTTGAAGCTATAGGAATGTTAAAGATTTTTATTTTTTAACTTCTAAATTAGACTAGGTATATTTCCAGGATATGGTGATTTAGTATATAGCTAAATAAACATTTTGATAACACTTGGGTGTTTTTTGAAGCGTCTGGTGAGTAAACTCTTTATTTGAATAATTGCAAATCCCTCTCTTCAGAGGACAGGCAGAGGGTGGACATGACTTATATCTGTATCCTAACCTGGTAGCTATCTATAGTTTCCATGCAGAATATGTCATGACATCTAAAGCATTTTGTTTTGTAATCTAACTTTCTTTACTGTTTTGTGTGATCCAAATGATACTACTACTACTGGGTGATTATAATTAGAATAAAATAATTGAATTGGTTAATCTTGAAAAGAGGGGACTTTGAACTTTATCCTTAGGCAAACAGCATCTGGACTAGTCCAACTCACTATTTCGAGAGACCCCTGTTTGTGTCAAAAGGAAATTGAAAAGGGCTAAGAAGCATTTCCTCGGTGAGATGGGAATGGCAGAGGTGGAGATAGAATTTAGAAGAGTAAGAAGGGCTGTGGCTTTTAATGTAATGGGGACTCAGGGTAGCCCTTTAAGAGATACATTTGTATCACCTTGAAAGATACATTACTCTATGTTTAGAGAAGCTTATGTCAAGATTCCTCTGCTGAGAAGTCAAATGGATCTTCTAAAATGGAGAAGTATAAAAATTAAAAAATAAGTATATTAGGAATTAACCATTTTTCTTATAGGGTTTTGATTCATATCTTTTATTTGGCATGTTGTGATAATATGACAGATGCTGTGTATTAATCACAGTTCCAAGTTATTTGAGTTGACTATTAATGATTTTAGCATTTAGAGTAAATTTCATTTGATTTATTCAGTTCTCACCTACTTTTCTTTTTATATCCCCCCTCTTTTTTTTTTTAACTAGAAACTTCATTTATCTTACCCTTAGAAATAATTTCAGCAGTATACTTAAGGAATTTTTCAGTATCAGTATTTTTTAAAGAATAAGCATTTATTTTTGTCAGTATGTTATTTTTTCCTTTGATAAGATTATAAAGATACTTGAACTTTATTTTTTCCATAACTTTGATGTTAAGGTGTTTTAAGAAGTTGTACAGACTACCGAGTACTTAATTAATAAGCCTTATTCTAGGACATGCATGACAAATAGCTCTAGTCTTCTTGAATTTCACCTACCATTATTCTGAATATTGTATAAATTACAAAGAGCATAGTATAAAGCCCCAAATCAGAACTTAGTTTGAATTAATTTACAATTAAGGTACCTGTAGATAAGATTATTATTTATATTTACTTTGTTGTACAGGGGCTAAAACCCAGGTCCTCACCCATCCTAGGCAGGTGCTCTACCATGAGCTAATCTGCCAGCTTCCTAAGATTGTTTTAATTAAGAAGTTTGAAAAACATTTTTTAGAGACCAAACTTCTATAAGGAAAATTGATCAAGATTGATATTTAATGTATTTTTAAACTAAGTTTATAAACAATTAAGTATTGGCTTTTTACCATTATGTCAGTTTTTCAGTCTAGTTGCTAAATTACTACATTGTGCTATTTTTGCCAAATTTTATTACTTTGTGGTATCTATATTGAAAATAATTTCATCTTGGTCATGCAATTTTTCCCCCTTCAATTAGTTTGTTTCTTTTACTGTGAAATTGGAAATTTTACTAGTTTATAAGACTCTTAGTTTTGAAATTTAATACTTACATATTGTCAGAAGAAAGAACAAAAGCACTTTCTGTTAAAATATATACATATGGGGCTGGGGATGTGGCTCAAGCGGTAGCGCGCTCGCCTGGCATGTGTGCGGCCCGGGTTCGATCCTCAGCACCACGTACAAACAAGGATGTTGTGAGGATGTTGTGTCCGCTGAAAACTAGAAAATAAATATTGGGGAATTCTCTCTCTCTCTTAAAAAAAAAAAAAATATATATATATATATATATATATATATATATATATATATATACACATAAATAATAGCTTATCTGGAAAAGTAATCCTTATGATATTTTTAAGTTAGCAAATAAAAGTTAAATGATAAGAAAGCAAGAAAGAAATTTCATGGATTTGGAAAAATTACTTTAGTGAAACATGGAGCTTATTCTTTTAGAAGATAAATATAGGGTAGCTTTTTCTTTTTTAAAAGTTGTATGTGCTGGGGGTTTTGCTCACCGGGCAAGGCCTTGGGTTCAATCCCACGCTCACGTGTGCACACACAAAGAAAGCCTGTTAAAATGATTGTGCTTAGACATGTTAAAAGGAACCTACTTTTTTTGTTGTTGTTGTTGTTCTGGGGATTGAACCCAAGGGCACTTAACCACTGAGTCACATTCCAGACCTTTTTATTTTTTATTTTGAGATAGAGTTGCTTAGGTCTTTGCTAAGTAGCTGAGGCTGGCCTAGAATTTGCAATCCTGGTATTACAGTTGTGTGCCACTGCACCCAACCTATATTCTTAAGAATACTGTGGAACTTTTTTAAATGCAGTTATAAACACTTACTTGTAATAAGTGTTGATTATATTATAGTGGGTTCTGGTATTTATAGTAACATTTATAAAATCTGTTTACATGTAGTAAGTATAGTTGAACAGTTTGTGTCTTGGATTGTTTTTCCCTTCTGAGTCTTTTTACAGTTTCTTTGCTAGGAGCCTTTTAATAAGTAACCTAGATGAAAGTTTTACCCAGTGAGATTTACTGTTGAATTATGTGGGCGTATGTCAAGAAAGCAGTTAAACAGGTAGAACTAATTCCTCATTAGCTTGTTGTAGAGATTATAAAGTCTTTTGGTTCATCTGATAATGCAATATTATTTTTGTTTAGATTTTTAACTTTTAAAATTACCTATAAACTTCAGCAAAAGTTATGTGTTTAATCAGTATAGTATTCAGAATTATATATAATGGGTTTACTGATGTTGAAACTAATTTACAATATATTTATCACCAAAGCACTTTGATACTTTTTTCATTTTTTTAATATCAAATATGGTATTTATCAAGAATCCTGGTAGAGAGTTAAAATTTTCTGTTGCAGTACTTTTTCTGAATCAGTCATCTTCTAGGTATTCTGAATTAGAGACAGAGGAAGACTTTTTAGTCTTTATTCTCTTTTTTATGAACTCATGTAAAATAAAATGTTGATTGTGCAGGAATTACAGAAAAAATAAATATTTTCTTTTCTTTTTTTTTTTTCTTCCTTTTTGGTACTGGGGATTGAACCCAGGAGTGCTTCACCACTGAGTTAAATCCCCAGCCCTTTTTATTTTTTATTTTGAGACAGAGTCTCACTAAATTCTAAGGCCTCACTAAATTGCTGAGGCTGGCCTCAAACTTACCTCAGCTTGCTGAGTTGCTGGGATTACAGGCATATAGCACTATATATAATTTGTTGATGGCATAAGGTTTTAGTGAAGATGTTGAACAATGGCTTAGACTTTATGGGTAGAATTTATTGATTGATTTAATCAACTATACTCTTGACTATAATAATAAGGGCCTTGGTGTTTTGTAGTTCCAGGAGTTAACTGTTCACATTGTAAAGTTCACAGCCTGAGTAGCTTTATATGGTATTCCTACTACCTCACAATACTAGTTTGCATTGTACCTTTATGGTAATATTTTCCATATTATAAGAGTGAAATATTTCTATTTTAAAAATAAGATGGTCCAGAAAAATACAAAAAGTGAAAATTGCTCTTAATTCCACTACCCTTAATTTGTCATAAGGATAACGATTTGTTGTTCTAAGGTGTGTGTAGGTACGTGTATAAGTGCTTGTAGGAAGTTTATTTTAAACATTGCCCTCCCACTTTTCAACAACTAGAATAGTTTCATACTGTATACATGTTTTATTAATGGTAGAATTCAGTTTTTTCTCTTATCTGGAGAATCTGAAAATGATAACCTTCTTTATGCTTCTTTAGTTACATTCAATCATCTAAATAATAGTCTACACTCTGCAATGCAGAGTCATTTGAACTTTAAAAAAATACAGGAGACACCAGGCTTATCTGCCCCCACTGAGATTGGATTTCTATTTCCCTGTTGTGGGCCCAGGCGTCATTTCTAGACGCATTGATTCTCAAATGCAACTAGAGTTAAGAACTATTGACTGTTCTAGATTAAAGCTTGAAATTTAACATCATTTCCATTCATCTCTCTTACCCCCTACCAGTTTCCAAAGTATTTTATATACTTCACATTTTTCAAAAAACTTCTACATTGCTTTGTTTGATTCTTTCAACTATTCTGAGTGTTAAGCAGGACTTTTAAAAATTGATAGATATAAAAGTTAACCCATTAGGAACCCAGTTTTTACCACCTTTCAAAAATCTCCTATGTGGGGGGGGCTGGGGTTGTGGCTCAGCGGTGGAGCCCTTGCCTAGCATGCTCGAGGCCCTGGTTTCGATCCTCAACTCCACATAAAAATAAATAAATAAACAAAATAAAGGTATTGTATCTAACCAAAAAATAAATATTAAAAAAAAATCTCCTATGTTTATGAGTGAATGCCAGAAATGTTCATCCTGGTCCACCCTACCATACACACACATACACATATTGAGGATTTAACTCAGGGGTACTTTACCACCGAGCCCCAGTTCCTCCCCCACACCGCTTTTTTGAAACAGGGTCTCACTAAATTGCTTATTCTGGTTATCTTTAGATAATACATTTAAGAGAGTTTAAAATTATACTTTTGGTATTTCCAGATTTATTATAATGAACATAAACTATTTCATAGCATGTATTTTTTCTTTCTTTCTCTTCCCCACATTCCCCTAAAAGTAGTTTTTTTTTTTTTTTTTTGGTGGTGGTGGTGGTATTGGAGATTAAACCCAGGGACATTCTACCTCTAAGCCATATCCCCAGCCCTATTTTTACTTTGAGACAGGGTCTTCTTAAGTTTCTGTGAGTGCCTTCAAACTTGCCATCTTCCTGCCTCAGCCTCCTGAGATTACAGGTGTGGGTTACTGCTCAAATTATAAGTAAATTTTTTTTTTGAAAAAATAAACTATTAGATGACTATATTTAAGACAATGTACAAGTTGCTTTAGAGATATGGCTTCATTACTAAAATGCCATTTTAATAGAAGCTAAAACACAAGCAGTTTACACAAGGCATTGTCTTTGATTGTTTTAGGATATTTACTGCATGCACTCGGGAGAGGTTGTAGCTAGAAGCATTAATATTGTTTCATTGGGCTTATTCTCTGAATCTTATGACTAAGCTTATTTTTTTTAAAACATTTCATAGTAGCATCTGTGAATATTTAAAGAGTAAAGTTACTTGGCCACAGAATATTTTGGCAAAATTGTTTTTTTTAAATCTACTTAATAAATGAATTTTGTTTTGGGAGGTACTTCTAAATTTAAAAAAGGAAACTGTAAACCCTTAGATGAAGAACCAGTTTTCCTTTAAAGGATAAAATCAATTGGTGATCCATAATCCTTTATTTATTATCCTGAAATACAAAAGTTCTGAAAACCTTTGTTCAGGAAAGTTTTTTCTTACGTTTGGTGGCAAAAGTGATAGATAAAGTGATTTATCCATTTGATATGAATATGCATACATTCAATTGATGTGTGACTATGCATATATTTCATTGCCTAAATGTTTATATGATTGCTTGAAATACTGTGCTAGAAGGCACTGGGAGGTTTCACTTAATCTAAAATCTTAGAATTCTGAGCTCTGAAACATGTCTTGGCCCTAGCAGCTCACTTTCTGTGGATCTGTAGGAATTCACTTGTTAAGGGATGTTTCTAGTGAAAACTTCGGTATGTGGTTTTACTTTGCCATTTTATTTCAGACCCTAAAATCATGCAAAGAACATTTAAATAAATTTTATGTAACTTCAAAATTGTCATCTGTTGCTATGATACTACTATGCTCCTTAAGATGTGGTAGGTTAGGGTTGGGGTTGTAGCTCAGTGGTAGAGTGCTTGCCTTGTATGTGTGAGGCACTGGATTCAATTCTTGGGACCACATTAAAAAAATCGGTTAAATAAAGGTATTATGTCCATCTACAACTAAAAATATGTTTTTTAAAAATCTGTGGGAGGTTAATCTTGCTTCCATTTGTATTTTGTTTTTTCAGACAATGTTTACTGTCCTTCATATTTTCTAATTTTGTTCCTCAAAGCATTAAGTTAGGCTTGGTCTACATTAAACTTTCAGTTAGCCTTTTCATCGTGATCATGTTGCTTTGGGCCAATTCACATTTCTATGGCTTATGCTAAATTCCCTGAAGAACAAAAGAGGTAGAGCAGTTTGTTGATTAATTGGTAGCAGGCACAGGGTTAAATGGAACACTAACTATATGAAAGTGTGCTAAAGGTAGTTTTACTTGTTGGATTGTAGAAGGAATTTGATTTTTCTTTAAGTCATCATTTGTGTGATTTCACAAATGTTAGGGACCTATAGATGCTGGTGGCATCATGAAAGTTATAGTATATAATCTTGCTGATAGGATGGGGTTGCACATGAGGGTAGTTTGACTGCTGTATCACCTCTTACCTTTGTCCCATTTGGTCCTGATAGAAGTCCAGACCTTGTTTACTTTGGACCAGTTGGAGCAGGTAGAAGTCCAGGCCTTGGGCCTAATATAGTGTCCAACCTAGGACTTACTCCAAGAAATAAATAATGTTGAGCATCTCCTCATTCTTTTGTGTTGTACTGGGTTCTCAGCTGGATGATGCACATCATAAATTTTAACAATAAGCTGGGCACAGTGGAACACACCTGTAATCCCAGCATCTCCGTAGGCTAAGGCAGGAGGATCACAAGTTCAAACCAGCCTCACCAATTTAGTGAGGCCCTAAGCAACTTAGCAAGACCCTGTCTCAAAATAAAAAGGGCTAGGGATATGGCTCAGTGGCTAAGCAACCATGGGTTCAATCCTCAGTACCAATCAAACCAAAAAACAAAAGTGAGTTAGTTGGGGAGGGATATTATTTCTGTCAGAAAAGAAGAAATTACAATGTAGTTTCTCAATCGTGATGTACAAAACAAGCCCAAAGTTAGATTATGGAAGCTAGTGTAAAATTTCAGTTTTCTTAAAACACTCTGTACCTATCAGGTTATTGCTCCAGTTTTGTCACTGTGCGTTTGGAAATCTTGTCCTCCTGGCTCATGGTATTTAAATTTATAAGCAGATAACATTAAACATCTAGTGCTTTCATGTTATATGGCCTATAGAAACAGTATGGAGTAGCAAAGTTAGACCTTTTGCATACCCTTCCTCTGCCTCTTGTTACCTGTGTGTCATATGCCATGTTGCCTCATCTCTCTGAATCTCACAGTTTTTAAATTTTATAGATTTGGCTTTTGGAACCTCTATGTTCAGCAAAAGAGATAACATTTAAGCAGCTGATACATTGTAGCCCCTGGAAAACACTAATGGCTTCCAGGAGTGAAAACAGACTGGGTTTAAATTTACTAGCTTTGTAATCTTTATTAGATAATTTTTCAACCTCCATATTCTCTTTTATGAAAATATGTACATATATAAAGCATCTGTCTTAGTGCCTGGCCTGTAGATGCAGCTTAAGCTGTAGTAGTGACTGCTGTTGTTTTTGTTGCTGGAGTGTAATTTGATTTTCCTTTAAGTAAAGCAAGTGGGACTCACCATGGAGTGCCCATAATATATATAGTTTGTCATTACGCTGAGGGCTGCCTTTTCAAGATAATGTCTATGAGTTGTGTTTATTACCCACTCCTTACTAGAATAATGTCTTTTAAGCAGGTCATACTAAGATGTAGTAAAAAGAATTTAGGACTAGAATTGAGAGACCTCATCTTCCTCTGCTAGTTAGAAGCAAGCTATTTAACCTCTGAGACTGATTTTCACTTTTGTAAAATTGTGATAAGCTGCTCCATGTACCATAGGGAGTTTGGTAAAATGAAGTGCACTTTAAAAAAAAATGCTTTGCAAATTGTAAAGCAGTTTTTGATTGCAAGGAGTAGGTTTAGCATCTGTGAATGATCTAAGGAGTTCTCCCCAAAGCTCTGTTCTATAGGTTATTTGATGGTACATTTATGGAGGAAAGAACTCCAGAGGTTTTTTCCTGGTACCAGGAATTGAATGCTGAGATGCTTAACCTCTGAGATGCTTAACCACTGAGCCATATCCCCAGCCCTTTTTAATATTTTGTTTAGAGACAGGTCTCACTGAGTTGCTTAGTACCTTGTTAAATTGCTGAGATTGGCTTTGAACTCATGAATTATAGGCATATGCCACTGTTCCTGGCTTCCAGATTCTTAAAAAGTTTGTTTTCCCAAAAGATAGCATCTAAGATTTTTTAATTATGATTTTTTTCCCTCTAATGAGAAAGAAGAATATAATGAGCTCTTTCTCATCTAGTACTCATTCCCCTCCCCCTCCACACACACACACAGGAAAGGGACAGCTTTACTTTTTTTCCTTCTTCTTTAATGGATTACTAAACATTTTCTTTATTTTTTTTTCTCCCTTTACCCTTGTTTTGCAGTACTGGGGACCGAGCCCAGGAGTATTCTACCACTGAGCTATGGCTCCAGACCTTTTTATTTTTTTATTTTGTGACAGTGTCTCACCAAATTGCTGTGGCTGGCATCAAACTTTCCATCCTCCTGTCTCACCCTTCCAAGTATCTGGGATTACACACATATACCACTAAGCCCAACTTATATACACTTGACGATGAATAGATTTTCTTAGCGGTTGCCCTTATAGTAACTTCTAATTTGAGACTAATTTTAGACTTTTGGACAGAATAACAGATTTTTTTGGTGGTTGTGTGAAATTCTAACATAGAAATTAAACTTGATGACACAGGGAATGAAGACAATAATTGTAAAATTATTCTAAATAGGAAGTTCATACAACACTAAACTCCACACTTTTGGTTCTCATTTGGTTCTCACAACTTGTTGGGTACTACTCAAGTAAAAGGAAAATCTTTGCTCCTGATCTTGTTTTTAACATACCTGGAAGGACAGTGACCTGTTTCCCTTTTATCACTTATTCATGGAAAGGGTTTTGAATTGGGAATAGGTGAAAGAGGTTGGATGAGACAAAGGAAAGGGAGATATTCCTTAACTTAAAAAAAAAAAAAAAAATTTACCCCATCAGCTAAATCCTCTACCTTAGGGGTCACTGAAGCCTGAAGTAGGTAGTACTGTCAGTGCCTGCTATAGGCAGAGTGGGGGAAAGTTTATTATTAGTTGCTAGTCTCAGGAAAGAATGGCCATTCATATTTCAAAAGAAACGGAAAATTTTTTTTAAAGTTTTAAATACTACAGTTCCAGCAGCTGTGCTTTTTGACCACGTTTCTGGCATTTTGCTGATTTCTAAGTAGGTTTTTATGGACTAGACTGAAGACATAATAAACTTTTAGCGTTGACTCTGTGAAAAGCTTTTTGAAATGTGGATAACATATTTAAAGTTAAACCAAATTGCAAAGTTTTGGAGATGTGGGCTGGGCAGAGAAAGTCTAGTCCATCTGGAAGCTATCAACAGTTTATTTTGAAATAATTTCTACTTTTCTTGAGTCAGTTAAATCAGTCATTATGTTAAGTGACCAGCACTATTCATACTAAGGCTTTTGGAGAAATACATAAAATTAGCATAAAAGCAGTCACTGTATTTGAGGACTTGCTTTTCTGTGTTGGGAGGCAAAATGTCCTATAAACAGTACAGAGCAATACATAATCAAGTTGGATAGAAAGGTGGAGATTAAAGTGGGAGAATTTTATTTTAGAGAAACCTTGTTGAAGATTATTTATGGTAATACAAGTCTTGAACTTAATTAGCTAGCAGGTATTTGGTTATATATACTTGATAGAACACCATTGAAAGGTACTGCTATTTCTGAGAGAAATGAAGATAGAGAATTCAAGTGGTGTAAAGGAAAATATACCATATCTGTTAAGTCAGTTGAGATGTTGGGTTCATATGTAGAATTGTTGGCATAGCTTATTTCAGTAAGACCACATGGATTTGTATATAGTTTTGGTTGGTTGTTTTTTATTTTATTTTATTGTATTTTATTTTTTGGAGGGGGGACAGCTGTGACCAGATGCTTTATAAGCAGTTGGCATTAATTTTGTTACCTGACTTTGGAGTGGAGAGTGAAATTGCAGAGTAAAATTGGAATGGTTTTTGCTCTTAAAGTGGTAAAATATTGGTTGTTAGCCCATTTTCCTTCTTTCACAGGTAAAAAACAAGAAGCAGATGAGTTGAGTGGAGATGCTTCTGTGGAAGATGATGCTTTTGTCAAGGTAAAGTGTTAATTACTCAGGTTAAGTTGTTTATTTTGAGCCTTGTATTTTGCATGATGAATTTCATGCATTTTACTTGAACAATAGACACTGAAATAAGTGGGTTAAATAAAAATGGAGACTTATGGAATATTGTCAACCTCGTTTTCTGTCAATTATATTTGAGAATTATAATAACTTACTTTAGTTAGATGACACATAAAGCTAAAATAATACTAAGTTTATTCCATCTTTTATATAGAAATTTGAGAAATAAGGACCAGGGGAACAGCTCTAGGAAAATTAGTATGCTAGTTCCTAAACAGGGTACCACTATGAAGGATATTGGTGATTTATATTTTATTTGCTCATTGTATTTAGCTTTTGTATATAATATTACAGGACTTAGATCAATGTAGACCTTAAAATGGAGAGAGGAAATTGCTGATATGTTGCTACTTGGTAAAGATCAAATTAAGAAACTAGTTTTGCCCTTCAAAGATAAGCAAGCCAGGTCCTTTTGGTGTAAAAAGAATATACTTCAAAACTGACCAGCCAGAAGAATAAAATTATGTAGTTATAATTGGGGCTGTGGCAGTTCTGTGTAATGTTGATATAAAACAAGTTATTTTAAATTGTATTTGGGTTTTTATTTTGTTTCATTTTAATGAAAAATGATCTACTTACTCATTGTTAGGTCTTAAATAATGTGGCATTTGCAGGTATTATTTAAGGAGCATAGTTTCTCTTAAATTATGTACACTTTTATGCCCATATATTTTGTTTCCTTGTGTAGTTAGTCCATATTGTCATAATGTCTCTGAGTGTTTATGTGCTCCACCATGAAGTCAACTCATATCCATTCACCCACCTGTCTTTCCTACCTCACAGCTCTCTATCTTACCCTCTCCACACACACACCACACAGCCCACACTTTTGCTCCTTTTACCTTGGGGTGAGGCATGGAAAAAAAGAAGTGTTTGGTTGAATAGTTAACCATGAAAGCAGGTATTGCCCAGGGATCATTAAATTAATTATTGCATGTCTATAACCAGCTTTTGTTTGAACTCTTAAGAACTATTCTGTATTCTGTTATCCTTGTGGTATACCTTTCATTAGGTCAAATTTTCTTTCTTTTCTTTAGTTGTCTTCACTAGTAAGTGTATGATTAAGCAAATATTATTCTTACACTGGAAAAACATTGTGATTTTGTAAAAAAAAAAAAATCTTTTAATTTTCAAATGTCTTTCAGTTTCTTCAGTTTATAAAAATGTTAGTCATTTGAAATGTTACAAGGAGACATAACTTGTTTGGAAGAATAATTGTACTGCCTCTTATATGTGCTATAAAGGATGCCTTTGTGTTATTAAATGAAAGTGGTCATATGCCTACAAGAGCAAAAGAGCTTTTTAAAAATCTGATTTGAATATATCTTCAGTTTCTTTGTATTTCTTTTTTCACTTTGGAGGTGTTTCACTTTTTTCAATTTTAAGTTACAAATTAACCAGCATATATGTGATGCATTTGACAGAAATTAAATGAATTTATTTTCTTGTGTCCCAGAGTTGATAATTTTGAAATTTATATAATAGTGGTGAATAAACATCACCTACTGCCTAAGTAGATAGTATAGAAATATATTGGTTCTGTAAATAAGTGAGGAGACTGGTCAAATTTGCCACTTCAGAATACCTGAAGTTCCCTTGTTAAATTCCCTTGATTTTTTTTTTTCCCCCTCATATTCTAAACCATTTCAACCTCCAGTGTTCCCCTACTCTATGATGAGGTTGGTCAAATCAGAGAGCCCTGCTCCTTAAGCAATCCATATCCCCAAACAGTCATCTTCCTCCATGTACACCTTCCTTGCTAAGAAATTTTTGTTCCCTCACAGCAGTTGAGCTTTGAGTAATTAGTAGTCCTGCCCCTACCCTGCCCTTTCTGCCTTTTAACTCAGAAACCTTTTCTCATATTGATAGTTACTCTAAGAATAGGAAAGGAGGAAGAAATATTCATTGTTTTCAACCCTTTTTCTACAGTTAATTAAAGATGAAAGTAAGCAAATGGCTACTTTTGTTTCTACCAAAATACATAAACTTCAAGGGCACAAAGACCTTCCTTTACAGAGCTACTCCAATATATATTAACCCCCCTGCCCACCTAATTTGAATTGTTGCACAGAGAGCTTCCAAAACATAATTTTTTTTTTTTTTTTTTTTGGCGTATTTTTCAGGAAGAGCCATTGATAGAACAGTTGGGAGTGCCATATTATTAATCAGAAATAAACTTTGTTTCAATATATAAGACTTCCAGGGACTTTAACATTAAAACAGACTGTGACACATGGAGAAATTAAGTCAACCCTTTGAAGCCATATCTCTGGAGTGCTTCTAGAATGTGGCTTGTAAATATTAAATAACTGGAACCTAGATATCTCTAGTAGCAATTCAGTTAGTGTGCATTTCAGTGTGATCTCTCAGATTTATTGTTTAATGATCTTGATATTAGACCTGTATTTCTAAAGACACGGTTAATATGTAAGGTAAAATTACTGAGCTTTAACTTTGGGAATATCAAAATATGATCAAACTGACACATTTAGAGATGTAAATTACCAAAAACTTTTGGTGGATAGCCTACACTACTTTGCTTCTAGTTGTACCAAATTTTCTTACCATTAAAAGGACTGTGAATTGGAGAATCAAGAGGCACATGAACAAGACGGAAATGATGAACTAAAGGACTCTGAAGAATTTGGTGAAAATGAAGAAGACTGTGTGCATTCCAAGGAGTTACTTTCTGCAGAAGAAAACAAGAGAGCTCATGAATTAATAGAGGCAGAAGCAATAGAAGATATAGAAAAAGAGGACATCGAAAGTCAGGTCTTTAGCCAGTTTTGTTAAAATATGACACCAATAAATTTTTAAGTAATATATATTTTTTTCTACTTCAATTTGGAAGTCTCAGAATTAAAAAAAAAAAGAAAGAAAGAAATTTTAAGTTACTTACAAATTAACCAGAATCCTACCACCTAAGGTGATCTTTTAATTTTTGCTTATTGCACATAAATTTTTACATAGTTATCATGCCATAAAGTTGCTATTTATTCTATATTCTACTTCCACATAACATATCATAATGACTTCATAATCCATGTGTTCTACCATAATTTATTAGACTGCTTTCTGTGTGTCTAATAGCTATTCCTGTAATTTTGGCATTAAGTTTTCAGTTTTTTTCCCATGCCACTATGAATGAGTATACCAATTCATTCTGATATTGTCAACATTATTTGGTGGTGGATTCTTCTCAACCCCGCAACACTTTTTGCTATTTCAGTAGGTATAAAAAAGCTAATTTCATGTGCATTTTTTTAGTTTAATATCAAGAATGGGAAATTTAAAGCAGATAATTTTTCAGATCTTTTCATTTGAAATTGCCATTTTTTCCTGCTTTGAAGTTACATTAGTTCATCTTACGAAAAATCAATGGATTAGGGAAGTCATTGCTACTAATATTCATACTTAAAACACTTCCTTTCTTCCTAGCCTAGTGAATAAGGGCTCAAAATTTTTCTAATTCTGTGGCAATGTGACTTATTTTTTATGTTGGTATAAAAAAATGTAGTCTGAATCTTACACATTGACTTAGTACCCACAGTATCAGAACATGAGGCAAATGATAATCAGGTATAAACATAAAAGAATTCTCATGTTTCCCAGATGTTTTGTAAAGCAAAGCTATTGTATACCCTTTTACTTAGGAAATTGAAGCTCAAGAAGGTGAAGATGATACCTTTCTAACAGCCCAAGTAAGTTTACATTTAGTCCTATGAATTTGATATTGTGGGTGGAAGGGCTTGGAAAAAGAATCTTATTTCGACTACTTAATTCTTTAATTGATTAAAAATACTGCATTCAATTTAATAGTTATTTATGTGGCATATACAAATTCTTGGTAGCTAAAATTTCTCTTGCCACAAATGTAATTGGGAGTTATGAGGTTTCTGTTATTTCCGAATTTAAAAGTTCTTTTTGAAATCCTTTTGATTTCTCCCCACCCCCGTAACTTTGGTATAAAACTAATTATATAAAATATCAATATCCTTTTAAAACTTATTTAAGCTTTGTTAATTTACCATTCCTAGGATGAGCTTAAAGTAAGTGATTTTAAAACTCTCTGTGCTAGACATTTACTTGGTTGTGTGTATGGTTGTACTTCAGTGTGTGATAAAATTGGTTTTGCTATATGTAATATACATTGTGTATATTTAAACAAGAGTTTCCAAGTTTATATGCTTTAGAAAAAATAGTGTTCCGGTCTATTATTTCTTCTCTGTAGTATTTACTAGTAACTAGTATTTAGAGGGGTTCGTATTCACAGACTGCTTAGCTCATTGCCTCTGGTCATTGCCTTCTTTAATACAGTTCTCTTGCCTTTATACACAGCCCCAGATACACAGAGGCTGTATTAACTATCTGTATTTATTGCAGTAGAGAAGAAGAAATATCTTTGTTTGGAATATTCAGGAGGGAAATAATAGGACTGTTATCCATCCTATCCACAAATGTGTTCAATTCTGCATAATAATATATGAGAAAAATTAACTTTCAAGTTGGGGGAGAACCCTTCCTAGATTACTTATTTGTAAAAAGGAGAAATTGAGCTCTTTATATTCTTTTGACAACTAGTCAATTCCCATTTAAGCACCATTTCTTCAGTTATACAGGTTGCAGGTTGTGTGATAGAATCATATCTAAGGATCCCCATTTACATAGTAGACCATTGATTATAAACTTTTTAAACAAATGGATATAAAGTATCTTAAGAAATGGGTACCATTTTCTAATTTCTACAAATTTTTGTAGGATAAAGATGGCCTTGTTACCATCCCATCCTGATAGTGAAAGAGTAATTATTTCTTTGCAGAGGACAAGATTTCATTATATTGTATCAAAAAAAAAAAAAAGGGACCTTACATCTTTTGAGTTTTCTTCAAGTAAAATGATCTTTTTCTTCGTTATAAACAATATAGTGGAACATCAAGAAACGTGCGAATGTATCTAGATTCCACCATGATCTAATGCTTTTACACACACTTCCTGAATATAGTAATATGTGCATTATGTGATGCTACATGAAGAGTACCCATTTATCAGCTTCAGCTGTTATCAACTCATAATCAATCTTATTTCCTGTATACTTCTATTCGCTTTCCCCCTTGTGCAGTATTTTGAAACAGATATATTATCCCTTGAAAAAGTTCAGTATGTATCTCTAAAGGAGAACTCTTTCCTTTCTATATAATTCCTAATATAAAAATGTTTATTTAGACCATTAAATATACGTTAGTATTTAAACATTCAATCAGCCATGCCCTCTTCCAAATATAAATAAGATCTATGCATTTTAATCTTTAGTTTTTCTCTCCATTTTATTTCTTTCCACTATTTTACTGATAAAATTTATCTGTTTATCCTTTAGAGTAGGGGTTCACAGTTTTTCTAAGGACCAGATAGTAAATATGTTAGCCTTGTGGGCCAAATGATCTCTGTCACAACTATTCAACTCTGCTATTGTAGCATGAAAACAGCCATAGGCATTATGTAAATAGTGGGCTTGACTGTGTTTTAATAAAAATATTTCTAAAAACAGGAATCTAGTGTGGTTTAGTTGTACTGTAAATTGGTAAGATCTAAGACTTTTTATCAAATTTTGTCTGTTCCTGTTTAAAAAAATAATAACTATTTTATAAGTAGTATTATATTCTTTAGAAACACATAATATCTGGTTGTATCTTTGTGATGATGATATCAGTCATTATTGATCCATATCTCATTAAGGATTACAAAATGGTAATGTGTTAATGCCATCATTTCTTTATCTATTAGCTGGAATATTTCTAGAAAGAAAAACTACCCCCTAGTCTGTTTGGTTACCCAGAAGTATAATTTGTAAAGGAAAGCTAGGATATATGTCTTGATTCTTTCCTTTTACTTAACAATTTTCAGAATAATGAACAGTGACCAGTGAGTTTTGAATTTTTTCTTTTTTCCCCTTCATTTTGAACTCAAGAATTGAATATAATTGATGTATAATTAATGTCCTTCTAAGTTGATGTCTATTGCCATTATTATCCTTCATAATGTTCAAAGTGTTCCATCTTAATGGTGTGATAGCCTCTTCAAGTTGGCTCTTGAGTCCTTTCAACATGATTTTTGTAGTTTGATTCTTATTTTCTGATATTATGTAAAGATGTTCCATTTCCTCCTCCAGACCTACAGGTAGCCAATTCTTCCTTTTAGCCGTAATGGTATTTCAGGACAACAATCTCGTTATTAGAGGTGTCCATTTTTACTGAGTTGATCATTGTTTCTAGGCTTTTTGAATGTATAGAGCAATGGAATGTGTTGGGTTTTGTCCATTTTCATTTGTGTTTACTTTTAAAATAACATCAAATTTTAGTTCATATGGGTACTTCCAAGTTAATCATTTCCTGCATCTCGTAGTACACCCAGGAACAACAGTCTTAGAATGATAAAACCACCACCAAATTACTGAACATAATTTAAGGATTTTTTTCTAAGTTATATTTGTCATAATGATGTACCCCACTAGGGATGAACAGATTAATGTGTTTTAGGCAAAAGCTATAAAGTCAAAATCATGAGACAATATTTTTAAAAAGTCTTCTAGATGATCACAGCAGTGCATGCCTCTTATCTCAGTGACTCTGTAGGCTGAGACAGGAGGATCATAAGTTTGAGGCCAGCCTCATCAACTTAGTGCAACTTTGTTTCTAAATAAATAAATAAGGCTGAGGCTATAGCTCAGTGATAAAGCGCCCCTGGTTCAATGCCCAGAAAATTGAGGGGGGGGGGGTAGTCTGCTTCATATGATTCCTTATTGTCCCCTTATTAGTAACTTTTTAAAACTTCATGATTTATTTTTATATTATTTGCTTTAAAAATATAAATAAATAGTGGTTCTGTATAGGGATATCTCTGTTTACAACTGGTTCTCAGGCTTTGACTTTGAAACTTAAATCTTAGGCTTTAACTTCTAGGTGCAGTGCTTAGTAGACTTTGGTTCAGATTCTACATCTATTAGTTTAATTTTGTGACTTTGGACCAGTTCTCTTAGTCAATTTCTATGTCTATAAAGTAAAACTTTTAAATTTTACCTTGCTAGATTGGTGTAAGGATTAATCCTAGATCCTGGCACATAGAGCATTCGCAATTAGTACTTATTTATAGTATTGTTTTACTAGTTTGGAAGGTATCAATTACTTGAGAATTTTCTGAACATTTTTCTTTTAAGATGTTTTTGCTTGCTTGTACTTTAATTCTTAGAAGTTTGATGTTGACTTAAAAACCTCTTCAGTCTTCAATGATCACAATATGTGTATCTCTTTTCCTATTTGCCTTTGGCCCTACCTAATGTTTCACTTACCTGAAGTAAAACTTTTTTTTTTTTTTTTTTTTTGGTCAAATGACATCAATATGCCTTTCAAAGCCAGACTGTCCTTTATCTTCATAAAGTTTTCTCTAATGTCTATCTCTCCTATGTTGTGCTTTACTATACACAGAGAATTTTTTCCATCCATCTTAATTCTTGATACATCTTGTATCACACGTGATTGCTATTTTTTTTACAGTTAAATTTGTCTAGATGGATGATATAACACAAAGTAAAACTGTTTTAGTTAAATAGTGATAGAATAAGCACCTATGACTCATAATGCCTAGTCTTTGGGTATTCTTGTCACTAAATAAACCCCTCACTAGTCAATGTTCTATTGTATGTACTTAATGTTGAAGTTAAACCCTTTAAAAACATCAGTATCTTGTACTACATGTAGTCAGTAATTCATATCAACAAATATTTATTGCTTATGATATTCCAAGCATTTTGTATTTCTCATAATGTTTAGCATATAGCTAAATACATGGCAGACAGTTACTGATTTAAGGTTATTTTAAAGGTTTATTCAGTCAATTTGAATACAAGTCAGAAGAACGAGAATCATCTTAGCACATAAATACATATGTACTTATAGCAAATATATGTACCTGGACTTATATCACATATATAGCACATATATGTACCTATATCACCCTGTATCTAGGAGGAGGTAGTATAATGGGTACACAGTAAATACTTGATAACTGAAAAATAAGTTTTAGTATTGCCTTTTGTCTCTTAGTAGTCATTGCTGCTGCTAGGATGAAACAAAAGTTAGAAGAGCTTTGCATTAAATCTTTCAGCATAGCATATTATATCATTTAAAGAGGAAAAATTTCCCATTTTATTTCTTGGTTTGTTTCCTTATTACAAGGAATTTGGAGCTTATTTAGAATTTTTGCTTAACCTTAGTAGTGCTGTGCTTACTGTACTACACAATAAAATGAATATGTACTTAACATCTGTGGTTCATCTTTTGTACTAACATCAGTTGTTTTTGTGCCTCATCTCCATTGTAGTTAGTTTTGTTTCCTGACGGCTCCGTTAGGCCCTTTTCTTACAGACATTAAGAATTTGTAATAAGGCTTATATAACCATTGTATAGAGAAACTGAAGTTATGAGATCCTACAGAAGATATGTTGAGTTATTAAGATAAATATCTAAAAATTCTTCAGCAAAGTAAGCCAGACTTTACCAGTTACTTTAGCAACTAGAAATAACATTTTTTAATTGGCAGGAACTACAGGAAGAATTTTGTTTTTTACATCATAGTATTTTAAGTTTTTATTCTTTCAAATATTAGCAAATAATTTGGTCATCCTTTTGTTGAACCTAATCAGTGATACAGCTCTAAAAGAATAATGCAGGGCTGGGGATGTTTTTCAGTAGTAGAGTGCTTGCCTAGTATGCATGGTTCAGTCCCCAGTACCACTAATTAATTAATTAATTAATTAATTAATTAATAATGCAGAAGAGGTGTGCTGTTGACATCACAGGTAAATAAAGGAGAGTCAAGTTGCATTCTTTAAGTTCATTTGTTCTACTTTCAAATAAACATTAAGGTGTCTCAGTGTATTTGCGCTCTTTCAAGATAAATTAGAGGCTGGGTTCAGTGGCGCACACCTATAATCCCAGCGGCTCAGGAGACTGAGGCAGGAGGATTGTGAGTTCAAAGCCAGCCTCAGCAAAAGCAAGGCACTAAGCAACTCAGTGAGATCCTGTCTCTAAATAAAATACAAAATAGGACCACGGATGTGGTTCAGTGGTTGGTGCCCTTGAGGAGTTTACTCCCCAGTAATACCCCTCGCCCCCCACTCCCACTCCCTGAAAAAAAAAATGAGATAACTAAAAGAGTTTGAGCTGGGTGCTGTGACTCAAGTCTGTAATCCCAGCTACTAGGGAGGCTAAGGCTGAAGCCAGCCTTGGCAATTTAGCAAGACTTTGTCTCAAAATAAAAGGGGTTGAGTATGTAACTCAGTGGTAGAATACTTGCCTAGCATGTGAGAGGCCCAGGGTCCAATCTCCATTACTGTGTTAAAAAAGAGTTTGAAAGAAAATATTTGTCCAATTCATCTTTTTCTTGCTGCCACTGCCTATCACTTCACCCAAATAAAAGTGTTTTCTTTTCCTTTCCAATATTGCAGATTAGAGAGGCTGGGGTTGTGGCTTAGTGGTAGAGCACTTGCCTGGCATGGGTGAGGTACTGGGTTCAGTTCTAAGCACCGCATATAAATAAATGAATAAAATAAAGGTCCTTCAACAACTAAAAAATACATTAAAAATGTTGCAGATTAGAGATATAATTGAAAGTAAATTCATATATAGATTTTTATTAAGAAATTCTGCTGGACGTGGTCATGTACGCCTGTAATCCCAGCAACTTGAGAGATTGAGGCAGGAGGATGGCAAATTCAATGCCAATGTCAGCAATTTAGCAAGAACTTCTCAGAAAATAAAAATAAAAAGAGCTGGAGAAGGCTGGGCGTGGTAGTAAATGCCTATAATCCCAATGGCTCAAGAGGCTCAGAATTCAAGAGAATCATGAATTCAAAGCCAGCCTCAGCAAAAGTGAGGCCCTAAGCAACTCAGTAAGACCCTATATAAATTACAAAATGGGGCTGGGGATGTGGCTTAGTGGTCAGATTCCTCTGAAATCAATCCCTGGTGCTCTGCACTCAAAAGAAAAATTGCTGGGGATGTGTCTTAATGGTTAAGCACCCTGGGTTTAATCTCTGGTACCAAAAAAAGAAAGAAAGGAAATTCTTATAATGAAATATAGTATAATTATGTAATAATGGGATTTACTTTTCTAACAATTAATGATTTCTTTGTTCTGGCCTATTTTTACTTCCTACACTTGTGGTGTGGGGTTGAAGTATTTTTAGTTTTCTTCATGTTTCTTGAATATATAAAATAATGACTCATTCCTTGATCTGGACATTTATATGGTAATTTAGTTTAAGTTTTTGGTTTAAGTTTTTCTCCAAGAAGCTGTCATTTTAAGACAGTATTCATCTCAGAGTGTTCTTTCTGGACCAGCAGCATTAACATCGCTTGGGAGCTTGTTAGAAATGTACATTCTCAAACCCTGCTTTTACTTTTTGAAACAGAAATACTGGGGTAGGTGCCCAGAGTCTGTTTTAATTAGCCTTATAGGGTTCCATTATGTGCTGAAATTTGAGAACCACTGCTTTAAGGCTTTGAACATGGTAGCATATTACCTGGCCTATAACAATCTACTTCTTTCTACTCAGCTTAATTTTAAGAGTTATAAATAAAAATCAAGACATTCCTGATGGTGGATGCTGGTGGCACATGCCTATAATCCCAGCAGCTCGGGAGGCTGAGACAGGAGGATTGCAAGTTCAAGGCAGCCTAAGCAACTTATCAAGGCCTTAAGCAACTTAATGAGACCCTGTCTCAAAATAAAAAATACCCAGTACTCCCTCAAAAAAAAATCCTTAAAATTCTTTTCATTTGAGATTGTAATGCATATTACTTTTACTTTTCTTTATGGTCTTATTTTTTGGGAAATGTTGATTGTATCTCTGTGGATCACTTCAGTGATTTTTGCAATATTTTCTTAATAGAATAAAAAAAACAGTTATGAATTTATTTTTAAATAATAAAATGAGTAGTATGAAACTGTCTACTACTCAGTCATCCTTCTTATGTCTGAAATGCTTAATGAGGGAGTGTTTTTATTTGTTTTGTTTTATTAATGTGTATTCAAGCCCTTGAAAGAATATATCTACAGGTTGTGCTTTCTAGTACTGTTTTGAATAATATGCACTGAGTACCTGTGAACTGAGTGACATAAAATAATCAGGTCAGTCTTTTTATTGGCAGTTCTTTGATATGAGTAAGATTTAGATTACATGAACTTACTTTGAATAATGAAACTAAATATTCCCCGTTTGTTGATGTAATTTTTGACAGATTTCCCTTTTCTTTTCTAAAATTGCATATACCAAGCTTGTGCTACATCGCTCTAAATGGGCCCTGGTTCTGATTGGAATATTATATTTTTTTGTTAGTGATACCTATCCCTCATTAATGTTATTAAATTATCCACCAGTTTAACTTAACTGATTTTTGTGTTCTTATTAAAATCTAGTTTTATATAAATTCATTTTACATTCGATTATTCTTTAAATTTCAGGATGGTGAGGAAGAAGAAAATGAGAAAGGTATGTTTGATGCTAAGTAGAGTGTAAAAATTGCTAACATTTAGAAAAGTAAATTACATAAAACAGTATTATTATATGAAATCTTAGTTTTAAAATGAGTTTATTTTTAAATTTACCAATTTAGTGAATTAAGTTAGCGTCTTAACTTAAGTTTTCAATTGATTTTAATTTTCTTTTGACCACTTAAGATATGTTCTATCTTAATAGTACATATCAGTTACTGTAAGTGAACTATGCCATTTTGTACTTTATTTTAAAGATAACTTCTACCATACCATACGGTAAGTTGATTGTGTCCTTAAGACCAACACTGCAGTAACTCATATGTGCTTATTGGAGTCCTGGTATATAACTCATAATGAATTTTGCAACTAGTTCTAAAAATGGTGAGTGACCAGGAAACTGACTTTGTGTTTGTTGTTTAAAGAAATTTTCATATAGTATTTCAATAGTTTTAGTAGTTTAGGAGAGCTATATCATCCAATACAATTACAGGGACATCAGTAGCAATTCTTGTGATCAATATGAGGTTGAATTCTTGGACAGAAGTCACAAAGGATCCTACTTTGGACTAGAAAGGACATGGAGCAGGCTTCTAAGGAAGGCAGAATAAACAGCCTAGAAGTAATGATGAATAAATCAAGCTACTGACTGAAAATCACATCACACATGCCTGAGGTCTTTCTGTTTTTCGGGAATGCAAGACATCTTTGAAAAATGGTAATTGCGGACTGGCTGGACAGGATGAAGACTGGAAATAACCAATTTCCTGGACGTTATGAAGCAGGAGCATCATCGGAGCCCTCCGTAGCAGTTTTCCATTCGATTCTGGACTACCAGGAATTGAAGAATGAAAAAGATGGGGCCCTGAAACACTTTGAAGACTGATATCCTCAGACTGTGACCTTCCAAGAAGTCACTGTAGGAATTCTGAAGGTCAGAGGGTTAAATCCCAAGATGATTTGAACACTGAAAAACAAATCTACACATTTGTCACTATCCCATGGAGGGGAAAAAAAAAAAAAAATCTTCCACATGTCATTAACTTCTAACCAGAAATGAAGAACTGGTATCTTCAGGATGGAACATTTTCTCACTATTGTTGTTTGATGTTTGTATGTAGAGATCATTTTTTCCGTGAAGAATAAGTGATCCTGGGTAAAGGATTGTTTATGTTAGTTAATACCCTTGTGTTTTTTTTTTCTCCCTAACCTTCCATCAGTGCTAATAACTGGCTTTATATTTTCTAGGTCCTATTCTAGCTTATGAATATGAAATTGTTTAAACTTCTTGTTTTGCCATATTTATTCCTGTTAAATCCTCTTAGATATAGCAGGTTCTGGTGATGGTACACAAGAAGTATCTAAACCTCTTCCTTCAGAAGGGAACCTAGCTGAGGCTGATCACACAGCTCATGAAGAGATGGAAGCTAATGCGACTGTGAAAGAAGCTGAGGATGACAACATCTCGGTCACAATCCAGGCTGAAGATGCCATCACTCTGGATTTTGATGGTGATGACCTCCTAGAAACAGGTAAAAATGTGAAAATTACAGATTCTGAAGCAAGTAAGCCAAAAGATGGGCAGGACGCCATTGCACAGAGCCCGGAGAAGGAAACCAAGGATTATGAGATGAATGCGAACCATAAAGATGGTAAGAAGGAAGACTGCGTGAAGGGTGATCCTGTCGAGAAGGAAGCCAGAGAAAGTTCTAAGAAAGCAGAATCTGGAGAAAAAGAAAAGGATACTTTGAAGAAAGGGCCCTCGTCTACTGGGGCCTCTGGTCAAGCAAAGAGGTTTGTTTTTCTATGTCAGTTCTTTACGATACTGAATTCCAGCATTCAATAAGATCACTCTACATTAAGGGGGTGGCTTCAAGACCATGTACAGTAATTAGTATCTTATGATCCTGCCTATAATATTTTTGACCGTCATAAGTTACTTTTAAAAAAAATTCAAGACCTTCATAATATGCAGTGTGTCCTACTGATTGCATTGTCGAATTGTCAGCATATATTTGGTTTTTTGGTTGTTTTTGTTTTTCAAATTGACAATTTTTTTGTGTTTTATTTTTAAAAATCCTTGTGATGATGGTTAATGAACAACTATCAGTTCTAAGAACACAAAATGAAGTCAAGTCCCAGTCCTGAAATCTGGAGAAGATGGCCATATATCCACTGAATAGAATTATCAGAAAATCTAGATCTTCAGGCATCTTGGGGAAAATCAGTGCAAGAATCCTAAGGGAGTCATTTGTTCAAATAACCTATTCTAGGCTTTTGGAACTGTTAATTTGTATGAATAGCACTAGTTTGCAATATAGTCAATATCAAACTGCTCGGATTTTGTTTTTGTTTTTGTTTTTTGTTTTCAATTTTCTTCTGATGATTTGCCTCTTTAGCTCTTCAAAGGAATCTAAAGACAGCAAGACATCATCTAAAGATGACAAAGGTAATAGATTTTTTCCTATTTCAGTGATAGCATTGCATACTTTCACTAAAAAGTAATAGTTGTCTGTTATTTTCTTTGACATTCAGTTCTTATCATTTTTATTAACTAAAAATTTTGCCTTTGTGTAACTATGAATAAAGTATTATTATTTAATTACTGTGTAAATTGGTATGAGTATGTTAAAAAACCATTTGCTAGGGAAATTTATCGATTGTATTCTAAGCAATTGTATTGAACATTAATAGATATTTCATGCTTATAATTTCAGAAGTATTTTATCTTTAGTTGCAGTCATTTGTAACCACTGTACATGGACCACATTCATTTTCCCATTCTCTTGAGGAGGAAATGTAAATAATAAATATTATTTGTGTGAATTCATGGAGTCAAGTATTTAAAAGATAATTAGTCTCTACCCTTTGGTTTTACTTTCTTCATTCTTTAAATCAGAGCATACGTCTATGAATATTACCTGCTTACATGATTTTAATGCTTTAGAATTTACTTCCTAACTTGGCTTACTTTGTGGAAAAATAATTTTTTAAAAAAAGTCTTTTAAGTTTCAAGGTGTAATATTTGATTGCTTTTTGTTTTGGAAAATCACTGGTTATCTCATGGTCACAAGCTACAAATAATACATATTATTTGTAAATAATACATACAAAAAAATCATCTTGTACATAATGCTGTGTCTACTTGAAAAATGTTTGTTTTCTAATAAAAGTATTTTAGAGTAAATCTACCATTTAGATAATACAGAGTCCTAAAATACCTCTTTAGTGTCTAAAGGAGGATCGTATGCCTCCTTTATGGTTTATTTAGTGCATTTTGTTAGTATATTTTAACAGTTAGAAATTATAGTGATTTGATTCACTAATTGACAGTTGGAATACTCACATTTCTTATAGTTTAGGTTAATGAATAAGATACAAAAAGTTCATAAAATTATCCTTTAAATGTAGAAACTTGATTCTTGGTTAAGTAGTGCTTTTTATTTTTCCTGTTATTTTCTTTTTCTTTTCTTTTTTTGTAATAAGATATGTGACCCAAAATGTTACTAGTAACAAAAAAGATACACAAACTTCTAACCTTTCATAAGATAAAATAGATTCTTTGATGAATGTTATTCTTAAAATTAGAAAAGCATAAGCCATTAATATTTAAAATATTTGAATCAATATATTGTCTCTCTCCCTATAAGTGGACACTGAGTAGTTTTTCAGCTGCCTGTGTCATGCAACTCTTTAAAGTATTGAAAAATTTACTCTTTCTACATATAGTAGCATGGAATTATAAAAATTGTTTTATTGTGGCATGTTTGAAGAAAAGCATTAAAGGGTGATTGACTGGGCTTGTATTCTCATATATAATGTGTATGTATGAATCATGAATCATGGATCCAGTATTATCTAACTGTATATAATTTCCATTTTCTCTTATCCTTTTTCTAAAAGACTATGAAGGTGATGAATTGGTTAGTTAGTCTTAGGCTTTGTTATTAACCATTTAGATACTTGAAAACACTTTATCCTTTGCTCTGACTTATCCCTCTTCCACTACAATTTCTCAAAATATAAAGCCCCCAACAGATAAGGAATTAAGCAGTCTGTTCATTCCAGATGACTGTTTATTGTTTGTCTTGTTCAGTGCAGTAATAGTGTTTAAATTATTAAAACTGAACAGAAAAGGTCCAAGACACACATTCGATTTTCACCCACTTTGACTTAACAGTCATATTATAGGAAGTGTACAAATAATATTTCTTTGCTTAGTAATTATGTTGTAAGTTATTCTGTTTGATTATAATACTAGCAGATTCATAGGATTTTGCATATAGTATGATCATATTATCAATTGTAATGAAAGGATTTGATACTTTGAAAGAACATGGCCCTTTTAATTTTTGAAAAAAAAAAATTCTGAGTAAGATACTTAAACATCTGATATTAAATCTATTCTAGGAAGTACAAGTAGTACTAGTGGTAGCAGTGGAAGCTCAACTAAAAATATCTGGGTTAGTGGACTTTCTTCTAATACCAAAGCTGCTGATTTGAAGAACCTCTTTGGCAAATATGGAAAGGTACATTCTTTTTACCTTCTTATCCATCTTTCTAGTATCTGCAGTTGAAACAGATTATATTCAAAACAATATTGTATAAATGTGTTGTCATTTTTGTATCTCTTTGGATGGTTACAAGTATAATTATTGAATACTGAGGTAATGATAGATTGGGGTAAAGGGTTGAATGGTGTCTTATCTCACTTTGAGCCCTGATGGTCTTTATTTTCCAAAGCTTAAACCTGCTTGAGCCTAGGACTGAGTTTTATTCGTCATGATTTTTTCTAGTACTTTATTTAGCATGGGATCTAGCACGTTGCTGAGGTTAATTTGGTCATCTTGCAGATGTAACCAGGCTGGTATTAGGTAATAGGAGTTATGTATTTTGAGGAGGAAAACCCCAAATATGATTTGTGTTACAGAGATTCCATTCCAGTGATACGGAAAAATGTAAAACTGGATATATATTTCTAGGGATTTTCGTGTGTGTGTGTGTGTGTGTGTGTGTGTATGTGTGTGTGTGTGTGTGTGTTTAAATAATCAAAAGTTGTTCTGAGTGTGAGGAAGGAAGAGTGTGGAGTGTTCAGAGTGGGGGAGGGGTGTCTTACTATGGCTCCTTCGATAGGAAATGTTTCTCTGGCATTTAAGGGGAAAACTAAAAAGAAGTAGTGGTTAAAGAAGAGTCAATGTATTCCTGTGGCATTGGACTGCAGTGTGTATCTCTTAAGGCACAAAGTACTTTTTTCCTTACATTAAGTGTTTCACTTACATCAGTGTTTCTTTGAGGGCAGGAGCCTTATCTACTGTACTTTGTATATGATAGGGTTTGAATATTTATTAAATGAATAGCCAGTATTGGTATATAGCCATTAATGAATATTGCAAAAACCTGTCCTGTTGACTTTAGGAGGGCTTTTTTCTTCAGCATTAGAGAGTAACCTGAGCAAATGAGGTTCTTGAGGTATTAGATTTAGCACACTGAGGATTGTAGTACCTTAATCAACTGTGGTATATATTTCTATTTTCAGTAATGTATTGTTAGGCAAAAGCAATATTTTAATGTTGGTATTTGTTAGGACTAAACCTATATAAGGATATATCTATTTGATAATAGGACCTTGGACTTAAATTTAAATTGTTGTGGGACAATAAAACCTGATAGTTTCTTGCCACCCATACGGTAAAACCTCTTAAATTAACTGTTTACCTCTTCCTGGCATTGTGTCTTTGTTCCTCCTTGCCCAGCACTGAATTATTGTTTTCACTTTTCTTCTCACTCATCCATACCTGCTTTGTCTCTTTTAACTATCCATTCTATAGAATTGAAAGTATTTGTCATTTTTGTATTAATTAATATTTTGAAATTATATAGGTGTTGTTTTTTAAATTTGGGGGTATATATTTTTAGGATTTTTTTTTTTTTAATTTAGTAGTCAATGAACCTTTATTTGTTTATATGTGGTGCTAAGAATTGAACCCAGTGCCTCATACATGCTAGGCAAGCACTCTATTACTTAGCCACAACCCCAGCCCAAGGATGTATTTTTAAGTCTTGCTTTTTTTTTTTTTTTTTTTTTTTTAAACAAGTGACTGGTTCTTTATTCATTTTTGAAATACAAAGTGACTCATAGGAAAGTGTTAACATTTGTCTATAATCTCGAAACGTATCTGGTCACTTTGCTTTTGTGAATCATATCATTACTTTGTTGATATGACTAGTTGTTTGGGGGTACATTTTGGGGTGGGAGAATAGGTAAATAAATAAATTTAAAAAGTAGTTTAAATTGCTTTTTAACACTTACCTTCCCGTGAGCACTAAGTTCATATTGATAAGGCAGATATTGATCATAAGAACTTGAAACAGAATGGCACATATACAGAATTTGTCTTGAATTAATATCTTCACTATATCCTTTAATTTGAATAGTCTCAGTTCTGAAGTTTTATCTATTTTGAAATGTGTAATTAGTTCTTAAATTATAAAACTTACTAAAGTATAATCTCATTTTATAGGTTCTTAGTGCAAAGGTAGTTACAAATGCTCGAAGTCCTGGGGCAAAATGCTATGGCATTGTAACTATGTCATCAAGCACAGAGGTGGCCAGATGTATTGCACATCTTCATCGCACTGAGCTGCATGGTCAGCTGATTTCTGTTGAAAAAGTAAGTTTGCCTAATTGTTCATAAGAAGGAGATTAATTCGATGACAAAGGCTGGTTGAAAATCACAAATCTGGAAATCCAAAATCTGAAGGAACTCTTTAAACTGCTTCAAACTTCAGAGCATTGTTTATTTTTTAGAGTTTCAGAATTAGTATGCTCAAATGGTAAAGCCTGTGTACATATTCCAAAATTCAGACATGGAACATTTTGGTCCTGAGCATTTCAGAAGAGATAATCAATCTGTAATTTTCAATTTAAGGATGATAAGGGCAGGAAGTAATATCAGAGTGAGTTTTATTTTTATGCATTCACTTTTTTAAAAAATTATATTTTTTAGGGCTGGGGCTGTGGCTCAAGTGGTAGCGCGCTCGCCTGTCATGCGTGCGGCCCGGGTTCGATCCTCAGCACCACATACAAACAAAGATGTTGTGTCCGCCGAGAACTAAAAAAATAAATAAATATTTTAAAAAAAAAAAAAAAAAAAAAATTATATTTTTTAGATGTTGATGAACCTTTATTTTATTCATTTGTTTATATGCGGTGTTGAGAATCGAACCCAGTGCCTCACACGTGCTAAGCAAGCACTCTACCACTGAGCCACAACCCCAGACCCTGCATTCACTTTTTAATTTACTTTTTTATAAAAATAATTTTCTGTGTTTTCCAAGTTTTCTGCTATCAACACACTTTTTATAATCGTAATGTAACTTTAAAATTTGAAGATTTATTTTTTTTCTGGTTTAAACCTTTCAGGTAAAAGGTGATCCTTCTAAGAAAGAAATGAAGAAAGAAAATGATGAAAAGAGTAGTTCAAGAAGTTCTGGAGATAAAAAAAATATGAGTGATAGAAGTAGCAAGTAAGGATTTATTTATTTTATTTGGTGCTGAGTTCAGGTTTATTTTGTTTTGTTAAGCAGACTTTTTTGGTACATTAATGAAGTGGTTCTCACTGTGACCAAATACCTGAGAGAATGTTTATTTGGGGCTTACGGTTTCAGAGGTCTCATTTTGGAGGTGCCTGACTCCGTTACTCTGTGCCTAAGGCAAGACAGCACATCATGAAGGAAGGCTCCAGCTGAGGAAAGCTGCTCAGCAAATGGAGGGGTCAGGAAGTAGAGAGAGGGAAGGGATAACAGGGAAAATACACTTTTCCAGGGTACAACCCAATGACCTGCCACCTCCAACTATGTCCCATCTGCCTACAGTTAACATCCAATCATTCCATTCAAACAAGAATGGACTGATTAGGTTCTACCTCTCACAATCCAGTCATTTCATCTATAAATTCCTGCACTAGCACAGGAGAATTTGGGGGACACCTCATATCCAAACCATAATAGTTTTATTTAGTGCTAGGTTACGTTTTGTTTTGTTTTGTTTTTAATATACAGATAGACTTTTTGGTACATTAATGAAGTAGTCCTCATTCTGTTTTCTTGTCTGGGGTGATATGGTCAGGATACAAGCCTCTGTCAAAAAAGAAGAGAAAAGGTCATCTGAAAAATCTGAAAAAAAAGAAAGCAAGGATGCTAAGAAAATAGAAGGTAAAGATGAGAAGAATGATAATGGAGGAAGTGGCCAAACTTCAGAATCGATTAAAAAAAGTGAAGAAAAGAAGCGAATAAGTATGCTATGTATATTTCTTCTCAATCCCTTTCTAATGCATTCTACTACTTACTTTTTACAGTGGAAGGGAAAACCTGAGATTACAAATCCAGGTGAATATTTAAGCTTTGTTGTTAGGTGTCTGTGGTAGAGAAGAAGTTTTAGTAGGACTGTCTTCTCTTTAACTATTTGAGCTGATTTGGGCTAGGGATGTAGCAAAAAAAAATCTAAGCTGTCTTAAAATGATCATTGATTTATAATATTGAGTTAGGATCTTTTAGTTTCATTGAAATTATTTATGTTAGCAGGTTGAACTATTTAAAAATCTCCCATTTAATTTCTCAGAATAAGAAACTTTTTTATTTCATGTATTGGCTTGTGAATATCTGAATAAGAATTCAGCATTTTTTACGTGTATATGTTCTTTTCAACAAAATATTTTTTAGATGTTTGTTTACCTGTATATTTTTTTCTCTTTTTAGGTTCAAAGAGTCCAGGACACATGGTAATATTAGACAAAACTAAGGGAGATCATTGTAGGCCATCAAGAAGAGGAAGATATGAAAAAGTAAGTCTTTGAGAGGATGTTATATACTCTTTCAGTTGTTTACCAAAGAAGATAATTGTGTAACCATTTTTGTATATGTTTATGCTAGAAAACCTAAGAAAAAATGTTACTCAAGCATTTGAACTTTTTAATTGATCTGTTGAACTTTAAAAATAAAACCCAATATAATTTTAACTTTTAATCCTCTTTTTTTTCCCCCCTGATAGATTCATGGAAGAAGCAAGGAAAAGGAGAGAGCTAGCCTAGATAAAAAAAGGGACAAAGACTACAGAAGGAAAGAGATTTTGCCTTTTGAAAAGATGAAGGAACAACGATTGAGAGAACATTTAGTTCGTTTTGAAAGACTGCGACGAGCAATTTCCCTCCGAAGGTAGGAAAGAGTCTATTTTATACTTGTTTTATATTAGTACATCTTTAATTCTAGTTACCAGCCAGATTTCTGGAAACTATAGTCCTGCAGAAGACTATTTGCCACTTTAAAGAAATGTAGTACTATTTATGATTTCTTAAATTTTCATAGCACTTTACAAAATTTTAGAAAGCATTTTCCCATCTGTTATCTCCAATCACAATTTATTAAGGTTAGTTATGTGCAGTATTTCATACAAAAACGTGGAGGCCCAGAGAGGCTAAATGACTCTTCTAAAACCACATGGCTATTGAGTGGCAGAGTCGGGACTCAGATCCAAGTCTTCTGACTCCAAGTCCAATGCTCTTTCCTGTACTCCAAAGCTGCTGCCATTTAAAAAAAAAAAAAAAGACTTTAAAGGAAAAAATTTTTGAGATAGTTTCAAAGTAAGTTACAGTATTCAAATGCTGTGCTGAGATTTTAAGACAAAACTCATCAATAAAAATATATTGTTCTTTAGTTTGTTATTGCCCAAGTAAGGGAAGACTTGCTCAACCAATAAATGTTACTGTATTCAAATTCCATCCCTACATAGGCATTTTTTTTTTAAATCAGACTGAAAACAAAAAATTTTGTTTCTGTTTCTAGTGGTGATACCTCAACAGATAATCATGAATTCCAGTTTACCTTCATCTACCAATTTTTGGATGGCATTTGAAATATTCTTGTGAATGTGTTTTTTAATATATTTTTCCAAATGCTGAACTATCTTGTCCAGATAAGATGGGATTTCATCTACTCATTTGCCAGAGATACTTTTAGCAACTTAAGTAATACAGTCATTACCATACAGCTTCACTAAAACCTTTTTTCCTTTTTAGATGAAGTCACAATGTGCTTAGCTTCCTGTTTGTTTAATTAACAGGTTTTGAGGAGAGAGGGAGTGAGGAGTTGGTAGGATAGGGATTCTCAAACCCGTTAGACCAATACCCCTTTTTTATTTATTTTTGAGGTGGAGACTCACTGTTTCCCAGGCTGGCCTTGAATTCCAGCTCAAGGGATCCTTTTTGTCAGCCTCCCAAGTTGCTAAGACTAAAGGCCTGCACCAGTACACCTAGCCCAAATGCTCCTTTTTAAATAAAAAACTATTTCAGATGCCCTTCTTATTTGCCTGAAATGACATTGATGCATAACATACCCACCTATACAAATAATTTCCAGAGAATCAACATAATGATTTAACTCTAAATGAGAAATAAATAATTTATAATAAAATATATATTCCAGATATGAATGTTTAGGCATGACTCCCTAGAAGACTTAATGGAGTAGTCAGATGTTTGTACCTTATTTAAACTCACTGTGAATGTGAAAATTGCAAATACAGACTGATTGGTGAGTCAAATACCAGGAGTGGTGTTTACATTATAATGTGATTCCTGAAATGGTGAACAACTCTTGGTGAAGTTCTCAAAAAAAGCATTATATTCCCTCTGTTTACATGGAGTTTCATTACTGAAAAAATTTAATATGTAAAACTAATACATATTTACATATATTAATATGTAAAAGTAAGTAAACAAGACTAGCATTTATTAAAATGAAGTTAGGTTCTAGACTCAGATGTTATTTTAAGGCTTTTGATTTATAAATGACATGAATATCCACTGTGGCATTTGAAAGGCATGTTGGATGGTTTTTGTTGTGTAGGATTACTCTTGACAATTCATGCATCATAAGGTTTTTAGAGTTCTTGGTCCCCAACTATTCTAGGAACAGCCCCATGGTCATTTAAAGTGCCCCTTCAGCTTCCATGGGAGTAACATTGACCCAATGAGAGAACCACTAGGTTGCTAGAGGAAGACATGATGATGGACAGAAAAATATGCTGACTGCCTGAGAGTGAGGAAAGACAAAAACACTATAAAAAAGTATAAATAGTGTTTTAATTTAGTTTAAATGATTGAGCTACCTCTGACTCCAGAAAGCATGTTACCTGGAGCCATCTGTTAAATGCACCAGACGGGACTCTTGAGCACCATTTTTTTTTTAATATATAGCATTTGCTATAATTGATGTTTTTAGTTATAATTCCAAGTCATCAGAATAAAGTACATAAATTATTTAAGGAGATAGAATATATGTTAGACAAATTTGTAGTTTTATAAATTTATATATTATAGAATTTTTTTTTAATGACAATTAGTGGGCTATTTCAGTGGGGTTTTTGTTTAAACAGGAATCATCTAAAAGGCAACGATTCTATAAAAATTTAGCGTTCAGTTGACAGTCTTATAAAAAAGTGACAATATTGGAATCTGTTTAAAGTTTTATTTTGAGTTCTCTTTCCAATTACATTAAAACGACTGAGATTAAGTTGAAGTTTAAAATTGACAACCTCAAGGAAAAATTCAACAGCTATTCTCTTTCACACAGTGCTAGCATAATTTAAGTATTTCTAAATACTGATTTTTGTTAGACGAAGAGAGATTGCAGAAAGAGAGCGTCGAGAGCGAGAACGCATTAGAATAATTCGTGAACGGGAAGAACGGGAACGCTTACAGAGAGAGAGAGAGCGCCTAGAAATTGAAAGGCAAAAACTAGAGAGAGAGAGAATGGAACGCGAACGCTTGGAAAGGGAACGCATTCGTATTGAACAGGTGCAGTCAGAAAATCTTTTCATCTTAAATAACTCACCTTTTTCAAACACTGTGATTTTTTTCCTAAAATTTGCTTTACTTATTGTAAAGCTTTTATAGATTGAGTTAAACTAATGAGCATTTAAGTATCCCTGAAAGATAACAATGAATTAGGTACTAGTTCAAAATACGTTTAATAGTGATTCTGTTCTAGATAATTGGTAATAACTCTAGCTCTGCAATATAATGGCAGCCTAATAGTCTGAGCATAGGACTCTGAGTCCAGAGTAGTTGTAATCCAGGCTCTGTCACTATCCCAGTCTTAGAAAACAATAAGTATTTTCTTACATATGATAGTGGGAATAAAATCCCATGGATGGAAGGAAATATTGCCTCTCTTTGTACAATTGCAATCCAGGGTTTTAAGGCACTTAGTTTCCTACATATTAAGAGTTTTTTATCTAATTCCCTTTTAAGTGCTTTTGTTTTAGTCAAACGATTAAACTAAATCTGACCTTCCCAAATACTTGCCAGCTTTCACCACTCAACCCTGTTATATTTAATGTTGCAGAACAATAGTTACATGTAGCGTAGATTATTGAAATCAAATTTATTTGTCCCAGGTGTGTGTTTTGCTTGGCGCTAGCCTATGATGGGTTTTTACTGACTGGATTAAAACACGGTTGCATATATGCTTACCTTCTATCTTCATTTTGTATTGGCTGGTTCTTCCTTCTGTGTCATCTAAAGGAACGTCGTAAGGAAGCTGAACGGATTGCTCGAGAACGAGAGGAACTCAGAAGGCAGCAGCAGCAGCTACGTTATGAACAAGAAAAAAGGAATTCTTTGAAACGCCCACATGATGTAGATCATAGGTATTTGTTTACTTTCTTCCTTACTTGCTATATCATTCCTATCAAGCCAAGAACTTAAAAAGTACAGGCTCCTGTCCCTGGAATAAAAGGTCATGGCCAAGTGGGGGGTAGGAAGGATTTCAGTACTGGAATGGACCCAGTGCAGTATCAAGTAGGAATAGTCTGCTTTTCTTTCTCTCCCTTTTCCCCTTCTTTAATGCCAAATGATTTTTTGTTATGATTGAAAATATGTAGTCATGGTAGGTTTTCATAATGATTCTCAAACTCAGACCCATTTTGAAAGTTTTTATCAGTAATGCAGATAGTTCAAAAATATAAGTCATAAACTAGGAAAGACTGACTTCTTTTGTGTTTTTGTTCATGCTTAATAATAGATTTTAAAATATAAATATATTCATTTAATTATCTTAATATAAATTCTTAGAGCTTTAGTAGATTGTGTGAAGAACTAGGTGGAATGAATGTGCTTAAGACTTGCTTTTCCAAAGTTAAAGATAACTACAAAGGTTGTGGACTGCTAGTTAGAGTTTATTATAACATTGCATCAAGTGTTTTATCTGTCTTTTCCATTTAATGATTTTTAAAACAGGCAGATTAAGACTATTTTTCTCTTCTGTTTAAATTCCTCTAACATTATATGACTTTACAGAATTTAGCAGTTAATTCCTTGCTAGCTTGCACTCCTAACTAAATTGTGTTGTGTCTTGAGTTTAGTACCTTCTTGTGTCCACAGTTCTAACATGGTATGTATGACTCCAAGTGAGTGGGTTTTGATTATTGTAAAAGTCATTTCATATAAATGAGCAAAAATTTCTCTTTAAGGCGAGATGACCCTTACTGGAGCGAGAATAAAAAGTTGTCTCTAGATACAGATGCACGATTCAGTCATGGATCTGACTACTCTCGGCAACAGAACAGATTTAATGACTTTGATCACCGGGAAAGGGGCAGGTTTCCCGAGAGTTCAGCTGTACAGTCTTCATCTTTTGAAAGGTAGGTAGATATGTTAAAAATTGAGACTTGTTATTGCTAACTCTGGTTCTCTATTAAAATATTAATTAAGTAGTGTTGAATCATGGGACTGGGATATAGCTCAGTGGAGAACACTTGTCTAGCATGTGCAAAGTCCTGGGTTTTACACAAAAAAGAAGTACTAAGCCAGAAGTGAATGTTCAGATCAAAATGTGTTTGTCTAATTTTGCTTTTTGTTAATGGGGATGTGATTCAATATTCAAAATTAGTTAAATAGGCCACCATAGCAAGGTTAAGTGGGTTGGCTGGCTTTATCTTCTTACCTTTAAAACTGAGTGGGAACACATAGCTTAACAAGTACTTCAATTGTTAAAACCAGTAAAATATTCTTAAAGTTGCTAGTGATTTGAGTGACATTATTTCTCCTGATTCTAAAAAAAAAAACAACTATCCTGCCAGACATTTAGCTAAATTTAAATGAAAATTCTTAAAGTTAGCTTTTTGGTGGGTCTTGCCTTTAGTTTTTTTGAAAAGAAGGTGGCATAAGTTACAGATTAAACGAGTAAAGTTCAGAAGAAGACCAAGTGAGTACTTCTTAGGACCTGCGTTGTTTTTCCTCAACAGGCGAGAACGCTTTGTAGGTCAAAGTGAAGGGAAAAAAGCACGACCAACTGCACGAAGAGAAGATCCAAGCTTTGAAAGGTATCCCAAAAATTTCAGTGATTCCAGAAGAAATGAGCCTCCACCACCAAGAAACGAACTTAGAGAAACAGACAGACGAGAGGTACGAGGGGAACGAGATGAGAGGAGAACAGTGATCATTCATGACAGGCCTGATATTGCTCACACTAGACACCCTCGAGAAGCAGGGCCCAATCCTTCTAGACCAACCTCCTGGAAAAGTGAAGGAAGCATGTCTGCAGATAAACGTGAGGCAAGGTATTTGTGTACTTTTAACACCTCCCTAACAGTATATAATGCATTTGGATTTAAAAAAAAATTATAATGAAGTTTTGATTATATCTTGTTTCTGTGGTTTATTTAATAGAGTTGAAAGGCCGGAACGGTCCGGTAGAGAAGTATCAGGACACAGTGTGAGAGGCGCTCCCCCTGGAAATCGCAGTAGTGCCACAGGTTATGGAAGCAGAGAAGGAGACAGAGGAATCATCTCAGATCGAGGGAGTGGAGCCCAGGTAAATGCTGAGGATGATTTACTGGAAACTCATACTCTGCAAATATGGAGTATCATTTTAATGTGGCCTAAATTAGTTAGATTGGAATGACCGAGAGACTGTTTCTTTCAAAAAATCTAACTCTTTCTCAGTTGAACTGTCAGTAAACATCAGTAGTAAAAAAGTAGGATACTAACCTTGACATATTTACTTCATTTTTATTAAGCTTGCTGCTATAATTTGAGAATTATTACATTTGGTAAATGAACCTTCTTAATGATGACTTTATTTTAATTGTCTCCTTTCCTTCATTAAGTAGCTTAATATAGAAATGCAATAAAACTTTTTTTGTTCTCTTCTAAATAAAGGAAGATGAGTA
Source organism: Marmota flaviventris (assembly GCF_047511675.1). Classification (NCBI taxonomy): domain Eukaryota; kingdom Metazoa; phylum Chordata; class Mammalia; order Rodentia; family Sciuridae; genus Marmota; species Marmota flaviventris. The sequence goes on along the minus strand of NC_092499.1, from coordinate 105,720,068 downwards.
GAATATATATTTTAATTGCTTTTCATTTTTTATTTTTGTGGAATTGAGGAGTGAACCCAGGGGTGGTCTACCACTGAGTTGCATTCCCAGTGCTTTTTATTTTTGCTTTTGGACAGGGTCTCACTAAGTTGCCCACACTGGCCTTGAACTTGTTCTCCTCTGCCTTGGCCTTCTGACTTGCTGGGATTGTAGATGTGTGCCATCCCACTGAGCTCCTTAATTGCTTTATTCTTGTGACAGTATTGACTTGAAAGTTTTGTAAATTAATGAGCTAGGCAGAGGAAAGTTTTGATTTCCTAATGGCTTGAATGGGCAAAAAACTTTTGCCTTATATAAATTCATTTTATTGATGAAATATTGGTATTTGAGTTGACACTAGCATGAATAGAATATACTTCTATAAAATTGGATATCAAAAAGAATCCTGAGTGGCTGGGGCTGGGGCTCAGCAGCAGAGTGCTTGCCTAGGATGCGTGAGGCACTGGGTTCAATCCTCAACACCACATAAAAATAAACAAATAAAATAAAGTCATTCTGTCCATTTACAACTAAAAAAAAAAAAAAAAAAGAATCCTCTGAAGTATGTCTTTGTATTGTATCCTGGTGTTTCATTTTGCATTTGAATACATACATATTAAGTTTTGTAATAATATTTTTTGACCAGGAATCTGGCCAAAAATCTCTTTGCATTCTTTTTAGTATCATTATATATCATTTTACCCAACATATATATGAAACAGATTTGAGTCTTGTGGCTGTATAAATTTTTATGTTTCTAATAAGTAGAAATGTTTAATAGACAGGTTCATTGAGCTATTTATCTTGAACAGAACTTTTTTTTTAAACTGGGGATTGAACTCGGGGGCATTCAACCACTGAGCAATATCCCCAGCCCTACTTTGTATTTTATTTGGAGACTGGGTCTCACTGAGTTGCTTAGTACCTCACTGTTGTTGAGGCTGGCTTTCAACTCACAATCTTCCTCCCTCAGCCTCCAGAGCCTCTGGGATTTCAGGCATATAACACTGTGCTCAGCCAGATCTTTTCTTTTCTTTTTTTTTTTGGACAAGTATTTGTAATAGGTTTCTCTTTTTTAAAAAAAATTTATTTGTGCTTTTTAGATTTACATGACAGTAGAGTGTATTTTGACTTATTATACATACATAGAGTGTAACTTATTTTAATGAGCATCCCATTCTTATGGTCATACATGATGTAGCATTTCACTGATGATGTATTCATATATGAACATAGGAAAGTTATGTCCAATTCATTCCACTGTCTTTTCTATTCCCACCTCCCTTGCCTTCCCTTCATTCCCCTTGTCTAATCCAGTGAATGTTGATGCGGACCACAAGCATTGTATATTAGTATCTGCATGTCAGAGAGAATATTTAGCCTTTGTTTCTTCTTCTTTTTTTTTATTATTGGTTTATTTCCTTTACTATAATCTTAAATTCCATCTATATACCAGCAGATGCCATAATTTCATTTTTTTTTTAATTTCACTGCGTATTTATACCACATTTTCTTTATCCATTCATCTGTTGAAGGGTACCTAGGTTGGTTGAACAGAACTTTTAGACTGAGTATGTAGTCTATATGTTCTGCCTCATTTAGAGTAAAACTTAAGTCTCATAAACTGACCACCTGCTTTCAGGTGTATTTTTAGAAAACATATCTTAAGGAGGAGAGCCTGTATTATCCCAGGAAAATTCTCTTTTTCACAATGTTGCTCCTTAAGTTGTCTGTAAGTATTTCTGTGGACACCTTCAGTTTCCTGTAAGCTAGGCGTCACAACTCTTGACTCTTCCTCAGATCTTTAGTTCTATGGCTTCCGTTTCTTTATGCTAACTGCTTTGTATTTCTGTAGTCATGGATGTGGCACCTTGTAAGAGCCATAGCACTAACTAGTATTGTGTAAAATAAGATGACAGCTCTTGAGCTGGTGTTATGGCTCAGTGGTAGAGCTCTTGCCTGCATGTGTGAGGCCCTGGGTTCAATCCTCAGCGCTGCATATAAATTAATTAATTAATTAATTAATTTAAAAGAAGATGACAACTCCTATTTCTTTTTTTTTTAATTACTCTTTTTTTTTAATTTTTTATTTATTTTTTAGTTTTTGGCGGACACAATATCTTTGTTTGTATGTGGTGCTGAGGATCGAACCCAGGTCGCATGCATGCCAGGCAAGCGTGCTACCGCTTGAGCCACATCCCCAGCCCCAACAACTCCTATTTCTAGATTCCATTTGCACGTTGTCCTGATAGGTTGCTCATATACTCTCAACCTGATTTGTCTTAAGGTTTTGACCTCTTTTGAGTGTGTGCATGTGTGTGCCTTCATGTATATATCCAGGCATTTGAAATACTTAGGGCCAAAAAATGCTATGGTACTGAAAGCTATAAAAATAGAAATTAAGGTTCTCAACCCTTTCCCTTAAACCCTACCCTGAAGCCTGAGTAGCTTCTCAGTACAAAACAGATGGGCACTCTTTGTATACTGTTGTATCACTTATCCTTTTGATCTTCTCGGGTACTTTATTACTTTGCTTCTAGTATTAAAAGCATACCAGTTTAGGAATGGGGTTATAGCTTAGTGGTAGAGGGCTAGCCTAGCACATAGGGGGCACTAGGTTCAACCCTCAGCACCACATAAAAAATAAATAAATAAAGGTATTGTGTCCAACTACAACTAAAAAAAAAAAACAACAGTATAAATAAATTAGTATGAAACTGAATATGTCAGTGACTTTTCTTTTCATATGCTATTCTTTAGCACTATCCTGAAGAACGACATGTGGTTGAACGCCATGGACGGGACACAAGTGGACCAAGGAAAGAGTGGCATGGTCCACCTTCTCAAGGGCCTGGCTATCATGATACAAGGCGAATGGGTGATGGCCGGGCAGGAACGGGCATGATAAGCCAACATTCAAGGTAAATAGCTAATTTGTTAAGACATTTTCTGCTATCACACAACCAAATCTTTATACTTTCCTTAAAGGTCATTATAGTTTCTGAGATTAAATTGCAGTTAATAAAAACTAGGTCTGCCAAACATATCCCATTTTATTGACTCAGAATCTCTACAAGATTACATGCAGGGCAACTGATATTAATTTGTTAGTTTGTATTCCTCATTGAAGTTGATTGATTGGCAGTTTGGCAAGTTCATCTAGATACGTGTATGCCTGTGTGTCAGAATTCAGTGGGTAATTAACATTAACCTCATGTTGGAACCATCATGTTATTCACTACCTAGCATTCCTAATATTCATAGGAAGAAGAAATTGAAGGTATGTTCTATTTCTTGCTCTTTCAAATAACTAGCAAAACTCTTGGACATTTAACCCAAAGCCTGTTCATATGCTAAGAAGCAAGTTTGTTTTGCTTCCCTCCCCCATACCTTCACATCAGTGTCCTTTTGCCCTTCAGCAGGCAATCTTTAGCCTCTCCACCTCCATCTCTCTCTTATCATTCTTTATTTCCCATTTCCTTGTCTTAAAGAAGATACTAGCTTGGCTGAGTGACCCCAATCACTGCTATCCTATTGATCACTTATATCATCAGACTTGAATATTAGCTGGGCATGATGTTGTAGGCCTGTAATCCCTACCTGTCTGAAGATCACCAATGACTTTTTCTTGATAATTTTCTTAGTTCTCAGGCTCCTTAACTTAGTTAAGCTTTATTTTACACTTTTGTTTTTCCTCATTTTTAAATTCTTCTATTTTCTAAGGTTACATAATTTTTTCACTTTTTGATTCTCTTTCCTGGCTCCTCCAATGATTGAGCTGTAGACACTGCTGTTTATTATTAACTGTATGTTGCCACCTCCATGAAAATGCTTTAACTATCTCATCAATTCATGGTCACAAGTAAATTTTTCTCTTGTTTCAACCCTCATGTCCCTTTTGTTGCCTGAAACTTCTTTTACTTGGCCAATACCAGCAACTATCTCACTTTCTCCAACTAGAAAAACATGAACCTCATCTTGGTCTTAACTGTTGGAAATTCCCAATTTGGTATATCATTTACTTGCTCCAGCCTGGAATTCAGACCTTTTTATAATAGGTTTTATTCTATTTAAACCATTTTATTTGGAGGGGGGGGTGCGATTGTTGGTTGAGACAGGGTCTCCCTATATTACCTAGGCTTGGCCATGAACTTGTGATCCTATTGCCTCAGCCTCCCAAGTAGCTAGGATTACAGGCATATGCTGCTGTGCCTAGCCATTACTGTAGATTTTTGTCTCAGTTTCATTATTGTTTTTTTGGAGTGGATCTTTTTTTGTCACTACTTTATATATAATACAATTATACATAAAGTTGCATTATATATAAAGATTCCAGAAACATTTCTTGAGTGACTTCCTATAATACATAGGTTCCTCGAGCTTTAGTGAACAGCAGAATCTCATGAAAGGCTTATTAAAACAGACAGTTGGGAGTCCTACCCCCAGAATTTCTCCTGCAGTGGTCTGAGGTGGGGATTAAGAATTCACATTTCTAACCTGAGCATGGTGGTGCAGCATGCCTGTTAACCCTGCAGCTCTAAAGGCTAAGGCAGAAGGATTGAAAGTTCAAAGCCAGCCTTGGCAATTTAGCTAGACCCTGTCTCAAAATAAAAAGGGCTAAGGATATGCTCAGTGGTTGAGCACCCCTGGGTCCAATCTCGGGTACAAAAAAAGAAAAAGAAAAGAATTTGCATTTCTGATAGCACAGTGTGGTGTATGCCTGTAATTCTAGCAACTCTAGAGGCTGAGGCAGGAGAATTCAGCAACTTAGACCATCTCCAAATTAAAAACAAACAAAAAGACAGCTTAGGATAAAGCTCAGTGGGAGGGTGCCCCTGCATTCAATCCCTAGTACTACAGTAGAATTGGGGAGGTGGGATTTGCATTTCTAATAACCTTCTGGTTGGTGCTAATGTTGTTGATCTGGGGCCCATTCTTACGTAGGCCATCAAATGGCCTCTGAAGAGGGACACAGAAATAAGACGGCCAATTCAGATTCACACTCCACCATTAGTTGCTTTATCTCAAGTTCTCAATTACTCCATCAAGTAAATCAGGATTACTGTTGATATATATACCTCATAGGGCTTTGGAAAAGAGTAAGCAATTTAATGTAGATAAAGTACAGTAAAGAACAAAGTCTGATAAAATGTTCTATGTTGGTGTTTGTGTGATTATTTGTTCTTTGTTCTCTGACATTTTTTTTCTTTTAAACCTCTTTCAGTAATGCATCTCCAATTAATAGAATTGTACAGATCAGTGGCAATTCCATGCCAAGAGGAAGTGGCTCTGGATTTAAGCCATTTAAGGGTGGACCCCCACGGCGATTTTGAAAATGAGCTCTCTGCCATGGTTTTGAGATAATTTATTGAAATCTCCTTAAACTTTACTTGACTACTTATGAAGAGGACCTCTGACTTGCTTGAGAGTTCTGTCAGACTTTTTGTTCTTTTTTAAAAATTTAACATGATTGCTTTTCTCAATTTTAGAGAAGATGTTTAAATAGTTCTGTTGTAACTTTTAATAGTTTTGTGTATCATTCAACTTTTTTTCTTGCAGCACCAAGACACATTTGAAAAGATGGGAATTGAAACTTGTTTTGTTTAATGCTGTGTGAATATGAAGAGTAGTTTGCAGCCGTGTGGTAGTGGTTTAATTTGCAGCGTTACCTCTGCGGTGTCGGGCTCTAGAGTTACTTCTTGTCACCAAGCATTTTCAGGCTCCATTTTGGAGGCTGTCTAAGTCTGCTGTCTTAATTTTTAGAGAATAAGATTGTTCCTTGCATTTCTGAGTATTATGTAACCTATTTTTGCAGAAGGTACTGTTACATTAAGTGCATCTGTGTATCCTGGTTTAAAAAAAATGTAATCTTTTTTGAAATAAACCTTCATATTCTGTATAGTTGCTAAAGTGTTGAGAACCTTTTTAATTGTAAAATGAGAACTGATTTTCAGTTAGTGTAGCAACACACTTGTTCAGGTTTGCATGGTATGAAACCAAATAGATTAACAAAACCTTGGCCAAGGTTTGTATCACGAAGTTCTTAGACTGAGTTGTGCAGGTAAGTGCACTTTTAGGTAATCTGCACTGTGTGATGGATAAATTCCATCTCTGGGAATTGTGTGGGTATTAATGTTTCCATGTTCCCAACTATGTTGAGAAGTGGAAAAAACCCAGATTCTAGATTGGTGAATCAGTTGGGTTTTGTAAATACTTGTATGTGGAAAGACATTGTTGTCTTTTTGTGAAAATAAAAATCCACACCTGGAAGTGTATGTGTCTTTGTTTCCAGCTCTTTAGGAGTTAGTCCTCAGCCCTTTCTTTGTGATCCACAAAGTAACTTACTAGCCATAGAACTTTAAAGGAAGTCTTCGGATGTTTGTTTCTAGGAAATAGATCTAGCTCTGACCCTACCCCAGTACTAGCAGCACACTCTCTTAATTCATTAGAAACTTTAACTGCTAGGGGTCAAATGTGTAGCTCAGTGATAGAATACTTGGTTAGCACATGCAAGACCCTGAGTTCAGTCTTCAGAATGAGAAAGAAAGAGAGAGAGGAAAAGGAGACAAAGGAAGGAAGAAAGGAAGATAACCACTATTCCTATAGTATCTTTTTCCAAGTCTTTTCTAGGAAAGGCTTTCCAGATAAACTCTGAACACCACCTCCTTCATGAAATCTTTCCTTGTCCATTCATAGAAATCAGTGATGAGTAATCCAGTCTAGATTTTTGGTAAACTCAGCATTCTGCATGTCGATACATTGTGAAAGATGGGAGCCAGAGGTCACTCTGAAGCCCTTCCCTTGATAAGAGGAGGGATCTCCTTAAAATTCTTATAGATGTTTGTTCCTGGGTATATATGGTCATACTCATGACATGGCTCTGACTGGCTCTGACTTTGGAGTGGTGTGGGCATCCAGAGCACTCTGATCTTTGGTCCTTTGGTGTACTGACACTTTTTGTGCTGTTTAGATTTCATAAGGAGTGAACTAACTCTAGTTTCAGCCCTACTTCTGTTTTGTGACTTTGGGTTGTGATGCCATTATATTCATTTGTAGAATAGGACTGAATTTCTTAAAAGGGATTATCGTACAGTGACTGCATTGGCTAGACATGATGTGCTGGACAACATGTAAACATTTTAAGTACATTTGCTTGCCTAATACTCCAAAGAATCCTACTAGCCAAAGGTTACAATTATTGTCCTGCCCATTGTTGAGATAGTCATCTAAGAAGGTATCTGCTCTTTAAAAATTAGATCTTTGAAGGGCTGGGGATGTAGTTCAGTAGTAGAGCATTTGCCTAGCATGTGCAAGGCCCCGAGTTTGATCCCCAACCTAAAATCTTTGAATTGGGCCAGACTTTTCTACATTTATATTGAAGGGCACAACGTTTAACAGACACTGGGCTGTAGATAGTGTCACTTTGGACACCGTGTGATTATTTTTTCGTCACATTGCTATGGTTATAGTTTTTTCATGTTTTGAAAAACCTGAAAAAACCGGGGCCTGGGGTTGTGGCTCAAGCGGTAGCACACTCGCCTGGCATGCGTGAGGCCTGGGTTCGATCCTCAGCACCACATACAAACAAAGATGGTGTGTTCGCCGAAAACTAAAAAAAAAAAAATATATATATATATATGGATCTATTTCGGGCTGGGGATGTGGCTCAAGCGGTAGCGTGCTCGCCTGGCATGCGTGCGGCCCGGGTTCGATCCTCAGCACCACATACAAACCAAGATGTTGTGTCCGCCAAATACTAAAAAAAAATAAAATAAATATTAAAAATTAAAAAAAAAAAAAAGAAAAGAAAAACCTGAAAAAACCACCTGAGATTTTTGACTGAATATTGGAGGTTGACAATCATCCTTAAGATTTAGAACACCTAAATCTGGCAGATTTTGCTGGCTGAGTCAATAGTGAAAAACAGATTGGGAGATTCTCAAAAGGAAGATGGAGGCCTTCGATATGAGAGATGGTGGGTGCTCCCCAAGTTTAGGTACTTGAATAAACCCAAAATAGTTCTTGGTACGAGGATTATGTAGATCTAAACCTCAATCCCCTTCTGTGCGGTACTGGGAACAGCTCTCCCCCGGGCCTGGAGTAAAGGGAGCCAGATCTAGCAGACTCCAGGCCGTCCCAGGGGTTGAGACCCAGTTGAGGACTTGGGCTCTTGACCACTAGGTCCCCTTCCATGACAGGAAGATTGGAGGAGGAAAGGGCCCTGCCAACCCTGATTCACCCCAGGCCAGCTGCATTACTATTTCACAGACTCAATCGAAATCCTGCCAGCGGCTGAGGGGTAACGAAAAATACTTAATGTGCTGACAAGTTTGTTGTTATTGTTGTTGCACTAGAAGCATATAAGACTAGACAGTGGCTTTTGTAGGTGGCCTGGCCAAAGGAACTAATTGAGCTGAGTTAATGTTAACTTAGGGATTCCCTTGGGCAAAGTACCTGTGATGGCCAAAGGCCCTTCCCTTACCATCTCCGAGAAGCAGCCCACTGCCATGTACTCAGTTCCTACCTTGCAGTCATTAATGCTTGTTGTAAAGCCAGAATACTTGTTGTGAAGTATCTTGCCTATGAAAGTCTTGATGATTTTTAAGGATAGAGCCATTTGCTACAATTGCAACTGATTAATCTTTAGGACAGATCTATACTTCCTGGTAGAATGAGCTAGAGCTGTTACTGACCTTTAAAAAGTATTTGTTCATCACACGAAGTCTAAGAAATTCACGATAAAAATACCCCATAGTGCAACCTTAGCCGTGTTGACTTAATGACATTGTGTGGTCACTGTTAATGTAGGTGACATAATAAACTGGAAGAACCATTGTTAAGTCCCAAAGGTGTTTATATCTTCACCATGTTAGGAAAGAACAGTGTGATCATTAGCTTAAACCCATTATGCACATCCTTGTGAGTGTGGCTTCAGACAGTTTAGAGTACATAGTCAAAATTTGGACATTTTTAGAGAATCTTGTGTTTTATGTAAAAACATTCAAGAAAAATACTGTGGCTTTTCTAGAAGTGCTCCTTTAGACTCTACCAATTAATGTATCTACTTTAAGCCAGTTAAACTTCATTTGGATTATGTTTGGTAAAGAACATTGAGAATGAAAGACTGAAGTTGTAGTGGCCAATTTTAATTATGTTCATTACTAAACACACACCAGATACTAGCAAAAAACAAAGCTGCAAAGAAAATGATAGATGATTAGAATACTTTGTAATGTTTTCACTGATATCTACATCATTTGATGTGGTAGTAAATGTCAAATACATTTTAAAAAATAAATAAATAAAAAAGGAAGATGGACTCCTCCAGGCCAAAAGAAAAAAGGAAAATTTGATATCTTCCATGTACTTGATGAGCAATCCAAGTGCTTCACCACAATATCAATGATTTAGAAACACCAGAAATCTTATAATTCTTCAAGAAAGATAAGGCCCAGTCTTTTTAATTTTGGGCAAGATACTGAAGTCAGAAACTACCATGCCAAAATTAATTGTAAAAGAAAATAAAAAACTTAAACCAGGCACAGTTGTGCTTGCCTGTAATCCCAGCAGCTCAGGTGTCTGAAGCAGGAAAATCACAAGTGGTGAAGCCAGCCTCTAAAATTTTTTAAAGGGGTTGGGGATGTAGCTCAATAGTAGAGCACCCATGAGTGCAATCCTTAGGACTGTAAAAAAAGCTTAGAGCTGGGTGTGGTGGTGCACACCTGTAATCCCAGCTGCTCAGGAAGCTGAGACAAGAGGATTGCGAGTTCAAAGCCAGCCTCAGCAATGGCGAGGTGCTAAGCAACTCAGTGAGACCCTCTCTAAATAAAACCCAAAAAATAGGGCTTGGGATGTGGCTCAGTGGTCAAGTGCCCCCGAGTTAAATCCCTGATTTACCAAAAAAAAAAAAAAAAAAAAAGCTTAGAAATAACAGGGGGGGCACCAGCGCAGAAGGCGGGACCCTGACCCTAACGGTGAGGATGAGGGAGCTCGCGGGGAGCCTCAAGATACCATCCTGCAGCCGCAGACTTTCTAACCAGCCAGTCACCGCCATCTTCCATAAGCATGTTCTTATAAAAACTTCACTTTAACATATTTGACACCACAATGCAGATAACACTTTTTTTTTTTTTTGACAATATGAGAATTAAACCCATGGACGTTCTACCATAGGGCTACATCTCCAGATCTTTTTATTATTTTTTTTAATATTTATTTTTGTAGTTGGACACAATATCTTTATTTTTATTTATTTTTATGTGGTGCGGAGGATCGAACCCAGGGCCTCGCATGTGCAAGGCAACTGCTCTACCGCTGAGCCACGACCCCAGCCACACCAGACCTTTTTATTTTTTATTGAGACAGATTCTTGCTAAGTTGCTGAGACTGGCCTCAAACTTGTAATCTTCCTGCCTCAACCTCCTGAATTGCTGGTGTTAAAGGTGTGCACCACTGTGCCAGGCAATGCAGATTATGAATGATAAAATTATTTTTCATTTTTATCATTATTTTTCCTTAATTTAAAATAACAATTTAAAAATATTTTTTTCAAGGTACAATAGTGTACACCTGTAATTCCAGTTACTCAGAGGCTGAGGCAGGAAGATCCCAAGTTCAAGAAGAGCCTCAGCAATTTAGCAAGATTCTAAGCAAACTAGTGAGACCCTGTCTTAAAATAGAAAATAAAGGACTGGGTTGTGCCTCAGTGGTAGCGTGCTCACCTAGCATGTGTGAGGCCCTGGGTACGATTCTCAGCACCACATAAAGATAAATAAATAAAGGTATTGTGTCCATCTACAACTAAAAAATATTTTTAAAAATAAAAATGGTGGGGATGTAACTGAGTGGTAAAGCAGTTCAATCCCCAGCAGTTAAAAAAAATTAAAGATATTATTAAAATTAAGTAAAACATTCTTGCATTAACAAAAATTTTCATTCACCAAGCAAAAATAACTGTTCCAATACATACTGACCAGCATTTTAAAAATTTAAGTGTAAAACTCCAAGCGATCATATAAAAAAAGGTGAAATAATCTCAAATTCAAATTTTCAGTATATAGGGCTTGTGCATATTTTGCAAAAAATTTGGAATGGAATTTAAAATTTTCAGTTTTCGAGCTGGGGATGTGGCTCAAGTGGTAGCGCGCTTGCCTGGCATGTGTGGGGTGCTGGGTTCGATCCTCAGCACCACATAAAAATAAAATAAAGATGTTGTGTCCACTGGAAACTAAAATATATATATATTAGTTTATATAAATTCTCTCTCTTTAAAAAAATCAGTTTTTGAGTGTTCATTGCTATTATATAGACACAAATTTATTCTGAAATAAAATTTACATATTATTGCAAGCCAGCTATGGGCTATGTGTGTGAGCTACCCTCCTCTGAGCATTTGAGGGGACTGGCCTGACATTACTGCCTGATTGCGCTGTGGGACATATGTGTGCCTTTTCTCCTCTGCCTGTGGTCCCACACAGCACCAGAGATGGGTGTGGCCTTATAAGATGTCAATCAACCTACTGACCACAAGACATCAGCAAGCAAGACTCCACCCTTTGAAACCCAATTCCTTGCCTTATTTGAGTGAAACTTTCTTTGGACCATCTTTCCCCTAAATAAATAGAGGGGTTCAGTATGTGCTCTCTCTCTAGCCTCTTGCCTCCCTTGCTCCCCTTGCCTTCCAACATTTGGAGCTTATACCTGAGATCTCAGAGCTGTCCCTGACCCCCCCAAAAAGGTATTTCTGGGTTTGTGTGGTTTTTTTTTTTTTTTTTTTTTTAGTTGCCAGCCCGACCAGCTTGTGACAACATATAATATGTACACATTTAAGTGTACAGTTTATTTAATTTTCTTTTTTTGGTACCAAGAATTGAACCCAGGGGTGCTCTACCACTGAGCTATATGCCCAGTCCTTTTTTGTTTTTATTCCTATTTTGAGACAGGGTCTCATTAAGTTGCCCAGGCTGGTCTTAAACTTTCAAGCCTCTTGCCTCAACTTCTTAAGTAACTGGGGTTACAGGTGTTTAACACTACACCTGAATTTTGTGTGCAGTTTAACAAATGATGTCAAAGGTACACACAGCCAAGTAACCACCACCATATTCTATGTACAGAATATTTCCATCCCTGAAAATTTTCTTTAAGCCCTTTCCTAGTCATCCCAAGCAACTTCTCCAGTCGTAAGTAATCACTTACTTTTTTCTGTCACTACAGATTTTACGTTTCTTAGAGTTTAATATAAGCAGAATCACATGTAATGCCAGATTCCTGGAACCCCAATAGACCTCCAGGAGCCGAATCCAGTGCAATCACACAAGAGTCTTTATTGCAGGCTCAAGCCTGAACTCAACCATTTTCGACGCAGCGACCCGAGGAATGAGTCCCGGTCCTTCATTCGGTGAGGATTTATAGGTTTTTTGAGGGATAAAGCCTCACAATATCACACAGCAGGGGCTGGGGATGTGGCTCAAGTGGTAGCCTGCTTGCCTGGCATGCGTGGGGCCCGGGTTCGATCCTCAGCACCACATACAAACAAAGATGTTGTGTCCGCCGAAAACTAAGAAATAAATATTAAGAAAATTCTCTCTCTCTCTCCCTCCCTCCCTCCCTCCTCTCTCTCTCTAAAAAAAAAAAAAAATCACACAGCAAATAATTTCATACCACGGGAAAATCAAACAACAACTCAACATTGATTAGCACATTCATTGGTGGGAACAAGTTGGGCAGGGGTGATTGGTGAGTTCAAGTGGTGGATACATTTGAACTGATTAGTTTAGGCCGCGAGGGGTGTACATGCTAAACTGCACGGTTTCCTAACATGTTATCAATCACTGAAACTACTGGGAGGGTCACCTGGCATTTCAGATATGTTCCCTGTCTCACTCTGATTGGTTGTTGCTATGGTCCGAAATTAGGTCTCAAGCATTCTTTGGTCTTGCATTGCTGAGTCAAGGCTGTCTGGTCACTGCAGTTAGGGGTATCTGGCTCCCCAGGCCTTTCCTGTTATTTACAGACAAATGACTCAGCAGGGTGGCTGTGTGCCTAGGAACACTGGGTCATCCCCACCCCCATCCCCGCCCCCTTTGGACAGGCCCTGCTGAGGTAGAGGCTGGTTTTTTAAAAAATGGAGTCACATCAGTTTCTCACACACACAGTGATGTTTTTCGTGTCTATATCATTTTGCTCATTATGAAGCCAGATTTAAAGTTAGGTAGTCAGTGTAGTTAGATAAATCGGGTCTAATGCCGAGTGAAATCTAAAATGGAGGCCATGCTGGCAATGATTCCAGGAAACGCAGGACAACTCATGGAATGTTAATGAAGTCCCGAAAAGGCCCTAGGCCAAAGTCCACCTCAAAGAAATGTTAATGAACAGCCCCCAGCAAAAAGGTGCTGACTCAGAAGTCCTTCCTGACCAGATTACTTCTTTGGCCCACCTGTGTCCCACCCCTCGGGCCTTCCCACCTACATTCCATCACTGAAAGAACTATAAAAATGGGAGACAACATCCCTTCCACGGATTCCACCTCTTGGGTCCCCTTCTTCCTCCGGGAGAAGTCTTTTCTGCTGTCCTTTAATAAACTTCTAATTTCTACTCTGACCTTGCCTCGGCGTTCTTCTTTGGTGTTATTCTTCAACATTGGGGAAGCAAGAACTCGTCACCGGTCAACAGCGGTAACAATTATAGAGTTTGCAATTAGGCCTTGTCACTTGTGTATCAGCAGTTCTTTTATGTTTTAATTTTTTTTGGTTGTAGATGGACACAATACCTTTATTTTATTTATTTATTTTTATGTGGTGCTGAGGACCAAACCCAGTGCCTCACACCTGCTAGGCAAACGCTCTACCACTGAGCCACAACCCCAGCCCAGGAGTTCCTCCTTTATGTTGCAGTGTTGGTTCCTGCTTTACAGATTTAACAACATTTTCTGTGCATGAAAATTTGGATTGTTAACAGTGAGAAACTGATGTGACTCCATTTTTGAGAAACCAGCCTGTACCTCAGAGCAAAGCCTGTCCCAGGAAGGGGGCGTGGCCCTTGTCCTTGGAAAAACCCACAGAACACTCCTAGGCACATACCCACCTTGCTGAGATGTTTGTCTGCAAATAACAGGAGAGATCTGTGGCGCCAGGTGTCCCTGACTATGTCAGGCTAGGTGAGGACCCACAGCAACTCCCTAGCAACCACCAATCAGCATGAGACAGGGAAAATACCTGGGATGTCAGATGACCCTCCCAGTAGTTTATGGTGGTTGACAACATGTTGGGAAACCATGTAGTTCAGCACTTACTCCTCTCGTGGCTTAAACCAATCGGTTCAAACGAATCCCCCTCTTGTACTAACCAATCACTCCTACCCAACTTGTTCCCACCAGTGAATGTGCTAATCATGTTTTAGAGTTGTTTTATGATTTTCCCGCCGTGTGTGATGATTTGCTAAAGATGCTATGATGTATGTAAAGTCCCTGCCTTCCCCAAAGAGTATATAAAACTGCTGCAAACCCTAGGCTTGGGGCCTCTCAGCGTCACCAGTTGCTGTGTGCGCGTGGAGGACAGAGCTAGCTCCCAATAAACGCCTCTTTGCTGCTTACATGGGGGGGGGGGGAAGAAAGACAGAACTCTTTGATACAATTCTAAACAGGAGAAAATGCGCCATGCTGGGCCACACAGGGTCGCACTCAAGGACAGAGCAGCAGCAACCTAGAGCTTTTGAAGGCAGCCAAAGTATGGCAAATGGGAGTAAGGTTAGCTAGATTTCCAGAACTCCCCTGCAGATTGGCTAGTTTGAATAATTTCATTTCATGACTGTCCCTGATTGTCTGATATCTTGTCCTGGGATGATCAGAATAGGTACACAGTGGCCTGAAGTGTGAGAGCCTAATAAAGGAAGTAATTGGGGTGTCAACTTAGCCACTCATAGGAGAAATTAACCAGTCTCTAGCCAGGGCCTTAAAATTGGATCAAAATAGCACTTAAAAAAAATCATATTACAGTTGACGCTTCATGATTGACATCAGTTGTGAGCTCAGTAATTAAGATGTTTGTTTTGAATAATAGGAGAAAATTTTAGAGAGTAGAGCATAATTTGTTTTGAAATCACTTAAAAACATTTAGTATGAAAATAAAAAGGAGGAAAACAATAGAAGTATATGTGGTCCTTATAAACTGCCCATAACCAATATGGTGTTAGTCATAAAAACACATCTGAATTTTTTTTTTTAAAGGGAGTACTGAGATTGGAGTATACAACAGTACCAGTTAGTAAATTTTTTCTAAAGTAATTTTTTTTAAAGAGAAAGAGTTTTTTAATATTTATTTTTTAGTTTTCAGCGGACACAACATCTTTGTTCGTAAGTGGTGCTGAGGATCGAACCCGGGCCGCATGCATGCCAGGTGAGCGCGCTACCGCTTGAGCCACATCCCCAGCCCCTACACATCTGAAATTTTTGAGATCTCTAACAATGTCCTGGTCAAGTTGTAAAATATAAAGTATGCTATATTTTTCATGACAGTGATATCTTGGTGTATTCCTTAGGTCAAGTTGGCAGGTCCTCTATTGTTGGAGGATATGAAGTCGTAGTTCAGTAAGGTATATGTAAATTTTCATAGCTGGTTTGTACCCAAGGAGAAGGGGTCATTGTGGTCATGGTTGGAGATGCAGGGAGGGAGGTCATGTGACAAGATTGGGGAAAAGAGTGAGGGGGAGAATGTAGTGCGGAGCTTGAGGTTTTCTCTTTAGGGAGTTGAGGGTTGAACCAATAGGAGGCAGTTGCCTCCTGGGGAAAGAATAATATCCATTAATTTTTAGAATGAAACAGTACCACCAGGCATGGTGGGGCATACTTATAATACCAGCAGCTTGGAAGCTGAGGCAGGAGGATCACAAGTTCAGAGCCAGCCTCAGCAACTTATCATGGCTCTAAGCAAATTTGTGAGACACTGTCTCAAAAAAGAAAAAGGGCTGGGGATGTGGCTCAGAGGTTAAGTGCTCCTGGGTTCAAGCCAAAGCACCCCCTGCCACTGCCAAATAGAATGGAACAGTGCTATAGACTGAATGTTTGTGTCCCTACAAAATTCATGTTGAAATTCTAACCCCCATAATGTGATGGTTGGGAATTTGGTAGAAATTTGCCCTTATAAATAAGACCCCAGAGAGCTCCCTTGCCCCTTCTGCCAAGTGAGTTCACAGCCAGAAGACTGCTATTTTTGAGGAAATGGGCCCTTATTAGACACCAAGTATGCTGGTGCCTGGATCGTGCACTTTCTAGTCTCCAGAATTGTGAGAAATATGTTTATATTGTTTGTAAGCCACCCAGCCTGAACAAAATAAAATACACAGGTAGTGATAACATCTACAAGATTTCCCTTGAGGCATGAGAATGTAGGGGTGTACATTTTTTGCCAGGAGCAAGGAGGATTCTAGAATAATGGACTAAGCAAACCTTGAGCTCAGGAAAAGTAACATAATCCCCCATATCTAAAGAAGAGCAATAAATGCTCTGTGTATAACTTGAGGCCTAGGGGAAGCATCCCATGGGCATGGCATAGGCAGTGATCCTGTGCCTGGGTTGAAGTCCTGGGGCAGTAGTGGTGTCTGAGGAGATGCCATCTGCAGTGGTGGGCTCCTGGTCAGCACGATGATGTCTGGGGTTTGGACTGATGTATCTATCCCAGATGGATACCCACTCACGTTGATAATGAGTCATGTTTTTGTGGCTGTATGGTATTATAAGACAGAGCTGAGGCTGGGTTGTGGCTCAGCAGTAGAGCGCTTGCCTTGCACATGTGAGACCCTAGGTTCGATCCTCAGCACCACATAAAAATAAAGATATTGTGTCCAACTACAACTAAAAAATAAATATTAAAAAAAATACAGAGCTGTTTGTAGAAGTTGAAGGCAATGGTGGGCTTTTGAGTTTGACTCGCAAATATCTTTAAAGTCCAGGGGCTTTGTGAGTGCATTGCCAGCAAAAGCAATGCTGGCATCTGAGATACTGAACAATTGGATGGAAGCACCAGGACCCAATTGACATTATTATAGTCCTAACTAAGGGTGATTGAATCTAAAAGCCCCTCACAATCCAAGGTTTTGCCCAGATAGTTAATGAGTGGAGTTCTACAGCAAATAGGTTTTAAATCACATGGTCTGTTTTAGGTACTTGCTGTTAATACAGTGTCAGTCTGCCAGTGAAAAGACTCATGGCTGAAGTCAAGGAGTCAGCATTTAACTATAGGCAGGCCCTCCAATTTAGCCAATTATTGTGGGCTTTTTGTTTTATGTATTGGTTTGACTGGTGTCAAGCAAACTGGCAAGGCCTTGGGCCATAGGGCTTGAATTGGTCATTCTTAGGAAATGACCAATCTGTAAATGTGCAGCCTGCTTTAGTACACAGGCCATGTTTGGTTGAAACAATGACTTGGTTGGAAAGTGTGTCCCTCCACTGTGTAGACCAACAGTAACAAGAGCAACACCCAGTGGAACGGTGTGCAGCTGCACTTGACCGGCTTTTATTGCCTGGTGGTGATTTTCCTCCAGTATGTTTCATTACAAAGGAGGAACTGTCTGGCCTATTATAGGATCTGGCATTGATTTTATTATCTCTTGAATAGGTTTTTCGCTAAGTGGAGTTTTCTATCTCCCCTCTTGGTACTCTATACTCTCTGTGAATGGCCTTGGGCAACCAACTTTTATTTCCTTTATAGAATCAGAGGAAGAGCTTGGATTAACCATCCACTATTTACAACCTGAGTTTTGAGGGTAGAGGAAATTCAGGTCCTGTTGGGGCCAAGAGGCAGGTATCTGACCCAGGAGACAATCTCTGTTAATAGGTCCCAGTAGGTACCATGGATCTGTCCCTTGCCCTTAAAAGATGGGGTTAGAATTGAAAACTACAAAGGTAGGGGGTGGCATTAATATACCTCATATATAATGAGTCTTCAAATTCTCCTTTAAATATAGGAAAGTATGTTGGAAAGTTATTTCAAAAGTTGGTGTAAGCTGGGTGCAATGACCCACACCTGTAATTTCCAGCAGTTGCAAAACAGGACAATTGCAAGTTCAAGTCCAGCCTTAGAAACTTAACAAGCCCCTGAGCAACTTAGCAAGAACCTGTTTCAAAATAAAAAGGGCTGGGGGGGGGGGGCACTGGGGTTGTGGCTCAGAGGTAGAGTGCTCACCTAGCACATGCGAGGCACTGGGTTCGATCATCAGCACCACATAAAAATAAATAAGTAAAATAAAAGTATTGTGTCCAACTACAACTAAAAAACACATTTTAAAAAAAGCGCTAGAGATGTAGCTCAGTGGTAAAGTCCCCCTGGGTTCAATCCTCAATGCCAAAAAAGAGAAAAGAGAAGTTGGTTTCAGATGAGTTGTCCAACAAAGAGATTTAAACGTGGGGCAAGATACCCATATAGGGGTCCTTTTACTGAAATGGAGAAAGTACACGGAGAGACCATGGCATCCCATTAAATTGGTTGGCTTAAACCTGTGGGAGATGAAGTGTTCTATTGAAGGCAGTTTCCAAAAGCCTAGCTTTGTGCATATTGAGAAGTGAGAGTTATGCTTTGGTAATGTCTAGAATTCTGAAGGGATAGAGCATGTCTGGTGAGGCCTTGCATGTTGGGGTTAGTATATGTGGACATGTGTGTGACTTTTTTTAAAAATATTTTTTTAGTTGTTGATAGACTTTTATTTATTTGTTTATTTATATGCAGTGCTGAGAATCGAACCCAGTGCCTTACACATGCTAGGCAAGTGCTCTACCACTGAGCCACCACCCCAGCCTATGTGTGTGACTTTGATTTATATTTTGTATCTTTGTAAGGCAAGAGATTCTCAGAATTCTTTACCATGTAGAGGAGGGAACAATTCTTAGGCGATGACCAATCTGTAAATGTGCAGCCAGCCCTTTGCTAAGCAGGGCATTCTGTGCTATGACGACTGCTTGAAGTTTGGCCAGTTGTGCTGACCCTTGGGACCCATCCTTTTTCAGGAACATGGCAGTTGAGGGTTGGAGAGCAGCTGTATTCCACTGGGCTTGGTTTATAAGATGGTGCCATGCTGTCCACACAGTCTGTGAGCTTCCACTGTTATTCCCAAGGGGCTTCCCAGGTAACCAAGGGGCCTAGAGGAAGAGTGACATTTGGCAAGGGATCAGGGACAAGGGAGTCACTCTCTTCTACAGAGAGCCCAGATTTGGATCCATCCTGTATCAAGAAGGCCTCAGCAGTCATCTGCACTATGGGACAATATTTCCATGACCCACGAAAAAATGGGCAGTAATGAGAGTCACAGGCTCAGAGTCTGTGGTAGGTTCTGTTTCTGGGCTGTCCTCATGGGTGGTGAGCAATTTGTTTACCTCTCAGCACAGCCTGAGAAAACAGTTTATGGGCAACTTTTGGCCTTGGGAGTGGTTCCGAGACTTCAGGAGGTTGAAAGGAAGTTGCCAGAGCCACTGTAGTCAGGAGTCTCTGAAGGTACTAAAAGGAATGACTTCTGGCTTTAACTTGCATAGATTCTGGAAGCTTTCGTTGGAGGGGACCCCATTTAAGGGGTGGGTTGACTTATAAATAGCAGCATCAGTGAGATTAAGAAAAACTTAATGAGGATTATGTTGCTGGCAGAACACAAGAAGTTCTAAATGATGTTGGATTTGAATATCCTTACTGCACATGACTCCTCAGAGAAGGGAATTTTCAATATAGTGTCCTACTTGAGCTACTGGAGAAAGATGGATGCAGTTAAAGTACTGTCTGCAGACAATATGTGATGGCCAAGCTATTCCCCGTGGGTAGCCTAGTAAAACTGTATTGTGTCTCTTCAAAAACAAAGGAAAACTGTGGCTGAGAAGCTGTGTAAATATGCATTGAACTGAATATATTAGCCAAATCTATACTAGTGAATTATTTACCAGCTTCTGATTGGATGGAGTTAGTAATTTCAATAATGCTGAGTATTAGCATGGCAGTTTTAGTGAATAGGACCTCAGTTTGAAGTTTGCATGATCCATGGGAAGGGGTCATGCATTCTTTCCAGGTTTAAGAACAACCAAAATTTGACCATCAAATGGAGAAGTGGGGCTGGGGCTGTAGTTCAGCAGCAGAGCACTTGCCTAGCACATGTGAGGCACTGGGTTTGATCCTCAGCACCACATAAAAACAAACAAATAAAATGCTGTCCATCTACAAAATTTCTTTTTAAAAATGGAGAAGCAGTGGGGACAATCACCCATTTGTTAAGTTTTATTTAATAAGGCTTCATCTTTGAAGGCCTACTTTACTAGAGCAAGTGGGGGTGGGTCTCCAGCCTGATCACATTTATACAGTTTTGTTTTGTTTTGTTTTCCTTTAGAGAACCTCAAATCAATATCCTCAGGCTTATAAAGCCTCAAATCCGATTCCTCACAGCAATGGCTGTGTGGCCAGGCTAAGGACCCTGGATGTAAATAGGTTTGAATTAACTCCATTGCAGTGCCACAGGGGTACCTTGTGGGGAGCCACCCATGAGCTACTTGAGGGGTATTTACTTGGTACTGAGCCATGGAGACTTAGGTTTTTTCCTTGGGAACTATCCCGGATTTCCCAAGCATATCAGATTGCCCAAGGCCTGAGATCTCTGTCTTCACTGTACTAGTGAGACAGCTCTCATAGCTCCGGAGTTGGGCGTAACCTGTTGGGAACAGGACTGCCCACTTCCTACCTTATTTGGCCAAGAACATTCCAACGAAAACCTTTGATGTTACCCCATATAAATAAAGCAAGAGCCGGGCTCCCTCACTGTCTTTCCAGTGTGAAAGCTTGATCCCTAAGATCAAAGAGCCGTCCTGCCCCCACTTTCAAAAAATTACTTCCCGTGTACTGTGAGTGCCCCCCCCCCCCCGTTTTCTCTTTCTTAGCTTTTATTCACAGCTAGCCCACTCTAGGAAGAAGGACCCCAATCCCATCGCCTGAATGGGGCATGGGCGAGAGTACCTGGATACTTTCCCCAATAATCCTGAAAGTTAGGGATTTTGCTGCAACAGAGGCAGGTTGGCACAGCAGTGGAGTGCTGGCCCCACAACCCAGAACTGGGAAGATGGAAAGCATTTTCTACTACAGATCGGCCTTTTCTCTCCTGAGAGTGGAAGGGAGTTTCCAGTTTCTGTCTGTGATAACTAATAAGGCAAACCTAGGCAGTTATGGGAAGGTGGGGGGGGGGGCTAGCTTTTCTGGGATGCAACTGTCTTTTCAACTCTATTTCTTCCCAGGCTATTTCCAAGGGACCTGGGCTTAGAGTTGAGGGCTACAGGAATTTTGCCTTGGAATAAGAAAGCCTGTCCTGTGACTTGGGTTTCAGTCAATAGTGATTGATCCACGTGCTCATATTGCTACACAGCAGCACTAAGTCAAGAACAGTGCTGAGGAGTTTTGCATTATTTAAACAATTTAGTAGCTTCAGTAGGTATTCTGAGGGTGAAAGTGTGGGGGGTAGGGTAAGGTGCAGGGACAGGGTGAATGTCCCTTGCTCCAAAGGCCTCATTTAGATTGGCTATTGTTCTCTAAGCTTTCAACCACCATAACCCTGCAGGTCTCAGGGCATGAGTGTTTTAATCAGCTTTTTTTTTTTTTTGCTGTGACAAAAATGAGTGACAAGAACAACTTAGAGGAGGAAAAGTTCATCTTGGCTGCTGTATCCACAATGAGAAACTTCATAGCTCTGGGCTGGAGTGAGGCAGAACATAATGCTGTAAGGGTGTAGAGGAAAGTGGCTGGGGACATGACATTCAGGAAGCAGGGTAAGATAGCACTCTGCTCACCGGGGACAAAATATGGACTCCAAAGGCATACTGTTACCGCTTTGACCGGTGACGAGTCCTTGCTTCCCCACTGTTGAAGAATAACACCAGAGAAGCACACTGAGGCAAGGTCAGAGTGGAAAATTACAAGTTTATTAAAGGACAGCAGAAAAGACTTCTCCCGGAGGAAGAAGGGGACCCAAGAGATGGAATTCGTGGAAGTGCGGTTGTCTCTCCATTTTATAGTTTTCGGTGATGGGAGGGCCCGAGGGGTGGGACACAGGTGGGCCAAAGAAGTAATCTGGGCAGGAAGGACTTCATTAACACTTCTTTGGGATGGGCTATCTTCAAATCTGCTGGGGCTGTTCATTAACATTTCTTTGGGATGGACTTTGGGCCTCAGGCTTTTCTTGGGACTTCATTAACATTTCAAGAGTTGCTCAACTTCTCCGGAAATTTATTCTCAACATGGCCTCCATTTTAGATTTCACTCGATATTAGACTTGATTTACCTAACTATACTGACTGCCTAATTTTAAATCTGGCTTCAACACCACCTGTAAACCTATTTCTTCCAGCAATGCCCTATCTGCCTACAATTACTGCCCACAATACCAAACAAAGGCTAACAGGGACTTGCTTGAGGTTCTTTTTCTGCTTAGCTTCTGCCTCTGTGAAACTTTCTTAACCCCCAACTGCTTCCCTGTGAACATCAATTCTCTTCATTCTCAGCATGGTGGGATCTGTGTTTAATCCCCTACACACACCATTAGCAAGATATTTCCAAGCAAAAAGATTGAGCAACCATAGAGTTAACTTCACTTATTTCTTCATCCTTAGGAATAATAGTTTTGTACTCTCTGGTATTCATTGTTTGAAAACAGTTCTTTCGTGTGTTTTGCCCAAACTTCTAGTTCTTTGCAGTGGGACAACCGTCGACCCTTGTTATTCCATCAGGGTCAGAAACAAAAGTTTGTCTTGTAATTTTAGAAAAAGTCTTTAAAATGACTTTATTGAGGTATAGTTGACATATAATGAGCTGCATAAAGCATTTTGATAAGTTTTGATTATCACTAACACATGCTGATGAAACCATAATAATTAAACATACCTCTCATTTTCAAAAGCTTCCTTATATATCTTTTTGATCTACTTTATGTCCCATAGCTTTGTTTGCATTTTCTTGAATTTAATGAAACTTGAACCATATGAATGCACTCATTTTTTATCTGGCCTTTTGAGTTCACCATGTTTATTTTGAGATTCCTCCCAATTGTTGCCGGTATTGACAGCTCAATTGATGAGTAACACTCCACCCTGTATGGATGAACCACAATTTGGTGTCTTGCATTCACCTGGAAGTGAACATCTGAGTTACTTTCAGTTTAAGGTTCTTTCCAATGAAATGGTTCTGAATTTGTGTATAAGTCTTTTGTGTGCCCATATGCTTTTATTTTTCTTGGGTAAATGACAGTGAAATAATGGACTGTATGGCAGGTATATGTTTAACTTTTCTTTTTTTCTGGAGGGAGAAGGTGCTGGGGATTGAACCCAGGGCCTCATACATGCTAAGCACATATTCACCCACCAAACTACATCCCTAGCCCCAATGTTTACCTTTTTTCTGTTGCTCAGGCTGGCCTTAAACTTCTGGGTTTCAGTGATTCTTCTGCCTCAACCTCCCAAGTAGTTGAGATTATAGGCATGAGACACTATTTAACTTTTAAAGAAACTGCTAAATTGTTTTCCAAAGTAGTCGTGTCATTTTATATCCACATCAGCAATGTAAGAAAGTTCCAGTTGTTTAACATTTTAACTGACACTTGGTTATTATTGATCTTTTTTTAGCTATTCTGGTAGATTATATTTTGTTGTGGATCTAGTTTGTATTTCACTAAAGACTGAAGATGCAGATCATCTTTTCATGTGCATATTTGTCACACTTTGGCCATTTTTTGTTTTTCCTTCATATTAATTTTAAGAGTTCATTGTATGCTGATATAAAGCATTTTAAAACAAACATGTTACAAATTTTTCTTTCAGTTCATAGTTTGCCTTTTCAGTTTCTTAGGTGTCTTTAGGAGTATAAACATTATAATTTCTGTGTGTATGTGTGTGTGTAGTGCTGGGGATTGAACCCAGGACCTTGTATATGCCAGGCAACGCTCTACTCAATCCCAACATTTTATTGATCTTAATACCCAACCCCAAACATTTTAAATTTTGATGAAATTTAATTTATAATCATATTCATTGGATTGAGATTAAATATTAAAATGTTAATTATTATCTCCAAATTGATCTATAGATTTAATACAAGCTCAACAAAAATAACAGAAGGATTTTATTTCTTCTTTTGTGTGTGACACTGAGTTTGAACCCAGGGGTGCTCTACCACTAAGCTACATCCTCAACACTTTAAAGTTTTGAGATAGGGTTTTGCTAATTTGCTCAGTCTGGCTTTGAACTTCTGAGCCTCCTGCCTCAGCCTCCACAGCAGTCAGGACTATAGTCACATGCCACCACACCTAGCTGTAGGCTTAAATTGGAACATTCCTGTAGAATATGAAACAGATACAAATTAAAAAGTCCAGAGTTAGAATTTGAACATAGATATGGTCTAGACTTATTTGAATCCTTGCAGATAAATTTGCTTGTACAGGCTCTTGGATCAGACATCTTGGTCTCGGATCACAGTTCCAACAAATGAAATGCCTACTTCATAGAATAATATAAAGTGAGTAGAGACTCCACAAGATTGGCACAAAATGGAAAGAAAAATTCTGCTTGCTACATTTTTACTAAGGATTCTATTCTCTAACTATTCTCCCATTGGCTCTACAAGGTGACATGATGATAACCAGGGAAAATCAGAAGGGGCCTTATGGACTAAAGATCTGAATACTATCTATATAACTTTTATGTAAAAGGATAAACTAATATCCCTACTTAATTATCTTACTATGTAAAGCACAGGCAAGTATAACTACATAATACAGATATTTGAGTTCTAAGTGCCAAAGACCATGAAAATTAAAATGAAAAAGATATTATCCCTGTCTTTGAAAGGCTCACAGTTACCTGAAGTATTATGTATTATATGGTGCACCACTGTTTCTTTATTTACTACCTCTTGTACTTTTCAAATACTGGTCCAAGAATTCTAAGGAATAACTCAGGTAAATGCGAATCAATAAGCCAGCTCTTTCTCTCCCCATTCTTCCAAGCTTAATAAGATGAATATACACAGCAGAGACTGTTTGGTCTAAATATCAAAGTTTATTGAAATAAAATATAATCTATAATAAAAAATACTACAGGTGTTATTCACTGGTTACAGTTTTAAGCATAATAACAAAAACACCCAACATTTTAATCCAACAACAACACTACACTTGTGGTACAACAACAGACATGAAATTAAATGTTGAATAATACTGAATAATTCTGTCATAAATATTTTATACTTTCCCACCTAAACAATATGCCTTTTTTAGGAGTATCATCTAAAAATGGAAGTTTTGAAACTTGTTAAAACATAGTTAAATAGTTTTAGCATAATTAGCATTGAAAACAATACATTTATTTCATAGAAATCAGTTCAACACTAAGCTGGGTAAATGCATTTAGGTGTCCTTATTCAAACAATGTATTTTGATGCTCTTTCCTATTAATTTCTAGGGTTATTATTATTATTGAATTGGAATTAAAGCAAAAAAAATTTACTTATTTATTGGTGCTGGAAATTGGATCCAGGGATGTTCTACCACTGAGCTATATCCCCATCCCTTTTTTTGAGTCAAGGTCTTGCTAATTGCCATACAGGCCTTTAATTTGTGATTCTCCTACCTCAGCCTCCAGATTAGCTGGGATTATACATGTGTGCCCTGGGCCAGGCTTAGATGAATTATTTCAGAAGCAGAAAAAGTGTTAAGATAGAAAGGGAAAGGAGGAGGAAAAAAGGCACTCAAACATAATATGTATATTTAAACTCTTTGAGAAGGAACTCTTTTTCAACTGGCCAATTTTAGCCTGGCACAAAGAAAATCTGTATGTCAAAGCAAATTTTATATATATATATATATTTGTGTGTGTGTGTGGTACTGGGGATACTAGGGATGAACCCAGGGCCTTGTGCATGGTAGGCAAGTGCTCTACCACTGATCTACTACCAGCTCCTCCTCATGGCAATTTTTTTTTTTTTGGTGGAGGTACTGGAGATTGTACCCAGGACCTTGTGCATGGTAGGTAAGTGCTCTACCATGTGCCATACCCTTAGGCCTTCATAACAAATTTTTGACCCAATTAGTCCAACACTAAAGTGGAAGAAGAAAACTTGTTTCTCTTTTTTGCTATATTTCAAGATTACAACTTTTCTTCAGTCATTACTCCATTTCACTTGCTATTCCCTTAAATATTTTTCAATTCAATTATTCTGCACAATTCAAGAAAAAAGATTCACATGAGCTAGCATTAGGAAATGACTTTTGGAGTACCTCTAAAGTTTAATAGGCAAAGATAATCCATTTTGCTACTATGAATGTAATCATATACCAATCTTCTGTCGTATTGTCTTACTTGTTATATGTGGATCTTTGACAATAGTTGTCATTTTATTGAGGAAAACAGCAAAACAAAAGCCAATGGAGGCTTTTCAAATCCCCATTTAAAAAAAAAAAATCTACAAAGCTAAGATATTCTATGTACTCTGAAAAATGGTTACTTCATACAATAGGTAAAAAAGAATAACAAAAACATTGACAAAATTGAGACAATCTTCAAAGATTAAATACCAATCTCAGTCTTAAAACACATTGTGTTAGTTATAATTGCTTTGTAAGTTACTTCAACTACAATGCACAACTGGATTGGTTTTGATTTGTGAATTTAAATGGGCATTTCAGTTTCATGATTTTCTTTTTAAAACTGTAAAATAACTACTTTATCCAAAGGATCACCTTCCAAAGAATTTTGTTTTGCGCTCCTCTTATTTATAAGGCATCCTTGTCTCTGAAAGGACAGTGCTCATGGGTATAAAGTTTGTAAAGCTACCAGTGACGAATTAACTGGTTTAAAGAAATTCTTAGAATATCAGGTGAAGTAGAAGATTTACTGTAGAATTTTCTTTTTTTATTGTTTAAATCCACTGTAGTTCAAAGCTTGGATTTCATATTTATGCCATAGTATTTTAACACCCTACCTGGGATGGTACCATGCCCTAAAAAATATCTCCTAGTTAGACAAGTCTAAATTTCCTCCTTTCTCAGAACAACAGGACAAAGCTGAACTTGAGGCAAGAGTTTGAAAATTTTACCCTGTTTTGTTTTTTTTAAAGATTTTCTTGAGATCAGAAGAAATTAGAAACTAGAATCCTTCATGTAAAAATATATATGTATATAACAGTTTATTAAATTCTATTTTCTAATGGCAAAGACATTAAGACTAAGAGACATGCATGAATTAAAATTTACATAGATCATCAAAATAAGTTCTAGCAACATGAATTTGCCCTCACATTCATCCTATGTTTTGCAATATATTTTGTTCAGGAAGCCTTTAATTTTAATATTTAGTATCTTTTAAACTGTTACCTGAGAAAAATAACTTCAATTCCTCATAATATTTTCCTAATAGTTTTAGAAGTGTTGAAAAGACACCGAACTATCAGAGAAACTAAGTACTCTAAAATTCCAATGAGTTTCTTTACTATTTTCACTTTCAGAATGAATTTAATTGCACATTCTCAAATTACATATTACACTAAAAAAACACAAGTAACTTCAATATCCCTAAAATGATAGTATTTGAAAGATCTAAATCAATTTCACCCATGCAAACAACTTTTATATGTATTAGCAATGTGACAGCATTTTATAACACAGAGGAAAAATCAAAGATAATCTAAACATTTAGATCTGTGAAAAATATTGGAAAAAAATAGGTTTTAAAATGCTTTTTATAGTTCCCAAATACTCTTGATTTTGACACTAGTCTACAGAACAGGAAAGCAACTGCAAAATACATTTTGAAAACATGATGCGATACTCAAAGACAAGATAATTCAACAAATTTTGACAGTATTTTTAAAAAAGGACTTGTCATTGGAAAAAGTCTGCACATCCAAGAACCAAGATGTGTAATATTTGTGATAATTTAAGTAATATTTTGTGCTTATACTATGCCCTTTATTCAGGAGTGTAAAGCACAAAGAAGAGAGTGAGAAAGTGAGAGAAGGAGAGTGAGAAAGGGCATTCTCTACATATTTAAAGAGTAAACTGAGGCACAGAGACTTTGCCCAAGGCAAGACAAAAAGTTAGATTTTTAAATACAAAATGATCCAGAATTCTACATATCCAGTTCCTTAAAATACAAAATTTTGGACTGTCTTTAGGGCCTTCAGATTATTTTATTAAACATTAGTAAGTTTCCAGCATGCCTAAGAACTGTGATAGGTAAAACCTATAAGCTTTCCATCATATTTTAAAATAACTGATACAATGAATAAGAACGTTAAGCAAAACTACAAAACTGCTTTTTAAAAGGAAATTTAAATAAATGAGATGTTTTGAGGGCAATTCTGAAAATTCTTGCCTTAATTTTTCTTCAGCAGGATTTTACAACTATCTGCTGCATATGCCAACATTAATGTAGGGACTACAACTATTCTTTCCTTAAATGTTTGCCTTCTAACCTTTCCTCTCAAGATCTCTTATCTCTTAAGTTAACTTAGTTTGTTTTTCATTGAAAACAAAATACTAAGAAGGTTTTGTGTAAGTACAAAATAGTTAATGTTGAGTTCAGTCAGTTAATCTCTGATATTTACTTGCTTTGTTAAGCCAAGATCAAGATGTATGAGGAAGAAATCAAAACATAATATGGGATAAGCAAATAAGTGCAAGAAATATAAGACAATAAAAACAAGATACATTCCAAAAGCTAATCCTAAATTTAAATCTCTGCTTCATTCAAATACTAACTTGACCTTGAAACATGTAAGTTACTTTACCTAAGTACACTGGATGGGCATATAACTAATGTCAATTTTAGTTGCTTTATACTATCCTGTTCAGTCTATGTCCGTGTGTGTATATTTTTTCTTTTCCTTTTTTGTTGTAGTGCAGGGGATTGAACCCCAGTCCTCATGCATGTTCCAACATTATGTTCCCAGTCTATAGAGAGTCTGTAGAGCCATATTCCCAGTCCAGGTGTGTAAATATTCTTAAAATGGTGATTTTAAAATTTGAGGGAAAGTTCCCAAATTGCTTTGAGAAGCTGTCTTGCTTCAGAAATACACATACATGTGCACATGCAATGAGTGCTTGTAAATATCAGTAAACTACTGTAAATCACAGCATTGTTGATGCAATGGGATTTGACAAGAAAATGCTCATATTGTTAACAAAAATGTAAGGAATACTCTTTTCAAAAGCAAGAGGAAAAAATGGTGACCACAGCCATTCATTCATCTGCCTCTTTTACTAGCTCTAACAGTGATTTGGTTGATTCAAATGTGCCCATGATCTAGTCTATAAATATTAAAATCAAAAAGGTTTAAATTCTAATTTCTGGTAGCAGTATATATGTAACAATTTCAAGTATTAAAAAATATTGTGGAAAAAAACTGCTTTAAAATACTAACATCAAATTCTTCTGAATGCAAACCAGCAATGAAATGCCTGAATGTATAATTTGTTACCTGGAGCAAAATAAAAGAAAATAAAGACACAATTGCTCTAGATTCTTTGTAACCTTTAAGGTTATATTTGCAAGGAGAGCAGTTTCTTTGACAAGTTTGTTTTAATAGAATTGAACATTTAATTTTCCCTCACAGTAATCAAAGTAAATATTTAATCATTATTACTATTGGTATATCAAACTGAATTCCAGGAATGTAATAAAGTTTGATTTGTAAATATTACATAGAAAAAGACTGAATTAACAAACACACTGCATTTTTAAAAATTTTTTCTCGTAAGTACACATTGACATCTACTTATCTGATAGCAGCATTGCTGGTTTTGAGTGATTTTTTTTTTTTTTCTTCTAGAGGGAATGCTGAATGGCAGTATTATCTTTGGAACAAATTAAGAAGATAGGAACAAACAACAGAAAAATAACTTCTACACATATATTCTTCAAGGGTAATAAATAGCTAAGTATATAATTATGGAAAAATATGCCTCAAATATACCTTTGTAAATTATCAAGTTTTTTTTTTTTATTAAAATATAATGCACTGTCACTACTATTTATTCTGAGAAGAACAAACTTTGAGGTTTGAGTTTTCTCCTTCAACCAACAGAATGATATCAAGAGTAAACTCAGATTAAGATCAACCTGTTTAAGCCAATGGAGAGTTCTATAGTATATCTGATTACTTTACCAATGTCCAGATATTCTGGGTTACAATCAAGAGACTCACCAAATATTTTGTATCCAAGTTTTATACCCCAAACAGGTTCTCTGATGATTTATCATTCTAGAATAGGAAATCTGAAGAAATAACAAATTATGTAACACAAATAGACATGCAAAATAGAAGGATGTAAAAGATGCTTGGCCCTGGATTTATTTCCCCTTAGAATAATTCCTTCCATAAATAAGACTTTACTTTTTACATATAGAGTCATTCTATAACTGGTTTTGGATCACAGAGAAAGTTAATGATATAACTTAAAAAAAAAAAATTCTAGATCACTTTTTTTTGTAGTCAAAATTTTGTCACCCCAAACCACAAGAAATACTCTCCAAGTGGATGCTCAGGTCATGTTATGATGTTCCTAAATAAACACATTTTTTGAGGCTTAGAATGTAAATTATATACTACTTGCAGCAGCATTTTTTTTTCAAAAATGACTAAAAACAAACTTTAAATATAAAGCATATAAAAAGGACTATTAAGGATAGTTGTCCAAACTATATCTAGAAATACAGGAAAATATGTGTTGCCTCATAATAAAGTTAAATAAATATTTTTTTCTGAATTCTATAAACACTATGTTTTATGTTTATTTGGTTCTCATAAGTTAAAAAATCTGCTTGCTTTTACATAAATTCCTCTAAACTCTGATTTTTATTAATGTCTTTTCATTAGACTCAGAGATTATCTTTTACTTCTTATAGAAATGTGCTGTTTTTGTTGGTTTTAATAATTTAATTTTCTAGTAATAAACATGATTTAAAATTTAAGGTTCAAGGTAATTCTAAAAAAAGGTAGACACTGAACTATCTACTTTCCTATACTCTCATATTTACAAGGCCTAGCATCCACTGTGGTTTCCTCCTTAAACTTACTTGTCACATGGTTAATAAATAGTAACTATGGTCCAGATTACCTACTTAACGACTTAAAAATTCCTCAAAATTTCACAACACTATTAAGTCATTAATATGTGATTTGGACAGGTTGTAAGTATTAGTGTTATATAATTTTTTTTTTTTTTTTTTTGCTATTGGAAAAGAAATACAAATCTTTATTTTTTTTCTATCTAAATTAAATCCAAGCTCCATTATTTGTTCTTAATATCTAAAATGTACATTACTAAAGAAAGGTAAAGCTGTTCAAGGGCTGAACTAGTTCAATATACAATTAAGGATTATTTATTCCTGTTATTTATTTTTTTTTTTTCTTTTTAAATTCCATATTAAACCCCTGGTTTCTCATGGATTAGATCATAATTTAAGGTTGCAAAAATTTCAGAAACTATTGTGCTAATACTTAGATTTCAGGAAGGAATCAGACTAAATCAAATACCTCCATTCATTGTTAGAAGATGAAATAGCTTACTAACTGATATGAATTATGAATGTCACTATGACACAAAATTCGCTGTGATTTGCTTATTTGGCTACAAGTGCAGTATTCTTCATGAATGACAACACAGCATTTCCAACTTGTAACATGAAACTCCAGCTCATAAAGAGTATATTGTGTGACTTCAAGAAGTCTGATTGTAACAAAGTAACAACCTTTCCCCTGAAAAACATGAACAAAATCCAATGGGAAATCAGGCACAGACGGTATTATCTA
Organism: Marmota flaviventris; assembly: GCF_047511675.1. Taxonomy (NCBI): domain Eukaryota; kingdom Metazoa; phylum Chordata; class Mammalia; order Rodentia; family Sciuridae; genus Marmota; species Marmota flaviventris. The sequence goes on along the minus strand of NC_092499.1, from coordinate 105,688,245 downwards.
TTATCGGTTTTTCTTCCTTTCCTCATGTGGTCTTGTTTCTCAACACATATAGGTGATTCCAACAGAATCCAGTACTTGTTACAAAATGACACAGCTATTCTTTTCCTTTTCCTTTTCTTTATCTTTTTCTCGAGGTTCCTTTCGTTTCCGTTCGCTATTCCCAGATTGTCTTCCACTTGATGGAGAGGCTTGTGCCGGCTGGCCCAGCTTTAAGAAAAACACACAGCAAGAAATTATTTCAAATGTTCTAAGGCGCTTTATCACAGTTATCTAGAAAGAATAGCCACAAGAGTGAAGGGCATCATCAAAGGGAAAAGAACATCCTGGTACGCAAATTTGTTATATTACGGGGTATCTGTAACATGGTTAATATACCATTCTGGATAGATATAATTAATGTATTATTCCAAATAAATGGAATTCCTAACACATAAGTTTCTAATTTAAGAGCTATAAGAATACATTAGCCTTTTGGTTAAATAAAATAGTTCTTCAATACTTCATTAAATACTAAAACAGATTTTAAAAGGAAAAAAACAAATCGTGAGAATTGAGTGTGAATAAGTATAGTCTATGAAATAAGAAAACTAATTATAACATGACAGGATTTAGTTATTAAGATTGGGGTACTCAATATTTGATCTAGAAATAAATTTTACACTTTTTTTTTTTAAATTTTTAATATTTATTTATTTATTTTTTAGTTTTCGGCGGACACATCTTTGTTTGTATGTGGTGCTGAGGATCGAACCCGGGCTGCACGCATGCCAGGCGAGCGTGCTACCGCTTGAGCCACATCCCCAGCCCCACACTTATTTTTTTTTTTGAACTTTTTAAAGTTGTAGATGAACACAATACCTTTATTTAGTATTTTTTATGTGGTGCTGGGGATTGAACCCAGTGCCTCATGCATGCTATGGCAAGCACTCTACCACTGAGCCACAACCTGGCCCAATTTTACACTTATTCTAATGAAGAATTCTATATTTAGTTTCATCAGACCTTAAAGGCCATCTTGCTTTCTTATATACCCTGATCAAAAGGAACAGTCCTGACATGGTACAGATAATATAAAAGAAGGAGAGTACTTTTTTGATTGAATAAAATAAGATTTAACATCTAGAAACCCACATAATCATCTTATTTTCAGTGCTTAAATATTAACTGAGGGAGTGAGGAGTAGAAATGTGCTGACTTACACTGAATACTTAGTATATGTCATAGACACTGGGTTAAGTATTAACATTTTAAATTCTTCACCAGAATCTAAGAGTATTATCTTTTATTTCACAGAGAAGGAAAATGAGGTTAAGAGAATTATTGTCCAGGGTATTGCAATTAGGAAGAGAAAAAATAAGCAGGAAATGTAAATCAACAACTATCTGGTTCTAGTAATAGCTCAGACTACATTTACCTCACAGAAAGCAAATGGTTTCTGGTTTTTGTTTTGTTTTGTTTCAGCTGTAAAGAACTAAAAAATAAGTTTAAAAAAATCTTGCATTCAGAATCTCCAGAAAAATAATTATACATAAGAAATTATTAGGATAACCACAAATTTAGGACAATGTCAAAAAATCCATGGGTACTAAGATGCTAACATAACTCAAAAGTCAGTTCCTAATTAACTTTTTTTTTTTATTACCTCAAGCAGAGACTTTTTTATTGCTAAAGTGACGATTATATCTAAGAATCGCAATAAATTTTTTGTTTGTTTGTTTTTTTTTGGTGGTTCTGGGGATTGAACCCAAGGCTTGTGCATGCGAGGCTGGTACTCTACCAACTGAGCTATATCCCCAGTAAGAATCACAAGGCTGTTTTTACCTGGGCCTGTGTATTAGCAGTAGTAGTAGCAGCAGCAGCTGCTGCTGCTGCTTGTTCTTGTTCCTGGTAGTACTGAGAAGCCCGTCTGTCTTCTTCCTCTTGAAGTTTCTTTGCTAGTTCCAAATCACTGATTCCTTCTGGGATTTGTTCCCAATTCATCTCTTGACTCTGCTGTTCTTGTTGTAGAGATAATGCCATAAGATAGTCCTAAGGAATTAAATTATAACCATTTTTAGTTTTGAGATTTCACTCAAGAACTAATAAATATGAATATAGATGTTGTGTTCATGAAGCTCTGAGAATGGCTTTAAAAAAGAAAAACCTATCAGACTATGTACAACTATAATGCACCAATAAAAAAAAAAAAATCAGAGTTTAAATATTAAAATGAGTTATATTGCCAAGTATTTCCTTTGGGGAGCTAAGCACTTATTTCAGTGATGTCATCATTGTTTAAAATATTTTAGGAACTCATTTGAAATTCTTTCTAGAAGCAATAAATAAGATATTCAAAAGGGCTGGGGTTGTGGCTCAGTGGTAGAGTGCTTGCCTAGCACATGTGGGGTACAGGGTTCGATCCGCAGCACCACAAAACAATAAGTAAATAAAATAAAGGCATTGTGTCCATCTACAACTAAAAAATATTTTTAAAAAGATACTCAAGAAAGCTTTAAATAAAAAGAGCCAGGAGCGGTGGCACATGCCTGTAATCCCAGTGGCTTGGGAGGCTAAGGTGCTGAGCAACTCAATGAGACCCTGTCTCTAAATAAAATGCAAAAATAGGACTAGGGATGTGGCTTAGTGGTTGAGTGCCCCTGAGTTCAATTCCCAGTACCGGAAAAAAAAAAAAGAAAAGGAAGAAAGACAGAAAGAAAGGAAGAGAGGGGCTGGGAATGTGGCTCAAGCGGTAGCGCGCTCGCCTGGCATGCGTGTGGCCCAGGTTCGATCCTCAGCACCACATACAAAGATGTTGTGTCCGCCGATAACTAAAAAATAAATGTTAAAAAATTCTCTCTCTCTTAAAAAAAAAAAAAAAATGCAGGGTTTGGGATTCTTTGGGGAGTACATAGAAAAGATCTTAAAAAAAAAAAAAGAAAGAAAGAAAAAAGAAAACTCCGCTATTTTCAAAAGGAACACATGCATTTAGCAATTTCAAAAAATGATAAGAAAATTTTATGTGGCCAAAATATTATTAGAGATAACTATTGTTAACAGTATATAGATACATACATATATATAAACAGTATATATTAACCCCATATTTTTCTACATTCACATACAAACTCAACATCTCCCACCTCTATTACAACATTTTCTTTTCCATTTAATGTCATAAAAAAATCTTTTTTAAAAACCCTAAAAGCTGGATGTGGTGGTGCATGCCTATAATCCCAATGACTCAGGAGACTGAGGCAGGAGGATCAAAAGTTCAACTTAGCAAGTCTCTAAGCAACTCAATGAGACCCTGACTCTAAATAAAATATAAAGAAGGGCTAGGGAGGTGGCTCAGTGATGGAGTGCCCTGAGTTCTATCCCCAGTATTTAAAAAAAAAAAAAAAGTTTTATTATCTGACTTAAAACCCACTTTGTGCTGAATGAAAACTGACTTATTTTGTACACCTATCATCTACCCTCAAAAACGAGAATTTAAGTAACTTAGAGGACATGTAGAAGGTCATTCCTATGAAGAACTTATACTACTTACTCATGAGTGAGTATCTTACTAATATTAAGGGTTTGTCCTTCAAAATTTTTTCAGTTTCCAACTTGCTCTTTACCAAGTCGCATAGTTTTGAATCTCCCTTCTTGCTATTTCCACAGACACTAATCACAACACCTTACAAATTCATTTCCGGTGCTCCATTAATTTTTACATAATATTTGTTACAAAAATTTCACACATTTCTCTTTATTACTTAAGCCTCTATATGGAGGCTATATAATTCTTTATGGCATCTGAAGGAAAATGAGTACATTTACTATCAAAGCTATTTAAAAAAAAAAAAAGTCAAAAGTCCTAGGAAGATTAACATTTGTTGAAATCAAGTATTCTTTTTTTTCCAAATAAACATTTTTTCATAATTATATACTTATCTAAATATATTATATATTTATTGAAGAATATATATGTAGAAGTTATTGGTTGAAATCAAATATTCTTCTATGCATCATAGCTTGCTATTCAAATTACTCTTATAGAACTTAATATACAATAATAGTTGGTTCAATTTCTGCTCCCTCTGCTATTGTAGCACCTTTGAGGACAGGACTGAATGATTTTTTAAAAAAATTTTATTAGTTATTGATGGACCTTTATTCATTTATTGTGGTGCTGAGAATTGAACCCAGTGCCTCTCACATGCTAGGCAAGTGCTCTACCACTGAGCCACAACCCCAGCCCCACCATTTTTTTTTTTTTTTTAATGCACTGGAGTTTGAACCCATGGGCACTTTACCACTCAGCTACATCCTCATCACTTTTTATTCTTTATTTTGAGTCAGGGTCTTGCTAAGTTGCCCAGGCTGGACTCGAATTTGCAATCTTCCTGCCTTAGACTCCCAAGTCACTGGGATTACAGGCAAGCGACACCATACTTGGCTATGATTTATCTTTGTATCTGCAGGACCTAGTTATAGTTCCAGTAATACATCTCCTCATTGACTATTAGCTAAGTGAACAGTCTCTATGCACTTAAATTGTTATTATCAAAATTTACGTTCATAGTTTAACATAACCATATTTATGCCTCAGCAGGGAAGAATTAATATCATTGTCATATTTTAAGTAATAAACACACTTTAGCTCCAAAACTGCCCACCTATAGCAGGCAAAAATCTTGTTTCAGTTCTAAATGAAAGTTTTATTGCTTAGGGCTCCTCTGCTGTGTCTGTTCATCCTTTTCTTAGAAAACCTAACTACTCTTTGCCCAGTATATGCTATCTTCTAGAGTCCCTCTTTTCTGCCCTGATTAGTCAAAATATGTTTCAAATATGTGCTTAATCTCTTCATTTCTTCTTGCTTGAATTGTTGGTCTCTATTTACATCCCTGTCCTTCCTACGCATCCTCTGTTTCTTAAAAATGTGAAAATACCCAGGTCAGGCACAGTGCAGCAAGCCTGTAATCCCAGTAATTCAGGAGGCTGAGTCAGGAGGGTGGAAAGTTCAAGGCCAAGTATAGGCAATTCAGTGAGACCCTCAGCAATTTAGTAAGACCCAAAATAAAAAATATAAAAGACTGGGGATGTAGTTTAGTGGTAAAGTCCCCCTGAGTTCAATCCCCAGTACAAAATAATAAAACAAAAATTCAGTAGACCATGTCACTTTCATATTTAATAATTGGCATGGCTTCCTTACTGCAATTGGAATAAATTCAAACTCCTTATCATGACCTTCACATTTTAATATGATCAAGCCTTCTGTGCCAAAGTGTAAAATTAATGTACATATAGAATGATCACTTACCTATTTAGGAAGTATCAGGAAAACCTCACAAAGAAATTAAGAATGAATCTAATTCAAAATATTTGGATAACCAAATTGACATTTGAAAAGAATATTTTAAACAATATGAAAAAAGGCAAAATAAGCTTACCTGATCTATTTGATCTTGTTGTCCTTTGTATACAGTTTCAGGATCTGAAGGAGGCCGAAGATGAAATTCTGAGTCACAGAAATTTCCATCACCATCTACATTGTGCAGGCTTTCCCAAACAACTTTTTCTTCAGTAAGAAATCCCTGGTCTGTTACCAACAAATACAGTTGACCCTTAGTAAGAAATAACAAAAGAAAAAGTGTTAAAAAAATCAAAACTAATATTACATTTAATGAAAAATTTTAATCTGTATGTTTAGAAAGTATTAATTATTCCTATAAGCCATTTCTGTACAATACAATAAACAAACTAGTTATCTTATTTGTTCAAATATGACTGGCTTTGAATGTAGTTTATAATTAGCACACTACAATATGAAGAGAAACCCTTGGCATACTCACATATGATTTATAAACAGCTTTGTGTGGTTTGTAATATCATTTTGTAAAATAGAAAAATATTATAAAAATTCCTGAAAAAGACATCAGGCAATAAAAACATGATACTACATTGCCTGGTTTTGTTTATTTTGTAAATTAAGCCTATATGACTAATCTAAATTACACTAATTTTTCTTTTCTCTGTATCATTATTGCTCTTGCTTTGTATACCAGTTGTATTTTTTTGTGTTTCTACTGTGGCATCAAATCTCCTGGCACTATGATTGTGTTTTCTTGCCTTTTATTCCCCAGACTGTATTTTTATTTTATTTTATATTTTGATACTAGAGCTTGAATCCAGGACCCACTGAGCCTACATACATTTCCAGATCTATGAATATATAATTTATTTTTTATACTGGGTATTGAACCCAAAGGAATTTTATCACTTAGCTATATCCTCAGTCCTATTTGTTCATTTATTTGCCTTATTTATTTTTATGGTACTGAAGATTTAACCCAAGGATGCTGTACCACTGAGTTATACCCCCAGCCCCTTTCTATTTATTTTGAGATAGGGTCTTGCTAAATTGTGTAGACTGGCCTTGAACTTGTGATCATTCTGCTTCATCCTCCGGAGTCACTGGGATTAGAGACATGAGTCACTGCACATAGCTAGAATATATTTTTAAATCTCTATTGCTGGGCCTACTATAAGTTACATTCACAATCACAATGAAAGAATTTAGCAGTGACCACTAATTTTTCATGTGTGTTAGTTCTGATTCTAATCATATGTTACATCTATATATTATGTATACTATATAAGGTCTGTATATTTCGTCAGATCTGCCAAAGTAAGACCTTTTGATACTTGCTCATAGTTCTCATTAGATAATAGTTAACATAGGGTTTACCATTGGTTCAAGAATTATACTTTTTCATGGTCTCTTATATTTATAATTAATTTCATCATACTACACCATGTCTTTGCTTTACAATTTATTTTACTGGCTATTTGATAACCATAATCTTATCAATATTTTTTCTCCAAATGGTACTTAAGAATAAATTCTCTCTCTGCCTCTCTTTTTTGTTGTTGCTGTTTTGAGGACTGAAATCAGAGCTTCATGTATTGCTAGGCAAGCAGCTCTACCACTGAGTTACACTCCTAGTCCTTGTTTTTATTTGTTTATTTATTTTCCTTGGTTTTATTTTTAGAGACAGGTAATTTGCTCAGGTTGGCCTCAAATTCTAGATCTTTCTGCATCAGCCTCCAGAGTGGCTGGAATTATGGGCATGTGTTCGCCTAACATTCACAATGCCCTAGGTTGGATTTCCAGCACACACAAAATAAATAAAGGAAATAAAATAAAATACTGAAAAACACAATTTCAGAAAAAATTGTGTTGTAGCTCAGTGGTAGAGCACATGTGAAGCCTTGGGTTCAATCCTCAGCACCACATAAAAATAAAGGTATTGTGTCCAAGCACAACTAAAAAATAAATATTAAAAAAATAATACAGAAGTTCTTATTAATGCATATAAAATGATAAAGACAACACTAGAAAAATTTTACTTTTCTTAAAAATAGGCAATTGTAACTGTGTTACATATATATCCACAATGGAGTATTACTCAGCATTAAAAGAGAATGAAATTATGGCATTTGTAGGTAAACGGATGGAGTTGGAGAATATGATGCTAAGCAAAGTAAGCCAACCCCCAAAAACTGAAGGCCAAATGTTCTCTCTGATAAGTGAATGCAGATCCATAATCGGGGGAGGGAGCATGGGAAGAATGGAGGAATTGTGGATTGGACAAAGGAAAGGAGGTAGAGGGAAGGGGACATGGGGGTAGGAAAGATGGTGGAATGAGACAGACATCACTACCCTAGGTACATGTATGATTGCATAATGATGCAATTCTATGTCGTGTACAACCAGAAAAATGAAAAGTTGTACTCCATCTGTGTACAATGAAATGAAATACATTCTTCTGTCATGTATAACTAATTAGAACAAATAAAAAAAATTTAAAACAAATTTTTAAAAATAGGCAATTGTATTACAAAAGAAGACTGAATGAAAACCTATCCAAACAACTTCATAAATTAGTTGTAGTGACTTGTATTAACAACATATCTGACAATATTGTCAAGATTTATAAATTGATAAAAAAAAACTTCTCAAATAAATTAATTCCAGTCTTTCAAACATGGAAGACTGCATTAATGTTTTAGATTAATTAACTTGGATTCAAACTACTCAACATCTTTAGATCTTAGTTTTCTTTTCTAATGAGTGATATAGAGGTATTCTAAGACAAGAGTTTCTAAGTATTTTATAAACTACTTCTTTATTTTTATTTTTTTGGTACTGGGGATTGAACCCAGTGTGCTTTACAACTGAAGCCCAGTCCTCTACCCTTTATGAGACAGGGTCTCACTAAGCTACCGAGGCTGGCCCTGCACCTGGAATCCTCCTGCCTCTGCTTCCTAGGTGACTAGGATAATGGGCATGAGCTACCCACATCTAAGTATTTTATACATTTTTAAGTTTATATTTATTTATTTATTTTTTGTGTGTGGTGCTGGGAACTGAACTCAGTACTTCCCACTTGCTAGGTAAGCACTCTACTTCTGGGCTATATTCTCAGCCACAATGCATTTTATAATTTGAAATTTTATAATTTTTTTCTTTTCTTTCTTTTTTTCTTTTTGTGCTGGGGGATCAAAGCCAGGGCCTTGTGCTTGATAGGCAAGGACTCTATCAGTGAGATACATCACCAGCCCCCAAATTTCTGAGAAAGTTTCTAAGGTATTTTATAAATTGAAAGACAAAACTTTAATAAAGCTACTTAACAAACATCAGTCTCATCCACATGGAGCTCCCCAGAGAGGCAGTGAGGCATTGCTGTTGACTTGAAAGTCACATTGGAGCTGCTTGCAAACTGAGTGTTCTTAGGCAAGTTAGAATCTTTAGGTCTGTTTCCTGGCTATAAAGTAATAATAATAATAAATCCACACCCTATAGAGGAGTTGTAAAGATTAAATGAGATAATGAATGTAAAATGCTTAATACAGTACAAGCCACATAACTGCTTTGTTGTTTACTGTGTGGACAAGCTAGGCAAAAGCTCTACCACTGAACTACATCATAGGCCCCATAATTGTTTAATAAACCAAAGATATTATATTCATGAGTAATACCTAAATCTCAGTTTCTGTGTCTATCTTCTGTTTTCTATATAAGTGAAAAAGACAATATATCTCTTGCTACTATGCAATCCTATGACTTTCCTTTTTCCACATTTCTCCCTTTCTCTTTATTTTAAAAGAATGTGACAATTTTTAATTTATCAACCACTGTTATGGTTTGAATATGAGGTTTCCCCCTAAAACCCCTGGGTTAATGCAGGAGATAAAATGATTAGATTATGAGAGCTGTGACCTAATCAGAGGTTTAATTCATTTGATAAATTAATAATATAAATGAACTGTGGTAAGGATAGGCATGGCTGGAGGAAGTTAAATCACAGGCATACCTTTGGGGTTTATATTTCATTCCAGGCATCTCACTTGCTCTGATTTTGTTTTCATGAGGAAAGCAGCTTTCCTCTGCCACACCCTTCCACCATGATGTTCTGCCTCATCTTGGGCCCAGAGTGATGAAGCTGGCCCACCATGAATTGAGACCTCTGAAACTGAGCCTAAAATTAAACTTTTTCTTCTCTAAATTGTTTTGCATGGGTATCTGATCACTAACACAACAACTTTAAAAATAACTAAATTTAATGAATTTTTACTTAAATATAGCAGTTGGTGGGAAAACAATTGCTACCATAGCCTTAGTCAAAGAGGAAACAGAATAAACACGTTTATTATTTATTTATGTATTTTTAACTTTATTTTATTTTTTTGTATCGGGGATTGAACTCAGGGGCACTCAACCACTGAGCCACATCCCCATCCCTATTTTGTATTTTATTTAGAGACAGGGTCTCACTGAGTTGCTTAGCACCTCACTAAATTGCTGAGGCTGGCAATCCTCCTGCCTCAACCTCAGTCACGTCAGGCATGTGTTACTGTACCCACCTTGTATTTATTATTTTTATGATACTAGATGTTGAACCCAGGGCCCCACACATGCTAGGCAAGTGCTTTTACTACTGCACTACATCCCCAACCCAGAAACTTATTTTTAAAATATGGCTTTAGTATTCATCCAGAATTTTAAAAAATTATTTATTTATTTTTTAAAAATGTAAACATACACTTTATTTAACCTAATCCACACAAAATGTATCATTTCTATGTGATCAATATGAAAAATTATTATTTTTTATTAGTTACACATGACAGTACAATGATCTTGACAATTCATACATTTGAATCAAATGGGGTATAATTTCTCATTTTTCTGATTGTACAGGTTGCAGAATCACATTAGTCATACAGTCACCTATATACATACAGCAATAATAATGTCTATTTTATTCTGCTGCCCTTCCTATCCCCCCTTCCCCTCCCCTCCCCTCCTATCACATCTCTCACCCAATCTAATGTGACACACTTCTTTTATTTTTATTTTTTTCTCCTCACAACATCATACATGAGCATGCAATGGAGAAAGGATAGCATTTTCAACAAATGGTGCCGGGAGAACTGGAAATCCATATGCAACAAAATGAAACTGAATCCCTTTCTCTTACCATGCACAAAAGTTAACTCAAAATGGATCAAGGAGCTAGGAATCAAACCAGAGACTTTGCGCCTAATAGAGGAAAAAGTTGGCCCTAATCTCCATCACATGGGGGCAGGACCCAAATTCCTTAATAAGACACCTATAGCCCAAGAGTTAAAATCAAGAATCAGCAAATGGGACGAATTCAAACTAAAAAGTTTTTTCTCAGCAAGAGAAATAATATGTGAGGTGAATAGGGAGCCTACATCCTGGGAACAAATTTTTACCCCTCACACATTAGATAGAGCTCTAATCTCTAGAGTATACAAAGGATTCAAAAAGTTAAACAACAAAAAAATAAACAACCCAATCAACAAATGGGCCAAGGACCTGAACAGACACTTCTCAGAAGAGGATATACAATCAATCAACAAATACACGAAAAAATGCTCACCATCTCTAGCAATCAGAGAAATGCAAATTAAAACTACTCTAAGATACCATCTCACTCCAATAAGAATGGCAGCCATTATGAAGTCAAACAACAATAAGTGCTGGCGAGGATGTGGGGGGGGGGAGGTACACTCATACATTGCTGGTGGGACTGCAAATTGGTGCAGCCAATTTGGAAAGCAGTATGGAGATTCCTTGGAAAGCTGGGAATGGAACCACCATTTGACCCAGCTATTCCCCTTCTCGGTCTATACCCAAAAGACCTAAAAAGAGCATACTACAGGGACATAGCCACATCAATATTTATAGCAGCACAATTCACAATAGCTAGAATGTGGAACCAACCTAGATGCCCTTCAATAGATGAATGGATTAAAAAAATGTGGCATTTATACATAACAGAATATTACTTAGCACTAAAAAATAACAAGATCATGGCATTTGCAGGGAAATGGATGGCATTAGAGCAGATTATGCTAAGTGAAGTTAGCCAATCCCTAAAAAACAAATGCCGAATGTCTTCTCTGATATAAGGGGGGTGACTCAAAATGGGATAGGGAGGAAGAGCATGAGAGGAAGACTACTACTAAATAGGGAAGAGAGGTGGGAGGAAAAAAAAGGGAGAAGGGGAGTTGCACGGAAGATGGAAGGAGAACCTCATCGTTATACAGAAAAAAATTTATTTTTAACTTGGCTCCAGTAAAAATCCAGAACTATACTCCTTCTAAAGTATTTTTCACTTCCAACTCCTAAATATATAGTTAACAAACAAACAAAAAACATTAGGTTTTGAATATACTCCGGGGAGATATCAGTAATTTAAAATCAAGAGTAAAGGGAAACAGTTATGACATGAATATAAAGACTGATATGGTCAAAGAATGATCCAGAAGGAGTCACAATGGGGAAACGGCAAATATCCTTATGTGAACCAAAGTTCCAGAAGCTATGTGATTGAGACAGGGGCCAAGCAATTAGTAGTTTATTTTAGTTAAGAGCAAGTAGAAAGTATTAAAAAAGGAGGATCATAAAAATAAACTGTAATAACTAAGTCTTGGATATAAAATTAGGTAATGATAAGAACCAAGGAGTCATAATTATGCAAATGATTTGAGAAGCAAAACAGATCTAGAAGAAAAAGGTAGTTTCTTTACAACTCATTTTTATACTTTTAAGCTTCCTGATTGGATAAAATATTATCTCATACTATCTGTACCCATAGGAATAGCCCTGAAAAGCATCTACCCCCATGTCCTCATTCTGCTTTCAGATTATAATCTATTCATGCTATTGAAAAGCACAGTCATGTGTTCAATGTGAATTTGCCAAGATTATCTGCCCAGTTTAATTGCATAAGATTAGGCAGAAGTACAAAGAGGTTGGTAACATACATGATAGCAGAAATTTGGGGTATACATATTTGCTGCCAATGTGCAAATAAGGGATGAAAAGTTTAGTGAAGGATTTGTGGAGGCTGCTATTACAAGTAATAACAGTGCTGGACCTGATTGTTTTGCTAGTAGTGGAAGAAACAGCAGAGGTATTTGTTCAGAATTTAGGAATGGTAAATCACAAAACTAGGAATGGTAAGAGGTCTTTCAAACAATAGGAAGTCAATTAGTATCTATCATCAGAGAAAATATCCTATGCAAACAAAATCATAGTTCTAACAATATTAAGTAATTGGGAAGCATGAGGTTGGTGATACTGTTCAGAAAGAAAAATAGGTATATTTGATTAATTTATCAGTTTAGTATATTTGATTAATATATAAAATTGGCAGAAGGACTATGGCAGTCTATGAAGATGGAATTATAAAGTTAATAAGCAGAATACTTTGTCCAGATCTAGGTTTTAGAAATAGTTATATACTTTTCAATGCTTTGGTGTATAGAATGTCACCAAAGAGTCTAACCTAACTCCACAGCCTCAATATCTAGACAAGTACTGGAATAGAGATATACCTTCCCTATAGTCAAACAAAAGCCCCTAGTGCCAGGTGTGGTGGTGCAGGTGGTAAACATCTGTAATCTCCCACACTAAGAAGGCTGAGGCAGGAAGATTGCAAGTCTGAGACTAGCCTATCTCAAAAGAAAAAAAAGGGGGGGGGGGGTTAGGGGTGGAGTGGGCAGGTAAAGTGAGGTAGGAAGAATGGGGATGTAGTTCAGTGGTAGAGTATCCCTGGGTTCAATCCCAGTATGATTTTTCAGGATAGGGCCATAGCTCTTTAGATGACAAAAGAGTTTCATGGTTTTAGTTGAATGGCATTATGAAGACCTAATGTAGTATTAAAGTAGTCTTATTTTGTTTGAAAAACGAGCTATTTTTTTTCCTTGTGTCCTAGGAGAACACGGATTCCCTTGGGCTCAAATTTATAAAGAGCTATAAACACTCTAAAAATCCAAGAACTAATGGACGAGAATAGTAGTTTTAATGCTGAACAAACTTATAAGAACAATGGCACAATCTTCCACCCTATCCAAATTGATACATGTCAGAAAAAACCCTCTCCCACCACCAAGTTTTAATTATTTATTTTTCAGTATTTTCTCTGGTTAAATTGCTTTTCTTCAGGTACAAATTCCTGAAAGAACTTTTTTTATTGTTGTTGTTGTCAAGACACATTGCCCAGGCTGGTCTAAAACTCCTGGGCTCAAGTGATTCTCTTGTCTCAACATCCAAAGTAACTAGGACCACAAGAAGGTGCCATTGTACCTGGCTCTTGGTTTAGTATTTTTAAAGCATTCCGATTCAGTTTCTAGTTTACATCCATAGCCACAATGTTAAAAAATTCTGCTATAAATCAGGCATTCGGTCTCTGGGTCAATTAAGAAATATCTCTAACCCTTATAAATAATGCTTTCAATGGGTGCTTGACAGAAGTAAAAGTACGTCTTATCCAAAACTGTCAAGATTAGAAAGATGGTATAATGGAAATAAAGGAAATAGAACAAACAAACAAAACAACCCAAATGATGCTCAGGTCCTACCTCCAGAGGTTCTGATTTAATTGAGTTAGTGTAAGTTCTGGGCATTGGTATTTTTTAAAAAGCTCCCCAGATGGTTCTGGCATACAATCTGGGTTGAGAACCACTGCTTTAGGAAGAGAAGGGGTAGCTTTCCTGAAGGGTTAGTGTTTGAAATGCTTCTTAAAGAATGGATCATTTGGGCTGAGGTTATATCTCAGTGGTAGAGTGCTTGCCTGGCACCTGTGAGGCACTGGGTTCTGGGTTCGATCCTCAGAACCACATAAAAATAAATAAATAAAATAAAGGTATGCTGTCCATCTGTAACTATAAAAATAATAATAATAAAAATAGAATGGATCATTTTTTTTCTTTTCTTTCTTCTTCTTTTTTTTTTTTTTTTTTTTTGGTGTGTGCATGTGAAGGGGATCAAACGCGGGGCCTCACACAGGGCTAGGCAAATGCTCTATCACTGAGCAACATACCAGACTCAAGACAGATAATATTTGGACAGACCAAAAAAATTGATTAGAGCTTTGTGAACAGAGATTAAGGAGTAAGAATGCAAGTAAAGTTGTAGAAACAAAAAAGCATGGGGGATTGTCAATGAAAGAAACTATTTTGGCTTACACAAAGTATAGGTAACTGGGAATAGCAGAACATAGCTTGCATTTTAATCCTCTAGGCACTAGGTGCTACTGAATATTTCTGATGTATTACTGACATGGTAAGAACAGTATTCTACCACAGAAGTCTAGGTACAAATTGACAGACTCCTAAACTAGGTGACACCTAATATTAAAAAAAAAGGGATAGATATAAGAGATAACAAAAAAGGGTTTCATCATTACCTTAGGTACATGTATGATTGCACAAATGGTGCATCTCTACACTGCGTACAACTCCGAGAATTGAAATGTTGCACTCCATTGTGTACAATGAATTAAAATACATTCTTCTGTCATGTGTAAGTAGAATAATAATAATAATAATAATAATAATAATAATAATAATAATAATAATAAAGGGTTTTCCCCCTTTGGCAGAGCCATGAAAAGCAATAAAAGAAGAATTTAAAGTCACATTGATAGTAAACACTACCATAAAGGCAATTTTTCTTTCTTTTTAAATATTGGGTCTTCTCAAACATCAGATAGAGCTCTAATCTCTAGAGTATATAAAGAACTCAAAAAGTTAAACAACAACAACAACAAAAAACAAATAACCCAATCAACAAATGGGCCAAGGACTTGAACAGACACTTCTCAGAAGAGGATATACAATCAATCAACAAATACATGAAAAAATGCTCACCATCTCTAGCAATCAGAGAAATGCAAATTAAAACTACTCTAAGATACCATCTCACTCCAATAAGAATGGCAGCCATTATGAAGTCAAACAACAATAAGTGCTGGCGAGGATGGGGGGGGGGGAAGGTACACTCATACATTGCTGGTGGGACTGCAAATTGGTGCAGCCAATTTGGAAAGCAGTATGGAGATTCCTTGGAAAGCTGGGAATGGAACCACCATTTGACCCAGCTATTCCCCTTCTCGGTCTATACCCAAAAGACCTAAAAAGAGCATACTACAGGGACATAGCCACATCAATATTTATAGCAGCACAATTCACAATAGCTAGAATGTGGAACCAACCTAGATGCCCTTCAATAGATGAATGGATTAAAAAAATGTGGCATTTATACATAACAGAATATTACTTAGCACTAAAAAATAACAAGATCATGGCATTTGCAGGGAAATGGATGGCATTAGAGCAGATTATGCTAAGTGAAGTTAGCCAATCCCTAAAAAACAAATGCCGAATGTCTTCTCTGATATAAGGGGGGTGACTCAAAATGGGATAGGGAGGAAGAGCATGAGAGGAAGACTACTACTAAATAGGGAAGAGAGGTGGGAGGAAAAAAAAGGGAGAAGGGGAGTTGCACGGAAGATGGAAGGAGAACCTCATCGTTATACAGAATACATGTATGATATTATGACGAGAAAAAGAAAAGAAAAAAAAAGTGTGTCACATTAGATTGGATAGAGAGAAATGATGGGAGGGGAGGGGAGGAGTAGGGGGGATATGAAGGGCAGAAGAATAGAATAGACATTATGACTGCTGTATGTATACAGGTGACTCTCTGACCAGTGTGATTCTGCAATCTGTACAATTAGAAAAATGAGAAATTATACCCCAATGATTCAAATGTATGAATTGCCAAGATCATTGTAATGTCATGTGTAGCTAATAAAAAAAATTAAAATAAATAAATAAATAAATATTGGGTCTTACCATGTTGTACAGGCTGGCCTTGAACACAATGATATTCCTACTGCAGCCTCTTGAATAGATTATAGGTGTGCACAGATAAATCTTAGTGCTTACTTCACAAGCATCCATTATTAAAAGTCACCCTAGTTCTTTCTATTTCTAGGATATTATCCCCCCCTTCTAGAAAATAAATATTTCTTAATGTGGTAATCTGTGAACAATTGCTAATCCGTTCCATCCTAAAAGTATTTAATAATTACTTTCACAATTTGATGGTTAAGGAATACTATCCTATAATCTTTTATTTTGAAGAAAATCAAACAATATCTCTAAATCAAGCTCCTTTGACTTAGAATAATAACTGAATAGCTATTTCTATATCATACCTTGTATTTGGTCATGGTGCTAAAATGATTATTCCGAAAGAACACACAAAGTTCTCCTTCCTGAACGGTTGAAGTTAGTTCACATAATCCATGGTATGTCAGTTGAGTGGCTGTATTATTTAGAAACTGCTCAGCTACAAAGCCTATGGAACCAATGCATAATATTAGATGCACAATAGTAGATGGAAGAATTTCAAAATTAAAAAATTACTCTTTTCTATTAATATTGTGTTCAAGTATATATAAAGTCCAATCAATATAAAACTTTTCCTAGGATGGTGGCCCCAAATTGGAGATTCATCTTTGTAATTTAGGTATAGAAGTTATATTTATAGTTGTTCCCATCCTAAATAAACTGTTAGGTGACAGCTTACAATAAAAGACACAGACACTTTAATTAAACTAAAACCCATTAAAACAAATACAAATGGGGCTGAGGATATAGCTCTGTGATATAGCACCTGCTTCACACATGTGAGGCACTGGGTTTGATCCTCAGCACCACATAAAAATAAATAAATAAATAAAGATATTGTGTCCATCTACAACTAAAAAAAATATTATATATATATATATATATATATATATATATATATATATATATATAAATTAAAATTAAAAACCAAGGAGTTAGCAATTTAAAATGTGGGTAGGAATGATGTATGTCCAACATCTACTGCCCCAATGGCGAGATGTTTAGAAATTACAAGCAGCCTTCACAAATTACCTTAAGACAAATTGCCTAAAAAATTGTTACTTAAGTAGTCCTGAGCTTTTAACAGAGATCCCAGATAATTCTCAAGTGTAAATTGTTAAATTCTTTTCTTAAATCTAAAAGTAGGCATAAAACTCAATAGAAAGCAGTAGGATAGTCGGTGCCATTTTTATCCTAATCTACTCCAACACATGCCACTCATTATGTAGATATACAAAGTTTAGAAATAGATATTATCTCTTTTCTTTCTCAAACAGAATGAAATATACAGAAGTTGTCTGAATTTTTAAAAGATATTTATTTTTTAGCTTTAGGTGGACACAATATTTTATTTTTATGCAGTGCAGAGGATCGAACCCAGTGCCTCCCACATGCCAGGTGAGCGCGCTACTACTTGAGCCATACCCCCAGCCCCAAGTTGTCTGAATTTTATTTTAAAAGATACATGGTACAGTTGATCCTCATTAACTGCAAAGTTATGAGTTCATGTACTAGCTAAAAGTTATTTATAAATACCTAAAAATCAATACTCACAGCACTTCAATGGTCATTTGGGGATATCTGAGGATAGGCAAAAAATTTGAATTGCCCAGCAACACTCTGCCTTGTTATTTCAGCTCATACCATAGACAAGTGTCCTTTTCATGGTCTATTTAGTGTCATGTTTTTCATATTTTTGTACGTTTTGTTGGTGTTTTTTCTGTTTGAAATATTGCCCCCACCCAACCCTCACTCAAGTGTAAGGTTAAAGTAATAGCTAGTACTAAGTGGAGAAAGGCTGTGATGGAGAAAATACATGTCAGATAAGCTTTGTTCAGGCATGAATTATAGTGTTGTTGGCTCTGAGTTTAATGTCAATGAATCAATAGTATATTATTAAATAAAGTATTTTAAAACAGAAACACTCATAAAATAAGGTTGTTGACTGGTTGACAAAAAATGATCTATCCGAGCCAGGCTTAGTAGTGCACACCTATAATCACAGAGGGAAGCTGAGGCAGGAGGATCATAAGTTCAAACCCAGACTGAGCAATTTAGTGAGGCCCTAAGCATCTCAGTGAAACCCTGTCTCAAAATAATAAGAAGGAAAGGAATGTGCCTCAGTGCTTAAATGCCCCACCCCCTCAAACCTGGACATTCCCTCCCCCCCAAAAAAATCCTAATCTTGTGTCTTGCCTAGGAACAATACTTTAGCATTCACTAATTCCTTGGTCAACATAGAACATTACCACTGCAAACAATGAGAATCAACTGTATAAATATTTTTTTAAACATGTATTTTTCTTTCCCTCCTTTTCCTCTTTTCCTTTAGTAGAAAAGAAATGTCTCAGGAGCAGTAAGTGGGGAGGTTCTTCTAAAGAGTTTTATAAGTAAGCTGAGAGGTGCAGATATAGGGAATAAAGATGAATCTGTAATAAGAAACTAATGCCTCAATAAGAAATTGAAAATAAACTTGGGGAATGTGATGATCATTATTATCCAAAGTACAGGTATGAAGACATGAAAAATTGTGCTCTATATGTGTAATAAGAATTGTAATGCATTCTGCTGTCATATGTAAATAAATAAATAAACCTGGTAGAAAGTTGGCAGGGCCAGAAGGCTAGGTAATGTATTTATTCAACTGCCTGTGTATTCCTTGGTAACAAGCCATAGCACTTCAAGCTGCAAAATGGTTGTAAAAATGTTAAAAATACACACACTATTCCAGGGACTTGATTAAGGTAGGAAGGGAAGTGCAAAAGTTAAAGGAGGCTACAATCAAAGGAAATTGATAGCATAACTGCAAACTTTTACCAAGTAGAATATATAAAGTTTTAAAAATGAAGCATTTTGTTTATGCTGCAAAATACCACTCCTGTCTATAATATCCACATCATTAAATGCTGCTTCTTCTTTTTTAACCTGTATTTATTTATTTATTTTTATGTGGTGCTAAGGATCGAACCCAGGGCCTTACAACTACAACCCCAGCCCCCTAAATGCTTCTTTCAGAAAGATGTTTCTAAATGTTCCTTTCACAGCTCAGTCTCATACATTCTCTCCAAATCCCTTTAAATCCCTTAAAAAAAAAAGATACAAAAAGCCAGGTGTGGTAGCACATGCCTGTAATCCTAGTGGTTCAGAGGCTGAGGCAGGAGAATTGCAAGTTTGAGGTTAGTCTCAGCCACTTAGCAAGGCACTAAGTAACTTTGTGAGACCCGTCTTAAAGCAAAAAGAGCTGGGGATGTAGCTCAGTGGTAAAGTGTCGTAGTCTCCTTTCCCCTTGCCAAATACAGATACAAAAATTCAGTGGACATACAGTACATTAACCTCATGTTACTGTGAAATTCAAATATTTAATGCTAGAAAGGTCTTTGCTAGAAAAGTCTTAGCTACATTTTTTTTTACAAAACAGGAGTTAGACTCACAAAGAATAAATGACTTCCTCAAGGACATTAAACTAGTTATGGTAAGACTGGAGTCCAGGAGACTTATTAAAACTGATACTAAAACATTTAAAGATTTAGTGCAGATGATCATAAATACATGGATCCTTAAATTACAAAGCAATAACTATTAAAAATTACAAAACACAGTATTTCCCAATTCTCCTGCATCTGTAAAGCAGTGGTTATAGTAGAGTATTGAAAAGACTAATCTAGGTACAAATTTCTATGATGAATTAAACAAATGTTGGTATATAACTCCATGTTATATAGTATTTACTTAAATGTATTGCTTCAAATAGTCCACCATTTCAAATAATATAGAGTTTATTTGCAGCATTCAGATTACATTTCAACTTTTTATAGATATAGTGATACTAATGGTAAAAAGCCACTAATATAATGATAATATTAAAAGATTATTACTGAAAATAAATTTAAATTAAGCACTCTTTCTTAAAAATTCTTTTTCCATATTTTAATTGGTACATTATAGTTGTACATAATGGTAGGATTTGTTATTATACATTTTCACATGAACATAATATCACTTTTTTGGGGGGTATGGGGATTGAACTCTGGGCACTCAACCATTGAGCCACATTGTGTTTTATTTGGAGACAGGGTCTCACTGAGTTGCTTAGTGTCTCACTTTTGCTGAGGTTGGCTCTGAACTCACGATCCTCCTGCCTCAGACTCCTAAGCTGCTGGGATTACAGGGATGTACCATTGCGCACGGCCAATATCACTTTTTTTTTTTCCTAACAAGATCATTATACTCAAAAATATTTCTTGTATTCAGAAATTCAATCATAAATGAGATTTATCAATTTTTTTTTCTGTTACTAGAAAGTTATTAGGGAATATGAATGCTCTTATTCCCTTAAAGAAGGTGAAGTTAGGAAGAGAAGCACTAAAATTAGGCAAAAAGGAATAGAAAGTAGAAATAGGAGGAAAGGAAACATAATTTATGTTCTTAAAAATATTGCCTAGATGTAATCTTGTCTGAGATTTGCATTCAAATTTAAGCTTGGATAAAGCTGACACAAGCATCAGAGTTTTGTTTTTAAGGCAAATTTAAGCTTGGTCAGAACTTACCTTTGTCACTGTGACAGCTTTAAATAAATTGTTAATTTTCTTTTTGTAATTTCAAATTTCAAAAATCATATACATTAATGTGTTTTTTCCACAAGAGGAGAGGCAAAACACTTTCTCTCTCTCTCTGTCTCTTTTTTCCTTGCTAAGTTGCTTAGGGCCTCACTAAGTTGCTGAGGCTGGCTTTGAACTCAAAATCCTCCTATCTCACCCTCCCGAATTGCTGGCATTACAGCCACCTCCACATGTAGCCACAAAACAATTTTTTCATGTGACAAATGCTCAGATTTTCTTTAAAAAGATGAAGACTTTGGGCTGGGGATGTGGCTCAAGCGGTAGCGCGCTCGCCTGGCATGCGCGCAGCCCAGGTTCGATCCTCAGCACCACATACAAACAAAGATGTTGTGTCCGCCGATAACTAAAAATAAATATTAAAATTCTCTCTCTCTCTCAAATAAATAAATAAATAAATAATATATATATATTTTAAAAGATGGAGACTTATATGATTCCAGGGGAGCAGGAGGGAGACAAGAACATTTCATTGTGCCAAAAAATAAAGGGCTCAAAAAATGATAAGGATTTAGCAGAACATGGGACCCAGTGTGAAGGCATCCTAATGGCTACATCTGGAACAATTTAAGTGTCAAAAAGAATAATTATAATAATAATGAACTATAACATCCTAATTAAGAATCCATGACTGGCTTGGGAAGCTGAGCAGGAGGACTGTGAATTCAAAGTCAGCTAGCTTCAGCAAAAAAGCGCTAAACAACTCAGTGAGACCCTGTCTCCAAATAAAATATGAAATAGGGCTGGGGATATGGCTCAGTGGTCGAGTGCTCCTGAGTTCAATCCCCAGTACCCAAAAATAAAAATAAAAAAAGAATCCATGAGTTTATGTTGATATTATTATTATTATTATTATTATTATTATTATTATTATTTTAGCGAGGGATGGGGAAGAAAAAAGAAAACCATCTTTTACAAAAGAATAACAAATAAATGTAGATAGAATAATAAAAGTATCATAACCACCATAGAAATAATTGATTAAGGCAAGAGTAGATGGATACACAATTTCCTGGGCAAATGATTTATTAAGAACAGGACATTCGCAGTTTCAGTGCAGAACATCACTGGTTACTTATTAATTACAAAGGAAAAAGGAAATCTGTACAATGAAAATTTGGCCTGTACCACCTTGATCAAATTAGACATCACCAATAATGGGATTATCAGCCATGTGCCCCCTGATTTTATGCCTTAGGAAGAACACAATGTTATCTATGCAGCATACTGCCAAGAATACATAATTTAAACCTACTTATGAGGAAACAATCAGATAAATCCATATTAAGAGCTATTTTATAAAACAACTGGCTTGGACTATTGAAACTAAAAGTCAATTTCACAGTAGATTTTTTTTTTTTAAAAAGCAGGAGAGAAAAAAAAAGGGAAAAACATTAGGAATCTCTTCTATATTATAGGAAACTAAAGACAACTAATTGATCTTTGATTAGAGCCTACACTGAAAAAAATTAAAGCTTTAAGGGACATTATTGGAAAAACTAAAAAATTCTGAATATTAACCTTATATTAGGTAATACTGTATCAACGCTAAATTGCATGAGATAATTATATTGTGATTATAAAGAAGACTTTAAACAGGTGAATTCCTTTTTCTTTGGAGACAAATGATGAAGCACTGGTGGGTTAAAAAAAAAAGTACTATGATACTTGCAACTAATTGTCATGTGATTTAGGGCAAAAATGTGTGTGCAGAAATATAGAAAAAAGCAAATATTCAATATGATAATAATTGGTGAATTTAAGAAAAGTGAATATAAATGTTCATTGTGCTGTCCCAACTCTTTTGTGGGTTTGAGATTCTCGAAAATAAAAGCTGAAGAAAAAAGAAACTAATATTATTTAATAAAAAAAAATGTGATTCAATCTACACTATTTAGTGTTTAGACCATATAATACAGTTTCAATAAATTTTTGATTAAGTGAACAAATATCCTGGAATTATTTTTATAAAGCATATCATTATCCTAAGAACAATTGTTTAAAAAAACAATTATTCCTAAGAGAGTATCTGGAATTAAAATTCAAGCTCTAGTGAAGTCTGGCAGCAGGTACTATTTTTTTTTTCTTATTGATGTTGGTGTTATGACACAATCCATCATTTTAACTAGATCAGAAAGTATTGACATTTGAAAGAAGTAGCAAATAATATGTACTCTATGTACACGTAAAAGTTCTATGCTTTTTCTTATAAAGTGTCAGCACCAAAATAAAATGAACATTATATAAAAGAAGTTGAAAGACTTTCTAATTCTATGTCAGCTAAATAACATTTTTTCCTTAAAAAAAAAGTTACTAAAAGTATTTCCTATACCCTGCACCTTGATAACAAATGAAATGTTTGAAAAATAATAATAATAATAATAATTATCATCTATGACCAAAGCTTTTAAAATTAGAAACAAACCAGTCTGGCATATTTTACTGATTCAAAAGGAAAGGTATAGGGCTGTGATTGTAGCTCAGTGGTAGAGTGCTTGCCTGGCATGTGTGTCATTGGATTCCATCCTGAGCACCACACAGAAATGAAAGAAAGAAAGAAAAAAAGAAAAAGAAAGAAAGAAAGCTATGCTGTCCATGTACAACTGCAAAAAAATAAAATAAAATATATATATTTTTTTAAAAAGGCACAGTTGAAGGCTAAATAGAAAAACAAGGGGCTGGGGATGTGGCTCAAGCGGTAGCGCGCTCGCCTGGCATGCGTGCGGCCCAGGTTCGATCCTCAGCACCACATACAAACAAAGATGTTGTGCCCACCGATAACTAAAAATAAATAAATAAATATTAAAAAAAAAAAAGAAGAAAAGAAAGAAAAACAAAGCAGACTACTTCATTGAACACTATATATCCAAGAGTGCTATGGCTTGGATATGAAATGCAGAGTTGGGGAACTGGGGAAGTGATTGGATGATGAGGGAAACTGTAGGGGCCTATTGGAGGAAATAGGTCCCTGGAAGGCTATTTCTCGTCATCCACCCTTTCCCCCACCTGGGTGAAAACAATGGAGCCAGCCAACCATATATTAAAACCTTTGAGTAAAAAAGAAATCTTTCCTCCTCTATTTTGTTTTTCTTAGGTTTATTATTCCATCAACAAAAAGCTAATGCCAAGAGAACATGATGAAGAAAAATGATGGAGGAAAGATAAATGCTATTGATAAATAAAAATCATACATGCTAGGTAAATGTTCTACCACTGAGCTACATCGCAACCCTTTCAATTTTATTTTTGAGAAAAGGTCTCATTAAATTGCCCAGGCTGTCTTAGAACTTGTTTCCTGCCTCAGTCTCCCCAGTTGCTGGGATTACAGGTGTGCACCACTATGCCTGGCTGTGGTCTTTTCTTTCTGATGCATGATTTCTTACCACCTTATAGAAGTTTTTGTAATTTTTTATAAACAAAAAACTAGTTTAGTTTTTTAATTATACTGAATTCCACATATAATTATTTTTTAATATGAAAAACTATTATGCATAATTTCACTATTACAGACTTTGTATATGAAAGAATTAATCAATAAATATGCTTAGTATATATTAACTGAAAATTATATACCACTATAGAGGGAGATTACTTCCTTGCTTTTACCAAGACATTCTCCTCAAATTACTGATACTACATAATTTAGCAATAGTTTCTCACTATCCTGGGGAATCAATGTCAGAGAAATAAAAGGTATAACATCAAGTTAAGGAAAAAGAAGTAATGAAGGGACTCATTTTTTGGTATTCGTTGTGTTAATTAGTGTACTAGTACTATTCTTGTAGCATTGCAGTCTGGCTTGGGAAAAATACTGTCACAGTTTTCTCAGCAATTTCTTACCCTAAAATCTCAGACATCCCTTCTTGGCTATCATTCTGTCTGTTACCACTTTTAAAATCTTTAGTTCCTTTGATTAGTAATGAATAGCATAACTCTAATAGTATATTGGACATTAAAGAGAAAGCAGATTTCATAGAAATTTTCTTACGGGCTTCTTTTTAGGAATATATATTTGGAAATGAGAGCATGGACATGAATATATAGTTCAAGTGAGTTGAATTTTGTTCATTCAAACATTCTTACAACGGTTTTTGTTGTTCCTTCTTAAAATTTAAGTTTTTTGCCTTAAGTTTTAGTGAAAGTTGTCATCTAAGTCAATGATCCGTATGTTTTTTGCAAATAAAAGACCAGGGGATCAACCTCAATTAAATATCATGTATTTTCTTAACACCTGCATAAATGTGTCAAATTTCTGGATAAGTGAATAATATAATTAGTTGCATTCTGATAATTAATACAATGTGGATTTGTGTACACATCTTTTATATATTCTTGTAGTCATTTGCTTTGATTTTAAAAGATGTATCAATTTTTTTAAAAAGATGGACACAACACCTTTATTTTGTTTATTTAGTTTTATGTGGTGCTGGGGATGGAACCCAGGGCCTTACACATGCTAGGCAAGTGTTCTACCACTAAGCTACACCCCTAGCCCCAAGATGTATCAATTTTTATTATACCTTACATAAAAGAAGTGTGTCTGAGGCAGAATGAAACTTATCCCTTGCTTCTCTTGATTTCTTTTTTGTTTATCCTTCTAAAAAAAGAAAATAGCAGCTTCATTATCTGTGTTTATTTATGAAAAAATGAAGTATGTGGTGGGAAAGGTATATCCAAGTGCTGTGGATTCTGATAGCCTTTCTGGTTTTAAATCAGCTTCTCCCATAATTGACTGGAACACAGCTGAAAAAAATATTAAGCTGCTTTTGTAAGGAGGAATTTGGTAATTTCAGTGAGCTACTAATATACATAGACATATTCTGATACAGAATAGGGATTTAATATACTGTCTTATAAGGGAGAGGTCTGTTAAAAAAGAATATTTAAGCAACATAATACTCATTTCTGTCAACTGAAGTGCTCATAATAGATTATAAAATCTACCCAGTCCTCCCAAATAATAATCCTTTAAAAAAAGTAATTATCAGTAACCTCTGAGTAATTGACCATACCAAAGCTTGCAAGTGATTCCAAAGACTTTTTAGCATCCAGGCCTGATTTTATAAGCCAAGTGAAAAGGGTTCTAGGAAAAATCTTTCATTGGCACTTTTATGAATGATTGCTTAATTCCTACAAGTAGCATCACTTGTATTTTTAGAAGTCCTATGTAAGAAATTTGAAAGATATTAAATTTTAAGACTAATTATTTTGCCAAGAATAAAAAAGTCAAGTAGTAGCAACACTCACCCACCTTCACTAACCAGCTCACTATTGTCTGATTGCTTACAAGAGATGATCTTCTCCACTAGTTGGTTGTAGCTGCAGTTACCAACAGCTTTTACAATGTCATCAATCTAGAAAACAAATGACTATCTCACTAATCATGGTAAATTAGAAACAATAACAAAAGAAATCCAAATCACTTTTTTAAGATTTTTATTCTAATACAATAATAAATATAAAAGTAAGACTTATGAAAAAGAAAATCAGCACTGAAAACAACACAAAACAGTTTCCAATTTTTTTATAGCTCGATGTAATACATTATGTAAGACATTACAAAGTTGTACCTCAATTATGCAAAAATTATAAAATCAGATTATCACATGCAACTTTATTTTTTGTTTATTGTTTGTTTTTTGAGGTACTGGGAATTGAACCCAGGGTCCCAAGCACTGAGATATACCACCAGTCCTTTTTATTTATTCTAAGTTGCCCATGCTGGCCTTGAAGTTGTGGTTCCCCTGCCTCAGTCTTCCAAGTAGATGAGATTATAGGTGTGCATCACAACTTTATTTATTAGGGTTAAAAAGATGCACTTAAGTGATTAAAATAAATGTGGTTTATTTCAATAGGAAAAATAAAAAACTGTAGTGTTTATTTTAACTAAAAATGGCTCACATTTAAAGCAAGGCAAATATAAATTTGCTAATTCATAGGGTTAACGAAGTCCTTCCATTTTATTTATTATTTAGTTTCTAGAAAAGTGTAGTGGAAATATGACCAGATATAACTAATGTTGTTTTCCTGGAGGAAGGTTAATATATATTAATCAAGAACAACATATGCATCAGGATTCTTATTTAATCTTTGTCTTTACAGGTATAGAAGGAAAGTAAATTCAAACTTTTAAGCTATAAGAAATGTAATTGGGTATTTATACTTTCCTTGCATTATTCTTTGCTTTGACTATTGAAGAAAAAAAGTTTCTGTTGCCCAAACAACTTATTTCTATTATCTTCATATCCTTAAAAAATACATTTATATTTACTTTTAAATTATATACATGCATCATGGTATTAATATGTTAACCACACAATAAAAGAAAAATACAAATTAAATAATGATGCAAAGAAAAATAAGCGAAAAATAAGAAATGTTTCTTCCTACATCTAAATGATCATTATGAATATTTATTCTTTGAATATCATAGTTCTTGACATATATCTGTTCAAGTAATACTCTGGATGGTGCCTCTCAAACAAGGGGGTTAATTTAAAAGATCTAAAAAAGTTCCAGGCTCAGGTTACTTGATCATAAGTTCAAGGGCAACCTGGGCAACTTAGATGACCTTGTCTCAAAATAAAAAGGGTTGGATTTGTAGCTTAGTGGTAGAGAACTTGCCTAGCATGTAAGAGGCCTTGGGTTTGACCCCCACTACCACACACTACAATAAAATAAAATAAGAGAAAGTAAAGTAAAATAAAAAGAAAAACCCAAAGCAGGAAATTGTGGGAAATGTTATATATGTATCTTATACATTTCATGTTAACTTAAAAAACAAAGATGTATTCACTTGTCAGTCTTTTAATGGAAAACCAAATAAGATCTTTTGAGAGAAAATCCTTGGGCTATTACTCAATGCAAATCACACACACACACAAAAAAACATATCTATGATTTCTATTTTTGATTCCTTCAACATGAGAACTTAGATACTTAATTAAAAATTTAAGGGCATGATATCTTATCATTATTTTTCTCAAGACCTTTATTTTTAAAATTTTCTTTATTTTTTTATATTTATTTTTTAGTTATAGGTAGATACAATATCTTTATTTTATTTTTAGCTGGTGCTGAGGATCAAACCCAGTGCCTCACGCATGGGAGGCGAGCACTCTAACTTTGAGCCAAAACCCCAGCCCAAGACCTTTATTTTTCTCAAGACTATTTATAGTACTTTTCTCCATTAAGTCTTCCCAAAGAATCTAAAGTTTTAATTCTAAGAAATACATACAAATATGACTAGAGTGGCTCAGTGATTAAGAACCCATGGGTTCAAAAATCACAAAAATCTGACTAGAATAAAATAAATATATGAACACCAATTAAATTTAAAACAGACTAGCAATAAATACAAAATTTCAAATTTCTATAAGAAGAATATCTACATTCATACTTCATTAATTTATTTGAGTGCCTATTACATACCACTATGTAATATGTGCTGTTAGAGAAGCTGTGCACACAGCAGAGAACAAAACTGTCTGTGTTTTCAGAAAGATTACATTCTAGAGTAAAAAACAAACAATAGATCAAATAAACAAATATATAATTTGCTAGGTAGTTGTGTGTAGTGTGTAACTGCTGTTTGTTCATTTTCATTGTAGCACAATATTCCAAAATATAAATATACCCCAATTATTTCATCTTTTGGTGGTTATTTGAATTCTTTCCAGTTTGAGGCTATGGCAAATAATCCTGCTATGAACATTCATGTACATTTATCCTGTTTCACACATGGAGAGTATGAACATTCATGTACATTTATCCTGTTCACACATTGAGAGTGAAAACTTTCAATGTGTGAAACAGGATAAATGTACATGAATGTTCATAGCAGTATTATTTGCCATAGCATATAATACTGCTAATAGCATCTAAGTTCTCATGTTGAAGGAATCATTGTTTCCCAGAGTATATGGCTAATTTCCATTCTTATTATCAGGATCTAAAAATTCACAATGTTGAAATCTTCTCCAACATTCAATATTGTTAGACTTTCACATGTTGGCTAGCTTGACAAGGTTATAATGGTATCTCATTTTTATTTCAATCTGTATTACCTTCATGACAAATTTGTAAGTTCACTGGCCATTTGGATATCCATTTTTGTGAAATGTCTGTTTGATCCTTTTTTTACTGAGTTGTCTACCTTTTAAAAAATTATTTCTGGGAGTTCTTTATACCTTCTAGATATTAATCTTCTATAAGTTGCAGTCATGTACTCTGTGGCTTGCTTTTACATCCTCTTTGGATGACTTTAGATGAACTCAAATTCTCAATTTTAAGGTAGTCATGTTTACTAATGTTTCCTTTATAGGTTAATGGATTTGTATTGTTTAGAAATTCCTCCCTATTGTTGGGTCTCAAACATTTAGTTTTATATTTGTTTTTTTAAATATTTATTTTTTAGTTGTAATTGTACACAATACCTTTATTTTATTTATTTTTATGTGGTGCTAAGGATCGAACCCAGGGCCTCACACGTGCTAGGCAAGTACTCTACTACTGAGCCACAACCCCAGCCCCTAGTTTTATTT
Organism: Marmota flaviventris; assembly: GCF_047511675.1. NCBI lineage: Eukaryota > Metazoa > Chordata > Mammalia > Rodentia > Sciuridae > Marmota > Marmota flaviventris. Next base: position 105,658,826 of record NC_092499.1, on the reverse strand, counting down.
TATTTTTTACAGTTAAACTTTAATGCACATGGAACAGAATCATTATTGTGTGAATTGTGGAAAACAAATTTCATTTTTCCACTATGGCCAACAAATTGTCTTGGCACCTTTTATTGAAAGAATTGCTCTTCCCTCTTGCTCTGTAATGCCCTATTTCTGTCTACATAAGCATAGTGGTTTATTTTTGGGGGGTGGGGTGGCTCTATTCTCTGGTCTAATTCTTAATTATAATATTAGCTATTTCATATATGAAAAAGTATGTCCTCCCTACTTGTTCTACTTCAAGAATATCGATGTTTATTACTGGCCTTTTCTACTTTCATATAAGTTATTAAAAAAAAAAAAAAAAAACAAACATGTTGGGCTGGGGATGTGGCTCAAGCGGTAACGCCCTCACCTGGCATGCGCGGGGCGCTGGGTTCAATCATCAGCACCACATAAAATAAAGATGCTGTGCCCACTGAAAACTGAAAAATAAATATTAAAAAATTCTCTCTCCCCCCCCCTTAAAAAAAAAAAAAAAACATGTTGCATTCCACAACTCCCTGCTCCTAAACCGTCCCCCCCCCACCCCACCCCCAGTTTGCTGGAATTTTGTTTGATTGTACTTTTTGGAAAAACTGGAATCTGTATAATTCCAGTCTTGAAATTTAAGAGCACCACATCTCTGTATTTTATATGGGTCTCTAATTTCTTTCAAATATAAAAATTATTTCCAAAGCCAGGTATGGTAGGTAGCCTATGCCTATAGTCCCAGGTACTTGGGGCCTGGGGAGGAAGGAGGGCTTGAGTTCAGGAGTTCAGGGCCAGCCTGGGCAACATAGTAAGGTAATGTCTCTTAAAAATAAATAAATAAAACTAAAAAAAAATTATTCTCATAGATGTCTTATGCATCTTTTTGTCACATTTATTCCTAAAAACTTATGCTATATAAATAATGTTTTAAAATTTTCACTTTCTATTTATCATTTAATCATTTTCAAAGAATTTTAGCTTTGCTCATCTTCCTTATATTTACTTCCTACTTTGATACTTTCTGCTTTATTAAGATGGATATACAGCTCATTAATTTTTAGTCTTCTCCTTTAATATATGAACTTAAGGTTTAAAGATCTCTCTAAAAACTATTCTGGTTAAATCTCACAAGTTTTTTTTTTTTAATATTTATTTTTTAGTTGTAGTTGGACATAATGCTTTTATTTTATTTATTGATTTTTATGTGGTGCTAAGGATCAAATCCAGGGCGAGCACGCGCTAGGCGAGTGCTCTACCGCTGAACCACAACCCCAGCCCAAATCTCACAGGTTTTAATATGGATTTAGTTACTATGTAATTAAAAATATATTCTAAATTACATTATTATTTTCTTGACCCAAGTAGTTTCTATTTATTGTTTTTCTACTGATTTCTAGATAAATTGCACTGTGGTCAGAGAAAGAAAATTTAATCCACTAGAGAAGACTAGAAAGATAGGATGATTAAACGCAATATGATACCCTGGATTTTGGAACACCATCAACAACAACAACAAAATTGGTGGAAAAATATGTGAAATTTGAATGAAGATTATAATTTAGTTAATATAGTGATGTACCAATATGAAATTCCATACATGTATCACGGTCATATAAGACATTAACATTAAGGAATTCTCTCTAGTATTTTCCAATAAATCTGAAATTGTTCAAAAATAATAGAATTATGAAAGAATGTAAATTTATTACATTTTTTCTTTTGTTTCTATTAATTATAGAGATAGGTAATTAAAATCTTTCACTGTGACAATGTCAAATTTTGCTTATGCACTTATTATCAGTAAAACTCAATTGTGTACTCAATTGTGATGTACACTAATTTTGCTTTTCATTATAAAAATAGTGATCTTTATTTGTTGTGGCAGTTCCTGTGGGTCTAAGGAATGAACAGTCACTTAGGCTATCTACTTTCCAGATATCTTCTGAAGCACAAAAATTTCAAATGATTTTATTAAATTTTTATTAAATTAAAATTCTATCATTAGTAATGCTTTTTGATTTGACATCTATTCTTTCCAATATTAATACAGGACACACCAGCTTTCTTTTGACTAGTAATTATACAGCATCTCTTTTTCCTTGTAATCTTTCTGTATAACCATATTGTTTATATATGTCTTATAAACAGCAAAAATAAATAAATAAATAAACAAAAATCTAATCTAGCCTCAGAATAATTCTCCTTCCTTCCTTCTTTTTGTATTGAGGATGCTGGCAAATGCTTTACCACTGAGCTACAGCCCCTGCATACTTTTTTTTTTTCCTTTTTTATTTCAGTGATTTTTTTCCCCCACATTTTTATTGGTGCATTATAGGGATTATGAGGAACTTGTTGACACCTATTTAGACATGCATATAATATAACAACATAATTTGGTCAATGTCACTCCCTAGCATTCTCCCCTCCTCCCTCTCCATCCCTTGGTCCCTTTTTTCCCTTTGATTTCCCTTTGATCTTCAGGATATCCACCCCCAACTTTCTTTTCCTTTTGCTTTATAGCTTCGGCATATGAAAGAAAATACATGACTCCTGATCTTCTGAGTTTGACTCATTTTTCTTAACATGACAGTCTCTAGTTTTATCCATATTCCTGCAAATAACATTATTTTATTTTTCTTTATAGCTCAGTAAAACTCAATTGTGTATACATGCCACATTTTCTTTATCCATTCATCTGTTGATGGATACCTAAGTTGGTTCCATAGTTTGGCTACTATGAATTGTGCTACTATAAACATGGATATGCATGTATCACTGTAGTATGATGACTAATTCTTCAGGATAAATACCAAGGTATGGTATAGCCATGTCATATGGTGGTTCCAGGCAAACTCTTTTGAGAAACCTCTATACTCATTCCCATAGTGATTTATTAATTTACAATCCCACCAACAGTATAGAAGCATTTATTTTTATTTGTATTCTTGATGACTGTGATTCTAACTGGTGTGAGATGAAATCTCAGTGTAGTTTTGAGAATACTCTTTTTAGAGTATTTACTCCTATTTACACTTACTATAATTATTTCTTCTAGAAATAATTTTATTGCCAGGTGCAGTCGTACATGCTTAAAATCCTAGCTACTCAGAAGGCCGAGGCAAGATTATCACTAGTTTGAGACTAGTCTGTGCAACCTTTTGAGATCCTGTCTCAAAATAAAAAAATAAAAAGGGCTGAGGATGTAGCTCAGTGGGTATAATGCCCAGTACCATTAATAATAATAATAATAATAATTATTATTATTATAATTATTATTTTATTAATTGTTACATAAAAATATCAAAGCACATTATTAATGGGATACAATGTGTTGAATACATGTATACATTGGATAATATTTAAATCAGGTTAAACAGATTTATCTCCTCAAACTATCATTATTTTATGGTGAAAATTTTCAAAATCTATTCTAGATTTTTGAGATGTAAAGTACATTATTGCTATTTACACTGTGTAACAGCACACAACAGTTTTTTGCTTCTATCTAATTGTAACTTAGTACATATCCATAAATGTTTCCCATCATTCCTTACCGTCTCCAGCCTCTGATAACCACGATTATACTCTTAAATTCTATCAGATCAACTTTTTAAAATTCCCCATAAAATCATACGGATCTATTTCTGTGCCTGACTTACTTCACTTATTTTTTTCTCATTTTGTCCCAAATGATAGTTTCATTCTTTTTTTTTTTTTTGGCTGAATAGTATTCCATTATATATGTGTATTACATTTTCTTTACCCATTCATTAGCTGATGGATACTTAGGTTATTTCTATTTCTTGGCTATGAATTATTATTCATATATTTAAATTCATTAGATATAACCATTCTGTCTGTCCCATCAGTTCAATATTACTTTCTCTCTCCCTTTTTCCTTCTTTTTAGACTAATTCTTCTTTTTCTACTAATCTAAAAGTTACCCATATGTTTCTAAGGTTTTCATGGTTACTCTAGAAATGCACTATCCAATAGTATTTTTTAACAATGATGGAAATTTTCCAAATCTATGATACCCAACAGAATATCCACTGGTCACATATACCTATTAATTTCTTTTCTTGTGGTACTGAACTGTCTTGCTTATGTTAGCTAAATAAATGCTCTACCATTGAGGCCCACGTGTCTAGTGAGAAACTAAAATGTAGTTAGTACAACTCAGAAACTAAATTTTTAAATTTAAATAGATATACATGGCTACTATATTGAACAGAGATGCTACAGAAACTATAAAACATCTATCCTGGGGCTGGGGATGTGGCTCAAGTGGTAGCCCACAAGCCTAGCATGCGAGAGGCACTGGGTTCGATTCTCAGCACTACATAAAAATAAAATAAAGATATTGTGTCCACCTAAAACTAAAAAATAAAATATATTTTTTAAAAAAACATCTATACCTACCATATCAAAGTCAAAAATTTATATTTAGGCTAGGCACGGGATAGGTACCCTTATTCTCAGCTAGTTGGGAAGCTGAATTTGAGATCAGCCTGGGCAACACAGAGAGACCCCATCTCAAAAAGAAAAACAAACATCTTAATTATTTTCTTCTTTAATAATTCATTCTAGGTCCTCGGAATACTTCAATTCCATTTAATCATTCTTCAAATTTGTTATGATTTTTACATATTCTATCATGAATTTTTAAAATATTTTTTTTTTAAAATTTGTGGCAGAGAGCAGTGGCCCATTCCTATAATACCAGCAATTTGGGAGGCTAAAGGCTGGAGTATTGCAAGTTTGAGGCCAGCCTCAGCAATTTAGTAACACTCCTCAAATAAATAAATAAATAAATAAATAAGAAAGACTGGGGATGTAGTTCAGTGGTAAAGCACCCATGGGTTTAATCCCCAGTAACAACAACAAAAAAAAGTTATTTGTATATTCATCATTTAGATTTATCCATGTAGTTATCATCTTATATTCTCTCCATTCAACTTTTCTTTCAATCAGGGATCATTTTCCTTCTGACCAAAATAATTAATAATGGCCTATGACTAGGGATGTGGCTTAGTGGTAGAATGCTTGCTTATTATGCATTCTAAGGTCCTGGGGCTCAATGTCTATCATGGCAAAAAAATAAAATTTAAAATAAAGTCTACTGGCAGCAAATGATCTTAACTTAGTTAATCTGAAAGATGACTTTTCTTCAGACAAAAGTAATAATTTTACTGAGAACAGAATTATAAGTTAGCATTTCTCTTCTTTCAGCACATTGAATATATCGCTCCATCATCATCTGGCCTCCAAAGTTGCTATTAAGGAGTTAGTTATCAATTGACAATTGGGGAATACCTTTACAATGACTGAATCTGGGTGCCCACCATCCAACAACAAATGCAGGGATTTATTTGAAAAATAGTTATTTACAAAAAACAGAATCAGACTACAGAGAACCATCCAGTTCCGAAATGTATTTGGTGTAGACCTATGAATTTCAAACTTTTGCCTTGTTCTTTTCTTCCAGCAGTAGAATTCTTCTGGCACAAAAAAAGTAAGCAAAAAAAGCAGACATGAGGCTACTCTGAGAGTTTAAAAACTGCTATCTAAACCAGTAAAACCTGATAATTGCTTTTCTACTTTTTCTTGAAGCATATGGACTCACCTGTTTACTGGATGACATATAGCTATTCATAAAGTCAAAGAGATGATCTGAGTTTACTTTTTAAGAACTCAAGTTTAATTTCCTCAGGCTATCATCTCATTCACCTAAATAATCAAAACTTCCTGGCATTGCCATCCACCAGGATCAAACTCGACCCATTTTGCTTTGCGTAAATGGTTGGGTATGTTAAGACTTTTCAGTGATCTTCTCAGAAGCAAAGTATCAGTAAAGACACAGATGCCCTTCTTATAGTAAGCTATCCTTCCATTGTCCAGAATACCATTTGCTTTTATGAATGGACAGGCATGGAAAAAGCACTGCAATGTTCTTACTATTATGATCTCTCCTCTCTATAAGAGGAGAGTTCATGGGCTGGGGTTGGCATGCCTGCGGCCCGGGTTCGATCCTCAGCACCACATACAAACAAAAGATGTTGTGTCTGCCAAAAACTAAAAAATAAATATTAAAATTCTCTCTCTCAAAAAAAAAAAAAAATGAGTACAGTAGCAGTCCATCAGTTAATACTGATTGAGAATCTACTATATAGCCAGGAGTGGTGGTACACATCTATAATTCCCTCCTACTAGGGATGCTGGGGCAAGAGGAGTTCCAAGTTTGAGGAACTGAACTGAGGGGCATTCTACCACTGAGCTATGACAGTGTGACCTCAGTATGACAACAATAACAGAGAGAGAGAGAGAGAGACAGACAGACAGAGAGAGAGAGAAAGAGATAATGTTCCCTAGAATGCCAAGGACTTGGCAACTTAGTGAGACCCTGTCTTATTAAAATAAAAAGGGCTGGGGATGTAGCTCAGTGACAGAGAGCCCCTGGGTTCAATTCTCAGTACTGCAAAAAGATAAGAAAAAAGAGAGAATCTATGATATGCTAGGTACTGTTCTAAACACTGAGACATAGAGCCCAGCCCTTATAAAACATGCATTCTAGTGGGATATAACAGTTACTCAGGTAATAGAATAATAATTCCAATTAATAACAAACAGTAAAAGGGGGCTGGGGTTGTGGCTAAATGGTAGAGCACTTGCCTCACACATGTGAGGCACTGGGTTTGATCCTCAGCACAACATAAAAATAAACAAAATAAAGATACTGTGTAAAAAAAATGCTTCATTAAAAAAAAAAGACAAATGGTTAAGAAAATAAAATAGGGTTATGGGGGAAAAATGACTGGGGGATAGGGAGGGTAATGAATTTTAACAAGCTAGTCAGGAAGGGTTTTCTAATAAGAGATATTTGACCTAAGAACTAAATAATGAAGAATCAGAAATGTGAAGATCTGGGACAATACATGTTAGGGAGGAGACAAGTATTCTATAGTGGGCAATCAGTCAACCCAAAAACTTTGAGACAAGAATGAGCTTGACATGTCTGAAGATCACAAAAGGAGCTAAAGATGCTGGGTGAACAGCTATAATTCTAGTTACTTGGGTGGCTGAGACAGAAGAATCCCAAGTTCAAGACCAGCCTAGGCACCTTAGCGAGACTCTGTCTCAAAAAATAAAAGTAAGGGCTGTAATAGCTCAGTGGTAGAATGCCCCTCAGTTCAGTCCTCAGTATGACAACAATAACAGAGAGAGAGAGAGAGAGAGAGAGAGAAAGAAAGAGATAATGTTCCTTAGAATGAGAAGGTATAAGAAGTACAGAAGGTGTTGGATAGACAGGCAGAGTCTAGATCATACAACCCATGATAAAAATCCTAATTAAGAATTTCATTTCTTATTTTAGTTACACTAGAGATTTTTAAGGAAATAAAGGGAAAGGTATTATTTTGCAAAGATAATTCTGAGTGCCAAAACAATTCAACAGCGAAAGAATAATCTTTTCAACCAATGGTTGTACTAGAGCAATTAGATAAACACATGCAAAAGAATAAAGCTGGACCCTTTCCTCAAGATATACAGAAAAATTAATTCAAAATGGGTCAAATTCTTAAATGTAAGCAATAAAATTATAAAACTCTAACAACAAAATATAGGAGTAAACCTTTGTAACTTTCAGTTACACAAAACCATCTTAGGATACCAAAAGCATGAGGCAAAATAAATAAATGGATAAATTAAACTTCATGAAAATAAAACCTTTTGTATTTCCAAGGATACCATGAAGAAAATAAAAAGACAACCCATAGAATGGCAGAAAATATTTCCAAATATATATCTGATAAGGGGTTGTAGTGAAAATGTAACAAGAACTCTTGTAACTAATAACAAAAGACTAATAACAATTTAAAATAGGCAAAGGATCTAAACAGATGTTTCTCCAAAGGAGATATACAAATGGCTAATAAGCCCACGAAAATATGTTCAACATCATTAGATGAGAAACATGAATAAAACCACAATGAGATATGATTCTACACCTGCCAGAATGGCTTTAATAAAAAAGAGAGATAATTAAGAAGTGTTGATGAGGATAGGATGTGGAAAACAGAACATTCACACACTGCTGGTGGGAGTATAAAAAGGTGCAGTCACTTTGAAAGAAGTTAATTGCAAAAGACCAAATATTATATATCTTAATTTATATAAAATGTTCAGAATAGCCAAATCTTTAGACAGAAAATATAATGGGAAGGTTGAGGGGAATGGAGAATGATTGCTAACAGGAAAGGGCTTCTTCTGGGGATGATAAAAGTGTTATAAAATTGCTTGAGGTGGTAGGTGCATACCAACTGGTGCTAGAGCAAGTAGACATCCATAGATAAAAAATAAAATAAAATAAAATAACCCAAAGTTTTATACCTCATACAAAATTAACTCAAAATGAATCATGGACTTTCTGTAAAGCCCAAAACTATATAATATTTAGGATAAAAAGCATATGAGAGAATATTTAGGATCTAGAGCTAGGGAATTCTTAGACTTAACACTAAAGCATGAGACATAAAAGACAAAAACAGATACACTGAACTCTACTGAAATTAAAAAATTATGCTCTGTGAAGATCTTCCTGAGATTATGAAAAAACAAGTTTTAGGCTAGGAGAAAATATTTGTGAAACACACATCTGACAAAGAATTAGTGTCTGGAATATATAAAGAAACCTCAAAGCTCAACTGAACAGAACCAATCTAATTAGAAAATGGGAAAAAGAAATGAAGAGATATTTTATTGAAGAAGAGATCTGAACAGCAAACAAGCACACAAGAAAAGATTCCCAATATCATTAGTGATTAAAGACAGGCAACTGAAAAGTAATGAAACATGATTACATAACAATGTCTAAAATAAAAAATAGTGACAATGTCAAATGCTGACAAGGATGCAGAGAAACTGGGTCACTCAGATACTATTGGTGGGAATATACACTTTTTGGTACAGACATGCTAATTAATAGTTTGGCAGACTCCTACACACATACACACATACACACACACACACACACATATCACTACCATATGGTCTAGCAGTTGTGCATCTGGACGTTTAATCCAGAGAAATTAAAACAAAAACTTGCACACAAATGTTTACAGCAGCTTTATTCTTTAAAAAAAAACAAAAAAAAAAAAAAACATTTTTTTTTTAGGTGTAGTTGGATACAATACTTTTATTTTATTTATTTATTTTTATGTGGTGCTAGGTGAGCACTCTACCACTGAGCCACAACCCCAGCTATAGCAGCTTTATTTTTAATAGCCAGAAACAGAAAAACAAACAGGTAAATAGTTTGACAGGTAAATAGTTAAAGTGTCATAACCACACCATGGAATACTATTCAGTAATAAAAAGGAACAAAATATTAATACATACAACTACCTGATGCTCCAGAGATGAGTTAAAAAAAAAAGGCAATCATAAAAGATTACATACCATATTGTTTTATTTATATACTATTGTTGAATAACAAGATTATAGAAGTGGAGAACAGGTTAGTGGTTGCCAAGGATGAAGAAGGTGAAGGTGGGAGAAAAGTAGGTGTGGCTATAAAAGGGCAACAGGCAAGATTTTTATGGTGGTGGTTCTGTATTTCACTTTGTTAATATCATTTTCCTGGTTTTGATATTTTACTTAAGTAAAATTGCAAAGTAGAAACTAGGTAAAGGTTCAATGAATTGCCCTGCATTATTTCTTATAACTGCATGTGGATCCACAATTATCTCAAAATTAAATGTTTAATAATAATGATAATAATAGGGCTGCAGGTGTGGCTCAAGCGGTATCGCGCTCGCCTGGCATGCGTGCGGCCTGGGTTCGATCCTCAGCACCACATACAAAGATGTTGTGTCCACTGAAAACTAAAAAATAAATATTAAAATTCTCAAAAAAAAATGATAATAATAATAAAAGGTAGTGGGGCAAAGTGGCACACACCTGTAATCCCAATGACTTGAGAGGCTGAGGCAAAAAGATTGCAAATTCAAGGCCAGCCTTAGCAACTCAGCAAGACACTCAAGCAACTTAGTGAGACCCCATCTGCTGTGACTACTCCTCCTTTTTTTTTTCTCTTTAAAGTTCACAAATAAATAATATTTTGACATTTTTTTACCTTATATTTAAAAATTATAAAAATAAACTATAAAATAGTAAAATAGTATAGGAGTAGAAAGAAGACAGATTAAAGGAATGACTAGAGAAGACTAAGCCTATAGAAAAATTTAGTATATAATAAAGAAATTGTTTCTTTTTTTTTGGTGTGGTACTGGGGATTGCACCAGGGCTTCACTTAGGCTAGTAAGTGCTCTATTATGAGCTACATCCTCAGGCCAAGAGGTCAATCTCTACAGATTAAAGCAACTGGAATTCTTACTCTCCAGTTACCAGACAATTGGCCAATGAGAGATATTGGAGGAAATCAGAGAGAGTCAATGTCAAGGTCATTGTACTGTCATGTGTAACTAATTAAAACAAATAAAAAAATCAAAAAAAAAAAAGAGTTAAGTATTACCTTCACCCTTCCCCTGCTGGGCCACAGCTCGAGACCTATGTTTCAACGATTGGTCTGGCTGAGTTCTACTAATTACATCCTTTCCTAGTCTCTTCAGAGTTAAGGGTAGCAATAGTTTTTGGCTCTTGTTAACTCTACAATGCTTCATTATCCCTCACTTGTTTCCCCAACTTTGACCACATCGTTATAAATAAATATACTCTCTTCCTTAAACTTCTGTCAATTATCCTTGAATGTGTCATCTACTTCATATCAGGGTCCTGATGTACTTGCTAAGAAGCACAATCTGGAATGCTGAACTAGTAAATATCAAGGTTCTCTGCATATTTAGAAATGAACAGTTAGAATGATGGGAATATGAAAGGCTGGGATTGTGGCTCAGAGGGAGAGCACTTGCCTTGCAAGTGTGAGACAGTAGGTTCGATCCTCAGCACCATATAAAAATAAAACAAAGATATTATTAAAAAAAAAAAAGAATGATGGGAATATGAAACAGCTTTTAAAATAAATGTTGGGATGATCTAAAAAAATCTCTTTCAGGTGCCAGGGTTGTGGCTCAGTGGTAGAGTGCTTGCCTAACATGTGTAAGGCACTGGGTTCAATCCCTGGCACCACATAAAAATAAAAACAAATAAAATAAAGGTATTGTGTCCATCTACAACTAAATATATATATATATATATTTTAAAAAAATCTCTTTTCAAAGCTGTACATTAAAGAATATGGTCTTGCTCAAAGAGAGTTCTGACCTTACAAACGCCAGAAGTTTGTCTCCTGGAAACAAATTCTAAACTCTTGGAATTTTCTTAGTAATAGGAGAAACTTTGTAATTTGAGATGGGTCCCTTGGACCATCCCTGCAGTTTATATTAATGAGGTGACTCATGGGGATCCCATGAACACTATGGTGTCAGTTTAGCCCACTGGAAAGGAAGAGCTGGAGACTAAATTCAACCATATGGGCAATCAATCAATCATGTTTATGCAATAAAATCTCAATAAAAAAATTTAACATTGAAGGCCAGGATTGGCAACATTCCATGTATATTGTCATATATCAATTTCAAAAAGATAACATGTCTGGAGGACAACAGAGGCTTTTTTGGAATCTTCCCAGTTTTTGCCCTGTGCAGTTCTTTTCTTGGCTGACCTATATCTTTTCCCTGTAACAGTAAGTTTCATAGGTTCAGTGGACTCTGGGAATCTTTTTTTTTAAACTCAGTGCCTTTTTTTTTTTTTAGTTAGGTGGACACAATACCTTTATTTTATTTATTTATATGTGGTGCTAAGGATGAAACCCAGGGCCTCACACATGCTAGGCGAGTGCTCTACTGCTGAGCCACAACCCAGGACAGACTTTGGGAATCCTTCTAGAAAATTATTAAACCTGAGAGTACTCTTGGGAAACCTCTGAACTTGTGGTAGGTGTGAGAGGTGAGGATAATCCTGTGGGGACAATTTGTCTAACTCTGGAGTTAGATCCTAACTCCTTGTGAGTGGGATCAGAAATCTGGGCAGACTTTGGTATTTGATAGTTTGGAAGTCTATGCCCTTCACCTCAAGATTTGGCTTATTCTGGATCAAAGCACAAAAATATAAGCATCAGAAAATATAAATTAAGATTAATTTGTAAAATTAATATTTTACATATTTATATGTATATAATTTAAATTCTTCTACTTACCTGAGGGTCCACTAACCACCCATGGTACAAGGGAATATCAAGAAGATCAAACACTATGCATTCCGGTGTATATTCAAATACTCGAACACCAGTGAATCTGACATTTACATCCAGGCCTGTCTGAAGTTTGTGTAAAATTGCCATAGCATCACTCATATTCTGAAAATAAAAAGGGGGAAAGATATAGTTTAGAAAAATAAAAACAAAAGCAACTAAAATAGCATACCCCTGTGGTCCCAGCTATTCAGGCAATTGAGGCAGGAGAACTCCTTGAGCACAGGAGTTTGGGGCCAACCTGATAAACAGGAAGACTCGGTTGTCTGTTTAATTTTTAAAAACAAATTTTCCATTTTATCCAATTTATTCAGCTTTTCAATAGATTTTTTAAAATATTTTTTTAGTTATACATGGTCACAATATCTTTATTTTGTTTATTTTTATGTGGTGCTGAGGATTGAATCCAGGGTCTCTTAAGTGCGAGGTGAGCGTTCTACCACTGAGCCACAACCCCAGCCCCTCTTCAATAGATTTTTATTACTAAGTACCTATTATGTTCCAGACATTCATGAGTTCCAAAGATACAATGGTGAATAAAACAAAATTTTGTTCTTATGTAACTAACATTCTAAACATGTAAATTTACAGTACAATGTCAAGTGTTAGTAAGAAAAATTGAGTAGTCTGAGGTTGTACAGAGTGGAAGGGGTGAAGGACCTATTTTAGATGTGAAAGTTTAAAGTAAAAAGAATTTCTATGTAATCCCAGTGTCTCAGGCGACTAAGGCAGAAAGATCAAACATTCAAGGATAGCCTCAGCAACTTAGCAAAACCCTGTCTCAAAATTAAAAATAAGGGTTGGGGTTGTACTCAGAGGTAGAACATCCCTGGGTTCTAGCTCTGTTACTGGAAAAACAACAACAAACCAAACAATTTCTAAAGTCAGCCAGGTGTGGTTGTACCACCTGTAATTCCAGGTACTTTGAAGACTGAGGCAGAAAGATTGCAAATTCAAGCTAACCTAGACAATTTAGTGAGACCCTGTCTGAAAAATAAAATAGCTTGCCGGGCACAGTGACACATGCCTGTAATCTGAGTGACTCAGGAGGCTGAAACAGGAGGATTATGAGTTCAAAGTCAGCCTCAGCAACAGTGAAGCAAGGCCTAAGCAACTCAGTGAGACCCTGTCTCTAAATAAAATACAAATTAGGGCTAGGGATTTGGCTTAGTGGTTGAGTGCCTTTGAGTTCAATCCCCAGTACCAAAACATAAAATAAAATAAAATAGCTCAGTAGCAGACTACTTGCCTAGTATATGCATGACCCTGGGTTCCATTCCCAGTATCACATACACACACATAAAAAGATATTTGCAGACCCATATTCATTACAACATATTCTCAATAGTTAAGAAGTGGGGCTGGGCATGACACCTGTAACCCCAGAGGCTCAGGAAGCTGATGCAGGAGGATGGTAAGTTCAAAGCGAGCCTCAGCAATTTAGTGAGGCCCTAAGCAACTTACTGAGACCATGTCGCTAAACAAAATATAAAAAGGCCTGGGATGTGGCTTGGTGTCCAATCCCCGGTTTAAATAATTTAAAAAAAAAAGGGAATTGGAAGTGTCCTAATGCCCGTTGTCTGATGAATGGATAAAGAAAAAGTGATATATACATACAGTGGAATATTATTCAGCATTAAAAAAAGATGAAAAATTCTGTCAAATGCTACAACATGGCTGAACCTTGAGGACATTATGAGGAATGAAATAAGCCAGTCACAAAAGTACAAATACCTTATAACTCCATTTAAATGGGGTATCTACAGTAATAAAAAAAATCATAAAAACGAGTAAAATGGTGGTTTCCAGGGACTTGAGGGGATGAGAATGGAGAATTGTTGTTGTTCAATGAGTATAAAATTTCAGTTTCACAAGATGAAAAAGATCCTTTACACAATGCTGAGTATAACTGACATTATTAAACTGTATAATTAAAAATGACCAAAAGGATAAATTTCATAATATAAATTTTTGAAATTTTTGTTTTTTTAATAAGCTATTAAGTCATGAAAAGTCATGGAAGAAACAAATTATTTTACTAAGTGAAAAAAGTCAATCTGCAAATATTACAAATGGTATGATTTCAAATGACACTCTGGAAATGGCAAGTCTACAGATAGTAAAAATCAGTGGTTGTGAGGGATTTTAGGGAGAGAAAGGGATAAATAGGCAAAGCACAGAAGATTTTTAGGATAGTGAAAATATTCTGTATGATATCATAATGGTGAACACATGTCATCATACATTTCTCAAAACACAAAGAATGTATAGTTCCAAAAGTGAATACAACTATGCCATGAACTTTGGGTGACAATGGTGCATTAATGATATAACAAATGTACAACTCTGATGGGATGCTGATAGTGGGGGACGCTGTACATGAGGTATATGGAAGTACAGGAGGTACATGGAAATTCCCTACTCTTTCCCCACAATTTTGCAGTGAATGCCTTGAATCTAAAGGAAAACAGGAAGGCTTCTTAAAAAATGATAGTTAAATAGAAACTAAAGTGAAAGTCTTGGGAAGCCCTTGGAAAAGACCATTCTAGACAAAGTGGACAGTGCACAAATTCTGATGCAGAAATGAATTTATTACAGCATAGGAGTCCAATAATGCTAGATTAAAATAAATGAGATGAAAAGTTGTAGAGATGAAGTCTGAGAGCCAGGCAGAAAGTGGATCAGAGACTTACTGCCCAAATTAAGGGGTCATTCTGTCCACAGTTCTCAGTAAATGTGATCATGTAAGTCAGTAATTAAGACAATTTTAAAACATTTTTTCTAAACATTTTAATAAAATAAATATGAATATCTGTATGGAGAACATATTTGATAGAAAAAAAATTTAAAAATATATAAAATTTAATAAACTTTTACAGAATCTCTACAGCTTATCAGACAGTATGCTAGAAGACATAAAAGTAGTAGTATTTAAGTAGATATAAAATAGGACTACTGGAGGGGCTTATAGTAGAAAGGATAAATATGAAATAAACCTTTCTTATATTAAAAGTAGGGCTGGGTGTGGTGGCACACACCTCTAATCCTAGCAATTTGGGAGGCTGAAGCAGAAGAGTCATGAGTTCAAAGCCAGCCTCAGCAACTTATTAATGGGACCTAAGCAACTTAATAAGACCTTGTCTCAAAAAATAAAAAAGGGTTGGGGATGTATCTCAGTGGTTAAGCACCCTTGGGTTCAATTCCTGGTGCCAAACAACAACAACAACAACAAATTAGGGAGCATCTCTGGAATTTAAAGAAGGCAAATTTTAGGTCATAAAATTAATGTTCTGGTTTTACCAAATAACTTATTAAATCCCATTTTAAGAAACTGTACAGACTGCAAATAAATTAGTAAAATGTTTTAAATGTATAAATGACACATTTTTATAAATAGGATAACACTGTTTTTACAGTGGATAACACTTTATCTTCACAGTACCCTAAAACAATATATTTTCTCAGTCTTCCCAAAAGTTAACTCTTAAAAACATTCAGTTCACATTTTTCCCTTAAGTGTTGTAAAACCTTTTCTAAAGCCACAACAATTATGAATCTGAAAAAAATGTAAACATTATTGAGCAAGCTAAGGATTGTAATTCTACCACCAAATTTTTCTTCTATTTTTGTTAAATTCTTGGCTGCTAATCACCCACCTTCCTTTGGGGACATTATAATTTCTTTACTTTTACTTTTCTCTCTCTCTCTCTCTCTCTCTCTCTCTTTTTTTCCTTGTGGCAGTAGGGATTCAACCCAGGGGTGGTCTATCACTGAGCTACATCCCCATCCCTTTTTATTTTTTATTTTTGAGATAAGGTCTTTCTAAATTGTCCAGGCTGTCCTCACCTGTCTCAGCTTCCTAAGTAGCTGGAATTAAAGGCAGGTGCCACCATGCCTGGTAGGGGATAGTGTAATTTCTCATGGTTCCTGAGCTCATGCTTATATCTTCATATACTTGCTATGTTTATTATGGTTATTTAGTATTAAAATAACTGAATAGTATTTGATAGTACTATTTGATAGTTTTATTATCTTTATAGAGATTTATAAAACTGATACAAAATAAATGTATAAACAAAGGATTAAGAGGGATAAATCTTTTGTCACCTGGTTCCTAATTCCACAATGATAATTAATATTATAAAATATAAATTTGAGGGATGATTGCTTACATCATAAAAAAAATTACTACTGGATCCTTTAAGATAGTGGTTAAACTGTTTCTTAGAACTCTTCCCCAAGGTATGTCTAAAATGAGGAAATATTTTAAATTTAAGAAAAAGTTGGCCCTAATCTCCATCTCGTGGGGTCGGGCTCCAAATTCCTTAATAGGACACCTATAGCACAAGAGTTAAAATCAAGAATCAACAAATGAGAAAAACTAAAAAGTTTTTTCTCAGCAAGAGAAATAATAAGTGAGGTAAATAGGGAGCCTACATCCTGGGAACAAATTTTTACCCCTCACACTTCAGATAGAACACTAATCTCTAGGATATACAAAGAACTCAAAAAGTTAAACAACAAAAAAACAAATAACCCAATCGACAAATGGACCAAGGACCTGAACAGAGACTTCTCAGAAGAGGATATACAATCAATTAACAAATACACGAAAAAATGCTCACCATTGCTAGCAATCAGAGAAATGCAAATTAAGACTACTCTAAGATACCATCTCACTCCAATAAGAATCGCAGCCATTATGAAGTTAAACAACAATAAGTGCTGGCAAGGATGCGGGGGGGGGGGGGGGGGGCGGGGGGGGGGGGGAGGTACACTCATACATTGCTGGTGGGGCTGCAAATTGGTGCAGCCAATTTGGAGGGCAGTATGAAAATTCCTTGGAAAGCTGGGAATGGAACCACCATTTGACCCAGCTATTCCCCTTCTTGGACTATACCCAAAAGACTTAAAAAGAGCATACTACAGGGACACAGCTACATCAATGTTCATAGCAGCACAATTCACAATAGCTAGAATGTGGAACCAACCTAGATGCCCTTCAATAGATGAATGGATAAAAAAAAATGTGGCATTTATACACAATGGAATATTACTCAGCACTAAAAAATAACAAAATCATAGCATTTGCAGGGAAATGGATGGCATTAGAGCAGATTATGCTAAGTGAAGTTAGCCAAGCCCTAAAAAACAAATGCTGAATGTCTTCTCTGATATAAGGGAGGTGACTCAAAACAGAGTAGGGAGGAAGAGCATGAGAAGATTACCACTAAACAGGGAAGAGAGGTGGGAGGGAATGGGAGGGAGAAGGGGAATTGCAGGGAAGATGGAAGGAGACCCTCATCGTTATACAATATACATATATGATGGTGTGATGGGGAAGGAAAAAGAGAGAGAGAGAAATGTGTCACAGTAGATTAGGTAGAGAGAAGTGATGGGAGGGGAGGGGAGGGCAGGGGAGGGGGGGATAGGGAGGGCAGCAGAATACAACAGACACTAGTATTGCTGTATGTATATATGTGGCTGTATAACCAACGTGATCCTGCAATTTGTACACGTGGAAAAATGAGAATTCACACCCCATTTGAATCAAATGTATGATATGTCAAGATCATTGTATTGTCTTGAGCAACTAATAAAAAATAAAAATTTAAAAAAAGTCTTTGCAGTTATTTAAAAATTTGTTGACATGCATATCATGTTTTCTTGTACTATGATGGTGTTTAACATTAAATTAAACTGAAAAAACATGTTGTTTATTTACATCTTCTAGTAAAAAGTTAAAACTTGGGAAGATGGCAGCTCTGCATTGGCTTTTCTAAAATTAAGGTTTGACCATATCTGCTCATATAAAATTACAAAAAAAGAACACTATTACCTCATGCCTGTAGAACATTAAACACTAGTTTAGATTCAGCATATCAGCTTGGTTCATACTATTCTCAAAACTAATAGTAGTGTAATAATAACCTCATAAATACTTTTAGTGCTTATTTTAAGTGAAGAGTACTTTTGGCCTGATAGTTTTAGGAAATGCAAGCAATTGTTAAATATTGTTTCTCTCAACTACGAGACAAAACTTCCAACCACTCTTTAAGAGTCTAAATCATTGCAATGAAAGTGTATCCTGAGACTGACTGCAAGATGAACTTAAACAAAATGCTAATATCATTCGAAAACATCTGTTAATCATTTCTCAAGAATGTGAAACAGAAGTAAAATGAATTCAGAGGTTGACAGAAAACTGCAATCATCATTCATAATTTCTAATTTTAAATCTGTCATTAATTGAAAAGCCTGATTTCAATAAGAAATTATATAAATTTGATAAATCAATTATATAAATTAAACCTTATAATCTTATACTCATAAAGTATCATTTACTGGTTTTATATATTAGGGGCTTATATAAATAATATTTCATTTGAGCTGGGTGGACTGCACACACCTATAATCACAGCAACTTGGGAGATTGAGGTAGGAGGATCACAAGTTCAAGGCCAGCTTCAGAAACTTAGGCCCTAAGCAACTTAGCAAGATCCTGTCTGAAAATTAATAAATAAAAAGGGGATGGGGTGGTAGCTCAGTGGTAGAGCGCTTGCCTACGACATGGGAGGCACTGGGTTCAATTCCTTAGCACCACATGAAAAGATAAATAAATGAAATAAAGTTATTTCTTTAAAAAAAGAAAGCTTTTGGGGCTGGAGCTGTGGCTGAGTGGTAGAGCGCTTGCCTATCATGTGAGAGGCCCTGGGTTCGATCCTCAGCACCACATAAAAATAAGTAAATAAAATAAAGGCATTGTGTCCAACTACACCTAAAAAATAAATATTTAATAAAAGAAAGAAGGGCTGGGGTTGTGGCTCAGTGGTAGAGCGCTCACCTAGCATGTTCAAGGCCCTGGGTTCGATCCTCAGCACCACATAAAAATAAACAAAAATGAATTTAAAAAAAAAATAATAATAATAATAATAAAAGAAAGAAAGAAAGAAAGCTTAAAAAAATTTAAAAAACATAAAAAGGGCTGGGGATATAGTTCAGTGGTAAAGCACCCCTGAGATCAACCCCTGTATTAAAAAAAAAAAAAAAAAAGATTTCACTTGACAAATGGTTTCTATTCCTAAAAATGTTTGGAAATCATTGCTTTAAACTACAAATTATTCCAAAAAGTTTTTTGGTGGGGTCAGTGCTGAGGACTGAACTTAGGGCTTCAATGAGCTAATTCCACAGCTCTCTCCTAACAAAATTCAAATTACTTGGCATACAAATTTATTTGGCTTTAGATATAGATTTCCTATCTTGGATAACAATGAAATTCAAGATGTTGACTTTTCAATTCTATTAGGACAAAATTATCTGAACATTAAAATCCAAAAAATTTTGCAATACTGAAATAGATTTTGCTTTCTTTTTAACTAATGAAAGTATATTTAAAAATATACTTTTAAAGTGAGTAAACAGGGGGGCAGGAGGGGTGGCTCAGTGGTAGCACACTTCCCTGGCATGTGTGAGGCACTGGGTTCAATTCTCAGCAGCGCATATAAATAAATAAAGTAAAGGTCTATAAACAAACAAACAAAAAAAAAAAGTGAGTAAGCAGGGTTGGGGTTGTAGCTCAGTGGTGGAGCACTTGCCCTGCACATGTGAGGCCCTGGGTTTGATCCTCAGCCCCACATAAAAATAAACAAATAAAATAAAGGTATTTTGTCCATCTACAACTAAAACAAAAAATATTTTTTAAAAAGTGATTAAGAAGGTTCTAGTAATGTTTATTTCTTCCCTGGTTGAGACTTCCTCCCACTAAATGAAGCAATTTTTTCCTCATTCTCTTTCCAAGTAAAGAGGAATACTGAAGAAAACAAAGTCTGCTTGCTTTCTTCCAGCTCTAATGATTTTGAACCTAGTAAAGAACAGGATCTCTAAAGAACATAACAAGAAATGTGGACATACTGAAACTACAAAGCAGCAAAATGTGTCCTAATGACATACCAGAAACATTACTTGCTCAACTTTCTCCTAAACAAAACTTGGGTATAGTTAAGTGGTACAGTGCCTGCCTAGAATACTTGGGAGGCCCTGGGTTTGATTCTCAGCACTGAAAAAAGAAAAGAAAAAAAGAAAGAACAGAAAAATAAAAACATAATTGAAAAATAAATATAAGCAAGGGAAATGACACATATATGTGAAAGTCAGTTTTTCAAAATATTACCAGGTTATTATTCCCCTCTCATCTAGTATTGACATGTCATCCTCTATAGCATATGTATTCACAGAAACCAGGAATCTTAAGTATGGCCTATGGGCCAAATCTGACTGTGCACTAAGGGTTCTTACATATTTAAAGGGTAAGGAAAAAAGAAAACAAAGAATATGCGACAGACACTGACCATATTTGGCCTGCAAAATTTTACTATTAAATATTTACTATAAAAACCTAAAATTTTTACTATTTAGTCTTTTATAGAAAAGACTGCAAGTCACTGCTAGAGAAAACAATGAATATATTCATAACATAAAAATTAAATATCTTAATATAATAAAAGTCACATTTATTACCTGTTCATAATTTAAACGTTGAATTTCTGAAATTTCTTTTGGCTTCGAATCAAGCATGTAATCTCCTGTAAAAACAAAATTGTGAAATTGCCTTTTTAAATGTTAATTTTTTTGTTTATAAAATTAAGCTTTCAATTATAAATTTTTAAACACTGGATCAATAGAGGATATAAATGTTGAACCCTCAATTCTATACAGAGAAAAGCAATAACTGTTTGCTATCCTCAGATTTTTTTTTCAATGTACTTAAAAACACCATTAAATTTTTCTTATCTCCCATTTTATAATACATTTGAGTTTCTTTATATATTACTACTCCCAAACATTGTAACAACTTCTATTGCTATCAATCAAATATTCCTCTAATTATTTCATTAACAGTGGGTGTTATAAGTATGTTAAATATCCAAAACTCAGAAAAACCAAAATTTTTTTGCATTAAAAAATGGATATTTAAAAATATGTATTTTAATTTGGTCTCACTCCTTACCCCACTACACATCCTCATGAACTGGAGACTGACCCCAGGGGAAATTTATCACAGAGCATTATCTCCAACCAGTTTTATTGTTTATTTTGAAAGGCTCTCACTAAATTGCTTATAGCCTCATTAAACTGCTGAGGCCTTATATTTGTGATCCTCCTGCTTCAGCCTCCCAGGTTGCTGAGATTACAGGTGCACAACAAAAAATATTATTTTTAAATTTTTTGATTGTCTGGGGAATTGAACTCAGGAGCGCCCTACTTACTACTAAGTCATATCTCCAGCCCTTTTTAAAAATTTGAGGTATGGTCTCACTAAGTTGATGAGGCTGGGCCTTGAACTTGATCCTCCTGCCTCAGCTTCCTGAGTTGCTGGTATTATAGGCATGAGCACTTGCCCAGCACTTGTCTCTTTTTAATGTTTAAATTTTTCATTTACCTTATTTGTTTTGAAAGAAACATTGAGATATTGAACTAGTTCTAACCCAACCTCCCAAACTGCTAACAAGCTAATAAAATTGCTTTAATATAACCTTTATTTTTCTAAGTCAAAATAAACTTTTAAAGACTTCATCAAGTATTGTGTTAAACTTTCCAACTCTGATCACAAAAGAATTCCTATGAACATTAAAATATTATTTGTGTGTTTTCAATTAGAACTTTAAGATAGTAAAGTCTAACCAACAATGATTTCATTCTGCATATGTAGAAGGACTCCAAAAGCATTAAATTAATTGGTTGATGGACATGTATAAGTAAGTCAATTTACAAAAAATGTTTTTGAGTCTTTACACAGCACATTATGTGTATTGCTTTTTGGCAATGCTGGAAATAAAGCCCCATGCAGGGCTTTCATGAATGTCAGGCAAATATTCTACCACTGAGCTACATCCCCAACTTCATGTTGAGTTTTGTTTTGTTTTTTTAATTTATTTTATTTAAAATTTTTTTTGTAGTTGTAGATGAATAATACTTTTACTTTATTTACTTATTTTTATAAGGTGCTGAGGATCAAACCTAGTGCTTCACACGTGCCAGGCATGCACTCTACCACTGAACCACAACCACCCCATGTTGAGGTTTTGACAGATTTAATTGAAGGGGCTGTGGTTGTAACACAGTGGTAGAGCTCTTGTCTAGCATGTGTAAGGCATTGGGTTTGATCCTCAGCACCACATAAATAAAATAAAGGTTAAAAAAACTTTAAAAGAAAAAGATTTAATTGAAAATATGCTTTATTTTGAGCATATGCTATATCTTATTTATTCAAATAACTGGAACAAAAATGTTATATTTGAATCCTATATTTCATTTGGATTCAATGTTTATTTTGATAAGAGACTGCATGTTCTCCTGAATATCACCATAGTAGGGCCAGGATTCAGGGCATTATATAAAATAGCATGAAATAATCCTGGAAATGTTACCATAGACTAAAGTTTAGGTGCAAAGAGAATGATTACTGGGAAAGACTCAGATAAGTAACTCTTTTTTTCCAGAGGCCAAAGTTTCTAGTGGATAAAAGAAGAGCCTAGTTAAGGAAAACAACCTCTAAGATGGGCCTCAATGATCTCCAACCTCCTGATATTCTACCACTATTTTTTCCTCCCACTAGGCTGGGGATCATAGAACCCAAGGCCTTGTACATGCAATACAAGTACTCTACTGATGAGTTATATTTTCCAGCTTCTTTGTATAATCCTCTTTCCCTGAGCATAGAATGAATTTACTAACTCAATTCTAATAAATAAAATGACAGAAGAGGGCTGGGGCTGTAGCTCAATGGTAGAGTGCTTGCCTAGCATGTGTGGGGCACTGGATTTGATCCTCAGCACCACATAAAAAATAAAATGAAGGTATTGTGTCCATCTACAATTAAAAAATATATTTTTAAAAAATGGCAGAAGAAATGAGTTGTTTCATTAAAAATTAGAATATAAAATATTGTAGCTTTTGTAGTTCTGTTCTTTCACCTGAGAAGGAACAGCTGCCATGAGCTGCTCCTATGGCAAGGACCTGGGGACATTTTTAGTCAATAGCCAGGAAAGAACTAAGGACCTCAGTCCAACAACCCATGGGGAACTATATCTTGTCAACAACTGTGTAAATGATTAGAAGACGATTCTCCTAAGCTGTACCTTCATTTGAACCTGCAGCCCTGGTCAACACCTTGACTGGAACTCCCTGCTATACCCTGAATTAGGGCAACCTAGCTAAACCTAACCCAAATTCCTGATCTACAGGTTTTGTGAGATAAATACATGTTTACTGATTGAAGTCACTAAAATGTTGGAGTGATATGTTATATAGCATTATATAACTAACACATAATAAGAGAACCAGATATATTTTTAAGAGACAATTGTGTATATGTAGATGTATATACACATGCATGTGCTAGGGATCAAACACAGAGTCTTGTGCATGCTACACATACATTATCACTGAGTTACATAACCAGCCCCTAAAATCATATTTTTAAAAGACTGAGTGTGAGGCTGGGCGTGGTGACCCATGCCTATAATCCCAGCTGCTGGGAGGCAGAGGCAAGAGGATCACAAGTTCAAAGCCAGCCTCCGCAATTTATCGAGGCACTAAGTAATTCAGTGAGACCCTGTCTCTAAATAAAATACAAAACTGGGCTGGGGATGTGGCTCAGTAGTTGAGTGCCCCTGAGTTCAATTCCCAGTACCATTAAAAAAAAAAAAAAGATTGAGTTTGAGTTTCTAAAGAAGTATCTTCAGAAAGTATCAATTGTAGATATATAAAAAATCTCTTAAGAGAGCTATTTTTTGCCTGCACGGCCGTAATCCCAGCAGCTCAGGAGGCTGAAGCAGGAGGACTGCAAGTTCAAAGCAAGCCTCAGCAACTTAGTGAGACCAGAAGCAACTTAGCAAGACTCTGTCTCTAAATAAAATATAAAAAGGGGTGGGGATGTGGCTCAGTGGTTAAGCATCTCTGAGTTCAATTCCAGTACCCCCCCCCAAAAAAAGAGTGCTATTTTCTTTAACTGATCTAACCTTTGTTATCTATATTTGGTCAACAATACTATTTTGATCACAAAGTATTTCTTGAAAGTTTACTATGTTTAGTGAGGGGTTAGAATAAATGTTAGGATGTAAATGTTGCTGTTTAAAAAAAATAATTTTGTTAGGCAAAAACCTTATAAGATATACAGAATAAGATAATGACAAAGTATAATATAAAATGTAATAAATGCTTAAATACCAAGTGATTTTGAAAAGAGATTGATCAAGTCTGTCAACTTCAGAAATCCTGTGAAGGGAGAAGTCTAAACTGAATTCAGCAAAATGGGGAGAACTTGGAAAGGCAGTAGAAGAAAAAAGCATGTTTTGAGGGAAAAGGAACGATAGAGAAGCTAAATAAGAGGGCTCGAGATATAGCTCAGTGGCAGAGTACTTGAATAGCCTGAGCAAGGCCCTTGTTCAATCCCCAGCAATAAGGGGGAAAAAAAAAAAAAAGCACAAATAAGAAAGATCATTTCGGGGAGGGGGTTGGGAGGAGCTGGGGTTGTGGCTCAGTGGTAGAGCACTCACCTAGCACGTGTGAGGCACTGGGTTTGATTCTCAGCACCACATAAAAATAAATGAATAAAATAAAGGTATTTGTCCAACTACAACTAAAAAATATTTTTAAAAAAGAAAGAAAGATCATTTCATATGAGTAACTTATAAAACTAATCCACAAGATTTATGTTGCAAAGTAGTGGGAAATCCAGTTGCATGAATAAATCAATGAGATTATAGGAAATCATAAATAATGTGCTGATAAATGTGGCTCCTTTAAAAAAAATCATAGGGATCTTTATGTTTTTGCTTTGGTTTGTTTTGTTTGCATTGCTGGGGATCAAAGCCAGGGCCTCACACATGCTAGCAAGTTCTTGTCTTTAGCACTGAGTTATATCCCTAGCTCTTTCTGACTTTAAATAGAGTGAAGAATAAAATTGATGCTTTAGGAAGAGTATGATGATATGGAGGCTAACTTTGAGGGCAGAAAATGATAGTTTGCAGTAAATCAGATGGTGAAGTATTAATATATAGAAAAGGGAGTTTCAAAGAAAGGAGTCATTGCTACTAATGGGATATTCCAGAAAAACAGAAGCCAAGGAACAAAACCGTGACAGTTACATTAGGCAAAAAAAAGAAAATGGGAGAATGAGTTTGGCAGCAATTAGTTTATCCCAAATGAACATTTGGAAAAGAAGTGATCTCGTCAATTCTAGGAAAATTAAAATGCTTTAACACTGACCACTTTTATAGCATATTTATATTCAAATGATAAAATTAAAAAGATAAATTTGGGGGTACTAGGGATTCAGTATAGGGGCACTTAACCTCTGAACCACATCCCCAACCCTTTTTAAATTTTTTTTAAATTTTGAGACAGGGTCTTGCTTAGTTGCTTAGGGCCTCAATAAGTTGCTGAAGCTGGCTTTGAACCTGCAATCCTCCTGACTCAGCCTCCTGAGCCCCTGCAATTACTGCTGTGTGCCACAGTGCTCAGCAAAAGATAAATTTTTTAAAGTCAGAGAATGCCACTATCCCAACAACTGTTTTCCCCAGCACTTCCCTCCTCCCCCTCCTCCACCTTCCCCTTGCTCCCTCTGCTCTATAGAACTTTCTGCAATTTATTTAGTTGTTTGTTTTTTTTAAATTAGTGTCTTGTGGGTATGCTTGATGTTGGGATCCACTGTGGTATATTCATGTATGTACGTATAGAAGTTCATCAAATTCATTCCACTGTTCTTCCCTTTTCCTGTCCCTTCTTCCTCCCCCTTAATCTCCTTCATCTACTCTACTGATCTTTCCTTTATTTTGATGAAATTCCCCCTTTAAAAAAATATTTATTTTTTAGTTGTAGGTGGACACAGTATCTTTATTTCATTTTTATGTAGTGCTGAGGATGGAACCCAGTACCCCACATGCGCTAGGCGAGCACTCTAACACTGAGCCACAACTCAAGTCCCGAAATTCTCCCTTCCCCCTGTTTTATTTTGGATTAGCTTCCACATTGAGAGAAAACATTTGATCTTTGATTTTTTTTGAGACTGGCTTATTTCACTTAGCAAGATAATCTCCCTTGGCAAATGTCATAATTTAATTCTTCTTTATGGCTGAATAATACTCCATGGTGTATATATATCACATTTTCTTTATCCATTCATCTGTTGAAGGGCACCTAGATTGGTTCCATAGCTTGGCTATTGTGAATTGTACTGCCATAAACACTTATGTGGCTGCATCACTGCAGTATGCTGATTTTAAGACCTTTGGGTGGAGGATGGGAAAGGCAGCGGAGCACAACAGACACTAGTATGGCAATATGTAAATCAACGGATGTGTAACTGATGTGATTCTGCAATCTGTGTATGGGGTGAAGGTGGGAGTTCATAACCCACTTGAATCAAAGTGTGGAATATGATATGTCAAGAAATTTGTAATGTTTTGAACAACCAACAATAAAAAATTAAAAAAAAAAAAAAGACCTTTGGGTATAACCAAGGAGTGGGATAACTCGGTCAAGTGGTGATTCCATTCCTTTTTTTTTTTTTTTGTGGTGCTCAGGATTAAACCCAGGGCCTTGTGCATGGGAGGAAAGCATTCCACCAACTGAGCTACATCCCCAGCCCTCCATTTCTAGTTTTCTGAGTAATGCCCATACTGCTTTTCAGAGTGGTTGCACTTTTTGCAGTCCCACCAACAATGTAGGAGTGTACCTTTCCCCCCACCTCCTCACCAACATTTGATATTATTTGTATTCTTGATAGTTGCCATTCTGACTGGAGTAAAATGAATTTTTTAAAATTTTATTTATTCTGTTTAGATATACATGACAGTAGAGTGTATTCTGACATATTATACATACATGGAGTATGATTTAGGATCCCATTCTTGTGGCTGTACAAGATGCGAAGTTTCCAGTTGTGTATTCATATATGAACAAAGGAAAGTTGTGGCCAATTCATTCTAATATCTTTCCTATTTCCAGGCCCCTCCCTTCCCTTCATTCCCCTTTGTCTAATCCAATGAACTTCTTCTATTCTCTAGTCCCCTCCCCTTATTGTGGGTTAGCATCCACATATCAGAGAGAACATTCACCCTTCGATTTTGGGGGTATTGGCTTGTTTCACTTAGCATGATATTCTCCAGTTCCATTCATTTACTGGCAAATGCCATAATTTCATTCTTCTTTATGGTTAAGTAATATACCATTGTGTACATTTTCTTTATCCATTCATCTGTTGAAGGGCATCTAGGTTGGTTCCATAATTTGGCTATTGTGAATTGTGCTGCCATAAACATTGATGTGGCTGTGTCAATACAGTATGCTGATTTTAAGTCCTTTGAGTATATACAGAGGAGTGAGATAACTGGGTGAAATGGTGGTTCCATTTTTTTTGAGGAATCTCCATAATGCTTTCTATAGCAGTGATTGCACCAATTTGCAGCCCCACCAGCAATGTATTAGTGAACCGTTTCCCCCATATCCTCCCAATATTTATTGTTATTTGATTTCTTGATAAATGCCACTCTGGAGTGAAATGGAATCTCAGTGTAGCTTTAATTTGCATTTCTCTAATTGCTAGAGATGTTGAACGTTTTTTTTCATATATTTCTTCTTCTGTGAAGTGCCTGTTCAGTTCCTTTGCCCATTTATTGATTGGGTTATTTGATTTTTTTGTGTTTTTTGATTTCTTTATATATCCTGGAGATTAATACTCTATCTGGGGTGCAGGTGGCAATGATTTTCTTCCATTCTGTAGGCTTTGTGTTCTTAATTGTTCTTTTGTGGTGAACAAGATTTCCAGTTTGATTCCATCCCATTTATTGATTCTTGATTTTACTTCTTGCGCTTTAGGAGTCTTGTTGAGGAAACTTAGTTCTAAACCGACATAATTGAGAGTTGGGCCTACATTTTCTTCCAGTAGGTGCAGGGTCTCTGGTCTAATACCTAGGTCTTTGATCCACTTTTGAGTTTTGTGCAAGGTGAGAAGTAGAGGTTAAATTTCATTCTGCTACATATTGATTTCCAGTTTTCTCAGCACCATTTGTTGAAGAGGATATCTTTTCTCCAATGTATGTTTTGGGTGCCTTGTTCTAATATGAGATAACTGTATTTATGTGTCTTCTATTCTGTACCTTTGGCCTTCATGTCTGTTTTGGTGCCAATAACATGCCGTTTTTATTACCATAGCTCTGTAGTATAATTTAAAGTCTGGTATTGTGATGCCTCTTGCTTCACTTTTCTCACTAAGGATTGCTTTGTTCTGGTTCTCTTATTTTTCCAAATGAATTGCTTGACTGCCTTTTCTATTTCTATATAGAATGACATTGAAATTTTAATAGGAATTGCATATTAAATCTTTATAGCACTTTTGGTAGTATGGCCATTTTGGCAATAATAATTCTGCCTATCTATAAGCACAGATTTTTCCATCTTCTAAGGTCTTCTTCAATTTCTTTATTGCTCTATAGTTTTCATTGTAGAGGTCTTTCACCTCTTTTGTTTGATTGAGTCTCACATTGTTGTTATTTTTGAGGCTATTGTGAATGGGATAAATTCCCTAATTTCTCTTTCAGCTGATTCATCATTGGTGTATTGAAACACAATTGATTTATGGTTGTTAATTTTATATCCTGCTACTTTGCTAAATTCTTTTATGAGTTCTAGGAGTTTTCTGGTTGAGGTTTTAGGGTCTTCTAAATATAGAATCATGTCTTTGGCAAACAGGGATAGCTTGAGCTCTTCTTTTCCTATTTGTATTCCTTTAATTTATTTCTTTTGCCTAATTGCTCTGGCTAGAGTTTCTGTGTTAAATAAAAGTGATGAAAGAGGGCATCCTTGTCTTGTTTCAGTTTTTTAGAGAGAATGCTTTTAATTTTTCTCCATTTAGAATGATGTTGGCCTTGGGATTAACATTTAGAGTTCTTACAATGTTGAGGTATGTTCCTACTATCCCTAGTTTTTCTAGTGTGGAGTGAGATGAAATTTCAATGTAGTTTTGATTTGCATTTCCCTAATTACTAGAGATGTTGAACATTTTTTCATGTACTTTTTGACCATTTGTATTTCTTCTTTTGAGAAGTGTTTGTTTAGTTCTTTTGCCCATTTATTGATTGGGTTATTTGTTTTGTTTTTTAGTGTTAAGTTTTTTGAGTTCTTGGTATATTCTGAATATTAATGCCCTATTTGCACCAATTTCATTCTTTTATGCTATCAGTACTTGTGTATATGACTCTGTTTATGGGATTTTGCTATATCCTTTCAAACTATCTGTATTATTACACATTCTATGTCTATGTATGAAGGTCTAAATTTTTCACTTTTCTACAGTAAGGTTTTCATTCCATATGCTTAACAAAGCTACCAGTGACATCCTTGTGGCTAAACCAGTGGTCAGTTTACATTATTCATCCCTCTTGACCTATTAGCAGCATTTGAGATTTACCTAATCTCTCACTCTTCCTTGAAACACTTTTTCATTTGGAGTTTAGGAAATCTCAATTTCCTATTTTTCTCCTTCTTGGCTAATCACTGGCATGCCCTGGATTCAGTCCACTAATCTTTTCCCTTCTCTATCTACATTCATTCCCTTTAGGAACTCACCCAATCTCCCGTTTATATATCTTATCTTAAAATATATAATTTACAGATTAGACCTGTACTATCTAATACAGTAGCCAAGAGCACCATGTTTCTATACAAATTAAATTACCTAAAATTAAAGATTCAGGGGTTAAGGGTATAACTCAGTGGTAGAGTACCTGCCTGACACAAGCAATGTCCTGGGTTTGATACCTAGCACTGCAAAAAAAAAAAAGAACCAAAAATCCATTCCTCAGTCACATTAACTACATTTGTGTGTGTGTGTGTGTATGTGTGGTACTGAATATTGAATATGAGAGTGTTCTACCACTGAGTGTACCATAGTAAGCTATGAACACAAGACCTTTTTATTTTGTATTTTGAGACAGAGTTACTCTAAGTTGCCAAGGCTTGCCTCAGACTTGTTATTGTCCTGCCTTAGCCACCAGAGTTGCTGGGATTATAGGCATGGGCCACTGTGCCCAGCACATCAAATACATTTTTAAGAGTTCAAGGGCTATGTGTGGGCTAGTGGGTACAAACTAGAAAGCATATATACAGAATATTTCTATCATCACAAAAAGTTATATTATACAGCAATGATCTAGAATTCTTCTCTAATTCTGGATTTATATATCCAATTGCCTTCCTGATGTCTCCAATTTGAATGTCAATAAGCATCTTAGAACCAAATATAAGCATCCTGATATTTCTCCTCCCTAAACTTTCTCCTTCCATTTTTTTCTATTTCAGTTGATGACAACTCCATCCTTCTCATTGTTCAAGCCAAAAACCACAGGGTAACCCTTGACTCCATTTTCATTCCACATCTGACTGATCAGGAAATTCTGTCAGAATTTCACCACTTCTTACCACCTCCAGTTCTACCTTGTTTGAAGCTACTACCACATTTGTTGTAAGTTTCCTAATTGGTCTCTCTGCTCCTGTCCTTATACCAGGTCTATTTTCAACATAAGAGCTAGAGAATTCTCATTAAATCCAAAGTCAGATCATATCAGTCTTCTGTTCAAAATCCTCTAATGGTTTCCCAACTCACTCACAGCAAAAGTCAGCCTCTATAACAGCTACTGGACCCTATGTGATCTGACTCCATGTGCGATCTCATCTCCTAGTAGCTTCCCTTTGCACATTCCTTGGCAGTCACACTGGATATTCCTCAAAGCACCAAGCATATTGAGTCTTCCCCATGATATATAATTTAGAAATCATTAAGTATAAGGATCAATAACTTAGGTTAGCTGGTCCTGTGATGCATGCCTGTAATCCCAACAACTCCGAAGGTTGATATACTAAGATTACAGGTTCAAGGCCAGCCTCAGCAAATCAGCAAGACCCTAAGCAACTTAGTGAGACCCTGTCTCAAAATAAAAAATAAAAATGGCTAGGGATGTGGCTCATTGGCCAAGTGCCCTGGTTCAATTTGCAGTACCATGCCCCCAAATAAAAAACAAAAATAAAAGGGAAAAAAATCCAGTCTATTTGCAGATAAGTAGGTATTCTATCTATAACCATGAGGTCCCTAGCCAGTGAGGAGGGATTAAATGATATGAATTACATAAAGAAAAAGGTCTTCCAAAACTGCAATCCCAATTATTTTACTAAGCCTATATCTTACAAAAAAAAAAAAAAAAACAGTTAGCTAATTATCTGGTATGGTGGAGCCAAATTATCACCTGACAATATTTTTAAAAATAAAATTTTAATTACTAAAAAAAAAAAACTGGAAAAATATGGTTTAAGGTTTCCTATTTGGCAATAGTATAAATACATATATAGATTATTATTTGCCAAAATTTTAAAAGACCTCAGTATGATGTATAACTTCCTACTCTCTAAACAAGTCCAACTCAATACAACTGGTTTACAAACTTTATTAGAAATAAGCTTGTGAAAAAATACAATTCAATACATTGATTCCATCATCAAGAAAATTCTGCTATAAAAAACATTTTGGATGAATTAAGTGTACTTACTAATGTAAATGTTTTATATCCTGATTTAAGCTCCTAACTCACTCGAGACTGAACTAATACTTCATAAACTGGCACAGGATCATGAATCATACTTTGAGTAGCACTACCCTAAAGCATCCCCTTTGCCTTTATTTTTTATTTTTTTGTGGTGCTGGGGATTGAGCTAGGACCCTGAATATACTTGGTAAATGTTCCACCACTGACCTATATCTCCAGTCTACCTCCTTCATCTTTAACCCAAGCCTATCCAATATTTTTTTAATACCTTCTACACGCAATGTCAGAGTTTCTGTGTCATCTCCCATTCTGCAATTTATTACACTTTATATGCATCTTGTTTTCTAGATATCACCTATTCTCCTTGCAGAATTTAATGCTGGTTAGAAGCCTATAACATCTAAGAATAGTAACATACTAGTTAAAAAATTAATTAATAGACTCAAAAGTATAATTTTAAAACAGTGTATAATATAGCACTTTGTAAAGGTGCAAATGTGTAACATATCAGCTTTGAAAACTTAGTTTTATTTTGGAAGACATATAAAATCATCCACTCTTCAACACTAACCTAAATATTCCATCAGTTGTTCAGCAGTTATGATTTCCATCATTGGTGGAAGTTTCACCTGAAAAAGAAAGTATTAGTGCTATAAAATCCAATTATTTGGATGACTGAAGTGTTTATTGCAATCAGAAGCAAAAGTATTTATGTGCACATGTGTCTACTATACATATATGTTAACATGCATTTTTATTAGAATATTTATAAAACTAACGAAGTCAATCCTATCACTATGCAATTTACAAGGTGATATAAAAGACATTGAGAAATCTATTTTCAAAGCCAAGTGCTATACCCTTCACCATTCATCATAGTTATTATTAATTAGGTACCTACAACAGTGTCCTGCATGAAAAATTCATCTAAAGGGCAAGAAAAGGTACGAGATCATCTGTGGAACTGTTTTACTGAAATACTGAAGAAGTTCAAGATAAATGCAGTGACTAGGGAGGCTGAGACAAGAGGATCTGAAGCTCAAAGCCAGCCCCAGCAATTTAGCAAGACCCTAAGTAATATAGTGAGAACCTGTTAGGCTTACCTTGAACATTTTTTTAATGGCTAAAATGAATACAATATTAAAGTACTAGTAATATACTTAAGAATCTATCTGTAATATAATAAATTTTAAAAACTGGCTGGGGTTGTAGCTCAGAGTTAGAGCACTTGCCTAGCATGTGTGAGGAGCTGGGTTTGATTCTCAGCACCATATATAAATTAATGAATAAAATAAAGGTTCATCAACATCTAAAAAACTTTTTAAATAAATAATTAATTAAATATAGGTATGTGTCCTTCTACAGCTAAAAATATTTTTAAAAAATCTTCAAAAAAGTAAAGTTCAACAACTGACAAAATTACACTATATTGTTTTGCCACATAAGTGGTAAAACTATAAAGAAAAGTAAGAAAATGGATACTATAAAAATCAGGATTTATAGTTATTCCTGGGGGAAAAGAAGGAGTTATATAGTTGGAGAAAGGAAGAGAGACTTCTGGGGTGCTGGCCATGTTGTTTCTTAACTTGTTATGGTAGTTCCACTGATGTTTTCTTTATAATAACTCATTAATCAATTAATTAATAACTATAATAATTCATGGAATCTGATGTGCTTTTCTGTATTGTTTCACAATAAAAGATTAAAAGGATATACATTTATAATGGTTAAGCTGAACCCCAGAAAATGCAGTCAAGCTAATTCAATAGCACCTGTCTAAAATAATTTTTCAAATAAGTTGTTAGATGCAGTACATGGATATTACACTCAATGATTGTAAATATTTTAACTGACACAAACATTCTGTTATATTCACAGGAGAAAATATATACTACAGGAGGGAAACACCAACAAAATAATTACTATATCAATGATAGGAAGATGAAAGCAAGGCAATCAAAAATTCCTCAGGAATTTTCTACTTAACCAAGGAAATCAGTTACATCAACAATTTCTCCAACAATTCTCTGAGGTGTTCTAGATTTATGTTATCAAATGTATTAATGACATGTCACAATTTTTTTTTTGCTTTAATCAATGAGTAAAATAAGTTGTATAAGTGATCCCTATAAAACCAAATGGTGGCCAGATATGGTGGCACACGCCTGTACTCCTAGTGGCTTGGGAGGCTGAGGCAGGGGGTCAGTGAGTTAAAAGCCAGCCTCAACAACGGTGAAATGCTAAATTCAGTGAGACCCTGTCTCTAAATAAAATACAAAATAGGGGTGGGGATGTGGCTCAGTGGTTAAGTGCCCCTGAGTTCAATCTCTGATACCAAGGGGGCGGGGGGAACCTGTCATGAGATCCTCTGAGAGCATATATGACAGATGATACTTATAATTTAGTTATCTACTGGATTTATCACTTAGTGAAATGAAGAGATATCATGAAGGCTGTTTTAAAAAATATTTTTTAGTTGTCAATGGATCTTTATTTTACTTATTTATATGTGGTGCTGAGAATCAAACCCATTTCCCCCCATGTGCTAGGTAAGAAATCTACCACTGACCTACAACCCTGGCTCCTCATGAAGGTTTTGATCATTATTTCATTCTAAATTTTTTAAAATATTCATTTTTTAATTTTAGGTGAATACAATATCTTTATTTTTATTTTTTTATGTGGTGCTGAGGATCAAACCTAGAGCCTCATGCATGCTAGGCAAATACTTTACCACTGAGCCACAACCGCAACCCCCTAAATTATTTTTACTGACATATTTTTTTTTAATTAAGATTTTTTTAGCAGATTTTGAGCAGAAAATAGAGACCTCCCATACACAGCATATTTTAAAACTGAAATTCATTGGCAAATTGTAGCCTATTGTTTTTCTAAACAAAGATTTTTCTGAAACATAGTCATTCTTATTTATGTATTCTTTGACTGCTTTTGTACTACAATGTCAGAATTTATTTTCTCTAAGACTGCATGACCCAAAATATTTAGATTTTTAACTGTCATAATATAATACTTAATCAAGATGTTTCAAAATTAAGATTTGATATTTAAGGCTGATGATATGTCTAAGTAGTAGAGTACCTGTTTGGTTGTGCACAGGCCTAAGTTCAATTCCCAGTACTGCAAGGGAAAAAATAAAAATCTGATATTTAAATTAACTAAATTTATATCCTAAAGTGGAACTTTCTGTTTCAGACCAATCAAAAAATTCCATGTACACCTAACAATGCTTCTTAAATAAATTAAGGCCTATCTATTCTCTTTGGGTAATGTAGTCATCCTACTATAAAGCTATCAAAATACAAAACCAAGGGGACTGGGAATCTAGCTCAAAGGTAGAGACTATGCTTAGCAAGTGTGAGGCTTCTGAGTTCAACCCCAGCATCAGGAGGTGGGGTGATTAAGGTAAGGATATTAGAAATATATTCTATAATCCTAGTTATCTGCAAACAGATGTTTTGAGAATTTAGTCTTGAAATTTCCAAATAGCAACTGCTACCCTATCTTGCTTCAAACACAAGAAATGGTAAACAACAACCTGTATACTGATTTTAGAAGTGAGACCAACAAATACACAATTTTAAAATATTTTATTTTATTTTATTGTGGACTGGGGATTGAACTCATGCTAGATAAGCACTCTACCACTGAGTTATACCCCAGCTCCCCTCCTCCACTATTTTTTTTCTAATTTTGAGTCTCACTAAATTTTTCAGGATAGTCTTGAACTTGCAATTCTCCTGCCTCAGGCTCCCAAATAGCTGGGATTATAGTTGTGCACCAACATGCCTAGCCAAATGAATAAATATTTTAACTCACTTCTTTATGAGCATACTCAGTGATAGATCTATTTCCTGAATCATAGCTAATAAAATACTGTATGTTCATTAAAACTATGGAAGAGTATAAAAGTAAAAAAATGTGTACCTCAAACAAATCCCAAATATTATTTTTAACCACAAAATGAAGATCTTCCTAAAAGCTTGCTTTTTTGCTTTCCTCCATCACTACCTCAAAAACAAGTGCAGAAGGTTTTGTCAATGACCTAAAATATACTTGTCTCTAGAATTTATTCAAGAAAAAAACAGGTCATAAAATAGCTGGCTAAAAATACAGAATTAGCAGTTGTGGCAATCTTTCTAAATTTCTAAACTTTAAGTTTTGCAGTGAAATAAATGATGTATGATCTCTTTTAATAGTAACCTACAACATATTTTTTATAAGTAAATAAGTACTCTTATACAAGGGTATCTGGAAGCCACTCTCATAGTTTAAATATTCTTCCTAAAATATGAACAAATCCTCTCAGCACATATTAACACATAGTTCCAAATTAATAAAGCCAAAATAAAGTGAGGTTTAAATGTAATATGAAAATAGATAATGTCCTGTCCTATGAATAAGATTTCATTATATTAACTAGATTTCCTGAGAAATTGTTAATATCAGAATAAAAATTTATCAACCATTAGAAGAAAACAGCTACTGCAACTCCAAATGTTCCACTAAGGTAAAACCTTACTGATGAGCCCAATTATTCTGTAATTCTTAAAGAGTGAAGTATATTTGAGGATAGACTCAAATGAAGCCAAAAAAATAGACAAGAGGGATTGGTGCTGTAGCTCCGTGTCATAGAACTCACCTATCAATACCTAAGGCCCTGGGTTCAATCCTCAGCACCACATAAAATTAAATAAATAAATAAAAACAACAAAATCTTCTGTTGTTAATTAAATCTTGATCAGAATCTTATAATGTCCAAAAATTATATGCCAAGATTTTGATACCTACAATTTTCATATTCTGAGTGGGGAGGCAAATGCATGGGAGTCAGCAATAACTAAGAAATAAGGAGTTTAAATAACTTATGGCAAGAATTTAGTCTTGAAATTTCCAAATAGCAAAAGTGACCAGCAATAGATTATTATTAAATATTTAATTAGAATATCAATTAATAAAACAGAAAAACATTCAATGAAATTTTAGGTAAAATATCAGGAAGGTTGGGGGTGCAGCTCAGTGGTACAGTGCTTGCTTCACTCCCCAGCACCACACACAAAACAAAAACAACAACAAAACAACAACAACAAAAAAAACCCACTGAAATGTTTTATTTGTTTGCACTGGGGATTAAACCAAGAGTATCACATATGCAAGACAAGCACTTTGCCACTGAGCTACATAACCTGTCCATTAAAAAAAAAAAAATGTACTGACAGCCAAGCATGGTGGTATACAACTATAATCCCAGCAATTGGGGAGGCCAAGGCAGAAGAATAGCAATTCAAAGTATAGCAATTCAAATAGCAACTAAGCAAGATCCTAAGAAACTTAGACCCTATTTCAAAATAAAAAGAGCTAGGAATATGGTTCAATGGTTAAGGTCTCCTGGATTCAATCCCTAGTACCAAAACAAACAAACAAACAGTATATTTTATTTGAGACAGGGTCTCGATCAATTTTTTAGGGTGGCCTCAAACTTGCTCTCCTCCTACCTCAACCTCTTACAGTCACTGGGAGTATAAGTGTGTGTCACCATGCTGGCTTGAGACATATTTTACATCAAAAATTGACAAAGTTGGGCTGGGGTTGTAGCTCAGTAGTAGAGCGCTTGCTTTGCAAGTGTGACGCACTGGGTTCAATCCTCAGCAACACATAAAAATAAATTAAAAAGATATTGTGTCTATCTACGACTAAAAAAAAAAATTGATGAAGTTTGTGACCAATAGAATGTAAACTTTTTTATAAAAAATAAAAAGGGGGACTGGGGTTGTGGCTCAGCAGCAGAGTACTTACTTACCAAGTGTGAGGCCCTGGGTTTGATCCTCAGCACCACATAAAAATAAATAAATAATATAAAGGTATTGTGTCCAACTACAACTAAAAAATATTTTTAAAATAAATAAATAAATAAAAAGGGCTGGTGATATATCTCGGTGGTAGCACCCCTGGGTTCAACCTCCTGTATCAGGGGGGAAAAAAAAAAACAACACAAAAACGGAGGATGATGGAAAAGGAATAATCAACTCATGAGACTAAAAACTGGGATCCATTTATGTATGTCACAAGCCATCCATGGGCTGTGTGTATGAGCTATGCTCATTTGAGCTTATGAGGGGATTGGACTGGTGTTACATGGGACACATGTGTGCCTTTCCTCTTGCTCTGCCTGTGGTCCCACACAGCACCTGAGATGGGTGTGGCTTTCCAAGATGTCAATCAACCTACTGACCACAAGATATCACCAAGCAAGACTCCACCCTTCGAAATCCAATCCCTTGCTTTATTTGGGTGGAATATTCTATGAATGGCTTTTCCCAATAAATAGAGGATTTCAGGCATGCTCTCTTTCTTGCCTCTTGTCCCCATTGCTCCCCTTGCCTTCCAGCATGGCAGCTGACACCTGAGGTTTCCAAGCCATCCCTGACCCCTGAAAAAGGTATTTCTGTGTTTGTGTGGTTTTTTTGTTGCCAGCCCAGCCAGCTGGTGACACATTTAATCATCAAAAATAGAAAATTTGATCTGGGTACAATGGCTCCCAGCTATTCAGGAGGCTGAGGTCAAAGGATTGGGGCCAGCCTCAATAATTTAGTGAGACCCTGTCTCAAAATATAAAAAGGACTGCAGATGTAGCTCAGTGATAAAGTGCCCCGGTTTCAATCCCTAGTAACAACAACAAAAGGAATTTGACAAGTGAAGATAAGTTTGTTTGTCGAAAAAAATAGTGTCTACTTTGGAATTGTGTCTGAATGACAAACTTGAATTGAAACATGTCATTATATCCCATAAGATATATATATATAATTTTTAATTAAAAAATTTAGGGTACAGAGATATGGTTGGGTGGGAGGAACAACTTCTAATATTATATAGCACAGTAGGAAAACTATGTCTGCCAAGTAATTAAATATATCAGATAGCTAGTAGAGAAGGTTTTAAATATTCTCCAAAGAAATTATAAATGTCCAAGGTGACACCCTGATCTGATCATCCATTTGTATATGTGTATTGAAATGTTAGACTGCAGTCAATAAATATGTACAACTACTATATGTCAATTACAAATATATATTTTAAAAAAACAGGAAGTTGAGCTGGAACTTGAGATAACATTTTTAATTCATTCATGAATTATTTGATTTCCATACTATAGTATGATTATTTTTGCATTACAGTTGGCCCTCCATAGACACAGGTTCCATATCTGCAGATTCAATCAACCAGATAGAAAATATTCAAGGGGAGGTCATCTGTACTAAACATGTACAGACTTTTAAAACTGTCATTATTCCCAAAACAATATAGTGTGACAACATTTACATAGCATTTACATTTTATTAGGTAATATAAGTAATCTAGAGGTAATTTAAAGCATGCAGGAAGATGCACAGATAGGTTGTATACAAATACAATGTCATTTTATATAAGACTTGAGCATCTTTGGGGAGTTCTGGATCCAATCCACCACAGTTAGGAATAAGGTACTTATAGTAAAATGAATCACTAATAATATAATTTCTTCTTGTTCAAATTTCACTAATTTTGAATATGCAACATATACCCACATATCAATGTATTCAGCATGAATCTACAATATTCATGATTTTTTTGACTTAAAATTGTAAAGACATTGTTCTTCTGAAAATATTAGAAATATTATGAGTGTGGGGAAAAAGAAAAGAAAGGTAGGCTTCTCTCTTCAAAATAAGACTCAAAAACTTATGGATCCTCTCAACATGCCTTAAATTCTGGCTCCAGCAAATAAAATGTATGTATTGTAAGCTACTATACATCATTTTTAATAATAATTTAATTTATTATATGTACTATTCACTTATTACTATACTTAAAAATATTAAAAATTCAGACTGTTAGCTAGGTACAGTAGTAAATACCTGTAGTCTCAGATACTTGTAATGCTGAGGCAGGATTGCTTGAGACCAGTAGTTCAAGGTCAACCTGGGCAACATAGAAACACCTTGACTCGAAAATGAATAAATAATTTGGGGAAGTGCTAGGGATTGAATTCGGGGGCACTCAACCACTGAGCCTATTTTGTATTTTATTTAAAGACAGGGCTCACTGAGTTGCTTAGCACCTTGCTTTTGCTGAGGCTGGCTTTGAACTCACCATCCTCCTGTCTCAGCCCTCCTGAGCCGCTGGGATTACAGGTGTGCACCAGTGCACCCAGCATAAATAAAAATTTTAAAATTTAAAAAATAAATAAAATTTCAACGTTTTAGTAAATCTATTTGGGGGCTTTCTACTTGCCACCAGTATTTAAATCAGAAAATTTTTATGAGACAATCCCAACCTCAGGCTAATTTGAAACATTTTCATCATTAATTTTTATCATAATATAGATGTCTTCTTCCAAGTAACACAAATGCCTATTTAAAACCAACAAAAATTACAGGTTAAATTACAGACACTTCAAAGTGTTTTACAGCAATAAAAAAATCACAATGAGAGTTTTTAGCAAAATAAAGCATTTTCAATGTATGAAGCCTTGGGTTCAATCCTCAGCACTACATATATAAGAAGTTCAGCAAGCTTGCCATGCTAAAAAATCTTCACAAAAAAAAAAAAAACACCTGACAGTGAAACTTTCACATTAATTGCTTAAAAGATACATAGGAACAAGAACAAGGTAAGATAACAGACCAGTCTGAAGACAACTGAAGTAGTCCAGGTAAGAGATAAAGAAAGCTTCAAGGGTAGTAGCAGTAGAGATAGAAATTATTGAATGATGGCAAAGGCAAGTTTACTCACCATAGAACCCCCCAAAAAATCTGAACTTAGAAGTGTCATATACTAGTCAGGCAAGGTGGCACATACCTGTAATCTCAGCTACTAAGGAGTCTGAGGCAAGAGGAACACAAATTCAAGGCCAACTAGAGCAATTTAGTGAGACCCTGTCTCAAAATAAAAATAAAGAGGGCTGGGGATGTAGCTCAGTGGTGGAGTATATGCTTAGCAGGCAAATGGCTTTAGTTTCAAGTTCTAGTATAGAAAAAAAGAAATGTCAGATATTTCCAAAGACATAAAGCACAAGGGGCAAAAAAACAGAATGAGTCTAGTATTAGATCTTTGGGACTTGATCTAATAAATCACAGAGTCTATCTCTACTTCTTTATCGCAGGTTATCCCATCTTTCTCTGCCCCAGACCTATTGTCCACAAGGCTTACTGGTATCTTGAACTTTATCATCCCATTAAAATATATCCATTGAGATTTCTGGTTCTGGAGTGGGTGATAATCTTACCTTGGACAAGTTATTTAAACTTTATTTAGCTTCAATTTTTTGTATATGCAAAATAGAAAACAATAGCTACATAAATATTTCATGATGCACTTGAAAAAATTAAAAGAGAAAATATATATAATGCATATATAATAACACAGTAAGAGGGCACAAAACTAACTGAATACTTAACATTACTCAAAGTCCTGTGATTGTTGGTACCATCTATACCCTCAACAGACAAGGTTGGAAGGGGAGAAGGAAGGATTTTCACTGAAAGAATACCAATATCAATGGCAGAGGAGAAAATGCACACATCACCCACTGGCACTATTACTATCATACTATCATCAGCTCTCATCTACTTTATCTCACAAATCCAGAGATACAACACTACTTTTAATTCTTGAGAAAGACTAGCAATGAAAGATTCAGAAACTTTCCTTAAAATCATTTGTGTAAACAAAACCCCACATTGTGTGAAGTTTTTAATCTCTTCTCACAAGATCTATATTTAAAAGAGAGTAGGCAGAGACTAAGAAAGAACCTTTGGTTCACCATCTGTTTTTGCTTTTATAAGTAATAAATACACTTGGAAAACCTCAAGAGAGTTTTGTGCTTACTTTAGGAAACAGAACATGAGAAAATTTGTATGACTGCAATGTTCCTACAAGTCAGGGAAAAAGCAAAGCATTAGAAGAAAGAAGAGGTAGCTGCACACACACAGGAAGGAAGGAAGGGAGGGAGGGAGGGAGGGAGGGAGGGAGGGAGAACTATGGCAAAAGCTCATTGCTGGCAAAAAACTTACATCCATGGAGCCTCATTTTGTAGGTGACAATGAGACAGAGAAAATGTCCATTTGAACTTCAGATTTTCTGTTAATGGCCTTTTAGTCTTTTTGCTATTGTGCTGCTTATATTTTTCTTTCTTATATATGTATTTATTTATTTATTTACTTTGGTACCAGGGATTGAACTGAGGGGCATTTAATCACTGAGCCATATCCCCAGTCCTTTTTTTTTTTAAAGAGAGAGAGAGAGAGGGAATTTTTAATATTTATTTTTTAGTTTTCGGCGGACACAACATCTTTGTATGTGGTGCTGAGGATCGAACCCAGGCCACACGCATGCCAGGTGAGCGCGCTACTGCTTGAGCCACATCCCCAGCCCCTCCCCAGTCCTTTTTACTTTTTATTTTGAGACAGGGTGTTGATCAGTTGTTCAGGGTGAACACAAACTTGTAATCCTCCTACCTCAACCTTTTATAGTCACTGAGATTATAGGCATGAGCCACCACACCCAGCTCTTTTTATAATTTATAAGGGTTCTATATAAACTAAGAAATTAATCTTTAAACATTCAATCTGGCAAATATTTCTCTCAGTTAAATGTGTATTTTGATTTAATTTATGATGAGCTTGTTGTTTTTTGTGTGTAAGGTATATATATTTTTTCTTTTTTTAAACCTTAAGCTTTTAAAATAATTTACAGAATCAAATGAATCAATCCTCATCTTACAGTTTGTTGGTTTGATGTGTGAAGAAATCAGCTTAACATAAAAAAATTCTTGCTTCAGAACTTTGGCATTTATCCCTTGATTTAACTGAAGATCATTTATAGATTTGAACTCATATTAAACAAAGAAAGAGAAAATGAGGAAAAGAATTTCCTACCCAAAAGGGTTAGGGAGAAAAGGCTATGTATTTCAGCATCTTAAATTAGAATACTGAATTCATTCTTCTATTAAAATGCTAATATCTACATAATAATTAGCTATTATACTATGATATGTCCTCTATCATAATATACAGTATAGTTCTATTGAAGTTTTTGTGTATGTTGGCCTCAGAATCTATAACATTCTTTCTGAAAGAAAGAGAAAATAGGGACTCCCTCTATTATTAAATATCTTTGCAAACATAAAAGTATTAGGGCAAAAACTTTTAAAGTTTAAATCATATGCAAAGGTAGAAAGGTAGTAACATACTCAACTATCGAGCATTCATCAGTCAGCTTCAACATGTATAACATAAAGCCATTATCATCAAAAACAAATTTATTAACTGTCATCTCTCATCCAGAACCACTGCACTTACTTCCTCTTAATCACTCAAATCCTCCTATATGTGTTCAGTCTACTGATCTTATGATTTCATCCTCTCAAACGAGTGGCTCAACTGTTTCACTTAAAACTCTTATTTCATTTACCTTCCGTGAATCAACCCTTGAAAAGTTCATTCTCTGAAAACACTAACCAGACATTCTTCCTGGTCCTATTTCCAGGTAGAAGAGAACTACTAGAGAAAAACCAAAAACAAACAACAAAAAAGCAAAACTGACATAGCAAAAGCTTTTAAAGCCTACCTAAACGGGGTGTGGTGGTGCCTGCCTGAAATTCCAGCCACTCAGGAGGTTAAAGCAGGAATATTGCAAGTCCAAAGCCAGACTCAGCAATTTAGCGAGGCCCTAAGCAACTTAGTGAGACCTTGTCTCAAAATAAAAATAAAAAGGGCTGCTAATGTAGCTCAGTGGTTAAGTGCCCCTGGGTTTAATCCGTAATACAAAAAAAAAAAAAAAAAGAAAGAAAGAAAAGAAACTTCTCTAAAATGCAAAGTACTTAAAATCTATCCCTTCGATGCTTTATAATGTCTCTCCTTCTCTCCTTAATTACTGATGAGTTCAATAGTTACTCTGCCACAATGGAAAATGTGAGGTTCCACACTCCATCTATCTCACTATATTAATATGATCAGTCTGTATCATCCTTGTCCCAATCCTTCAGAAACTGAAATTGGTGTTCCTTTTCTCTAGAGACTGTACCACCTATTCTGAAGACCTGTATTTCCTGTTCCCTGTGACCTTGTCCCCATACCGGTCCTTTTTTGGCAAAATCTTTCCTACTCCATCTGTTCCTTGATTTTGCTGCATTTGACAATGGTAACAAACCATTTTCCTATTACATTTTCTCTCCCTGACTACTCTCACGACACTGTCCTATTTCTTCTTCTCATTCCACATTTCAAATTGTACATGTGGTAATTTTTTTTCAATTCTCTTACTTCTAACACATCTTTTTAATCTTTAATCCTGTTTTCTCTTTACCTGTTGGAGAATGGGGTAAAGGAGGAACTGGGGAAACAGAGTCAAGGTAGGTAGGATGTTTCTAATTGCTACATGTTGAGGCAGAAAAATATTGAGAACTATAGCTTATCACTTTCCTTGGAGAATTCATTTATTCTCATAGATACATACTCAGATCTATGCAATAATCCCCAAATTCAGTCTCTATTATAATTTTTACCTCTTTCCTGAGACCCAGTCCATGCTCCTGGAGGCATAATATTTTTATGTCCCTCTATTAGACATTTCTAACTTGACACAGCAAACTTTGCCATCAACTTTTCCATCTAAAATTATTGCATTTACACCCTTCCTATCTTATGAAAGATCCAACAAATAGGTATTATCCAAATTTGAAAAAAAAAAAGAATGACATCTCCTTCATTGTTTTTTTTTTTTTTTTTTTTTTTTTGGTGGTACTGGGGAACTCAGGGCCTTGCACATGCTAAGCAAGTGTTCTGGCACTGAGTTACAGCCGCAGGCCTTCTTTAAAATTTTATTATCGAGACAGAGTCTTGCCAA
Source organism: Marmota flaviventris (assembly GCF_047511675.1). Lineage (NCBI taxonomy): Eukaryota > Metazoa > Chordata > Mammalia > Rodentia > Sciuridae > Marmota > Marmota flaviventris. Next base: position 105,614,042 of record NC_092499.1, on the reverse strand, counting down.
GTTGCCAGGCTGACCTTGAACTTGGGATCCTCCTGCTTCAGCTTCCTGAGTAGCTGGAATTACAGGCATATCCCATGGCAGCCTTCATTTCTTATATCTAGTTAATGATAAATTCATCACTAGTACCTTCCTTCATTAAAGAGAAAAGGCAAAGCAAAGAATTATGTATCAAAAAAAAAAAAAAAGCTATGCTTAGAGCTAGGGATGTAGCTCAGAGGTAGAGTACTTGCCTAGCATGTGCTAGGCCCTGGATTTGACCCCCAGCACAGCCAAAATAAACAAAACAAAAAAGCTATCCTTATTAATTTTTTCTATTACATTCACTACAATCTTGGGGCTGAGAACATAGCTTAGTGGTTGAGCCTCCTACTTTAGCATGCACAAGGCCCTGGATTCAATAAAAATGTGGGGCTGGGGATGTAGTTCAGTGGCACATGCTTAGCGTGTATAAGGCCTTGGGTTCCTTCCCCAACACTACAAAAAAAGTGAGTGAGTGTGTGAGTGTGTGTGTGTGTGTGTGTGTGTGTCCTCAGAGTCATTAAAAATTATTGAGGATCCCAAAGAGTTTTTGTCTATGTGAATTTTATCTGTTACTATTTACCATATTAGAAATTAAAATTGAGGGGAAAAAAACATTTTTCAGTATTGGTGATTATACTTGGGGTTGCTTTACCACTGAGTTACATCCCTAGCCCTTATTTTTATTTTAAGACAGGGTCTCACTAAAGCCAGGTGCAGTGGCACATGCCTATAATCCCAGCTACTCGGGTGTCTGAGATAGGAGGATTGGAAGTTCAAAGCCAGCCTCGCCAACTTAGTGAGACCATGACTCTATAAATAAAACTTATAAAAAGGGGTGGGGATGAGGCTCAGTGGATAAGCAAATCTCACTAAACTGACAATGCTAGCCTCCAACTTGTGTTCCTCCTGCCTCTGCCTCTGGAGTTGCTGAGAATATATAGTTTTGCCTGGCAAAACTTAGAAAAATTTAAAACACAAGAATATATAGATGGGGATTGGGGATATGGCTCAAGCGGTAGCACGCTCGCCTGGCAAGCACAGGGCACTAGGTTCTATCCTCAGTACCACAAAGTAAAATAAAGATGTTGTGTCCGCCGAAAACTAAAAATAAATATTAAAAAAATTCTCTCTCTCTTTTAAAAAAAAAAAAAGAATATGTAGATAACATTCCATTAACTGTCAGAGCAATTGGCAACTTATCACCAATCATGCAGCCAAAACTTCAAAAAGGCAAATAACATCATTATTATGAAGATAGTTTCAACCTCTAGAATTCCTGGTTTACTTTGAGATACTGCTTTACTTTGCTTCTCTTATCCATCTCCCTATCAGTTAATGACTACTGATGACAGACTTTTGTGCACATAGACTAAATGCAGGAAAAAAGACTGGCTTTTTACAAAATACTCTTCAAATTCATTTGCATGCCTGCTGATCCACAGCCTAACAAGACCTATCAATTTTCTGTCCTGCTGTTCCTCTTTCCTTCCTTCTCTGCACACTGCACTTTAGCCAAGGTTGGAGGTCCCAAAGAGAACAAACCTTTTTCTAAAAGCTTTAGAGTCTTTGAATGTATGCTTTGCCTAGAAGGCTTTCTCTTACTCATCCTACAGACATGGTTCATAAGGTTCTCTTCTATGAAGGTTTCCCATGAATCCCCAATTACCTTTTCTCTGTATTTTCATAATACACTAGAGTTTCTCACATTGCTCTGCAATTACTGTTTATATATCTGCCTCCTCTTTTGAACAAAGACAAAATTTGTTTTATACTCTTCTCTGCATTTCTATAGTACCTTACATATAGTGGAAACCCAAAGATGTGATCATATACTCAAATCAGTCTTTCAGTCATTTCAAAGCTCATCTATCCCCAAGTACTCCAGGCCACACAGTATTTGCTTCTTCCTCTGAAGTTCTGCAGTACTATATGGAAACTAAGAAGAGAGAAAATCTTAAAGGAAACTAAATAATTATTCCTTCTTACAAAAGAGAATGGCTCACAGAATCAAGTTTTAATTCCCTGGTCAAAAGCCTCCATCAAGTAGGTCTTATACACCTTTTCATTTTTATTATTCTTCAGTATAAACTTAGCAATATGAACATCACCATTTCTAATAAACACACACAAACACAGACACACTATCCATTCTATTTGCATTCCTTTTGTTTATATTATTCTCCCCTTTAGGAAATACATTTCCCTGTTATCCTAAATCCTTTTTTCCTTAAAAGCTTGGTACAAGACCTATTAATCCCATGAAGCTTTCTGGGACTGTGCCAAACCAAAGGAAAATTTCTCATTTTTGAATACCTAGTACATTCCCATTTGTTCCATATAACTTAATATTTAGTATTATTTAATAATATTACATAAATAAACACAGCAATCCCAAATATCTTGATAGCTCTTCTAGAGCAGGCACTGGCTAGACACCAGGATCCCAATGACTTGGGAGGCTGAAGCAGGTGGATCAAAAGTTTGAGATCAGCTTCAGCAACTCAGTGAGATCCTGTCTCAAAATTAAAATTAAAAAAGCTGGGAACATAGCTCTGTGAAAGAGTGCCCCAGGGCTCAATACCCAGTTCCCCCCCAAAAAAAGCAGGCACCTGTCTTCACTCAAAATATCCAAGTGCCATTAAAAACCAGATAATGGAAAGGATTCTAATCTTACATCCTTTGTATCAGCCTTGCTAGCAATAGGAAGATACAACATATATAAATATTACCTGCTTTACTTGATTTTCTTCCTAACTGATCAGAATAATCCAAGCTATTGTTTTCCTAGAGAATATTTTATCTATAAATATAATTAACATTTTGAAAATAAAATAAGTGGTATGAGATGCAATTCCTCAGCACCTTGAAACTGCTAACTTACACAAGACACAGGTTACAGGTTACTCATTCTGAGTCTTCAACATACTTACCCTTCTCTTTTTTGCTCCATTATCTTAGATATATATTTTATTTTAGTTGTTAATAGTTTTAGCTCCTTCAATACGTTCTGATGTATGATTACAGGCAATAATGCCAAACCTTTTAAGTACAGCCAAAGAAAGGAGGGAAGTAAAAATCATGCATAAAATAAAATCAGTCTTTGAAAAACTAGAAATTATGGTAATTAGGTCTCAGATCAATGTTGAGACCTTTAGCCAAGGTTGGAGGTCCCAACCTCTTTTACTTAGGAAGAATTTCTCTAAAGGGTCATATCTTCCTTATAACCATTCCCTTAAGTATCCAAATGGGGCAAGAATTATTTGGAAAATAGACTAAACTTAACCATCAAAACATATTCCATGATATCATGGATTGATGGTAAATTCTGAAGATCACCTTCTCCAACTCTTCACTTTTTTTTTTTTTTTTTTTGCCTATGTTATAAAGCCAATACAAAGCAATACTACAGGAAAACATCGGTTAAAAATAACTTTAGGTTTAGGGCGGTTTAAGCCCTACTTGTTTGTAAGTACAGTATATCAACCACAACATTAAACTGAATGTTGAACTCTTATTTAAACACTACTAAACAGATTTGAAGTTAAGTGCAATTCTTCCTGAGATAGATGTGTGTGTATGTAACACACACACGATGTATATGTATGATCAACACATATGACATGTATATGCTATTCACATACATGATAAACATATATATATATATATATATATATATATATATATACATATACATATACATATATATATGAACATGAATATTCTTTCAACAAAGGATTCCTGGAATGAATTTCATCCAAGAAGAAAAGGGGACTGATGAATGAAGAAAGGAAGAAGCTATCAGCTGACAAGCAATAGCTTCCTCACCCCATTTTGCCCCTCCCCAGAAACGGTAGGAAGTAGAAAGCTGCAGAATGTACCTTCCAGGCCAGAAGCAAAACATTGAGGATGGCCAGCAATGGGCAGGGTCCATTCTCATTCTGGGTGATGATGGGTGTGTTCTCTTCCTTCCACTGGATCCACTTGATGTGATACACAGACTGTCCCGGGAAGCGTTCCTTGGAGGCTGCCAACACCTGAGCGGTGTCCTCCTCCTCCTCTCTGCACAGAGGGGCAGCCCGAGGCAATACTGCCGCGCCCTCCTCCTCCTCGGGAACCTTGTTCTCTGATCCCTCCTCACTATTGAATTCGGAGCTACTGGGGAAAGAATGCAGGTTAGAGAACGACTCTAGGGAGTCCAGGCTTGGCGATTCCCCAGGAGGGCTCGGGTCGCTGCAACTGCTGCTGAGGCCGCCAGCGCTGCGGGGCTCCTCGGAGCCGGCGGTCGCCAGTTCTGCTCCGCAGGTGTCGGCAGGATCCAGGCTGGGCCCCGAGTCTCCGGCCGGACCCAAACCAAGGCCCGCAACGGCCTCGGCTGTCTCGGGGGAGGCGGTCACCTTGTGCTGCCCTCTCAGAGGCGCCTTCGCGGGAGCAGGACGCTCCAAAACGCTCTCCTTCAAGTCCAAGCCCGGGAAGGAGCTGCAGAGTCCAGGAGTCTGAGGAGAGCCCGCGGGAGAAGCCGAGTCTGGGGGGCTTCTGGCAGCCGCCGCCCCCTGCCCATTCCCGCTGCCGTTCTCCGCCGCCCGTACTCCAGGACCATCTCCAGCGGCAAGCCTGGTCTCCTGTAGTCCTTCTGGGGGAGTACCTGTTCCCGGCCCTGGCCCGGCCGCCACCCCGTGTTCTAGCGGCAGCAGGCTCTCGGGGCCGCTCTCCATACCCGGCCGGCCGCCCGCCCCTGGCTCTATAGAGACCGCGGCCAGCACTCCTCAGCCAGCGCCTCCGACGCCATGACAGCGGCACTGGCAGTTACAGCGCCCTAGCGCGGCCCTGGCCAGGCACGTCACCGGGGAGGGCACCGGGAGCGCGCGCGCCGCCGCCACCGCGCCCTCCGCCCGATCGGGGCGTGGCCCCGCGCGACTGAGCTATGCGGGGCGAAGGCGAACCCGCAGCAGCCGCCCACGTAGCCCCGTCCCTCCCGCGTGCGGGTGCCAGTTTGAGTCCCGAAAGCCGGGCGTGGCGGGCGTGGCCGGGGGCGTGGCTAGGGCGCGTCTCCGCGGCCTCAGCTCCAGTAGGAAAACATCCTCTCACTCTGTGGCCGGAAGTTGAACTCCGGGGCAGCCCCATTGCCGCGCCGCTGCTTTAAAGGCCCGCGCTGGAAGCGGCTGAACTCTTGGCTGTGACCTCTCAGAGCCGGGTCGGATGTGGGTCTGAGCGGGGGTGGGGTGGGTATTGGAAGTGGTCGTAGCATTTGAAGAAGGGCTCGGGAGACTTGTTTCACCAGCTTGTAATATGAAAAATTCACAGCATTTCTTACCGAATGCAGCTTTTAAAGGCGGAGATCTATTCGAGGTGTTTGGATTACTGCAGTGCACAAATTTCATTCTCCCTGTTCTGGCTGAGAATCGCTGGGCTTCCCACCGGCTACTGGTGCGATGACGTTCGCCCTATAGGAGGCGTCAGTGTGGTTGTGGATATTGGCCTGCGCAGCAAAAGAAAGTGGGTAATTTGGGCCAGTAATAATAAATTTACTTGCGTTCGAATTAGCCAAGTCTGTGGTTTGGGTTTTGGCGTCATTTTGCATGGAGTGGGAAGCGCCTGCTAATGAAAAATGTCTTTTTCTAATAAGAATTGACTACTCTTCAGAACATGTCGTTTTCAAAGAGGACTGACGGTAGCCTGGAAGTTTTGTTGGTAAGAAGGTGGATGCGGGTCCTATTGTGACCCCTCCCAGAAAAGCACCATTTCTTGAAATCCCCCTTTCCCTCAGCTCCGGGGACACAAAAATTACAACACAGATCTTATCTGACGTATTGAGTCAGACTCCTGCTTGTAATCCCAGCTATTCGGGAGGCTGAGGCAGGGGGATCACAAATTTAAGGCCTGACTCCCTCCACCTTAGTGAAACACGGTCTTAAAATAAAAAGGGGTGAGGATGTAGCTTCCTTAGCATGCCCGTGGTCCTGAGTTCAATCCTCAGAAACACCAAAAATAAAACACACCAAACAAAAACCCCTGACACATAATAGAATATGATATATTCGTATTCTATTGGTTAGAGAATATAGCCAACATTACAAAGTATTGTTTTATTCATTCTTCGGCACATTTTAGTACCAAGTATATTGGTGGGTACTGTTTTTATCATTGCGGATGCCACTGTAGTCCGCAGAGTTCAAGTAAGTGTTGGGAATCAAACCCAGGGCCTTCTAAGCAAGTGCTCTACAACTAAGCTATATCTTCAGTCCCTTGACTTTTTTTTCTAATTGTTTCTTTCTTTCTTTTTCTCTTTCTTTCTTTCTTTCTTTTTTTTTGGTACCAGGGATTGAATCCAGGGGCACTTAACCAATGAGCCGCATCCCCAACCCCCTTTTATTTATTTATTTTTATTTTTAAATTTTTTTAGTTGTAGGCAGACACAACAGCTTTATTTTATTTATTTATTTTTATGTGGTGCTGAGGATCAAAGCCAGTGCCTCACAGGTCCTAAGCAAGTGCCTACCACTGAGCCACAATCCCAGCCCCCAGCCCCTTTTTATATTGTATTAGAGACAAGGTCTCGCTGAGTTACTTAGGGCCTCACTAAGTTGCTTAGGCTGGCTTTGAACTTGGAGTCTCCTGCCTTAGCCTCCTGAGACACTGGGAGTACAGTCATGTACCACTGCATCTGGCTATTGCTATACTTTTAATACTTGCTCGGTAAGTATAGTTTCTGAAGCATGCAGAAGATGGAGCCTCTTCCCCTTTTAACATTGGCATGATATCTATCGGATTTTTTTGGAAAGCAAAAAAATCAGAAAAGATAATATAAATTTTCTTCAGAATGTTGAATTTAGGAACCTTGTGTGCATTTGGTTTCCATATTGATCCATAAGCAATAAATTCTGTAGTTAGATTTGAATTTTTCTCTAAGAAAGAATTGCTGGTGTTAAATATGTGAAGACTCTGGGTTTGATCCTGAGTACTGCCTTCCCTTCCCCCCAATATTGCTGGATTAAGCACATTACAGAACCTTGAAGTACAATTGAGAATATTACAGGTTTCAGGAAATTCAGAATTTAGTATGGTTTCTCAAATTTAAGAAGATCTGTAAAGGTTTGTTATATGAACAAATTAAATAAATGAAGAATCATACATAGGCCATTAAATTACACATAGATCAAAAAATCATGGAACATAGTTCTCAAATAATGGCCCTTCAAGCATTTTTTAAAAGCCCTGCTTGGACTGGGCACAGTGATGCATGCATGTAATCCCAGTGGCTCAGGAGACTGAGGATTGCAAGTTCAAGGCCAGTCTCAGCAGTTTAGTAAGACTCTGTCTCAAAAATAAAAAGGACTAGGAGTGTAGCTCAGTGGTAAAGCCCCCTGAGTTCTATCTCTGGTATCAAACAAACACAGCAATAACAACAACCCACTTGGAAAAACCTGTACTTATACTGGTAGACTTTTATTAGTGTATGTTTCAAATGTTCACATTCATAATTTTAAAATTTGTTTACAACAAAAAGAAGCAGAACCAGTTTTTCTTTTCAATGTAGTCAATAATTATATAGGTCAAGATGAAGATTGGCAAGAAAATATATAATTATTTGAGTTCATAAAAATGTACGTAGTGATAGAGGCATGCCAGAGGCTCTGGGTTCAATCCCTAGCACCAAAAAATTAATTAAAATTTAAAAAAAGAGAAATAAATATACATAGTTTGTTTTTTAAATGGAGGTACGGAATGGCATCTAAGGAGAGTACCAGAGACATAAAACAATAAACTGAGTAATGTCTTATTTTTGCTTTATATGTATTTTTACCTAATCTTTGAGATATGATAAACCATTTTAGGTTAAAATGTTACTACCCAAATTTATAGTAATTATTATTTGTAGTACTTGGTATTGAACCCCATGGGTACTCTACCATGAGTTACATTCCCAGCCTTCTTTTTAAATATTGAGACAGGATCTTGCTAAGTTGCCCAGGCTAGTTATGAATTTGCAGTCCTCCTGCCTCAGGAGTAACTGGGAATATAGGTCTGTGTCACCACATCTAGTTTTTAGGATTAATCTTTAAAGTTACGGATGTAATAGTCTTAAAAAGTTAAATAGCTTCTCTGCTGTATTCCTCCACATCTTTGAATACTGCTCTTTTTTTTTTTTTTTTTTTTGGTACTGGAGATTGAACCCAGGGGTGCTTAACCACTGAGCTACATCCCCAGCCATATTATTTATATATATATATATATATATATATATATATATATATATATATATATATTATTTAGAGTCAGGGTCTCGCTACTTTGCTGAGGCTAGTTTTGAATTTATAATCCTCCTGCCTCAGCCTCCCAAGCCACTGGGATTACAGACATATACTATTGCACCTGGCTTGAATCCTGTTCTTAAGAAGTAGTCCCTTTCAAATCACAGCTGTTTTTTAGCTCCTTGTCCTCATATTTCCAAGTAGCACAATTAACACTGATTTCTTCATTTAAATGTTGTAAATATTTTTTATTTATGCTTTATCTCTATGAAAATGAGGATTTAATTTTCTCACACTATTTTTCCTCTTTGTTTCAACATCTCGGCTATTTCATGACTAGCCCCCCTCCCCACTCCACCCTCCACCCCTGAGTTCTCAGGATTCAACCCAGGGCATTTTACCACTGAGCTACATCCCCAGCCCTTTTTACTTTTAATTTTGAGACAGGGTTTTGTTAAGTTTCCCAGACTGGCCTTGATTCTCCTGCCTCAGCCTATCACAAGCAGCCTACCACTGTTTATCTTATAGGCCTGCTTCACAACTACCATTCTGGGATGTCTTCACAATTTTTTTAGAGATTCCTTCATTTTCTCTTCTATGTTAATTCCTTTATTTCTTGAATCTCCTGTCATCGTCTTTCTTTGATTTGGTGGAACATATTCTTAATTAGCTTCCTGAGAAAAGAGTGCATGGGTAAATTTTTGTAGAGTAAATTTTTGTAGACCTTGTGTGTTCGAAAAAAGATACACCCTGTGGGCTTGGTTTGTAGCTCAATGGTAAAGGGCTTGCCTAGCATGTGTGAGGCACTGGGTTTGATCCTTAGCACCAAATAAAAATAAATAAGTGGAATAAAGGTGTGGTGTCCTTTTACAACTAAAGATATTTTAAAAAATAGACCTTTATAGTTTGGGTATAAAATTCAAGGTTGCAAATATGTTTTCTTCATTTTGAAGTCATTGATTATAATCTAGCTTCTAAGAGATTATTGACAAGTCTGATAACCTTTCCTCCTCTACATTATCTGTATCTAACGTAAATGTCTTATCTAAAGTTTCCTCTTATTCTTGATGTTCTGAAATTTCAGTAGTTAATATTTCTTTTCTTTCTTTCTTTCTTTTTTATTTTTTTTTGTAGTTGTAGAGGACAGCCTTTATTTTATTTGTTTATTTTTATGTGGTGCTAAGGATCAAACCCAGTTCCTCACGCATTCCAAGCAAGCGCTTTTCCTGGGCTATAGCCCAATGCTCAGTAGTTAATATTTTTTTCTGCGAAAGTAAAATCAAAATGGATGAAAGACTTATGAAATTAGACCAGAAACTTCGCAACTGCTAGAAGAAAATATAGGGTCAGCACTCCATCAAATTGGTGTAGGCACCTTAATAGGAACCCTAAATCTCAAGAAATAAAAACAAGAATCAAAAAATGAGATACCATCACATTAGAAAGCTTCTGCACAGCAAAGGAAATAAGATGTGAACAAAGAGCCTAAAGAATGGGAGAAAACCTTTGCCAGCTGCTCCTCTGACAGGGTATTAATATCCATTATGTATAAAAAAACTCTCAAAAAACTTAACACACACACATACACACAAACACAAATAATAAATGAGCAAAAGAACTAAACAGTTTTCGAAAGAAGAAACAAGTGAGCAACAAATATATGAAAAAGTGTTCAATATTTCTAACAATTAGAGAAATGCAAATCAAAACTATACTAAAATTTTATCTCACTTCAGTCAAAATGGCAATTATCGAGAATACAAATAATAGAAAATGCTGGTGAGGATGTGGAGGAAAATGTACACTAACATATTGTTGGTGGGACTGCAAATTATTACAACCACTCTGGAAAGCAGTATGGAGATTCCTCAGAAAACTAGGAGTGGAACCACCTCAGGACCCAGCTATCCCACACATCAGAATTTACCCCAAATAACTAAAATAAACATACTATAGTGAAATATCCACTTACATGTTTATAGAAGCACAATTCACAATAGCCAAATTATGGAATCAGCCCAGATGTCTCTCAATAGATTTATGGATTAAGAAAATGTCTCCCAATAGAAGAAAAATATATACAATGGAGTTTTACTCTGTTATAAAAAAATAAAACTATGGCATTTTCAAGTAAATGAATGGAAATACAAAATATCATGCTAAGTGAAATAAGTCAGAAATCAAAGGTTGAATGTTGTGATAACCTAGATACGAAGTCCCCCAAAAGTTCACATGTGAGACAATACAAGAAAGTTCAGAAGTGAAATGATTGGGTAATGAGAACCTTAACCTAATCGGTGCATTAATCCATTTGAACGGATTAACTGGGTTGTAACTATAGGTATATAGGGTATGGCTGGAGGAGGTGGGTCATTGGGGAATGCCTTTGGGGTTTTTATTTTGTCCCTAGTCTGCAGTTTTTCTCTACTTTCTGGTGGTCATGTCCTGAACTGTTTTCCTCTACCACACTCTTCTACCAAGATATTCTGCCTCATCTTGAGCCCATAACCATAGGAGCCAACTGTCTATGGACTGAGACCTCTGAAACTGTGAGCCTCAAATTAACCTTTCCTCCTCTACATTATTCTTGTCAGGTCTTTGGCCATAGTAATGAAAAATCTGAGTAAAACAATTGTTTTCTCTCATATGTGGAAGAAAAAGCAAAATAAGGAAAAGAAATTGGGGGCATCATATCATAAAGATATAAGAAATATCAGTGGAGTAGAAAAAGGAGATAGGGAAGGAAAAGAGATTAGAAAGAAGAGGAAATGTGGAATGAATTTAACAAAATCATGATATGTACATATATAAATATACCACAGTGTGGGAGACCAATCTCGCAGGTGACTAAGTTAACTCCCCTGCTGGGTGATGTGGCGTCAGGCACCCATGCTGCTAGACTGCCCCGCTCTTCTAGCGTTCCAGTCTTCCTGCCTAGGCACCTCTTCCTACAGCCCCATGGGTGGAGCTATGCATACCTGTTCCTTTGTATTGCCCTGTTTAGGATAGAATCTTCCATGGAAGTGCCTTGTGTGTGTCCCCCCTTCTCTTATTGTGCCCTTAGGTGTGGCCTACCCAGGTGTCAGTCAACCTGCTGACAGTGGACATCATGAAGATACTTAGCCCCCTGAAACCTGACCCCTTGCCTCATTTGAATGGCTTCTCCTCAATAAAAGGGGTCAGCGGTGCTCTTGCTCTCTCTCTTCCTGCGGACCCTTAAGGTCAGAGCAGCCGTCACAGTGACCCCAAAGAAAAAGGTATTTGTGTCTCTTGTGTGATTATTTTCTGCAGCCCAGTTAGCCCAGTTCAACTGGAGTAACCCCTGAAATTTGGCACCACAGGGAATTTCACCTTTATATGTGTGTGGAAAGCACCAGTCAAGGTTGGATAATGGTTGAGCAAGGGGGAGGATCAATGGAGTGAAGGGTTGCGGGGGCAGACAAGGACTGAAATGGAATGGGTCAGATTCCATGCATGTATAATATTGTGGAGATAAACTCAGCTACTATGTGTAACTATAATACTATAATAAAAATTTAAGATGTATTTAATAAAGGTGTTACTGTTATGCCAAATTCATGGGACCCCAATAGACCTCCAGGAGCCGAATCCAATGCAATCACACAAGATTCTTTATTGCAAGCTTGAGCCTGGACTCACAACTGTTCCCGACGCAGCGGTCCCAGGGAGTGAGCCCCTGTCCTTTGTTCAGTGAGATTTTATAGGTTTTTGGGGGATACTCTATGCGTCACAACATCACACAGCAAATCATTCCATACCTCAGGAAAATCAAACAACAACTCTTAATATTGATTAGCACATTCAATGGCGGGAACAAGTTGGGTAGGGGTGATTGGTTAGTGCAAGAGGGGGATTCATCTGAACTGATAGGTTTAGGCCAAGAGGGGTGTACGTGCTAAACTACATGATTTCCCAACATGTTATCAACCACTGTAAACTACTTGGGGGTCATCTGGCATTCCAGGTATTTTCCCTGTCTCATGCTGATTGGAGGTTGCTAGGGGGGTTGCTATGGGCCCTCACCTAGCCTAACTGAGTCAGGGACACCTGGCTCCTCAGACCTCTCCTGTTATTTACAGACAAACAACTCAGCAGGGTGAGTATGTGCTTAGGAGTGCTCTGTGGGTTTTTCAAAGGACAAGGGTCATGCCCCCTTCCTTAGGACAGGCCTTGAGGTAGAAGCTGCTGTTATTTATTTATTTTTTTAAATGGAGTCACATCAGTTTCTGAGTTACGAAAAAAAAATATTTCCTTGTGTGGTTTTTGCTATATTCATTAGACTGAGTACTTGGTGATCATCACTCTCAATGTAAAAATTTATGAGTTTCAGTTCTGGGAAATTTTCTGGTTTTGTTCATTTGGTAATTCTTATTTCTTCTCTATTGCACTCTTCTTTTTTCCCCCCAGTATTGGGACTTGAACCCAGGGTCTTGCATATGGCAAGGAAAATGCTGTACCGCTGAGCTACACTTACAACCCTTTATTTTATTTGAGGCAGGATCTCACCAAGTTGCCCAGACTGGCCTTGAACTTTTCATCTTCCTACCTCAGCCTCCTGAGTAGCTGTGATTACAGACATGTGCCATGGCGCCTGCCTCTTTTTGTTCTTTATGTGTTTAATTTCCAAGTGTTCCTTTTAGTTCATTTTCGTTGTTCAGTGGCATTCTGTCGTACAACATTTTTAATATCTCCTGTGATAGAATATCATTTTTAATATCTCCTTTATATTTCTCAAGGGATATCTAAAAATCATATGCATCAGTAAAGTATGCTTAGTTCACATATAGTTATTGATAGTATGAGAGTATATATGGGTCAAACACATATAAAACATTGGTCTTTGGGATTGAAAATATTATTTTTAGAAATAAGATATTCACAGGCTGGGGCTGGGGCTCAGAGGTAGAGCACTTGCCTGGCACACGCGAGGCCCTGGGTTCGATCCTCAGCACCACATAAAAATAAAGGTATTGTGTCCAACTACAACTAAAAAATAAATATTAAAAAAAGAAATAACACATTTACATAACATGATCACTGAAAAAATAAGTCTTTTAATGTTGAAAGTAAACAAGCAGTAAAAGCAGTAAATATTACAACAATTTAAATGAGGAAAAAATCTTTTAGTGTACAAATTAAGCTATAGTCTCCTAATTTAAATCATAGGCTGAGCCAGGTGTGCTGACATATGCTGGTAATCCTAGCAATATGGGAGGCTGAGGCAGGAAAATTACAAGTTTGAGGCCAATCTCAGCAACTTATTGAGACCCTGTCACAAAATTAAAAGGGCTGGTACAGAGTATAGAACACCTGGGTTCAATCCTTATTACAAAAAAAGGAAAAAAATAAAGTCATCAGCTCGATGACCCAGAGAGAGGCCCGTCCTGCGCCAGGATTCCTTATTCACCAAAGCGTGGCTCTACAGCCCAACATCAGGGTACATATAGGCTTGAGACTGTGGCTGCCACGAAACTGGGATATCGCTGCTTTTATCAAGGGACAACAATAAGGACCTGGTAAAAAGTCACCAAGGACTCTGTGGACCTAGCTGCACCAGAGATATCTCTACTAGGGGTGCTAACAGGTATACTGTTGCTGAGGTAACAGAGAGTCTTGCATGGTGTTGCATCTCTTTTGTTTCTCCTACAAACAGCCAACTTCTTATGATTACCTGTTCACTAGTCATATAATCTAATACTTCTGTATTCTCACATCCTAGCTCATAAATATCTCAGCCAACCCTCCAGTCCACCTTCTACCATTAGAAACTATAAACCATTACACAAACCTATTGACTATATGGTAAAAGATAACCAAACTCATCATTTTTTACTATAGTGACAAAACTATAAATGTAAAAATAGAAGCTGATCTATGGCTGCTTATTGGGTACATTGAGTGCTGTAATATTGATTTCCCCCTTAAAGGTGAGATATTGGTAACTTGCAGGGACACTATAAGACAATGGGGCAGAAGCTATAATATCTTGGATCTATACTGCAAGAGAGGAAGACACACAGACATCATGAAAAAACAAGGGAGGAAGGTGCCCCAAATAAACCAAGACACTACAACAATAGAATCTATAGATAGCAAAGTAGATTAAATGTCAAAGAAAGAGTTCAAAATATACATAACTAAAATGATCTGGGAATTGAAGAATTATCTAAGTGAGCAGACACAGGCAAAAATCCATCACTTCAACAAAGAGATAAGAGAATAAATACAGGTAGAAAGAGATTACTTCAAGAAAGAGATTCTGAAAACAAACAAACAAACAAAAAACCCAATAGTCCTTTAAATGAAAGAAATAATAAACCAAATAAAAACCTCAATAGAAAGCATCACCAACAGACTAGATCACTTGGAAGACAGGACCTCAGACAATGAAGGCAAAATATACAATCTTGAAAATAAAGTTGACCTCACAGTAAAGATGGTACGAAACCATGAACAGAATATCCAAGAACTATGAGGTACCATCAAAAGACCAAATTTAAGATTTATTGGGATAGAGGAAGGTTTAGAGATTCAATCCAAAGGAATGCACAATCTCTTCAATGAAATAATATCAGAAAATTTCCCAAGCATGAAGAATGAATTGGAAAATCAAATACAAGAGGCCTATAGGACACCAAATGTACAAAATTACAACAGATCTACACCAAGACACATTATAATGAAAATGCCTAGCATACAGAATAAGGATAGAATTTTAAAGGCCACAAGAGAGGAAAATCAAATTATATATTAGGGACGACCAATTTGGATGTCAGAAGATTTTTCAACCAAAACTCTCAAAGTAAGGAGATCCTGGAACAACATATACCAAGCTCTGAAAGATAATAGATGCCAACCAAGAATCATATATCCAGCAAAATTAAGCTTCAAATTTGACAATGAAATAAAAACCTTCCATGAATGTGCACTACAGAACATTCTTGGCAAACTATTCCACGAGGAGGAAATGAAAAACAACAATGAAAATCTGCAAAGCGAAGAACTACAATAAAAGAAAAGCCAAACAAAGGAGAAACCAAGTCAAACTAAATAACAAAAATAAAATAAACAAAAATGACTGGAATTACAAATCATATCTCAATAATAATCCTGAATATTAATAGCCTAAATATATAAAATTAAAAAGAAAAAAATATGCCATTGACATGGGCTACATAAACAAATAGGGGTTTCCATCCTCATATCAATTAAAGTAGACTTCAAGTCAAAGTTAATCAAAAGGGATAAAGATGGACATTTCATACTGCTTAAGGGAACCATACTTCAATAAGACATAACAGTTATAAATATATATGCCCCCCAAAATGGAGCATTTGCATTCATCAATCAAACACTTCTCAAGTTCAAGAGTCACATAGATCACCACACAATAATTCTGAGTGACTTTAACACACTTCTTTCACCAGTGGATAGATCTTCCAAACAAAAGCTAAACAAAGAAACTATAGAATTCAATAATACAATCAATAACTTAGACTTAACTGACATATATAGAATATTTGATCCATCAATGAGTGAATGCACTTTCTTCTCAGCAGAACATGAATCCTTCTCTAAAATAGACCACATATTATGCCACAAAGCATCACTTAGTAAATACAAAAAAGTAGAGATACTACCCTGTGTTCTATCAGACCACAATGGAATGACATTAGAAATCAATGATAAAATAAAAAATAAAAGCTACTCCAACACCTGGAAACTAAATAATGTGCTACTGAACAAACAATTGGTTGCAAAAGATATCAAGGAAGACAGGCTGGAGTTGTGGCTCAGAGGTAGAGCGCTCACCTAGCATGCGTGAGGCACTGGGTTCAATCCTCAGCACCACATAAAATAAAATAAAGATATTGTGTCTACCTATAATTAAAAAAATAAATATTTTTTAAAAGATATCGGGGGGAGATTAAAAAATTCTTAGAGATAAATGAGAACACCGATACAACATATTGAAATCACTTGGACAATATGAAGGCTGTACTAGAGGAAAGTTCATTGCATGGAGTTCATTCCGTCAAAGAAGAAAAACTTCACAAATAAATGACATTACATCTCAAAGCACTAGAAAAAGAACAAATCAATGCCAAAGGCAGTAGGAGACAGAAAATAATTGACATTAGAGCTGAAATCAATGAAATTGAAACAAAAGAAACAATTGAAATAATTGACAAAACAAAAAGTTGATTCTTTGAAAAAATAAATAAAATTGATAAAACATTAGCCATGCTAATGAAGAGAAGAAGAGAGAAAACTCAAATTACTAACATCCATGATGAAAAAGGAAATATCATGACAGACACTACAGAAATAAAGAAGATAATTGAAAATTATTTTGAAAATCTGTACTCCAATAAAATAGAAAATATTGAAGGCATCAACAAATATTTCTAGAGGCATATGATATGCCTAAACTAAATCAGGATGATATACACAATTTAAACAGATCAATTTCAAGCAAGGAAATACAGGACACCATCAGAAGTCTACCAATCAAGAAAAGACCAGGACCGGATGGATACACAGCTGAACTCTACAAGACCTCTAAGAAGAGTTAACACTAGTACTTCTCAAAATATTTCACGAAATAGAAAAAGAGAGAACACTTCCAAACACATTCTATAAGACCAATATCACCCTGATTCCAAAACCAGACAAAGACATGTCAAAGAAAGAAAACTTCAGACCAATATCTCTAATGAATATAGATGCAAAAATTCTCAATAAAATTCTGGAAAATCAAATACAAAAACATACCAAAAAGATAGTGCATCACGATCAAGTAGGGTTCATCCCAGAAATGCAAGGTTGGTTCAACATACGGAAATCAATAAATGTAATTCATCACATCGATAGACTCAAAGATAAAAATCATATGATCACCTCAGCAGATCCAGAGAAAGCATCTGATAAAATACAGCACCCCTTTATGTTCAAAACACTAGAAAAACTAGAAATATCAGGAACATACCCCAACATTGTAAAAGCTATATATGCTAAGCCCCAGGCCAACATCATTCTAAATGGACAAAAATTGAAAGCATTCCCTCTAAAAACTGGAACAAGACAGGGATGCCCTCTGTCACCACTTCTATCTAACATAGTTCTTAAAACTCTAGCCAGGGGCTGGGGCTGTAGCTCAGTGGCAGAACACTTGCCTTGCGCACGTGAGGCCCTGGGTTCTATCCCCAGCACCACATAAAAATGAAGATATTGTGTCCAACTCAATTTAAAATTTAAAAATTCTTCTTTAAAAAAAATCTAGCCAGAGCAATCAGACAGACCACAGAAATTAAAGGGATACATATAGGAAAAGAATTCAAATTATCACTATTTGCAGATGATATGATTCTATATCTAGAAGAACCAAAACATTCCACCTGAAATCTTCTAGAACTAAAAAATGAATTCAGCAAAGTAGCTGGATATAAATCAACACGCATAAATCAAAGGCATTTCCGTACATCAGTGACAAATCCGCTGAAAGTGAAACTAGGAAAACCACACCATTTACAATAGCCTAAAAATAAATAAATAAATAAAATACTTGGGAATAAATTTAATGAAAGAGGTGAAAGACCTATACAATTAAAACTACAACACGCTAAAGAAATAATATTAAAGAATAATTTAGAAGATGGAAATATCTACCTTGTTCTTGGATAGTCAGAATTAATATTGTCAAAATAACTATACTACCAAAAGCACTATACAGATTCAAATGCAGACCCAATCAAAATAACAATGGCAGTCCTCAGAAACAGAAAAAGCAATCATGAAATTCATCTGGAAACATAAGAGACCCAGAATAGCCAAAGCAATCCTTACCAAGAAGAGTAAAGCTGGTGGCATTACTATTTCAGACCTAAAACTATACTACAGAGCAATAGTAACTAAAACAGCATGGTATTGGCACCAAAATAGACCAGTAGACCAATGGTACAGAATAGAGGTCTCAGAGTCTAACCCACATAACTTCTGTATCTTATATTAGACAAAGGCACCAAAAATGTACATTGGAGAAAAGATAGCCTCTTCAACAATTTGTGCTGGGAAAACTGGAAATCCACAAGTAACAAAATGAAGTTAAACCTCTATCTCTCACTATCCACAAAACTTAACTCAAAGTGGATCAAGGACATATCCACTTATGAGACCTTGCACCTAATGGAAGAAAAAGTAGGCCCAAATCTCCATTATGTTGGTATAGGCCCCAACTTGCTTAATAAAACTCCTGTAGTGCAAGAATTAAAACCAAGAATCAATAAATGAGATGGATTCAAACTAAAAAGCTTCTTCTCAGCAAAAGAAACAATCAGTGAGGTGAATAGAGAGCCTACAGAATGGGAGCAAACCTTTACCACAAGCACATCAGATAGAGCACTAATCTCTAGGATATATAGAGCACTCAAAAACCTTAACACCAAAAAAACAAATAACACAATAAATGGGCCAAGGAACTGAACAGACACTTCTCAGAAGAGGATATATAATCAATCAACAAACATATGAAAAAAAAGTTCAACATCTTCTAGCAATTAGAGAAATGCAAATCAAAACTACTCTAAGATTTCGTCTCATTACAGTCAGAATGGCAGCTATTATGAAGACAAACAACAATAAGTGTTGGCAAGGATGTTGGGGAAAAGGCACACTCATACATTGCTGGTGGGACTGCAAATTGGTGCAGCCAATCTGGAAAGCAGTATGGAGATTCCTTGAAAAACTGGGAATGGAACCACCATTTGACCCAACTATCTCACTCCCCAGTTTATACCCAAAGGACTTAATAAGAGCATACTACAGGGACCAGCCACCTCAATGTTTATAGCAGCACAATTCCACAATAGGTAAATTGTGGAACCAACCCAGATGCCCTTAAGTAGATGAATGGATAGGGAAACTTTGGTATATATACACAATGG
Organism: Marmota flaviventris; assembly: GCF_047511675.1. Lineage (NCBI taxonomy): Eukaryota > Metazoa > Chordata > Mammalia > Rodentia > Sciuridae > Marmota > Marmota flaviventris. The sequence continues at coordinate 105,594,808 of NC_092499.1, read as the reverse complement.
AACATTACTCAGCATTAAAAGAGAATAAAACCATTTGCAGGTAAATGGATGGAGGTGGAGGATATAATGCTAAGTGAAGTAAGCCAATCCCCAAAACCAAAGGCCAAATGTTTTCTGTGATATGAGGATGCTGACTCATAATGGCGATGGATGGGGAGCATGGGAGGAATGGAGGAACTTTAGATAGGGCAAAGGGGAGGGAGGGGAAGGGACAGGGCAAGGGGTAGGAATGACTATGGAATGAGTTAGACATCATTATTCTAAGTACATGTATGAAGACACAAATGGTGTGAAAATACGTTGTGTACAACCAGTGACTTGAAAAATTGCGGTCTATATATGTAATATGAAATGAATGGCATTCTGCTGTCATATATAACAAATTAGAATAAATAAGTAATTTAATAAAAAAAATAAAGTCATGGGCTGACTATAGCCTTATGCTTAAAAATTTTTAAAAAATGAAAGAAAGAAAGAAACTTTCCAGTATCAAAATGATTACTCTCTTATTTATTTTTATGATACTAGGGATTGAACCTAGAGCTTTTTGTATGTTAAGCATGGGCTGTACTTCTGAGATTCATTCACAGATCTGATTATTCTTTCAAAATTCTGCTTTTCTAGTCCTAGCGTGGTAGTATATACATCTAATCCCAGAGACTCAGGAGACTGAGACAGGAGGATTGCAAGTTCAAAGACAGCCTCAGCAAATTAGTGAGACACTGTTTTAAATAAAACAAAAAGAACTGGGGATGTAGCTCTGTGATAGTGACCCCCCCGGGTTTAATCCCTAGTACCCCCCCCCAAAAAAAAATCTGTTTTTCTTAGTTGAATCGTGACTTTTAGCTGCTGTGACAGAAAATTTGGTATCATCTTTGACTTTTCCCCAGTTTGCTGATTTTTAGCTCATCTGTCAAGTGTTGCTGATATGGCATATCCCTTTGATTTTGTCATCTCCTCTGTGGCCACTCCTAGTCCTTTCTCTATACCACTTTACACAATATCTGTAATTTGTAATTATTACCCAGTTTATGTTCTCTTCTTCAGCTTATTCAGCATAAACCTATAAAGGCTATAATTTTAAAATCTTGTTCTTATCATTTTAATGGACTATTAAAATTGAATTGATAGTTCTTTATTGTTAGCTGCATCAATATCAGCTCTGAGCAGAAAATTGCAAGAGTACAGGGCATGTATACCTTTATTCCATCTCAGCTTTGCATCCAACACATGAGAAAATTCTGAGTTAAAATCAAGTTTTTCCATGCAATTCAATTTGCCCTGGCTTTGGCCTTTAACTGTTTGCAGAATCTCCAGCATCCTGGAGCACATCCCTGACTCAGTTATTTCCTTGAACCCCAAAAAGGAGTCTCACACCTAATCAGAAACAAATCCAATCCGATAATATTCCACCAAGTGCTGCCTCTACTCCACATTGCTTTAGCAGATGTTTGTCTGTCCTGGTGATGTCAAAGATATACGATGATGGTGAATGGGGGAAAATAACCTTTTCCCCTTTTAATTTAGCCTTAATATTCTCTAGTATTAGTGCAACAGTTCTCTCCAACTTTAAAATTTGGACCTTAATATGTTATGACGTAGATTGTACCAGGAATGAGTTAAAAGAATATATTATATTATCTTCAACTCATAATCCCTGCTCCCCTAATCTTATGCCCATTTGTCATTGGGTCAATTATATCATGCCTGCTTCCTTCTTAAGATATCCCTCCTTAAAAATTAAAATTATTTTGCTAAGGACTGAGATGTAACTCAGTGCTCTGAGGTAGAGTATTTACTTAGCATATGTAGGGACTTGGATTCAACACCCAGCACTCAAAAATAAAAACAACAAACAAACAAAAACATGCTGGGTGCTTTGGACAAGCCTGTAATCACAGCAATTTAGTAAGGTGAGGCAGGAGAATTGCAAGTTTGAGGCCAGCCTAGGAGACTTAGTGAGACCCTGCCTCAAAATAAAAAATAAAAATGTGGCTATAGCTCACATTTATATAGTCCTGGGGAAAATTATTATGTCCTGCCAACCTACCAGTTGACCAGATATCTGTCAATTCTAGTGCAATTTTCTCAAAGCATAGTCCTATCACCTATGATATGGGATCTTGTTAAAAATGAAAATACTTGGGGCAGGGATTGTAAATCAGGGGAAAGAGTGCTTATGTAGCATTCATGAATTCACGAGGCCCTGGGTTCCATCTCCATCCCTGGAGAGAGAGAGAGAGAGAGAGAGAGAGAGAGAGAGAGAGAGAGAGAGAGAGAGAGAGAGAGAGAATCCTGTAGTCTAATTGTAGACTTCCAGAATTAGGAACCCTGTATTTTAACAAAACAGCAGTCTTTTAACACATCTTCTCTGTGATTCTGATACATGATAGAGTTTGAGAATCACTACTCTAGTATTAGGGGAAGCAATCCCTCCTCACCTCTACTGCAAATACATAAACCTTAGCAAGAGATAATAAACAGCTCTGTACTAACCTTCTTTATTCAGTGTTTTCTGTCACAATCTTGGAACCCAGAAATCCTCTAGAATTAGTGTTTTGTTCATTTTTTCCTATACACTTTCTCATGAGGAGAGTATATATAGAAAGATAGACGTAGGCCAGAGGCCTGATATCAGGTCTAGTCACCTCTTACCTCTAGAATCAAAATAACAAAGAGAGACAGGATGGTGATGCAAGGAAGGAATTTTCTTTCTTTCTTTTTTTTTGGGTGGTGGTGGTGGTGGTGCTAGGGACTGAACCTAGGGCTTTGTGCATTTGAGGCAAGCACTCTACCAACTGAGCTGTATCCCCAGCCCAAGGAAGGAATTTTTTATATGGTCAAACCAAGAAGATAGCTAGTCTAGAAAACTATCTTACCTGTACTGCCAACAGGATTATAAAGGACCTGGATTCAATACCCAGCACTCAAAAACAAAAACCAACCAAACAAAAAAAGATGCTGGGTTGTGTGGCACAGGCATGTAGTCTCAGCAATTCAGGAAAGTGAGGTAGGAGGATTATAAAGTGGGTGAACAAAACTGTGGAGCCTGGAGATATGCATACACATGTTGCAAGTCTGGCTCTGCAGGTCCTATTGGTGCCAAGGCTGTTTACACTCTCAGTATGAGATGAAGCTGGGCGGGGGAAAAAAACACCACCACCAAAATCCAAAGATAGTACATTATAAAAATGGAGGCAGGACAATGACCAGGTACTTCTTTATTTTTTCCTACCTTTTTTTTTTTTGGTTCTGGGGATTGAAACCAGGGGTGCTCTTCCATCAAGGTACAGCCTTAGCCTCTCTTATTTTATTCTGACCCAATTTCTCACTAAATTGCCCAGTCTGGCCTCCAACTTGTGATCCTCCAGTTGTAGCCTTCCGAGTAGCTGGGATTATAGGTATGTGCCACTACATCTAGTTGCCATTTTCAAAATACATTGACTTGGTAACATAAACATAAAATCTGTAAAATTTCAAAGTGACATTTAAAGTGTAAGTACCTTGAGAATTTCCATGAATTAGTCCTTGTCAGTTGATCAACTCAGATTGCATTGAGAAAAATCAAGCTATGGACTTTCAAAGCAAAGAATTAAGGGAGTGAGCATAGCTCAGTAATACAGAATGTACTTAGCACCCACAAATGTCTGAGTTCAATTCTCAGCACCAAAAACAAAAAGCAGATTTTTGACCATGACAATAATAATAATAATAAGGATGGATTTACCCAGTAATTCAAAAGACTAGACTAAAAGATTCAGAGTCAAAGAGAGTTGGGTTAGAAGCCTAGCATACCTCAGTTTCCTCATCTATAGAATGAAATACAGTATGTTTACTTCTTAGAATTATTGCAAAGAGTAAATGGGATCATGTTTATAAAGTGCTAATCAAGATGCCCATCAGCATGTCAGAAATATTGTTTTGTTAAACTAGGAATTCCAGCAGGAACAGAATAAATATTTCTTGAATTGATAAACAATAATTATAATGGCCACTTTGTAAGGTTTTTAGTACTTTGCTTTGCCTCAAAGTCTCTCTCTGCTGTCTTTGATGTCAGATAATCATGAGCATTTCCACAAAGTAACCCATGATTCATCTTAGATGAAGGATGTAAATAACAGGTGTTTTGTACTAAAATATGATTGAGATTACTCTAGCAAGTGGAGTGTAGAAAAAAATATCAAGGACTATTTGGAACTTGGTCTAGTTCTTAAAACAGAGGTCACAAACTCAAATACTGACAGGGATAATGCTGGCTGGAGTGACATTAGACAAGCCCAGTCCAAAGAGGGCAGTCTCTACTCAATTCCTGGCAATTGATGTTGTGCAAGAATGTAGGTCTGCTTGACCTTTCAGTTTTCACTGAAAATCTAGAATCTTATTTGCACCATGAAAACTCCCAATTGTTGATTGTTGGCGAATAATTATTAAAAAAAAATATAACTACAGGTTAAACAAAACATGTTTGTGAGTCTAATTTCATTTAGGAGTTACCAGATTGTGACCTGTGCTTTAAAGGCTAGATTAATAGTGCAGAAACAGGAAGAATGAGGGGGACAACACATGGAGGAAGAAAAATTAAAGATGCTTTTGAGGTTACCAAGTATATACCAGTTTGACTGAATGGAGTAGGAAAGCAAAGAAAAATTTAGACAAATGAGTTTCTGTGGAACATTTTGAATGATGCTATCAGGGTGTTAGGCACTGAGAGGTCATTCCTAGTTTTTGAACAAACTGCTGAAATACAGCCTAAGTTAATACTGAGGTTCAATGAACATGTGTTGGATACATAGTTACTAAACTGTGAGGGCCTGTTTTTAAAACTCTTATAACACCTGACTCACACCTGTTAACAAGAATTAGGGGTTCTCAGCCAGTTGTGGTGGCACAAGCCTTTAATCTCAGCGACTTGGGAGGCTGAAGCAAGAGGATTACAAGTTCAAAGTCAACCTCAGCACTTTAGTGAGACGGATCTCAAAGTAAAAGGCTAGGGATGTGTCTCAGTGGTTAAGCACCCCTGGGTGCAATCGCAGGTACCAATAAATAAATAAATAAATAAATAAAAAGAGAGAGAATCAGAGGATCTATTTATTGGTAGAGTACTTATCTTATATGCCCAACGCCCTGATTTCCAATCCCAATAAAACACATGCGCGTGCGCGTGCACGCACCCACACACACACACACACACACACACACACACACAGAAGAATTAGGTAAGATATTTTAAATAGAGAAATATTATCCAATTTGATGAAGCTATATTAGAAGCATGGAAATGGTAGATATTAAATTTTGTCTGGTGGACAAGTTAGTAAAGATTTCAGAAGGAAGAAGCCTTAGCCATCTCTGAAACAACATGTATTTCTTTACTTTTTAAAGGAAATTGACGCTCTTTACATGCACTTTAAATGCTTTAAGTTATACACATTGTAAGACTGGAAGACACCGCACCGCACTACGAATGGGAGACACCACACGACACAGATCACCGGAGAGGTTCCACTTTATTACAAAAGGCTGTGTGTTTATATAGGTCTAAGGAGAGGTAGCAGGGCTGAGGTAGATAACGGGTCGCCCATTTATTGGCAAGCTCTTCCATATGTCAGTTCCGGAGCCCAAGAAGTTAATTCTTATTGGGGCTAAGGTTTCCCACCCGCAGGATTTGAACATTGGCGCAGGCGGGAACATTTCCCACCAGTGAAAGAAACAAAGAGGAGAAAGAGGGTCGTTAGGCGCCATGTTGGGGTTTTTCTCTGGGGTGCTGCTGCCGTTATATGTTTTCCCAACACACATCATATGTCCTTATTCTTTTTTCCCTGGACATGGAATTTTAATTACTTTTCTTTTCTTATTCCTCTTTAAATCGAAAGCAAAGTCCTAACCAAAATTTCATTAAAATTAATTAGGGAAGCAACCCTCTGAGCCCAGAGGATATATATGTAGGATATATATGTAGGATATATGGTAGAGACATTCCTTCCAGAAGGAATAAGATGGGCAAAGGTATTGAAATAGGAAGTGATACATGTTTGGGAAACTAACTTTGGTTGAGCAAGGTGTGGTGGTGCATGCCTATAATCCCAGCTACTTGAAATAAAAAATGAAACAGGCTGGGGATTTGTTTTAGTGGTTTAAAAAAAAAAAAAAGCCGAGTGTGGTTGTGCAGCTGCTGGGGAAGCTGAGGCAGGAGGATCACAAGTTTAAAGCCAGCCTCAGCAATTTAGGAAGACTCTAAGCAACTTAGTAAGACCCTGTGTCAAAATAAAAAATAAAGGGCGTGGTTTGTGGCTCAGTGGTAGAGCATGTGTGAGGCACTGGGTTCAATTCTCAGCACCATATAAAATAAATAAATACATAAATAAAGTAAAAATAAATAAATAAATAGATAAATAGGGCTGGAGATGTGGCTCAGTGGTTAAGTGCCCCTGGGTTCAATTCCCAGTACCAGAAAGACCCCAAGCAAAACAACAACAACAACAACAACAAAAATCCAAGCAAAACAAACAAACAACAAGAACAACTAGCAGTGATTAAAGCCAACATGCTCTGGGGACAGATCTAACTTTGGTTGTTGAATTTGTGGTTCTTGAGCTTTCTGACTTTTGGCAAATTACTTAAATTCTTTAAACTTCTATTTCCTTACTGTCTGCTACTATTGCTATTTTTCTTCCTTTTTAAAATTTTTTGTTTTGTTTTGAGATGTTGGATCTGAACCAAGACCTTGTGCACACCAAGCAAGTCATCTCACCTGCGCTATCTCCCCCAATCTTGTTACTCTAATTGAAAAGGAAGTGGTGGGTTGGGGATGTAGATCAGTGGTAGAGCTGCTTGTTTATTATGGGTGAGACCCTGGGTTCAATCCCCCGATACCAAATCTAGACAGTAAGCAAAACTAAAACCAAACAAACAAGAAAGTAGTGAAGATGAAGTTGTGAAGGAAAGCAATGACCAGATTACCAAGGCCTTGTTTTTGTTTTGTTGTTTGTTTCAGTAGGGGTTGAACCCAGGGGCATCTACCACTGAGCTGCATCCCCAGCCCTTTTTAAAATTTTTTAAAATTTTTAGACAGGATCTTGCCAAGTGGCCCAGACTGGTCTCAAACTTGCAATCCTTTTGCCTCAGCCTCCTGAGTCACTGGGATTATAGGTATGCACCACTATACCCAGCTTAGATGGTCCTTAGGACATTAGTTCAGCCATGTTCAATCAGGCAGTTCATCACCATAAAGTTCTTTACCACGGCCTTGCCTATTCACAAATTGTCTTCTGCCTTGTGGTGGGCAGACCAAGCCTTTGTGCTGTAACATTAACCCAAAAAAGGAAATTTAAGAGGAAAAGAAGTTTTGAGAAAGTTGATGTAGGGTTTTATTCAGTTGGGGATGTATTATTATTATTTTTCACAGTGTTAGAGATTGAACCCAGGAACACTCTACCACTAAGCCATACCCCCAGCCTTTTTAAGTTTTTGCTTTGTGACAGAGTCTTGCTAAATTGCTCACGCTGGCCTAGAATTTGCCATCCTCCTCTCTGATTATACAGTATATGGGATTACAGGTGTGTAACACTGCATACAGTGGGGTATGTTAAATTTGACATGGTTGTGTAACTCCAGGGACAATATGGCTGGTAAGTGTTAGACATATAATTAGAGCAATATCTAAAATTTTATGTGCTATGCATTTGTTTCAGTGCTTTATATCTGTTAACTTGCTTAACTCTCACAGCAACCCTCTGGCGTAGGTACTACATTGCAAAGATTTGGAAACTAATGCATAGATGCCTTACTTTACCTAGGTCATCTAGTTAGGAAGAGGTTCAATGAGGATATAGGTTCAGGGCTTGGATCCAGGAAAAGCACTGACTTTGCAGTAGACATTGGTGTAGAATTAAAAACAAGGCAGATCCAGGCTTTGTTTTCATGGAGTTTATAGCTGAGTAAATCATACACATCTGAGAGTAGTAAGAAATAATCATGCAAGTGAAGAATGAGAAGATAAAAAAACAAGGATAAAATCCTGAGGAGCAATAATATTTAAGCAGTAAAGAAGAAAAAGCCCCAGGGAATAAATATAGATGAAGGCACAGTTAAAGTAAGAGGAAAATCTGGAGAGAGCAAAGTAAAATATAAGAATAATTGCAGGATGTAATAGAGTGCTTGCCTATTATGTGCAGGGCTCTGGGTTATAACCTAGTATTGGGGTTGCAAGGGTTCGGGGCAGGACCAGAAGTAAGGGAGACCAGAGCAGGGGAGATGAAGTAGCTGAAAATAATTGTGTGACCTGGAGTGACATCAGTGTGAAGGGAATGATGAAAGGCACAAGAAGATATTTCTAGGGAAGAATTAAAATGACTTGCTGACTAGTTAAGGTAGAAACAAGAGGAAGAAGCATCAAAGGTGATTCTATTCTATTTTTTTTTTTTAAGTTCTGGAGACTTTTAGTACTCAGGATGCTTAACCACCGAGCTACATCTCTAGCCCTTTTGTTTTTTATTTTGCGACAGGGTCTCACTAAGTTCCTTAGGGCCTCACTGAATTGTTGAGGCTGGCCTTGAACTTGAAATTCTCCAAGCATGTGTGTGGTCCTTGGTTCAATCCCCAGCACTGAAAAAAATTCCTCCCATCAAAAACTGTGTATATTATTGCTGAGGAAATAATGCTATTAAAATAATTACTGCTTTTGAATGGATGTTTGTGTGTTCATGATGGAAGGACAACAGTATTTCTTTATTTTTACTTAACAAATACTGGGATAGTAATTATTATCTGATAGTTACTTTTATAATTGCTTTACATATGTTATGTAATTTGAATTTAATTATCAAACAAGCCCAGGAGTCAGGCATGGTGGCACATACCTGTACAATTGCAGTGACTCTGGAGACTGAGGCAGGAGGATCACAAGTTCAAAGCCAGCCTCAGCAATTTAGCAAGGCCCTAAACAATATAGTGAGACCCTGTCTAAAAATAAAAAGGGCTGGGGATGTAGCTCAGTGGTTAACTGTCCCTGGGTTCAATCCCCAGTAACAAAATAAAACAATACCAGGAAACAAATATTCTTATTTTTACAAAAGAATGTTGAAATTAGAATAGCAAAATAGCTTGGCTATATTCACAGCTTATAAAAACTACAACTAGGTGTCAAGCCCAAGCAGTCTGTGCTAGTGTAGATGTGGACTTTATATTTTCAAATTTCTTCAGTTTTTTATTCATTTGCAAACTATCCATGACTTCCTTTTTCTTTTTTAAATATCTGTTTTGGACCTTTATTTTATTCATTTATTTATATGTGATGCTGAGAATTGAACTCAGCGCCTCACACATGCTAGGCAAGCATTCTACCACTGAGCCACAACCCCAGCCCACTATCCATGACTTCTAATAAAATAGTGGTTCAAACTTATAATATTAGAAAGCCATTCATTATGAGCTGGTATGTAATGCTATTTATGATTTACAAATAAAAGAAATACTATCTTTTTTTTTTTTTTGTGGTGCTGGGGCTTGAACCCAGGGCCTGTGCATTGGAGGGAAACAAATTTGTGGTGATCACTTTGTTAACATAAAATATAGTTTTTGAATTTTTCCAGAATTTATTTATTTATATTATATGGTATTGAGGATTGAACTCAGGAGTGTTTAACCACTGAGCCACATTCCTAGCCTTTTTTATTTTTTATTTTGAGACAGGTTCTCACTAAGTTGCTTGGGGCCTCAATATATTGCTGAGGCTGGCCTCAAACTTGGAATTCTCCTGCCTCAGCTTCCTGAGTTGCTATATTTATAGGTGAGTGCCACCACCTCAGGCTCCAGTTGACTTAAAGAGAAAGTCCCATTTGCCTCTAATATCTGGAATTAATTATAAAAAAATACTGTACAACACTAAACATGCCACAAGATAGTCTAATAGCTAGGAAATAAAAACCTCATCGTGACAGCACATCCACAAGAAAACTTGTGATTTGCAATGTGATGTCTGCAGGTAACTGTTTCCTAAGATTGGATCTTTCAAGAAAGCAAAAAAAATTCACGCTATTTTCTAACATGTTCTGTTGAGTCTATGCATCTCATTAGAAATTAATGGACACTATAATTTCTAATGATAGTTTTGGAATTTCTGTTTGTATTTTTGAGCTTACTATAGGAATTTCAATTTATTTTCAGTAATATACCCTCTAACTCAGTCAACTCAAACAGGATGCCAAATATATGAAACTCTAATTAAATGACATCGAGAAATTCTATTTCATGAAATACGAGTGTAAAGAATCAGAGTGAATTACCGAGAAACCAAATGTGAGCTTCATCGAATTTGGAGTAATGATATATGAGGAGAGTTCATTTCAGAGATGGGACAGAGTGGCAACGGGGCTGGATATTTAGTACTTGCTATCTTTTGCAATGGCTAAGTCCTAGAGTGTGACAAATTTGTAAAGAGCTCAGGAAACTGTCTTAGCATGGTGTCGTGTCTTGCTGTTTGAAGTGTCTTTACATTTACGTTCTCATCACTGGTGGCCGTCGCACCTGTGATTACTGCTTATTGGGACTACTTTTATTTATTTGGTAGTTGTTGAAGCATCACGAGAGACAGAAAAAGAGGAAACAAAAACCTCCGTCACTCGCGAAGTTAAGGGCAAAGCTGTCGCTTTTACACCTTTCACTCTCGGGTTTTAGTCCAAGGAACGTTTCCCAGAAGCTGTTAGAGCTGAGCACAGTCGTGTGAGAGCGCTTTCGTCTTGGGGCGGGACCAGAGGAAGCCCCGCCTTCCAAGACCAATCCCAGCTGTCTGCCGGCGGACAGGAAGCGGCGGCGGGCCTAGCAGCCCGGGAACCGGCAGCATGCGCATGCGCGCGCCCCTGGGGCGCCTTCGGGAGGGGGAGGGACGGGAGGTAGGGGCGCGGCCCCGCGAGCCTGTTGGGTGCCCGCGCGTCACATGGTGAGGAAGGAGGCGGAGATCCGTGACTCGGGGGAGGGGGGTAGAGAAGAGGGAAGGAGCGAGGGAAGGAAAGCGGGGAAGGGAGGAAGGAAGCAAGCGAGGGGAGGGAGGTCCCTGTTTTGGTGGAGCTGGGAACGTTGCCGGCCCCTGAAGTGGAGCGAGAGGGAGGTGCTTCGCCGTTTCTCCTGCCGGGGGAGGTCCTCGCTTCCCGTGGAGGCTCCGGACCAAGCCCCTTCAGCTTCTCCCTCCGGATCGATGTGCTGCTGTTAACCCCGTGAGGAGGCGGCGGCGGCAGCGGAAGATGGTGTTGCTGAGAGTGTCAATTCTGCTCCTCTCTTGGGTGGCGGGGCTGGGAGGTGAGGCACGACCCCGAGCGCCGGGGGCGCCGCGACCACAGCGGACCGCGAGGCGGAGCGGCGGCCAGGTTGAGCGGAGCCCAGTCGCGCCGTGCGGCGGGCGCGTCAGTCAGCCCGGCCGGCCGGCGGCGCCACTCGGGCGCGCCGCTCTCCCCGCTCCCTATTGTCCCCCGCGCCCCGACCGCGTTCCCTTCAGTGGCGGGCCGAGGAGGTTCGGTGCCTCCGGCGAGGCCTTCCCCGCCCCCACCGCCCCGGCGTTGCGGGAGGTGGCAGTCTCCTCCTCCCAGAGAAGCGAAGTCGGGAGATTCGGGTCGCCAGGCGAGAGCTGCGGAGCCCAGGCCGGCGCTGCATCCTTCTAACCTGCTTGCGGGCGGGCGCCGGCACAGGCAGCTGCCGTGGGCTGGCGGTCCTCGCCGCCCTCGCTCAACTCTACCCTCCTCACCTTCCTCCCCAGCCCCCAGCCCCTGCGGGGTGGCCGGTTCCGGAGTCCGCTCCGCGGAGGAGCACCGCTGCGCAGACTCGGGGAAGTTGGCGATGTTTGCGGTCGGGCTCTTGTATTGTTCTTAACCCAGCGCGGCGATCCAGACCGACCCCGTTCTGCAGTGGGGCCGCCCGTGGAGTGTAGCAGTCATCTTCCGCTTTTCCGGCAAGAGTGATTTGGGCTGTCCCTCCTGCCCTGCACTGAGTGCCCTAGTGTTTGGAGAGAGCGCAGGAGGGTGTGTTTGCGTTCAGTGAAAACATTCTGTCGCCCAAGGGAAAGGGTTTGGTAGGGGTAGTATGTTTAGGGATGTTCTTGGATCTGTGGGCTGGATTGGGTGTCTTAGAATGCAAGGAAGATCCTGGGTGACCCAACTCCAAGAGTTTTCTTCAACTCTCAGGTGGAGTAGACTTACTGTTTAGTCTGTGGATTGTCAAAACAGTGCCCCCTCCCCCCTACAAATTGGAGTTACATTTCGCTGAAAGTCTGTACTCTTTCCGGATGACTCGAGTTTCTGAAGACAATGATTTTTATTTCCAGTATTTCCTAGGACCAGTGGCATTATTCTGTTGTTTAAAACGCTTTACTTTAGTATGCTTTTTGACTTGTCCCAAAGTATACTTAAAAGCCTTAAAGTATGTTTAAAAGCATGAAAACTTTTCATGAGTGCTTTGGATGAGTGTCTATCTGTAGCTTAATATTTTTTGTAGCGAATTGTTTCTTTTCTTTGTCCCTTTCACTAATGACTGCAGGGCTAAGTTTATTTGTCATATATTCTACTTAGTCTGAGAGTGGTGCTGTGTAGGCAGCCGTCTGTTGTAGTTTGTTAGGTGTAAATTTTAGGTTAAAAGTTGCTAATAGACGTGTACTTTTAAAAAGGATCCAATCTGGAAACCCTTTGTAAGGGCGTTTTCATTTAATGTTTGTATTTCTGTTCTAAATGTGACTTCGAACAAAAATCACTTGACTGGCTGTTCTCACTTTTTGTGATTGTAGTCAGGAGTTAAGACACTTCTCTATGAGCTAATAAACACAAAACAGGAGACACTTTATTTTTTGGTACTCTGGATTGATGGGACGCTTTACCACTGAGCTACATGCCCAGCCTTTTTTATTTTATTTTTTGAGATTGGGTCTTGCTAAGTTGCCAAGGCTGGCCTGTAACTTTCCATCCTGCCTCAACCTCCCAAATTGCTGGGATTACAGGCGTGTTTCCATGCCAAACGCAGGGCCTTGGTTTGCAACTGCTCTACCACTGAGCTGTATCTCCAGTCCTTTTTTTTTAATTTTGAGACAGGGTTCCACTAAATTGTCCAGGCTAAACTTTTAAATTTGTAATGCTCTTACCTCAGCCTCCAGAGTAGCTGGAATTACAGGTAATTACAATTATCACTGTGCCTAGCTAAAATGTTAAATTTTGATGTTGTTAAGAATTTTTTCAAAAAACTAAGAAAATTTTTATTTTGAAATTTTCAAAATTGTAACTTTTGAGAACATGGATATGTTTTTGATTTTATTGTACTAATTTTATCTATTGATCTGAGCTATATATGTTCAAGTTTGTTAGATATTTATGATTTGTAGACTACATTTAAATTGAATATATATTTGATTTAGTATAGGAGAGAAATAAGTTTGTATAAAATTAGAAGTGTTAGTGGAAATACAGATTTAACTTTAAAGTATAAATCATTTCCAGGTACTTAATAAACTCTTGCTAGTTGCTTTCCCCTTTACAGTATGTCAATCTCTGTTATGTGTGAAATTTTTCTTCTACATATGACTGAAAGTGAGAAGTGGGAAGCTGAAAGTGAGAATTAAAAGTGTTTAGAATCCTAAACTTTCCTGATGTTGTCCATTCTTGCATATCTCATCCTGTGTTGTATTTGTAGGACCATAAAGTAACATTTCTAGAGTTCACAAAATATGTAGACATGCACTCAAATGTATACATAAAAATGCTTTTTTAAATTATTTGTAACCACATTAGAAATTCATTGGAACTGTTTAGCTATAGCTCAAATAATTTTTATGTATGTGTGAATATTACTTTTTTTTGAGCCTGTGTGTGCCAGATTGGCTTTGAATTCCTAGACTTTTGTTCCTCTTGTTTCAGCCTTCTCAGTAGCAGGGAATGCAGGTTGGAGCCTTTTACCTGCCCCCACAACCCAAACCGCAAGTCTTACACAGGCTCTACCATTGAGTTACATTTCCAGCCCTTTTAATTTTGAGACAGGTCTTGCTAAATTACTTAGGCTGATCTCAAATTTGCAATCCTGTCTCAGCTTCCAGAGTTGCTGGGGTTAAAGGCGTGTGCTTCTGTATCAGGCTGCATGTTACTTTTTTAACACAGATATACAGGGAGTTAACATCTTTCTTTAAAAATTTCATGGTGTGTTTGAGAAGTCAAAAGGTATTTTAGTTGTAACAGTAAATTAATCCCATAATGTTTTGGCTTGATTAAGTGATCCATGAAATTAATTTTGGAGTGTGACATGTTTTTATATTTAAAAATCTGGTGTAAGTGCTTTGCTCTATACTATATACGTTATAAAAATAAGCTTTCTGGAAGTTTGGGCAAAAGAATTAAAAGCATTAAAGTTTAAGCTTAAGCTAGTTTTCTGACTTCTGCCAGCAAATGAGTCTATGGGATTAATGAAAGAGACAGGTGTTTTGTCTTTAAGGCGCTCTGCCTCTATATTTTAAACTAGAGTTTGAGAGTCCAGTTAGCTCTGTCATCTTAACAAAACCCATTTCAATGTGTCCTACATTAAGAGTATGTTCTGTAAGTACAAGACATCTGTTAGGGGTTGAGGGGAGATAGGCATGACAGACACTTCAGTTTTCTGATGTACTTTTAATAACTTAAGCCATTCAATGGTGTGTATTAGCTTAACTCTTTAAAATTTTCCTAAAGAGGGTTGGGCAGAGGGTATAAGGGACGTTTCTATGATGTCTGTTTTGTATTATGTGCCTGAAATTGTTAGTATTTTCATTTTTCAATAGTTGGGGGAGGTGATATTTTACAATAGAAAAAAAAAGCTTGAAGAATCAGATTGTTCATCTAGCATCATCTGCCACTAAGTGGTGAAATAAGACATTCATACCCAAGCCAGTGGGACCTCAAAGCCTAAGCTTGCTTATTTATTTATTTGTTTTTGTGGTACTGGGGATTGAACCCAGGGCCTCACACATAATAGACAATCATTCTGCCACTGAGCTATATCACAGTTTTTTTTTTTTTAAATACTTTTTTTGTAGTTGTAGATGAACAGCATGCCTTTATTTTGTTTGTTTTTAAGTGGTGCTAAGAATTGAACCCAGTGCCTCACAAGTGCTAGGCAAGTGCTCTGCCACTGAGCAACAGCCCCAGCTCTATATCACAGTTTTTTTAAAAAAATTTATTTTGAGACAGGGTCTCACTTAGTTGCTCAGGCTGGCCTCAAACTCCAGGTCCTCTTGCCTCAGCTTACTGAGAGTTGAGAGTCGAAATTATATGTGCATATCACACACCCAGCTAAAGCCTAGCTTTTTTTATTTTTTATTTATTTATTTTTTTTATATATTGCTCCCTCATGCTCTTTTTTTTTTTTTACTGGGGATTGAATCCAGGGGCACTTGACCATTGAACCACATTCCCAGCCCTATTTTGTATTTTATTTGGGGATAGGATCTCACTGAGTTGTTTAGCACCTTGCCATAGTGGGGCTGGCTGGCTTTGAACTTGCAATCCTCCTGCCTCAGTCTCTGGAGCTGCTGGGATTCTAGGCGAGCATCACCATGCCTGGCCACTCATACCTTTTTTTTTTTTTTTTAAATAATATAACTTTATTTGTTTATTTTTATGTGGTACTGAGGATTAAACCCAGGGCCTTGCATGTGCGAGGCAAGCGCTCTACTGCTGAGCCATAACCCTAGCCCCCCTTCATGCCTTTTTAAAAATAATTTATTTATTTATTTTTTATTATTAAAGTTTTGTAATTATACATAGTAGTTGGGTTCACCCCAACAAACTCATACATGCATGGAAATCTATTTCAGTTCATGATCCTCCTACCCTTATTTTCTTCCCCCCTCCCCTCTCCCGTTCTCTTCCTCCCCTTCCTCCCCTCTCCTATTCTTCTTTCTCTACTAGACTTTCTTTTGCTCATCTATTAATTTGTATTTGATTGATTCTTTATGTCATCTTAATCTTTTCCTCATGCCTTTTTGATAGTAGTTTCACACAAGCTCAAAGGTGATGTCACCTCTGGACTAAACTGCCTTAGAGATGTTTTTATTTTATTTTTTGCAGTGTCTTTAAGTTTCAACTAGTGATCAGCATTGAAAAATCAGAAAGTTTCTCAGTGAAATTTGTGAATTTGTGCATTTGTTGGAGAAGCCTTGGAAATCCTGACTCTACTGAACTATATATTTCAATTGTCTGGGGCTAAGTAGTAGGGCCAGAGCTGCCCTCTTTGAACTGGGTATATATGTACCAGTCATTGTAGTTCCCATCATTGCTGCTTGGGAATGCTTACGATATACCTGGCCTACTTTACTCATTTTTGTTACCTGCTTGGGTCCTGTGGGCATGTTCATATCTGCTTCAGCTTCATTTTTGCATAGATGGCATTATTTAAAAATGTCCTTTTTACTGTGACTTCTTATCCAACTTTTAATACTTTTTGTATTTTTCATTTTTCTGTATTCTTAAAATGTATTAATAAACATCATGACACCTATAGTACTTTTTATACAGCACTAGGTTATTAGTTTTTCTGTTTTTTTTTTTTTTTTTGGGCAGTGTTGGAGATTGAACCCAGGGCCTGTGCTCTGTCACTGAGCTACACTCCAGCCCTTTTAGATATTTTTAAAATACATGTTTCCATAATACAGGTTGAACTACCCTAATCTGAAAATTGAAGCATTTTGGATTTTAGACTTTTGCACATATTAAGAACTCCCTCCCCATTTTTTGATACTGGAAATTGAACCCAGGGGTGCTTTACCACGGAAGCTACATCCTTAGTCATTTTTATATTTTTTGAGATGGGTCTCAATAAGTTGCAGAGGCTGGCCTCAAACTTCTGATCCTCTTGCCTCAGCCTCCTGACTTGCTGGGATTACAGGTGTGTGCCATTGCCCCTGGGCAAAATGTGAACCACTTCTGGTTTCAGGGAGTGCAGATAAGGGATATTCAACATGTAGTAACAATTTGAGATTCTTTAAGTAAAACCAAAAATGATGACTGTAATCACATCATATCTCTTTTTTTTAATATTTTATTTTTTTGTTATAGTTTTATTCATTTATTTTGTTTTATGTGGTGCCGAGAATTGAACCCAGGCCTCACACGTGCAAGGCAAACACTCTACCGCTGAGCCACAACCCCAGCCCACATCATATCTCTTTATCTTTTTTTTTTTTAATTGTAGTTGTAGATGGACATAATGCCTTTATTTGTTTATTTTTATGTGGTGCTAAGGATTGAACCCAGTGCCTCACATGCCACTGAGCCATAGCCCCAGCCCATACCTCTTTATCTTAAAGAGAAATAAGAAACCATTTCTTTTTCTGCTGGGATGAGAACCACTGAAAAAAAATAAAAACCAACTTAGCCTTTTCTCTTTTGGGATACAAGTGTCAACTCTTTTGAAATTCAGGAAATAAAATAGAACAATAAATTCAATAATAAGCCACATTTTTCTAATATTGTTGGGGAGAAGACAGGTTCAGATTCAGAAGGGTCAGGTTGAGAAAACTTCTGTATAACAAATCATTGGGAACAGACTTAAAATTTTGGCTGTGGTTTGAGGATGTAACTCTGGTAAAAGCACTTGCTTATCATGCATGAGTCCCTGGGTTCAATCCCCATCACTGCAAATAAAAATAGCCTATAATTTATTCTCTCTCTCTTTTTTTTTTTTTGGTAGCAGGAATTGAACCCAGGGGTGCTTAATCACTGAGCCACATCCCCAGCCATTTTTTATATTTTTTTAGAGACAGGGTCTTGCTGTATTGTTAAATTGCTGAGGCTGGCTTTGAACTCATCATTGCCTTCCTGCCTTCTTTCCTTTCTTCGTTCCTTCGCTTCTTCCTGCCCTTCCTCCTGGTACTGGGGATTGAACCCAGGGCCTGTGCATTGTAGATAAGTGCTCTACCTCTGAGCTATACATCCCCAGTCCTTGGCTGTTTTTATTGGCAGTTTTACTAAAATGTATTATTATGTGTTTGTTGTTTTCTTAAAACACTGAATTTAACCTTTTCTTAAATGATTATGGTTTAGTAAATGAGAACAACTGCTATTTTTCTGAGCTCTTTTGTAGTTTATTTTCCGGAAGCTGTTGAAATAGCTTGGTAGTTTATTATTGTTCTAAGTTTTTTCTAATGGAGTGTACTTACCCCCACCCTCATTACTGGGAATTGAACCTGGGAGTACTCTATTACAGAGCTACATCCTCGACCTTTAAAACAATTTCCTTAAAAACTTTTTTGAGAGAGTCTCCTTAGGTTGTTTAGACTGGTGACCATCCTGCCTTATCCTCTAGAGTAGCTGGGTTTATAAGTGTGTGCTACTATGTCCAGCTGTTCTAATAATTAGTTTTAGCAGCATTTGAACTTTTTGATTAGTTTTGTTTTTCTTTCTGGTTTTCTTGCAGAACTTGAGGATTTCACCTTCTAATTTGGTGTTTGTATTCCCCCCCCCCCCCCCTTTGGGGAAACTCAATACTTGATACATTTTCATGGAATAAATAAGTTCTGAGTCTTATATGAGATAAAGTACACGGGGTTTAGGTAGTTTTGTCTTTTTTTTTTTTTGGTTTGTTTTGTAGAGTTTAATTTTGAAGTTGCTTATACTTATTAAGTGGAATGATGTTGTACTAATGTGTTTTGCTACTTAAAGTGAGGCAGGTTAGACTGAAGAGAAAGAAACTGATGAGTAGCCTGGAAGACATAGCAAATGTACACTCATTTAGTTGCAAGTGGATCATGTCCTAGATCTGAATCATGAGCACTCTAGTTTCAAACTAATGTATTAGATTATTGGTACTAAACATACTGTAAAATGACCAATTATATTCTCTACTGGAATATAAACTGTAAATTAAGAAAAAGTATTATCTCAAGTGAAAGTTAGATAACAGAGGTTTTTGATACTGTTTTATTGTTTGTTTACAGTAACTAGTGATATTTTGGGTGATTAGGAAAATTTGGGTGATTTTTAAAAAAATTGTGTTAAAGTTCAGTTTCTTGTTTTGTTGGTGCTGGAGATTGAAACTGTGGTCTTATATATGCTAAACATGTGCTCTATGCCCTGGGCTATCACCCCTTGTCTTCTTTTTTTTTTTTTTGATGATAATAGGCATGGAACTCAGGGCCTTGTAAGTGTTAGGCAAGTATTCTACCACTTTACATCCTGTCGTTTTTATGTATTTATTTTTTGAGACAATGTCTAAGTTGCCCAGGCTGGCCTTATACTGCCTCAATCTCCCAAGTAGGTGGGTGTATAGGTATGTACTACCACACCTATTCGCCTTTGTCTTTTTCTTTCTTTCTTTTCTTTTTTTTTTTTTTGTGATGCTAGGAATTGAATCTGGGAGTGTTCTACCTCTGAGCTATACTTCTAGCCCTTTTTATTTTATGTTTATACAGGGTCTTGCTAAGTTGCCTAGGTGGGTCTCAAACTTGCAGTCCTCTTGTCTTACCTCCCAAGTACCTGGGATTACAGGTGTGCATCACTGTGCCTGACTACCCTTGTCTTTTAATTGTGTTACATTATAATGATTAGAAAAATTTTGCTAAAGTTGTTGGTAATTCTTTTTTTGAGATGGATTTTAAAATCCTTTTTTTTTTAAAAAAAGATTTTTTTTTCTAGTTGTAGATGGACATGATACCTTTAATTTTATTTATTTATTTATTTAATGTGGTGCTGAGGATCAAACCCAGTGCCTCACTTGTGTTAGGCAAGCACTGTACCACTGAACTACAACCCCAGCCCCATGCCCAGGCTATTCTTGAATTTATGGGCTGGAATGGTCCTCTTGCCTCAGCCTCCCAAGTAGCTGGGAGTACATGTGTTCACCATTGCATGGGGATATATATTTGGAATGGACTAGTTTAAAATATATTCTAGATGGAGTACCAACAATGTACTTGGTATATGTGAAGCAGGCATTGGCTGTTGCTGCTGACGCGAATTTTCTGTGAGAGGCATGTGTAAACACTAATTGGGGAGAAGAATCTAAATAGGAAAGCTGTGGACAGAGGAACACCTTGTTTTCAAATCTGAACCCTCAAGTTCAAAAATCATAGGGGTGGGGCTAGAGATGTGGCTCAAGCGGTAACGTGCTCGCCTGGCATGCGAGGGACGCTGGGTTAGATCCTCAGCACCACATAAAATAAAATAAAGATGTTGTGTCCAGCGAAAACTGAAAAATAAATATTAAAAAAATTCTCTCTCTCTCTCTCTTTAAAAAAAAATCATAGGGGTATATATTCCAAATTTTAGAATTGATTAGCAACTTTGATTTGGTCTGCTTTTCAGATTGACAATTCTGTGTAATTAGCTTGGGTAAAACACTTCAGGGTTCTTTTTTAAAATTTATTTTATGGTTCAGTGCTGGAGAACAGGTCTTGTAGTTCCCCTTTGCTACTGGGTAAATTTGTTCTGAAGTTACAGTTTCAACCAAAAAGTCTGAGAGGTGCATAGTTGTTAAAACACTGGGGTTTCCTGTGTGTCTATGACTGGTAGGACTCATGAAGCCACGGTGTTGAGTGAGAAGAAAAGTAAAAAACATACTTTGTTAGAGCAGATGCAATACCAAAATATATAGTTCCAATTATGTACTGTAGTTGCACGTGAAATTTGTTAATCTGGAGAGACATCAACCAATAGGGAAGGTTTTTAGAAGTAAAAAAGAATGGCATGTACTCTAGTAAGATGCTAGTAAGTTCACTTCCTTGGCATGGATAGGAAAAGTGCTAGTTGGGCCATGATAACCTGCAGTCTCATTATTCATGGTTTTGGCTATGATAACTATGTGGTAGAATATTATGGAATGTTCATTGGTGCCCATGTTGAGGAGTTGGGATATGATACAATAAGAAGTAAATTAGGTGCTTGATGAATTAGGTGATTGAGGATTGGTTTAGAGTAGTTATTGTAGAAACAAAGATATAAAAAGAAATGACTTGGAAGAAAATCTGGTAAAACGAGGCACATGTTTAAATGTGATGCTAACAAAATTTGTTGAGGGCTTATTCTGTGTTGAATTTGGATCTTAGGGGCTTTTTCATTGGAGAGAATATGTCTAGGATTTTGAGTTTAGATAGAAGGTTATATGTTGGAATAGGCATTAAAGCCTGGGTTTTTATTCTATTTGCATGCTCATAATTGAGGTCTGGTTAAAACTTTGTACAGAACTTCAATAATCTGTGGCTAGTTTTTGAGAAGCACTGCTCTATACAGCTGGATAATAGAAGTTCCGTGAATTTGGAGTGGAAGGGAGAAATTTGGTTTGAAGATTTTTTTAAAGTTGGAATTAGGCTCTTTAGTTAAAAAATGTTTGGTACTCTTTTTTTTTTAAAAAATATTTATTTTTTAGGTGTAGATGGACACAACACAATGCTTTATTTTTATGTGGTGCTAAGGATCCAACCCGGGTCCTGCCCGAGCTAGGGGAGCGCTCTACCGCTGAGCCACAATCCCAGCCCCAGGTACTCTTGATTCTGTGTGAATCTTGAACTTCCTGTTTTAAAGAAAAATCAGGGAAAATAATAATCTTTGCATTTATAAATGGGCATATATAACTTGTGTAACAAAATTTTTTTTTTCCATTTAACTTTGATTGCATTGTTGATGACAAAAGATAGACACAAACATTTGAACTTTGGATTTAACTTTTAAACAAATACAAATAGAATCCATTTTTAATAGTTGAAATACTATAACGTCATTACTAAACATTAAAAAGTAGAATTTAAGATTTCTTTCCTCCAACCCAATTTATATCATCCAGTCTTTTAAAATGCTATTATGGATTTATATTATAATGTTTGTATAGTTTTGTTTCCTTTAAAAATTAATGTTATTAAAATGTGCATGTAAAAGCAGAAAAATATTTATAATGATCTGTATCTTTGCTAGAATGGGAATTTTATGAAGGAAACAACTTTACTGTTTGTGTTTTAGAACCTAGCATGGGGCCCAGTTCTCATTAATTGTCAGGCATGGTGGTGCATGTCTGTAATCCCAGCTACATGCAGTCCTCCTGAGGAAGGAGGATTGAAGTTTGAGGCCAGTCTTTATAACTTAGAGAGATCTTGTCTCAAAATATACAAAAAGGGATTGGGGATATAGCTCATTGATAGAGTGCTTGCTTAGCATGCACAAGGCCCAAAGTTTATTAAAACCACAGAATTGTTAAATACATTGCCTGTGAAGTTGGCTAGACTTCTGAATTACATATTATATAGCCATTTTCATTCAGTAGAGGTTGTCAAGTGAAGCAGCCTTTAAAGTACTGGTTGTCAGGTATTTTATGGAGATAGCTTTATAATATGAAACTAAAATGTCATGATGACTTTTGTTAAAACTGAATATTCTGAATATTTAATACTAAATTAAAAAGTGACTCCTCCCATTATTATAGTATGTTATCAGAGTTCCAAGTGTGGAATAATAAGGATTAGGTATTCTAATCCAGCATAGTGTAGAGGACAGTTTTGGTGCCACCTTTGGAGCTAGGTTGTCATTTGAGTTTATAAATTGGTTAGGAAGTAAGAACTTAAGTTTGGTTGAAATGATATAAAATAACAATTTTACTGGTAACCCACATAATTCGGTTTTACCAACAAAAATAGCAAGAATCTCTTAGTAATCCTAGCATCCCTAGGAACCGTAGACCATTGAGCAGGGAGACCCCCCATTTTTAGGTGTAGAGCAAACTGTAGTGGTACAACAGGGAAGTAGACACAGATGTTTTGGAGTGTGATGTGGGAGCATGGTGAGATAGAGTGGGTTTAGGATGAAATGCAGGGTGTGGGCTAGACAGATTTTGAAATTGTGACTGGAGTTTTTGTGTGTAACTTAGGAGAGCAATGTAGGTAGGTTGGAAATTATATTTCCTTATGTGGATTATTATTCTTGTGCCTATACTTATTTGAAATCATAAAAAGAGTTTCAAATCTAAATTAATGAACACAGTTCCAGTTTTGGATTTTAAAATTTTATTTCATAAATGAGTGTAGAAATTTAACACATTCAATATATTTTAATCATTCATGTTTTGTCCCTATGTGATTGATTTAGTTTGTAATTTATAGAAGAGCTGCTTTCACTTCTGAGCCAGCTAGCTTTATTATTTCTTAGAGACTAGTTTATTTCAAAAATTAGATGTGTTGAAATATGCTTTTAATTGTAGGCACACCCTCCTATCTTGAACTTTAACTTGTAACTGTTTGGTGTAGATATTTGTTTCTAGAAGATTATTTGGTTTCTAATGAAATGTATATAGGCTTAAGTTTGAAGTCACACTGTAGAATTAGCTTATCCAAGAGTGCATTAAAGTCACTTAAGTATATTACTGAAATATAGGACAAAATAATTTATGGAAGCTTACATTTGTTATACGGGAGAAGAGTTTTATGGTATTCAGTACTTCAAGATCAGAGTGAATATATGTCAAATATAAGAAGTATTGGTTAAAACATGATGCTTGAGGTACAGTTGATGACTCAAATAGGAGTCTAAGTTATGTTTTATGTTGGGAAAAAGGTTTTTGGTACCTAATTTTGAAATTATACAAGTGAAAAGTCTGTTGGTTAACAACTTGATGACAAGTAATTTTGATGGAGTGCGTACTGGGGATTGAACTCAGGGGCACTCGACCACTGAGCCACATCCCAAACCCTATTTTGTATTTTATTTATGGACAGCATCTCTCACTGATTAGCTTAGTGCCTTGATGTTGCTGAGGTTGGCTTTGAACTCGAGATCCTCCTGTCTCAGCCTCCTGAGCTGTTGGGATAATAGGCATGCACCCCCGTGTCTGGCAACATGTGATTTTTTTTTGAGGAATAGAAATATAGCAAAGTAGAAGCCATAGTTTATTTATTTATTTATTTTTGGTTCCAGGGATTGAACCCAGGGGTACATTGAGTTACATCCTTAGCTCTTTTAATATTTTATTTTGAGACAGGGTTTTGCTGTTACCCAGGCTGGCTTTGAATTTATTTATTTATTTTTTCAAAATTTCCCAAATATTTTAAATGGCTGGTTTGTGGAATCCATGGACACCGAGCTAATAAATGTGGAGAAGCAACCTATTTTAAATGTGAACATCTACATGTAGTTGGTGGCTACCATAGTGAACAGCAATGCATGAGATTACTAGTCAAATCTTACCTCTGCTCAAAAATTAAAGCAAAAACAAAGTTGGTGACCGTATTATAGGATGAACTGGGAAGAGTAAACATGAAGTAAGATTTCTAATGATTCAAAAATCAAAATAGTAAATAATCAAAATTCTTAACAAACAAATCTCAGCTCAAGCAGGAGGATACATGTAGAGTTCCATGTCTGGACTTGGCCATGCTTTGTCTGGTGTACACTTGCTGGATTCCAGCTCTGAGGTCATCCCAGATCTGGTCAAGGCCAATCTGCTTCAGTCCATGGGGATTCTGACTCCTGTTTGATGACATTGTGAGCAATGTTCTGAAGTCGTCCAGGGCAGCGATCCTTATTCAAGACACAGCTATTTCTCCATTAGTTGAAAATATACAGTATCATTCCAAATTCATTCACGGCAGCTCAGAAAGGATGTACTTTAAGTGTGAAGAATGAAATCTCATTGCAGGCAAACCTTCTATGAGGTAGTTTTTCCAGTGTTGCTGTTCCTGTTAAAAACTTGTGACATTCCCATGGGATCCATATACTCTGAGGGCCCGCATCTCCCGGGTGCCCCCAAGGCTCCTGCGACCTGTCCGAGAAACCCGTCCCGCCAAGGTCTGGCTGTGTCCCTCAGCCGCCCGGGCTGCCCCGCCTGTGGCTTTGAATTTATGATCCTCCTGTCTCGGCCTCCTGAGTTGTTGGGATTACAAGTGTGTGCCATAGCACCTAGCTTATTCCTTACACATCCTCTTATTTATTGTAATTGAGTTTTTCTGTAAATAGGAAGATTTGTAATGCCAAAACAGTTTTGCAGATTTTTTTCTCCCATTCTTAAGATTGTAGAATTAACTTTTTTGGATATAGATGGGAAAAGAATTGTTTATTTGTTAAGTGATGGTGTTATACCACACACAGATGATAATATTGACCAACCATCAGTAAACTGATTTGTATTTTCCCCCTGACGTTAATGACATTTTCACTCTGTTTTTTTCCCTTCTCCTGTATTTAACTTAGATTGAAATAGAAGATTGTAAGTTTTAGAATTAAGGGAATGGGAAGGAATCTTTCATTTCTCATAAAATAATGAAAAATAATTATAAAGGTTAGCATTTATGGAGTACTTACAACATACCAGGTAATGATTGGAGTTTTATACACACACACACACACACACACACACACACACACGATGTATGTATATACATAAATATGTATATATACTTTAATGAATTGTATCCTGAACAAATTTTATATTTTTTACAGTGTTGTGGAATCAAACCACTGTTTGATACATGCTAGGAAGATGTTTTACCAGTGAGCTACAATCCCAGCCCATCAGTGAAATTCTTTTTTCTTTCTTTCTTTCATATTAAGACTTGAACCCCGGGATCACTTTATCATTGAACTACATACCTAGTCCTTTTTATTTTATTTTAAGACAGCATCTCATTAAGTTGCTTAGGGCCTTGCTAAATCACTGAGGCTGGCTTTGAACTTGTGATCCTTCTGCCTTCAGCCTCCTGAGTCATTGGGATTACAGGCATGCACCCCTGCACCTGGCTACAATTTCTTCTTTTTTTGGTACCAGAGATTGAACCCAGTAGTACTTAGCCACTGAGCCACATCCCCAGCCCTTTTTTATCTTGAGAGAGGATCTCACTAAGTTGCTTAGGGCCTTGCTTGCAGGGCAGAGCATGGTAGTGCATGCCTATAATCCCAGAGATTTGAGAGGCTGAGGAGGAATGCAAGTTCAAAGCCAGCCTCAGCAATTTACCACCCTGTCTCAAAAAAATAAAAATTAAGGACTGGGGATGTAGATATGTTGTTAAGCACCCCTGGGTTCAATCTGGAGGAGTAATAATAACAAAGAAAAATTGCAGGAAATAAAAATATTGTTCTTAAATTGTAAACCTCTCTGGTGGCAAGAGTCTAAGTTATGTTTTTTTCTACTTAGAACCTGCTGGTCATTATTTAAAAAAAATTATTCTGATTTGTTATACATGATGGCAGAATGCAGTTTATTTCATATTCCACATATAGAGCATAACTTTTTAAGATACTCACTGATTATACACAGAATATTTTCACACCATTCCTATCTTATACATGCACTTAGGGTAATGATGTCTAACTCATTCCACCATCATTCGTACCCCCTTACCCCTTGCTTTCACCTCCCTCCACTTTGTCCTGTCTAAAGTTCCTCCATTTCTCCCATGTTCTTCCCCCAAAGGACATTATGCATCTGTGTCCTCAAATCAAAGAAAACATTTGTCTTATGGTTTCTTGGGATTGGCTTGCTTCACTTAGCATTATATTCTCCAATTCCATCCATTTACCTGAAAATGCCATGATTGTATTCTCTTTTAATGCTGAGTAATGTTCCATTGTGTATATATACCAATGGATATATATACACAATGGAACATTGTAGATGAATGGATAGTTTCATCTGCGGAAGGGCATTTAGGTTGGTTCCATAGTTTAGCTATTGTGAATTGTGTTGCTATAAACATTGATATGACTGTGTCCCTATAGTATGCTGTTTTTAAGTCCTTTGGGTATACACCGGAGAGTGGGATAACTGGGTCAAATGGTGGTTCCATTCCCAATTTTCCAAGGAATTTCCATATTGCTTTCCAGATTGGCTGCTCCAATTTGCAGTCCCACCAGCAGTGTATGAGTGTTTCTTTCCCCCTACATCCCGCCAACACTTATTGTTGTTTGTATTATTTTTTAAAAAAAATATTTCTTTTTAGTTGTTCGTAATGCTTTTGTTTTATTTATTTATTTTTATTTGGTGCTGAGGATTGAACCCAGGGCCTTGCACGTGCTAGGTGAGCTCTCTATCACTGAGCCACAACTCCAGCGCCTGTTGTTTGTATTCTTGACAGCTGCCATTCTGACTGGAGAGAGAAGAAATCTTAGAGTAGTTTTGATTTGCATTTCTCTAATTGCTAGAAGATGTTGAACTTTGTTTCATATGTTTGATTGATTGATTGTATATCCTCTTCTGAGAAGTGTCTGTTCAGTTCCTTGGCCCATTTATTGATTGGGTTTTTTTTTTTTTTGGTGGTTATGTTTTTGAGCGCTTTATATATCCTAGAGATTAGTGCTTTATCTGAAGTGCTTGTGGTAAAGGTTTGCTCCCATTCTGTAGGCTCTCTATTCAACTCACTGATTGTTTCTTTTGCTGAGAAGAAGCTTTTTAGTTCAAATCCATCTCATTTATTGATTCTTGGTTTTAATTCTTGCGCTACAGGAGTTTGATGGAGATTTGGGCTTACTTTTTCTTCCATTAGATGCAAGGTCTCTGGTTTAATTCCTATGTCCTTGATCCACTTTGAGTTGAGTTTTGTGGATGGTGAGAGAGAGAGGTTTAATTTCATTATGTTACTTGTGGATTTCCAGTTTTCCCAGCACCATTTGTTGAAGAGGCTACCTTTTCTCCAATGTATGTTTTTGGTGCCTTTGTCTAATATAAGAGAAGAGAAGTGGGCTGGGATTGTGGCTCAATGGTAGAGCGCTTGCCTCGCACATGTGAGACACCCTGGGTTCCATCCTCAGCACCACATAAAAATAAATCAGTGAAATAAAGTTATTGCGTCCAACTACAACTAAAAAAAAAAAAAAAGATAAGAGAAGTTATGTGGGTTAGACTCTGAGTCCTCTATTCTGTACCTTGTCTACTGGTCTATTTTGGTGCCAATACCATGCTGTTTTAGTTACTGTTGCTCTGCAGTATAGTTTTAGGTCTAGAATAGTAATGCCACCAGCTTCCGTCTTGCTAAGGATTGCTTTGGCTATTCTGGTTCTCTTATTTTTTCCAGATAAATTTTAAGTTTGCTTTTCCTATTTCTATGAGTAATGTCATTGGTATTTTGATTGGGACTGCATAGAATCTGTACAGTGATTTTGGTAGTATGGTCATTTTGACAATATTAATTCTGGCTATCCAAGAACAAGGTAGATCTTTCCATTTTCTAAGTTCTTTAGTATATTGTTTTCATTGTGTAGTCTTTCACCTCTTTCATTAAATATATTCCCATTTATTTTTAGGCTATTGTAAATGGTGTGGTTTTCCTAGTTTCACTTTCAGTGGATTTGTCACTGATGTACAGAAATGCCTTTGATTTATGGGTGTTGATTTTATATCTTGCTACTTTGCTGAATTCATTTTTTAGTTCTAGGGATTTCAGATGGAATGTTGGGTATTCTAGATATAGAATCATATCATCTACAAATAGTGATAATTTGAGTTCTTTTCCTATCTGTATCCCTTTAATTTCTGTTGTCTCTCTGATTGCTCTGGTTAGAGTTTCAAGAACTATGTTAGATAGAAGTGGTGACAGAGGGCATCCCTGTCTTGTTCCAGATTCTAGAGGGAATGCTTTCAATTTTTGTCCATTTAGAATGATGTTGGCCTGGGGCTTAGCATAGATAGCTTTTACAATGTTGAGGTATTTTCCTGATATTTCTAGTTTTTTTTTTAAAGTGAAGGGATGCTATATTTTATCAGATGCTTTCTCTGGATCTATTGAGGTGATCATATGTTTTTATCTTTGATTCTATTGATGTGATGAATTACATTTATTGATTTCCATATGTTGAACCAACCTTGCATTTCTGTGATGAACCCTACTTGATCGTGGTGCACTATCTTTTTGATATGTTTTTGTATTTGATTTTCCAGAATTTTATTGAGAATTTTTGCATCTATATTCATTAGAGATATTGGTCTGAAGTTTTCTTTCTTTGACATGTCTTTGGTTTTGGAATCAGGGTGATATTGGTCTTATAGAATGTGTTTGGAAGTGTTCTCTCTTTTTCTATTTCGTGAAATAGTTTGAGAAGTACTGATATTAATTCTTCTTTAAAGGTCTTGTAGAACTCAGCTGTGTATCCATCCGGTCCTGGGCTTTTCTTGGATGGTAGACTTCTGATGGTGTCCTGTATTTCCTTGCTTGAAATTGATCTGTTTAAATTGTGTATATCGTCCTGATTTAGTTTAGGCATATCATTTGCCTCTAGAAATTTGTCGATGTCTTTGATATTTTGTATTATTGGAGTACAAGTTTTCAAAATAATTTTCAGTTATCTTCTGTATTTCTGTAGTGTCCATCGTAATATTTCTTTTCCATCATGGATGTTAGTAATTTGAGTTTTCTCTCCTTCTCTTTGTTATCATGGCTAATGTTTTATCAATTTTATTTATCTTTTCAAATAACCCAACTTTTTGTTTTGTCAACTATTTTTTTTTTTTTAAAAGAATTTTAATTTTTTTTTTTTTTCTGGTCGACACAACATCTTTGTTTGTATATGGTGCTGAGGATCGAACCCGGGCCACACGCACACCAGGCGAGCGCGCTACCGCTTGAGCCACATCCCCAGCCCCTTGTCAATTATTTTAATTGTTTCTTTTGTTTCAATTTCATTGATTTCATCTCTAATTTTAATTATTTTCTGTTTTCTACTGCTTTTGGTGTTGATTTGTTCTTCTCTTTCTAGGGCTTAGGGCTTTGAGATGTAATGTTAGGTTATTGATTTGTTGACTTTTTTGTCTTTGAAGGAATGAACTCCATGCAGTGAACTTTTCTCTTAGCACTGCCTTCATAGTGTCCCAGAGATTTAGATATGTTGTATTGTTGTTCTCATTAATTCTAAGACGTTTTTAATCTCCTCCTTGATATCTTTTGTAACCTGTTCATTCAGTAATGTATTATTTAGTCTCCAGGTGTTGGGAGTAGTTTTTTAATTTTATTTTATCATTGATTTCTAATTTCATTCCATTGTGGTAATGCAGGTAGTAGCTCTACTCTTCTGTATTTACTAAGATTTGCTTTGTGGCATAATATATGGTTCATTTTAGAGAAGGATCCATGTGCTGCTGTGAAGAAAGTGTATTTGCTCCTTGGTGGATAATATACTTGATATATGTCAGTTAAGTCTATGTTATTGATTGTATTATTGAGTTCTATAGTTTCTTTGTTTAGCTTTTGTTTAGTAGATCTGTCTAGTGGTGAAAGAGGTATGTTAAAGTCACCTAGAATTATTGTGTTGTGATCTATTTGACTCTTGAACTTAAGAAGAGTTTGATTGATGAACGTAGATGCTCCATTGTTTGGGGCATATATATTTATAACTGTTATGTCCTATTGATGTATGGTTCTGTTAAGCAGTATGAAATGTTTATCCATGTTTATCCCTTTTGATTAACTTTGAGTTGAAGTCTGCTTTATTTGACATGAGTATGAAAACCCCTGCTTGCTTACATAAACTATGTGAAATATATATATATATATATATATATATATATATATATATATATATATATAATTCACGTATATATATTTTTAAAAATTTATTTTTTACATGTAGATGGACACAACACATTGCCTTTATTTTTATGTGGTGTGAGGATCGAACCCGGTCCCGCCTGTGCTAGGTGAGCACACTACTGCTGAGCCACAATCCCAGTCCCAATGAATGGTGTGTGTGTGTGTGTATATATATATTTTTAATATCCTTATTTATTTTTATATGGTGCTGAGGATCGAACTCAGTGCCTCACACTTGCAAGACAGGCGCTCTACCACTGAGCTACAGACACAGCCCCATGAATGGTATATTTTATCCCAACCTTTCATCTTCAGTCTGTGGGTGTCTTTTCCTATGAGATGAGTCTCTTGAAGGCAGCATATAGTTGGGTCTTTTTTAAAAAATCCTATCTTCCAGTCTGTCTTTTGATTGGTGAATTTAAACATTTACCATTTAGGGTTATTATTGAGATATGATTTGTATTACTGGTCATTTTTTAAAAATTTTTGGTATTTAGCTTGACTTGGTTTCTCCTTTGGTTAGCTTTTCTTTTATTGTAGTTCTTCTCTTTGCAGATTTTCATTGTTGTTTTTAATTTCCTCCTTGTGGAATATTTTGCCAAGAGTGTTCTGTAGTGCAGGCTTTTTTTGCTGTAAATTCTTTTAGTTTTTGTTTATCATGGAAGGTTTTTATTTCATTGTTAAATTTGAAGCTTAATTTTGCTGAGTATAAGATTCTTGGTTGGCATCCATTATCTTTTAGAGCTTGGTATATGTTGTTCCAGGGTCTCCTAGCATTGAGAGTCTGGGTTGAAAAAACTTCTGAGATCCTAATTGGTCTTCCCTTATAGGTAATCTGATTTTTCTGTCTTGCAGCCTTTAAAATTCTATTTATATTCTGTATGCTAGGCATTTTCATTGTAATGTGTTTTGGTGTAGATCTGTTGTAATTTTGTACATTTGGTATCCCACAGGCTTCTTGTATTTGATTTTCCAATTCATTCTTCATGCTTGGGAAATTTTCCGATGTATTTCATTGAAGAGATTGTGCATTTCTTTGGTTTGAATATCTAAACCTTCCTCTGTCAATAAATCTTAAATTTAGTCTTTTGATGGTATCTCATAATTCTTGGATATTCTGTTCATGATTTTATACCATCTTCACTTTGAGGTCAACTTTATTTTCAAGATTGTATATTTTGTCTTCATTGTCTGAGGTCCTGTCTTCCAAGTGATCTAGTCTGTTGGTGATGCTATCTATTGAGTTTTTTTTTTTTTTTGCCCTTTTCAAAGTTTTATTTTTTTATTTATTTTTTTAAAATTTTTTATTGTTGGTTGTTCAAAACATTACAAATTTCTTGACATATCATATTCCACACTTTGATTCAAGTGGGTTATGAACTCCCACCTTCACCCCATACACAGATTGCAGAATCACATCAGTTACACATCCATTGATTTACATATTGCCATACTAGTGTCTGTTGTGCTCCGCTGCCTTTCCCATCCTCCACCTTCCCCCCTCCCCACCTCTCCCCTCCCCTCCCCTCCTCTCTCTCTACCCCCTCCACTGTATAACCCTGAGGGTCTCCTTCCATTTCCATGCAATTTCCCTTCTCTCTCCCTTTCCCTCCCACCTCTCATCCCTGTTAAATGTTAATCTTCTTCTCCTGCTCTTCATCCCTACTCTGATCTTAGTTACTCTCCTTATATCAAAGAAGACATTTGGCATTTGTGTTTTAGGGATTGGCTAGCTTCACTTAGCATAATCTGCTGTAATGCCATCCATTTCCCTGCAAATTCTATGATTTTGTCATTTTTTAATGCAGAGTAATACTCCATTGTGTATAAATGCCACATTTTTTTTTATCCATTTGTGTATTGAAGGGCATCTAGGTTGGTTCCACAGTCTTGCTATTGTGAATTGTGCTGCTATGAACATCGATGTAGCAGTGTCCCTGTAGCATGCTCTTTTTAGGTCTTTAGGGAATAGACCAAGAAGGGGAATAGCTGGATCAAATGGTGGCTCCATTCCCAGCTTTCCAAGAAATCTCCATACTGCTTTCCAAATTGGCTGCACCAATCTGCAGTCCCACCAGCAATGTACAAGTGTACCCTTTTCCCCACATCCTCGCCAGCACTTGTTGTTGTTTGACTTCATAATGGCTGCCAATCTTACTGGAGTGAGATGGTATCTTAGGGTGGTTTTGATTTGCATTTCTCTGACAGCTAGAGATGGTGAGCATTTTTTCATGTACTTGTTGATTGACTGTATGTCCTCCTCTGAGAAGTGTCTGTTCAGGTCCTTGGCCCATTTGTTGATTGGGTTGTTTGTTCTCTTATTGTCTAATTTTTTGAGTTCTTTGTATACTCTGGATATTAGGGCTCTATCTGAAGTGTGAGGAGTAAAGATTTGTTCCCAGGGTGTAGGCTCCCTATTTACCTCTCTTATTGCTTCTTTTGCTGAGAAAAAACTTTTCAGTTTGAGTAAGTCCCATTTGTTGATTCTAGTTATTAACTTTTGTGCTATGGGTGTCCTATTGAGGAATTTGGAGCCCGACCCCACCGAATGTAGATCGTAGCCAACTTTTTCTTCTATCAGACGGCGTGTCTCTGATTTGATATCAAGCTCCTTGATCCATTTTGAATTCACTTTTGTGCATGGCGAGAGAAAGGGATTCAGTTTCATTTTGTTGCATATGGATTTCCAGTTTTCCCAGCACCATTTGTTGAAGATGCTATCCTTCCTCCATTGCATGCTTTTAGCCCCTTTATCAAATATAAGATAGTTGTAGTTTTGTGGATTGGTTTCTGTGTCCTCTATTCTGTACCATTGGTCCACCCGCCTGTTTTGGTACCAGTACCATGCTGTTTTTGTTACTATTGCTCTGTAGTATAGTTTGAAGTCTGGTATCGCTATACCGCCTGATTCACACTTCCTGCTTAGCATTGTTTTTGCTATTCTGGGTCTTTTATTTTTCCATATGAATTTCATGATTGCTTTCTCTATTTCTACAAGAAATGCCGTTGGGATTTTGATTGGCATTGCATTAAACCTATAGAGTTTTTTAATTGGCTTATTGTTTCTTTCATTTTTAGGATTTCTTCTTTTTTTTTTTTTTTCCAGAATCTCTCTTGAAGTAATCTCTTTCAACCTGTATTTGCTCTCTTAATTCTGTGTTGGTGTGATTGATGATTGCCTGAATTTGTTCTCTTATCTCTTTGTTGGAGTGATCGATTTTTGCCTGTATCTCCTCACTTAGGTTGTTCTATAATTCCCAAATCATGTTAGTTATGTATATTCTGAACTTCTTCTCTAACATTTCATCTACTTCACTATGTATGGATTCTGTTGTTGTAGTGTCTTGGTTGTTTGGGGCACGTTCCTCCCTTTTTTTTTCATGATGTCTATGTGTCTTCATCTCTTTCTGTGTAGACCTGAGGTATTATTATTTTGCCTTATTGTCTTATAGTGTGCCTAAAGGTTTTCAGTACCTCCCAGGTCCTTACTGTTGCTTCGTGATGGAACTGGTGATATTGCAGTTTCGTGGCGGTGGCAGCCTCAAGCCTGTGTGTTTCTTTATGTTGGGCTGTGCAGCCATGCTTTAGTGAATAAGGAACCCCAGGGCAGAGTGGCTCTATGTGCTGGTGTTGGGTGACTGCCCCAGAACTCCGGGCCGCAATGGTGGGTGGCTTGTGGGCGGTTTGGCTCTGCATCCGGAACTGGTCATTTTTTTTCTACTTTTACATGAATGCAGTTTTTTAGTATAGTTTACTAAACAGTACTTTTAATCCTGTTATGCCCCAGGCTTAACATTTGTTTTTTTAAGTTAAAATAACTATTTTTCTCCTCTGCACAGATGGAAACTAGTTATTTGTTATTATTTTTCTGTGTGGTACTGGGGATCAGACCCAGGGCCTCACATAATGTCAGGCAAGCAACAAATCACTGAGGTATACCCCAGTCTCTCAATCTAGTTATTTACCAGTTTTGCAAATAGGCATTTGCTTGATGTATTTTAGTTTTTCGTAACTTTATCTTGAACATTTTTATGCTTTCTGGAAGGTTTGAATTATCCATGGTACAATTAACATTTGTATGCCTTTTACCTAAATTTATCAATGGTTACTGTTTGCCTAATTTTCTTTACTCCCATTCCGTTTTTAAAGAAATATTTTTGTAGTTGTTTATTGACCTTTATTTTACTTACTTATATGCAGTGCCAAGAATCGAACCCAGTGCCTGACATATGCCAGGCAAGTGTGCTACTGCTGAGCCAGAGCCCCAGCTTTATCCCCCCTTTTAATATATATACTTTTTTCCCCCCTGAATCATTTGAAAGTAAGTTGTACCCCTAGCCACTTTGCAATTTCATAGAGCAAGGACATTTTCCTGCATTCCCAAGAATACTATTTTTTGAAGTGTGAGAATGTTCAAGTTTCCCTTGGCCTTTTAACTATTAGGTACCATATGTGTGCTTTGTGAAGGCCAGATTTCTGGCATCTACAACTAAGGACAAGAAAGTAAAATGCTGCTGGGTAAGGTGGCATATGCCTATAATTCCAGCCACTTTGGAGACCGAGTCAGGAGGATCTCAAGTTCCAAGCAAGCCTCCCCAATGGAATGACACCCCATCTCAAAATAAAAATTTAAAAAGGGCTGGTAAAGCATTTGCCTATCATGTATGAGGCATGGGTTCAGTCCCCTGCTTGCTGGGCGTGTAGAGATGAATAAAATGCTGTTGGTATGCTTTCCTGTAAGGTAATGTAACAGAAGAGAAAGATGACATTGACAGCAGAGTGGAATTATTTTGTGTAGAAACAGTGGCACAATAATATAGCCTTGAGGTAATCACATCATATGGCCTCTTCTGATAACAGTATTGATAAGTGAGTCTAGAAGATGTTAAAGTAGAGAGAAAACTTAATAATGGTTCAAAAGATACTTGGCACATAAACTCAGTAGTCTAGAAACTTTCCTTACTGGAAACCCTCGTATTCCACCAATCTTAGGTTAAGGACTTTATTTCGTAGTTTAAAATGTTTCATTTTTTATTGTTATCAGGTAACACTTATCCCCCCTCCCCTTTTAAATATATTTTTAGTTATAGCTGGACACAATACCTTTATTTTATTTATTTTTATATGGTGCTGAGGATCAAACCCAGGACCTCACACATGCTAGGTGAGCGCTCTACTGCTGAGCCCTAACCTCAGACCCCCATTTCTCTTTTGTTAAGGTCTTTACATGAGGACACCTTTCATGAATATTCTGTTCTTTATCAGAGGGCTAAAAGGAATTTAAGATTTGCATTAATGCGCCAGGTGTAGTGCTGCACAATTGTAATCCCAGCAATTTGGGATTCTGAGTCAGAAGGATCTTAAGTTGAGGCTAGGCTCAGGAATGTATTGAGACCTTCACCAATTTAGCAAGATCCTGTCTCAAAATAAAAATAAAAAGGACTGGGGACGTAGCTCAGTGCTAAAGCACCCTGGGTTCAATTCCCAGGATAAGACAAAACAAAACAAAACAAAACAAAAAATTGGCATTCCCTTGAGTTCTTCCTGTTGTAACATTTTGCCTGAGTGAGGCATCAGATAGTATCAGAGGAGCTTCAGATCTATATTTAGAGCTGACACTAGTTTGTTTTTGTTGTTTAGTTTTTACTTGTGTTTTGTAGGCTGTGTTTCCTTTGGTATAAATCTTATATACCAAGGATTTAAAAAAGAAAACTGTATGGGCCACAAATCACATGTTAATTAAAATGGCAACAAACTTGGAAGTAGTTTCTATGCTTGTACTTATTATTTGCTTTTCAATAACCACTAGTATTGTGATGACACCCATATTTTTTATCTATACTCCAGACCTCTCCCTTGAATTCCAGACCCCTGTATCCCAGCTGCCTGGCTTGACCAAATATCCAGTTAAAATATGTAAAAGGAATTTCAGACTTAAAGAATCAGAAACCTCTGATAACATCACCTGGCACCTTTTTATTTATAGTCTTTCCCATCTTAGTAAAGGAAAGCTCAGTTGAGCTTCTGTTGAAACTTTTGAGTCATCTTCTATTCCTTTCTTAATACCTTGTGCACAAAAAATCCTGCATAACAAATTGTGTCAACTCCTCCTTCAAAGTGTATGCAGATTTTGACTGTCTTTTATCATCAGCTCCACTGCTACTATTCTTTTGATACAAGTCAACATCCCTATCTTCAGTTATCTACAAATCTGCTGTTTTCCCTGCTTCTCTTGTCTACCCTTTCAGTCTCATCTGTTCAAAAGCTTGTTCAGAACAAACTAGAGGTAAATTGAACACTTTAAAAGGGCTGGAAATGTAGCCCAATGGTGGAGTGTCCCTGGGTCCAACCCCCAGTACTGATTAATGATTTAATCAGTACTGGTAGGTTTAATGATTTAGAACTTTCTCTACAAGAACTAAGTTTCACAGGGCACGGTGGCACACTCCTGTAATCCCAATCCCAGAGACCCTGGAGACGGAGGCAGGAAGATTGGGAGATTTTGTCTCAAAATAAAAAGTGTTATGGTTGTAGCTCAGGGATAGAGCATGCTGAGTTTAATCCTCAGTACCAATAAATAAATAAATAAATAAATGGAACTAAGTTGCTTTCTAACTACTGTGTGTTCCTGTTTTTTTTTTTTTAATTTTAAATTAAATTATTTATTCTAATTTGTTACAAACGACAGCAGAATGCCATTCATTTCATAATACAGATATAGACCACAATTTTTCAAGTCACTGGTTGTACACAACGTATTTTCACACCACTCGTGTCTTCATACATGTACTTAGAATAATGATGTCTAACTCATTCCATGGTCATTCCTACCCCTTGCTCTGTCCCTTCCCCTCCCTCCTCTTTGCCCTGTCTAAAGTTCCTCCATTCCTCCCATGCTCCCCATCCATCGCCATTATGAGTCAGTATCCTCATATCACAGAAAACATTTGGCCTTTGGTTTTTGGGATTGGCTTACTTCACTTAGCATTATATCCTCCACCTCCATCCATTTACCTAAAAATGCCATGGTTTTATTCTCTTTTAATGCTGAATAATGTTCCATTGTGTATATATACCAAAGTTTCCCTATCCATTCATCTACTTAAGGGCATCTGGGTTGGTTCCACAATTTACCTATTGCAAATTGTGCTGCTATAAACGTTGAAGTGGCTGTGTCCCTGTAGTATGCTCTTATTAAGTCCTTTGGGTATAAACTGGGGAGTGGGATAGCTGGGTCAAATGGTGGTTCCATTCCCAGTTTTTCAAGGAATCTCCATACTGCTTACCAGATTGGCCGCACTAATTTGCAGTCCCACCAGCAGTGTATAAGTGTGCATTTCCCCCCACATCCTCGCCAACACTTATTGTTGTTTGTCTTCATAATAGCTGCCATTCTGACTGGAGTGAGATGAAATTTTAGAGTAGTTTTGATTTGCATTTCTCTAATTGCTAGAAGATGTTGAACTTCTTTTCATATGTTTGTTGATTGATTGTATATCCTCTTTTGAGAAGTGTCTGTTCAGTTCCTTGGCCCATTTATTGATTGGGTTTTTTTGTTTTTGTTTTTGTGTTAAGGTTTTTGAGCGCTTTATATATCCTAGAGATTAGTGCTCTATCTGATGTGCTTGTGGTAAAGGTTTGCTCCCATTCTGTAGGCTCTCTATTCACCTCACTGATTGTTTCTTTTGCTGAGAAGAAGCTTTTCAGTTTGAATCCATCTCATTTATTGATTCTTGGTTTTAATTCTTTCACTACAGGAGTTTTATTAAGAAAGTTGAGGCCTATACTGACACAAAGGAGATTTGGGCCTACTTTTTCTTCCATTATGTGCAAGGTCTCTGGTTTAATTCCTGTGTCCTTGATCCACTTTGAGTTGAGTTTTGTGGATGGTGAGAGAGAGGTTTAATTTCATTATGTTACTTGTGGATTTCCAGTTTTCCCAGCACCATTTGTTGACGAGACTATCTTTTCTCCAATGTATGTTTTTGTTGCCTTTGTCTAATATAAGTTAAGTTATGTGGGTTAGACTCTGAGTCCTCTATTCTGTATCATTGGTCTACTGTTCTATTTTGGTGCCAATACCATGCTGTTTTAGTTACTGTTACTCTGTAGTATAGTTTTAGGTCAGGAATAGTAATGCCACCAGCTTCAGTCTTGCTAAGGATTGCTTTGGCTATTCTGGTTCTCTTATTTTTTTCCAGATGAATTTTAAATTTGCTTTTCCTATTTCTATGAATAATGTCATTCGTATGTTGATTGGGACTGCATAGAATCTGTACAGTGATTTTGGTAGTATGGTCATTTTGACAATATTAATTCTGGCTATCCGAGAACAAGGTAGATCTTTCCGTCTTCTAAGTTCTTCTTGAATTTTTTTCTTTAGTGTGTTTAGTTTTCATTGTATAGGTCTTTCACCTTTTTTATTAAGTTTATTTCCAAGTATTTTATTTATTTATTTATTTTTAGGCTATTGTAAATGGTGTGGTTTTCCTAGTTTCACTTTCAGTGGATTTGTCACTGATGTACAGAAATGCCTTTGATTTATGGGTGTTGATTTTACATCCAACTAGTTTGCTGAATTTATTTATTTAAAATTTTTTTTTCTTTTAAATGTTAATGGGCCTTTACTTTATTTATTTACATGTGGTGCTAAGAATTGAACCCCGTGCCTCACACATGCTAGCAAGCTCTCTACAATTGAGCCACAATCTCAATCCTGTGTTCCTGTTTTTTTTTTTTTTTTTTTAAATGTTATTTAGAAAATATTGGTTGTGGGCAGAGGCTGTAGCTCAGTGGCAGAGCCCTTGCCTAGCGCTGGGTTGGATCTTTAGTACCACGTACAAATAAATAAATAAAATAAAGGCATTCTGTCCATACACAACTACAAGAAAAAAAATTGTCATTCACTGCAGTAATTAGCCTGAAAAGGGAAATAAAGGATGAGTATACAGAGTATCTCCATGATTATGTGATTATACCCCATGAAACTTGCAAATTTTGCTGTTATTATTATTCAAATTTTAAAAGCCACCCCCCAATTTTTGTTTAATTAGATCTAGTCTTTGGTAGGCTACTAACTTCTCTGTGCCTCATCCCCCCCTCCCCCCTTCCCCCCGGAATTGAACCTAGGGCCTTCCTCATGCTAGGCAAGTGTTTTTACCGCTGAGTTATATCCACAAACCCTCTGTACCTCATCTTAAGATTTATCTTTTCTTACCTGGTTGTTTTTAAAGTTTAATTAGATAATGCATTCATTAGTTAATTTAGCCATAATTTATTGCATTCTTTCATAGTATGTGTTATACGCTCTTGTAAGCATTTTATGTATAAACCATCCATATAACAACACTCTTAGGCACAAAGTACTACTTTCACCTATTTTTATAGATGGGAAAACAGGCACAGAGGAGTAGGTAGCAAGTCTGTCCAAAAAATGCTAATGTTGAAAACTGTATGGATAATTGCAGAGACAAATGTCCAACTGCATTTATTTCATCAGTAAAAGAATATTTAATTTTCCTTATGTGGTGAATAGATCTGTAATTTTTTGGGGGGTGTATTGAGGATTGAACCCAGGGGTACTTTACCACTGAGGTACATCCCCAGACCTTTTGATTTTTTTACTTTGAGCCAGGATTTCACTAAGTTGCCTAGGTCCTTGCTTATTTGTTGAGGCTGGAGATGAATTTGTCATCCTCCCACCTCAGCCTCTTGAGTCTTTGGGATTACAGACATGTGCCATGTGCAATTGCATATTGTAAATGTTAGGTCTCTTTGAAATTATAATTCTTGGCTGAGTAATCATAGTACCACGTTTTCTAATGATTGGGTTAGGACTCTCCATCAACAAGGTGTAGGCTGCTTTCTGTATAAATGAAAATGGAAACGTTCCATAGAATGTTGAGAGAATTCATTAATTATATTAATATTTTTGAGCATCTATTTTGCATCCTAACTGGTGTAGGTGCTGAGAGTGCATATTAGTGAACAAAATAAAGTCTTCATTTTCAGTTTATGTTCTAGTGATGGTATTGGGAGTATATGTTAATTAGGGTTGATATGAAGAAAAAATAAAGCAGCATATTAGGATGAGGATGACAGGGATATGCTCATTTAGATAGGATGATCAGAGGAAACTTTTGGAGGAGAAATTGAGTAGATAACTGAATGAAGTGAAGCAGTCAATAATTCTGCTTTGTGGGAAGATATTCCAGATAAAGAGGAAAAAAGGAGACTAATGTGGCTATAACACAGTAAGGGAAAAGTGGTATAAGAGAGGTATGGAAGGTGGGAGAATGCAGACCCTTAAAAGGAGCATGTTAAGCTTTAAGCCATAGTTAGGAAGCCTTTGGAATGTTTTGAACAGAAGAGTGATATGTCTTTTCTTGAACAGCCATCAGGAGGCAGGAATGGAAGCTAAAAGGAGACTAGTCATTTATTATGGTCTTTGACTGTCTAGATACTTTGGAACATTGCTGTGATTGGCACATTTTCAGCCTTACAAGTTTCATCAACCTAATTCAATTCTTAAGACTTCTATTTGCAACTAAGAAACAAGCATGTAACCTATTTTTTTGATCTGGGGACTTCTGATCAGAATCAGCTCTGGAGGTATGGATTCTGAAGTGAACAGACATGTTTGCTTGCTGAAATTTTGGCAGTAGTATGCATCCTTTAGGCATTTATGACACTTCCCCCATCCCCCCAAATATTTTTAGGTTGAGTTTCTGGTATAAAAGTGGCTCTGAATAGTGTTAATATTTTTTCATATTTTAAAGGAGAATTATGATATAAGGAACATACAAGTGGGGAGGGTTCCAGTATTCAAATAAATAATGAATTGGAATAGCAGTCAGCAGTTACTTCAAGGAAGAGAATATTGCATGAGAGATGTAGGAATCAATTAAGATCAGGCTGAACTCCAACTGGTGGGCTTAAGTGATCCTCCTTTCTCTACCTCTTGCATAGCTGAAACTGTAGGTGTGCTTCACTATGCCCACCTCAGATTTGTGATTTCTCTTGATTTGCTTGATATTATATAAGCAGTGATAATGTAAGTACCAGAGCATGTATATTTATAAATTGATAGAACCTGAACTGAGAGAGAAATCTATCATATAACCAGGATTGGACTAGAGTAGATGATAAGGAAATGGAGTAGACAATTAAGCAACTTGACAGTTGGGAAATCAGGAAGATCTGTAATAAGTAGAGATCTTATCCCAAAATGAGTGGAGCAGAGGCTAAGCCCTGTTTAGATAGAGATGGGTGAATTTGTAACATTTCTCAGTGAAATTTGATGACAGAACTGTGTTCCGTCTGTACTTTTGAGCTCTTGACTGGTAGCTAAAATGTAGGAATAGACCTCAGTTGAGTAGGTCCAGACTCTGCATGTGGGAACAGGCAATTTTGTGGTGTCTGACTGAGGTAAATAGTACAAGAGTTGGGGATTGGCCCAGACTCCTGTGGAGTGAACCATGCCAATTTCAATTACTAGCTGTGGAAATCAAGGGTATACATATATATTTTTTGGTTTATAAAAAGTATATTCTTCTTTAGTATATCATCATGTTTTTCTACATCTTAAACGTAGATGTCAGTTTAGTTTTTGAAAGGTCTGTGCCATGTGCAGTATTTTGATGTTTTTTTCTTTTTAGTTTTTTGTAGTTACTTCAGAAACATGAATGGTGACTTTATTTATTTATTTACTGAATCGTTTTTAGTTGTCAGTGGACCTTTATTTTTATTTATTTGTATGTGGTGCTGAGAATCAAACCCAGTGCCTCACACATGCTAGGCAAGTGCTCTTCCACTGAATTACAATCCCAGCCCCTGACCTTTATCTATCTATCATCTGTCTGTCTGTCTGTCTGTCTATCTATCTATCTATGTATGCCAGGATTGAACCCAGGGCCTTGTGCATTCGGCAAGCACTTAATCAACTAAGCTACATCCCCAGTCCCCCTGACTTTATTTATGATGAAGATAATAGAATTGCTTTAGTTTATCTTGAAATATTTTTTCCCCCTGTATTGGCGATTGAACCCACAGGTGCTGTACCATTGAGCTACTCCCAGCTATTTCTCTTTCTTTCATTTCCTCCCCCTCCCAACCTCCTTCAGTACTGGGGATTAAACCCAGGGATTCTTTATAATTTAGCAGTATCTGCCCTTCCCCATCCCACCTTTTTTATTCTGAGACAGGGCCCTCACTAAATTGCCCAGGCTGGCCTCAAATTTGTAATCCTACTGCCTTCGCCTCCTGAGTCACCAGGATTACAGGTGTGCATCTTGGTGCCTATCCTCTCTAGAGTGTTTTTTGAGATGGGATCTTATTAAATTGGGCAAGGCTGACCTTGAACTTGTGATCCTTCTGCCTCTGCTTCCCAAGTAGCTGGTATTTTAGGTGTGCACCACCATGCCCAGCTGTCTTGAAATCCCTGTAACCAAGATTATCTCCTTGGCACTGTCTCCTATTTGCTTGGCAGCCTTGATTTTCTTTAAAATTGGCTAATAGTTCTTACTATAGGTTTATTGAGTAGATAAAGTGAAAAAAATATAAGCAGTACAAAGTTTGGGAGTTAGCAGGTGGTTGATAAATTTTAGTTATTATATCTAATTAATAAGCATTATTTAATTAAACAAATAAGATGTTTATCCAATTATAGTATTTTCTGTAGATAGTAAACTATTAGTGTACATTTTAAAAAAATAGAATAATTTTACAAATAAAAGACAGTTTGGAATTTTAATTTTTCTCTTTGGAGATGTGAAATATGAAACTGTTTTAGAAAATGTTTTTTAGTGTCTTTTAGCCAAATTTTCATTTGAATTTTTGAATACTAGATTTTTAAAATAGAAATGGGAAAATTGGACTTAGCATGATTTTATAAATATATGAAATACAACAATGAAAAACTAAAGGTATTCTTATTAAAGTTGAGAGCAAACTAAAAATGCCTTCATTTACTGTTATTCAGCATGATTTGGGGTACTCCTAGTTGTGTAGTAAGTTAAGAAAAGAGCGCTAGGGGTGTATGTAGTTCAGTGATAGATGCTTGCCTAGTATGTGCAGAGGCCCTGGGTTTGAACCCTAGCATGGAGAGGTAAAATTATAAATAAATAAGTAAAATATTTAAATAGAAGAAGAAAAAACAAAATGTCTAGAAGCAAAATAAGGAATATTTTTAGAATTCTGAATATAAAAATAAAGAGGTTCGTGATCTCCCTTTAGAGGTTGT
Source organism: Marmota flaviventris (assembly GCF_047511675.1). Lineage (NCBI taxonomy): Eukaryota > Metazoa > Chordata > Mammalia > Rodentia > Sciuridae > Marmota > Marmota flaviventris. The sequence continues at coordinate 105,551,084 of NC_092499.1, read as the reverse complement.
ATTATGGTTTTTCAGAGGGACAGAACCAATAGAGGATATTTATTCAAGGATCTATTTGTTTGGCCCTGGGATGCTGGTAGTGTGCCTCTGTCCAAGTCAAAGTCTCAGATCTGGTGAAGTCTGAAGCCAAAGGCCGGAGAATTCAGAGATGGGAACAGTATTGGTGTGTGTCCTGGAGTCCAAAGGCTGGAAAACCTGGTGTTCTCATGTCCAGAGGCTGGAGAAGAAGTGTCCTAGTTTTAGTAGGGAGAGAAAGAATGAATGAATGAATGAAAGAATGAGAATTGATTTGCTTTTCCTCTGCCTTTTTGTTCTGTATATTTTTGTATGATTGGATGGTGCTTGCCTGCACTGATCAGATCAGTGTGCACATCTTCCCCACTCAGTCCACTGACTTAACATGGCAGTTTTCTTGGAAGTACCCTTACAGACACACCTAGAAACAATGTTTTACCAGTTCTCTAGATATTCATTAATACAGTCAAGTTGACACCTAAAATTAACCATCACAAAGGTCTATTGATTTTGGGTTAATACTCCTATTACAGAGGAAAATAAAAGGGTGGGTTATAATAAACAGTCAGTACTAATGAAACCAAATGTTAAGTGACTTCCCAAAGATTTGATACCTGTTATTTAATATTTTGTAAAGTTAGATAAGAGATATCAAATGTTTATTCAACTCTGCTGTATGTGAAAGCAATGATAGAAAAATGTGTAAATGAATGAGCTTTGCTGTGTGGTAAAAACAGGTGATTGACAACTATCCTTTGGGTTATAGTTTGGAGACTGGTGCTCTTATATTATAGGATACTTTCTCTAATAAGTACATTACCTGAGACATCAGTTGAGGCATTTTTTTTTTGTACTGGGGTTGAACTCTGGGTTGCCTAACCACTGAGGCACATCCCCATCCTTTTTTAAAATTTTTTGAGACAGGGTCTCACTTAGTTGCTTCAGACCTTTCTAAATTGCTGAGGCTGGCTTTGAACTTGGAATCCTCCTGCATCAACTTCCTGAGCTGCTGGCTCAGTGTGTCACTGCCCTACTTTAATTGCTGTTAAATGGTAGCACCTGTGGTGTGGTACCTAGCCCTAGTAATGTACTGTTAAATGCTGAACATGATGTAGAAAAAAAAATACAACTGCTGGTAGAGTAAGGGAATTTCTGTATGAAGAAAAGTTGCAGTGCTTTTCAAACTTTAATATGCATCCATATTCCTCGTAGGTAGTCTGGGGGTAGAGCCTGGGTCACTTGGAGGATCAACAGATTTATGGGGTAGGAGCCCAAGATTGTTATGTGAAGAATTTTCCCAGAGGTACTCATGCTGCTAGGCTCTGAAACAGTTTGAACAGCAATGTCTCTGTGTTAGGAAAATGGAAAATGGTATACATGTTAAAAGATTTAATTGGGTGAGGACTGAAACATCCAGAAATCCAAATTTCCAGTCTCTGTGGTAATATTTAATGAATGTCTTGTTATTTGAACACATGGTGAATAGTAGGTTTCCAGATTTGTTTTAGTTTTTTAGCCTAAATGTTGAGTTGGACCTTCCAATCTTCTAAGAACTTCTTGAAAATGGAATAGTTGCTACTTTCCCAACTGATCCCCTCGCCACCCTCCCCCCCCCTTGATGTTTGTTTCCTTTGCTATTCTTTTGGTACCTGCAATCTCTAGTTAGCATTTATTCCTTTATTTCCTGTCTTTTGTTCCTTGTATCCTATTAGCACAATATAGTATTTAGAAATAATGAGTCATTAAAGGATGGCTGGTAGTTTATTGGAGGTGAATGGGATGTTGATTTCATTTATTTTATGGAGTGAACAAGTGGGAATATTTTGAATTGTCTTTGTTTTCTTTGTTATGATGCTGGGGATGGAACCCAGGCCCTTATTCATGCAAGATATTTATTTATTTATTTATTTACTCATTCATTCATTCATTCTGGTGATTGAACCCAGAAGCACTGTACCACTGACCTATATCCCAAGGCTTTTTAAAAAAATTTTATTTTGAGATAGGATCTCATTAAGTTACTGAGGCTGGTTTTGAACTTGTGATCCTCCTGCCTCAGTCTCCTAAGTCTCTGGGATTATATGTGTTGTGCATCACCAATGCCTGGCTTCTGGAATTTTTTTTTTTTTATTACAAAAGATTTTATCAATTAGGGAAAAGTAGAAAGAAAGGCCAACCCATATACCTATTACCTTATTTCAATATTTAAAAAGTTATTCAGCTTTATTGAGGTATAATTTACATATGACAAAATTCAAAATTAGTGGTTTTTTGTTTTTTTTAATTTAGAGACGGTGTCTCACTGAGTTACTTAGCGCTTCACCATTGCTGAGGCTGGCTTTGAAATGGTGATCCTCCTCGGCCTCCTGAGCCTCTGGGATTACAGGAGTGTGCCACTACACCTGGCTCAAAAATAGTTTTAGGTGTACAAATCTGTGAATTTTGAGAACTGTATATAGTCATAACTACTATATAATCATGACAGAACATTTCTATATCCAAAATGTTCCCTGTGCTCTTTACAGTCAATGAAAATACTTTCTGGTTTCTTTGATTTATTCTTTGACCAATGGGATATTTAGAAAGTGTTAAGTTCCTAATATTGGGGAATTTTTCTGGAAATCTGTTAAATTGGTTTAATTCTACTATAGTCAGAGACAAAGATTTCTTTTAAAATTTATGGAAACGTGTTATAGCCTAGAATTAAGATCTGTCTTGGTGAGTGTCTGTGTCACCTTGAGAAAAATATGTATTCTTTTGTTGGATCTGTAAATTATTGGTCAGGTCAGTTTATTTATATTGATGCCGATAGTATTCAAATTTTGTGTATCCTTACTGATTTTTAGCTTTTTTCATTGTTGTTGTTCAGAAAAGATTGTTACAATGGCTAACTCTAAAAAAATTTGTTTATTTCTTTCAGTTCTTTTTTTTGATGAGACTGGGAATTGAATTCTGAGGCACTCTACCACTGAGCCACATCCCCAACCCTTTGATTTTATTTTGAGACAAGTGTTTTAGTTAGCTTTTTTGCTGCAATGACTAAAAGACCTGACAAGGACAATTTTAGAGGAGAAAGTTTATTTGGTGGCTCATGGTTTCAGATGTCTCAGTCCATAGACAGCAAGCTCCATTCCTTGAAGCTCAAGTTGTGGCAAAACTTCATTGTATTTTAAGATAGGGTCTCACTAAGTTACTTAGGACCTTGCTAAGTTGCTGAGGCTGGCTTTGAATTTACCATTCTCCTATATTGCTGGGATTACAGGTGTGCGCCACCGCACCTGGCCCCTTTAGTATTATTCTACTTTGTATACAATATAAGTACAGTTTAATTTCTCTTCTCCATTGTTTTGTGTTATATATTTTATGCTATATGTCATAAATGCCACAGTACATCATTTTAAAAAAAATGTGGTCACTTTTAAATAGATTAAAAAAGAAAAAATCTTTTTTTATTTTCTCATACATACATCATTTCTATCATTATTCTTTGTGCCAGTACAGATTTCCGTGTAGTGTGTTTTCTGACTGGAGAATTTCCTTTAACATTTCTAGTAATGATTAAGTATTAATTAATTTAAAGTCCAAAAAAGGCTTCATTTCATCCTCCTCCATCCTTCATTTGTGAAAGATAATTTCACTGGTTATAGACTCTTTGGCTGAGAAAGTTTTGTAGCACTTTAACATCTTTTGACTTACATAGAGCTGCACTGTCATTTTTACCCTTCTTTTTCTGTATGTTATACATCTTTTTCTCTGGCTTCCTTTGTATTTCCCACCCATAGTTCATTTTAATGTATGTATTTAAATTTATTATTATTTTATTAATATACATGTTTTTGTCTTCTGGTTTCAGCCATTAGCCTGTGATTTACTTTTTTAAAACAATTTTTTAGTTGTAGATGAACACAATACCTTTATTTTTATGTGGTTCTGAGGCTCAAACCCAGTGCTTGACACATGCTAGGCAAATGCTCTACCATTGAGCCATAATCACAGCCCCCTTTGGTTTACTTTTGTGTGATTTTATATTCTTATTGGATTGTGTTGACTAGCTTAAGTTTAGTTATATTTTTCACTTCCCTCATCATGTTTATTTTCCAGTATGCTCCTTAGCCTGTGAAACATATTTATTTAAATGAATGAATGAATGAATGAATGAATTGTGGTTCTGGGTATTAAACCCAGGTCCATGCTAGATAAGCACTCTGCCACTGAGCTTATATCCCCAGCCCTTTAAAAAAATTTTAAAGTTTGAGGCAGAGTCTTGCTAAATTGCTTAGGGCCTCACTAAGTTGCTGATGTTAGCCTTGAACTTGCAACCCTTTTGCCTTAGTCTCCCCAGTATCCAGAATTACAGGTATGCATCACAGCACTTATCATGATCATATACAATCTTTTTGAGAATTCCAGTGTTCTGTTCTTTTTTGAGATATTTAAAAATGTGAATTGCATGGCTTCTGAAGGTTAGGGGCATTGTCAGAAGTCCAGTGTGCTATGCTTTCTCAGATTTTCATTATAATGTTCTGTATATTTGGCTCCTTGTTTGAAAGATTATATCATTAGGTTATGTCCAGTGTTGTATTAGTAGTATATTGGCTCTTTTGGAAAAAAGAAGAAAATTTCTCTGATTTATATATAGCCTTTCCTAATTTTAGTATTATAAATGCTTCTTCTGATTGGTAGCTGATTTTAAGTTATCAACATATCAAGCATGGAATTGGAAAGGGAATTGGTACTTATGACCTACCTGTGTCACCCAGCTCAAGCATACACTAGTTATTTTCTTTGATTTCATTTCTTCAAGATTGTTTTTGGTGTGTGTATGAGGGGAGGGGAAATGCTTTTTATATAATTTTCTCCTTCTCTTCTTCATGTCATTAATATTGAGATGGAGAAATTTTAAAAATAACAGTTGTCACATGTTATCTTAACATCATTTTCTTCACATTATTGAGATCATCTAAATACTGATATTGAGATATAATTAACAGAAACTTTCATTAGTCTTATAGAAGATGATAATGATGTGTCTGTCCTTCATAGCCATGTGTTCTTGCATAGCATTTTTAACTTTCTCAATTAAATTTCATTAATCATATCCTATCTCAATTGTAAAGATTGAGAAAAAAATCTTTGACTTACATAGAATTGCACTGTCATTTTTACCTTTGCCAGTGAAAGTGAACATTATGTACTTTATAAAATTCTTTTCTGTGGGACAAAGATGACTTGAATAACTTTTCTAGCAATGTTCTATCCATGTAAATAGTTGAGCTTGTATCACAAGTCTTTCATTAGAACAGAAACAGTTATTGTTTTAAGTTATCAGAAGTGGCAAAATATTTTATCTGAATTGTACATTGAAACTTTTTTGGCTGGGTGCTTACTGGTAGAGCATTTTCCTAGCATGCCTGTGGTCCTGGGTTCAGTTTTCAACATCAGAAAACAAACAAACAAAACCCAAAGGACAAACAAAAAACCAAAAAAACTTGGTAATTTTATTCTGTATTTTTAGTGCTCTCATGTTTTAAGTGTGATCCCATCATGTGAGGTCAGATGTGGAATTTTTCACTTGTTACATTGGAGTTCAGAAAGTTTTAGAGTTTATGTGCAAAGCCCCGGTTCAGTTTCCAGCACCCCCTCAAAGTTTGAGGTACAAAAATTGTGAAACAGATTTAATATATTATCCTAATGTCTTCCAAAGTTTTTGATTGTTGGATTAGGGATGCTCAACATGTATTATAACTGAATTGAACTTAGGATAAGTTAAAGATCTGTACTGTGAACTCTAAAAGAACTGCTAAAATTGCCAAAGATTTGTGGTTAATAAGCTGACGAAAGATAAAATGGAATAAAACAATAATTAGTCTAAAAAAGGTAAAAAAGCACAAAAGGGAACAAAGAACAGATGACACAAAATAAATAGCAAGAATGATAGACTTAAACCTATATCATATGGTAACTACTTTATTTTTCATTTCATTTTAGTTTTGGTGGTTCTGGGAATCCTCACAATTGCTAGGCAGGTGCTCTACTACTGAAAAACACTCCCAGCCAGAACCACTTTAAACATAAATCATCTAAACACGCCAGATTTAGTAAGAAGCAAGACCCAACTATATGCTGCCTACAGGAACTCATTTTAAATATAAAGAAAAGATAAATTGAAAGTAAAAGGGTAAAGCTGGGTACGGTGGTGCATGCCTGTAATCCCAGCAGTTTAGGAGGCTGAGGCAGGAGGATTGAGAGTTCAAAGCCAGCCTCAGTAATAGTGAGGTGCTAAACAACTCAGTAAAACCCTGTCTCTAAATAAAACACAAAAAAGGCTGGGGTTGTGGCTCAGTAACAGAGTGCCCCTGGGTTTAATCAATGGTACCCTTTCCCCCTCAAAAAAAGGGAAATTAGAAAATATGCTGGACAGAGTGAAAATGAAAACACAACATAATAGAATTCTTGAGTTGCTCCTAAAGCAGTATATAAACACATGTTTATAGCACTAAACACCTATGTTAGGAAAAAAGTCTTAAATTGGCTGACTTATCTTATGAAAGAAAAAAAAGAAGGGCAAATTAAATTCACTGTAAGCAGAAGGATTAACAAAGATTGAAGTGAAAACAAAATACAAACAAAAATAACAAAAATCGATGGAATTAAAGGCATTCTTTGAGAAGATCATTATAATTGACAAGTTTCTAGCTATTCTGATCCAGAAACAAAAGATAGAAATAGTTTATATCAGGAATGAGAGAGGTAACATTGCTATAGATTCAAAAGATATAAAAAAATATTATGAATAACTTTATTTCCATAAATTCAACAGTGTGGATAAAATGGAGAAATTCTTACCAGAGTCCACTCAAAGAAATGGGAAGCCTGAGTAGCTTTTTTTTCTACTTATGAAATTGAAATTATAGTTAAAAATATTTCCATGTAGAAAACTCCAGGCCAGGATGGCTTCATTTGTTAATTTTAAGAAATATTCAAGGAAGACACATTACAAATTTTGCATAAATTTGTTCCGAAAATTGAAGAAGAAGGAATACTTTGCAACTCTTTTTGGTTTTGTTTTTTTTTTAAATCTTAGTTGAAAGAAAACTAAAAATTATTATCTCTCGTGAACATGGAAAATAAAATTTCTAAACAAAATTATAGCAAATTGAATAAAAAAAATATGACTAAGTGTGGTTTATCTCAGGAATGCAAGGTTGGTTTAACATTTAAAAAATCAGTTAATTCACCACATTAGCAAATTAAAAAGAAAGAAACTGTAAGATTATCCTAAATAGATGCAGAAAGAGAGGTGACAAACCAGCATCTTACAGTTTTTTAAAAAAAATTTTTTATTTTTTAGTTGTAGTCAGACACAATATCTTTATTTCACTTATTTATTTTTAAGTGGTACTGAGGATCGAACCCAGGGCCTAGCGTGTGAAGGTTAGCTCTCTACCCCTGAGCCACAACCCCAGCCCCGCATCTTATAGTTTTGATCTGCAGAGTCTGAAAGTGAACTTTCTCCATTTAATACAGGACATCTAAGACAAGCCTACATCTAATGCCCAAACTTGTGTTGGTTGAAATTACACTACAGTAAGTTTTAAAAATGTGGAATAATATTAGCAGAAGATTCATAATATTAGTACTGGAATTAGTGAGACAATTAATTGTTTCATACATATTCATAGATATTTTAGTAATTGTGTTAGAACTAGAAGGGTCCTTCAGAATGATGCTAATTCAAATTGTTGTCTTTTTTGTATAGGTCAGTATGGAAATCCTCTAAATAAATATATTAGACATTATGAAGGATTATCTTACAACGTGGATTCATTACACCAAAAACACCAGCGTGCCAAAAGAGCAGTCTCACATGAGGACCAGTTTTTACGTCTAGATTTCCATGCCCATGGAAGGTGAGTAAGTTTGTTGCTGTGTCTGAAGTTTCCCTTTATTCAATCTAAAAGAAGAAATTTATATTCTTTTTTTCTTTTTCTTTAAAGAAAAGGTCCCCACATGAAAATTTAGCCTCCTTTGGAATTTGGTATATACATTAAAAAATGTCTTCAAATGGACTGCCCTTTTATACATTTAAGGAAACAACCAATTGTAAATGTTTTTTAATTATGAATCAGATTTTCTATATGTACCTTTAAAGAGGATACTGTGTTCACAGTTTCCTACCACTCCTTACACTTTATGGTCAATATATATATCTTCTTGTGCCAACAGAAAAGATAACTATGCTATTGAATAAGTCATTTAATTGCTCATTGATTCGATTTTATCAGGTTCTAAAATAATCCCTGGTATTACTTGCTATCCTGGCTTTAATCTGAAACAGAATTCTTAAGGGATAAAGGACAGCTAGGGAAGAGAGTTAAAAAATCGTTGAGTGCCTTTTGTGTTCTTAATGCTTTATATGCGTTCTCTTATTAATCTTCTGAACACTCAGAAAGGTAAAAGTCTCTTTGTATCTGAGGAAACTAAGGTCCAGAGAATTTAAATGATTTAACTTACACAGTGCATATTCAAAACCCTGTTTTTTAAAAAAAATTCCCTCCCCTTTTCTCTGTTGGCATACTTAGATATTAAATCCTTGAGCTCTTTGTTGGTCCTTCTCTTGCCTGCATTAATTATCAAATCTATTCTTTTTATATTGATGTAACCTGGATTGAGAGCTATATTATTTACTTCCCAATAGTTTTCAGAGTTTCCACTATATCGTTAAAGCTATTCTGCATACTGCTACAAGATGGACTCTTCCCTACATGCTTCCTTTTTCATGTCAGCTTATTGAGCTGCAGTCTTCCATTAATGATTATTAGCCAGGTTCCCTAATTTGTCTTTAAGGTTTCTCTGAAATTAACAGAGTCTATTATTCTAAACTTTATTCCATTTCTTAACATTAAATGTCTTTTTCACCCAGAATTTTCTGAGTGTTTGCTATATATGTACAGTTTTTTCTCTGGCATTTACCTAAAAATCCTGATTATATTTTAACATACAATTCAACTTCTGCCTCTTCTGGGGCTGGGGATGTGGCTCAAGCGGTAGCGTGCTCGCCTGGCATGCGTGTCGCCCGGGTTCGATCCTCAGCACCACATACAAACAAAGATGTTATGTCCTCCAATAAAAACTAAAAAATAAATATTAAAATTCTCTCTCTCTCTGAAAAAAAAAAAAATTCCTTATCTGTACCATTGGTATTTGATTTGTTTTCTTCCTTTCCATTTGTGTATTATTTATTTTTCTACAGTTGTGTTTTTTTGTTTCTGATATGAAAGTACCCTGGTTACTATTTATTATTGTCTATTATATTGCATATATGTTATACAGGTGCTTAGGAAAGATTTTCTTTTATTTTTTTCTTTCTTGTTTTTAAATTTTTTTATTTTTCAGTATTGGGGATTGAACCTTTGAGCTCCATTCCCAGTGCTCCCTACTCTGCTTTCTTTTCCTTTTTTTTTTTTCTTTTAAATTTTATTTTGAAACAGAATCTCACTGAGTTGTTGAGGCTGGCCCTGAACTTGCAATTCTCCTGACTCAGCCTCCTGAGTTATAGGGATTATAAGTATGTACCACCATACCCAGAAAAGTTTTAAAAAAAATATTTTATTTTTTAGTTGTAGTTGGATACAATACCTTTATTTTATTTATTTTATTTTTATGTGGTGCTGAGGACCGAACCCAGGGCCTTGCACATGCTAGGTGAGCACTCTATTGAGCCACAACCCCAGCCCAGAAAAGGTTTTAGTGGATTAAAAAAAAAAAAAAAAATCAGATAATTAGAAATGCTGTGAAACAAAGTATTTGCCTATAGAAATGCTTATTATTTAATTTAACATATCTTCCATATTTCAATAGCAATTCATGTAAATTTAATGACTTCACTTCAGATATTTTAAAATGACCCTTTCTTTATTAGTACTACGAAATAATAAGTAATCATTAGCCTTCATAAGTTTTTAGTGATCTCTCAAAATATACTTAATATTATATTCCTGTGTCATCTGATTACTAAAAGAAACTTCTAGTTGCCTTTGATTTGGATACCACATTCCTATTATATCATTAGATTTTTATTAGATCTATCATGTATTTCATATTATGTTGCAAAATCATATACCTAGCTTCTTTGCATATGTGTAAGCAAATGAGAGAGAGACAAAGAGTAAGTGTGCTGTTAGTCATCTAAAACATCTTTGCTAGTTAAAAGTTACTTGGTCTAGGCTGGGAATGATGGCCAGATAAACATAGAACTGATAGGTACAATAAGTGTGCTCAAGTCATTGGATGAGAAAAATGTGATATGGTGCTTTAGAGATAAAATATTATAGATATTTAAAGGAGATTCTAATTTCTGGCTGAGGCTCTAAGCAAAGAGTCTGAAACTAGAAAAATCTCATGTAAATTGGTCTCATGTGCATTGATCATCTTAGGGTACTTTTAACAGAAATCTGTTTGCTTAACAGATATATTATATGATAATTTGGGGTATCAGGAATTAAATTCAGGGACACTCAACCATTGAGCCACATCCCCAGCCCTGTTTGTATTTTATTTAGAGACAGGATCTCACTGAGTTGCTTAGTGCTTCAACGTTGCCAAGGCTGGCTTTGAACTCACAATCCTCTCGGCTCAGCCTTCTGAATTCCTGGGATTACAGGTGTGCGCCACTGTGCTTGGCTTTGTATTTTATTTGTATTTCTTATGAATGTAGTGTAGGGAAGACTATAGTTAGCTGCTGTAGCCTGACCTATAAAATACGTTCTATCTTATGTATTGTGGCTAGACTTGTTATCTATTTTTCATCCTTTTAAAAATATAAAGAGTTTGTTTCCCCTATTCACATAGGAGGGCTTAGTACTCCAGAATCAGATAATCAATTTAATCAGTTACAGAATATGTTAAATATTGTGCAGTTAACTTAGATATACAAAGACGAATGTACTTGAAAAAGGTTCTGCTGAGACAATTATGACTTACATTTCTGAGTTCTAGCCCAGACTGTGTATGTTCCAGTACTAAACTAATTCTTTGTGTTTATTTTATACCTAAGCACATGAACCAACAGATGTCTTTCAACTTTGCTTTTAAATTTCTTAAATAACAAAGTATGTATTATATTGCAGGTTTACAGATGTTAAATAAATGTTTAGATTCTTCCAAACCCAAAGTCTCAAGAATTCCATGAAAAGTTATTGGTTTTGAAATAAATTTTTTGAAAATTAAAGTTCTATTTGAGCTAGTGCTACAGTTGTTGAGGAAAGGTATTTTAAAACAAAATATTTTGAAAATAGGTACTAGAATAAAGCAGATCTCTTACCTATGCTTAGAAATAAAGAATCAGTTTTCTAGATTTCTGAAATGGTTTCATTTGGATGAGCTCTGATAAATGATATTGCTCACTGCAATGTTGTATGTATGTCAATTATAGCATTTATCACATTTTGTAATAACTGTTTATTAGCATGTGTCCTTTGTTCATTATGAACTTTAAATGCAAAGCCCGAGTTTTATTAACTGTTTTTTTTTTTGTAGTTATAGATGGACAGCATGACTTTATTTTATGTGTTTATTTTTATGTGGTGCTACGGATCAAACCCAGTGCCTTACACAGCTAGGCAAGCGCTCTGCTACTGAGCTACAGCCCTAGCCCCTTATTCACCTTTTTTATTATGTATATGAGAATCATTTAAATTATATTGAGGGAAGTAAGGAAGGAGGGAAGGAGGAAGGAAGATGAAGAGGGTATAACAGTTATAAGCATAAATTGCTGATAGGGGAAGTGTAAAACCAATATTTTTGTTTAGGTTTGGCCCTAATCATAGAGTTTAATCAGAAATAAAAGTAAACTATCCATTGCTCATGGCATATTTAATTTGGCAGATAGTAAAGTACACTGAGATAGGTTTTCTACTGGCGTATTGTATGCTCTGTAATATCTCATCCTCTTCAGCAGTTGGTGTTCTTCATTACTTTCTCTCCCTGCCCCATGCTGGGGATTAAATCTGGGGTCTTATGCATCCTAGGCAAGCACTGTATCCCTGAGCTACATGCCCAGCTCCACAGCAGTTGTTCTTAGTTGCTAAGTAGTAGGCAGATTTATCATATTATGTCAGAATTTTAGTAATAATTTCAGAAAATTTGTTTTCTCTCAATCCTTGTGTTCATGCAGAAAGTGTATTATGAACATGTTAGTAGGAGCCGTATTTCCTTTAGTCTTCTTAAATACTATTATTTCTTTATTCTTCTTAAATACATGTTGTATCCTGCCTTAATTATCATATATCCTGGCTTAACTATTGTGTATTCCTGGCTTGACTATCATGTATTTGAGCTTTGCTGTAACACCAGTGAACCATAATTGCTTGAGGAATTTTGCCTATGTGATTTTTGTAAAATCCAGGTTTAATATTGTTTAGGTCTTAGTTCAAAATAGTATGATACAATATTTCTGTGAGTTAGTTTGGAGGTATCTTGGTCATTATTTCTGTCGTATCTTGAGCAGAAATTTTTGCCTCTTAAGGCAAGCTAGCACATTTGAAGAACTAGAGATGAGAGTCCAGAAAGCACAATTGGTGGATGCCTGCTTTTAAAAAAGGGGTAGAGAATACATTTGAATTGTGTAAAAATGCTATTGTGAATGTGGAAAAACAAAAACTGTAAAACACTGACTTGGTTAATTATATTTATCCCAACAAAATTTAAGCAAATATTAGCAAAAATCTCCAAAGAAAAAATAATATTTTTTTAGTACTTACTTTGTGTCAGGTACTATAGCAGATGTTGTTTAAGTACATTTTACAATGTTGTCTTAGTGGATATTTTAGGATGTATGTAGTATATTTTGTTCTTTCCTGATTCCTCTTTATATAGAAATTGAAATTCTAGTAAATATGTTTTTAAAGATATCTGAAGGGAGGCTGGCTGCTTGAATTTCCAAAGCATAAGAAAAAGACAGAGTTGAGCCGTGTTCATGTAAATTTTGTATGATTAAAGGTTATATGAATTTTATATGACTATAGGTTACTGGGAACTGATCATTGCTTTGAGTTTAGCTTCTTAGATATGACTTTAATGTGAAGTATTTTTCTTGTACATGTTTTGAAAGCATTAACCAGGGCTTGCCTGGAAAAAGAAGGGAAATAATTTAAAAAAAAAATTCAACTGAATTTTCTTCTTCCTTCTTTGCAAAAGGAATTGAAGTAAAGAGTATAAAAGCATTTTTTTTTCTGATATTCTTTGGATAAATCCTTTCCTCTATAAGATAATTTCAAACAGGCTTGACTCAGTAGCTTAATTAGTGGTATTGCTATTAACTCCAGAGTTTCTGGGGTTGTTGGCTTAGATAGTGAATGTCAAAAATAAGGCATATGTACAGTAGAAAAGCCTATGTGTTATTTTCATTAATTATAAATTATATTTTATACTAAACTGTTGTGCTTGCAGTTGAGTCTTGTGAGACTCAACTAGCTCAGATTTAATCCAAGTTTATAGCTTACTTTCCCTTTTCCCTGTTTTTTAAGTGATTAAGCCCCCTGTCAAGTTGTTGTGCTACTTCTTAAAATAGCAAGGATTTTATCTAAAATTTCTTTAAATGTTTATCCTGTTTCATTACATCTGAACATCCTTTATAGAAACTATATTGAATGAGTATATTTTATTTATTGTTTTTATTATACTATGCTTGTTTGGGTTGTTTAATTAAATAACCCAAACAAGCATAGTATAATAAAATTGTGTAGTAGTGTGATATTTTCAAACTGCAATATGTTTCATTTCTTTTTTATATCTTTTTTTTATAAGTTGTAGATGGACACAATACCTTTATTTTATTTATTTATTTTTATGTGATGCTAAGGATCCAACTCAGCGTCTCACATGTGCTGGGTGAGCGCTCTACGGCTGAGCCACAACCCCAGCCCTGTTTCATTTCTTTGGTAATCACATATAGTTCCTTTTTTTTTTTTCTAAATATTTATTTTTTTGTTGTAGTTGGACATAATAACTTTATTTATTTATATGTGGTGCTGAGGATCGAACCCAGGGCCTCGCACGTGCTAGGTGAGCACTGTACCACTGAGCCACAATCCCAGCCCCCACATATAGTTCCTTTTTAAAATCATTACTGAATACTGATTACTTTTCTACTTCTGTGACAAAATTTTGAAATGTTTTGTAAAGAATTTCATTTTAGTTGTAGATGGATACAATACCTTTATTTTTTTTTTAATTTATTTTTTTATGTGGTGCTGAGGATCAAGCTCAGTGCCTCATGCATGCTATGTGAGCGCTCTACTACTGAGCTACAACAACCCCAGTCCTGACAAATATTTTTGATATTTGTATTTTGTCTTCTGAAATCTGAAGACACAATCACTTTGTGCTAGCAAATTTCCAAAACAGTCTGTACTGAACCAACAAATCAAGAATTTTAGTAATAATGATGTGGGACCAGTATTTGTATTATGTGGCAGGATTTGTTGTCAGTTATTTTTTTTAAAGAAGCTTTCAACCACAAATTAAATTAAACAGAATCTCTGGATTGAATGAACAAATACTTTGTATATTTCCATTAATTTTAAGTTTGAGCTCTAAGAGATGTTCTGTTGTTTTATTATGTCACAATTTACTAAGTCAACTTGCATGTTTTATTTTAACCTATTCATTGTTTTATGTCTTTATTAAATATTTATTATATTTCAGGCATTTAGTAGTCATTAGGAATAGAGTAGCCGAACAAGACAAGTCCTTGCTATTGTGGAGGTTTTAGGTTCATGGGAAAGACAGATAAGTATTGGTTTAGCAATGATACCTGTGAAAAAGGTTGAGAGGAATGTTCAGAAGATTGCTATGGCAGGCGAGGGATAACATCTCATTTAGGGGACAGGGAAGGCTACTTTTAGGAAATGGCATTTAACTGACACCAGAATAATGACTAGATAAGAAGGAGTTTTTGACCAAAAAAGGGGAGGAAGTGTGCTTTGGACAAAGATACTGAGATGAAAAGTGGCTTGTTCTTGGAATTGAAGGAATTTCAGTAGACTGGTGTTTAAAATATAAGGGAGCATATTTAGTTGAGGCTTGAGATGTATACATGAATCAGGTCTTTGGAAGTCAGTCATGGTGAATTAGCCATGGAAGATTATTAATGATAACTTTAAGAGGTTTAAAAAGTCTACTCTGGCTGAGAATGAAGAATACTTTAGAAGGTAGAAAGAATAGCCAATGTGGTGGTGCACACTTGTAATCTCAGCAATTTAAGAGGCTGAGGCAGAAGGATCACAAATTTGAGGCAATTTAGTGAGACCTTGTCTCAAAATAAAAAATAAAAAGGGCTGAGGATGTAGCTCAGTGATAAAAGTAGCCCTGAGTTCAATTCCCAGTATGAAAAAAAAAAAAAGGTAGTAAGACTAGATGCATTGAAGCAGGTCAGGAGGCTGTTGCACTAGTCCTCGTGGGAGGTTGCGGTTTAGATTAAGATGATACAATAAATGAAATTCACATAGCCACAGACCAAGATCATGATGAAATTCTCCTTTAAATTTAAACTAACTTGCTTATTTGAATTTGGAAACAAATTAAATTTCATATACTGTTAAAAAAAAGATGAACTAGAGATTATGACAGAGGGTGAATGGATTTGAGTGATATTTTGAGGGGACAATTAATAGGACTTGTTAATATGTACTAAGGTATAAAAAGGAGTTAAGACTGTTTTCTGGTTTAAACAAATAGGTAGCTACTGAGTCCATTTTCTGAGATAGAACATCATTTTAAAAATATCACACTACTATCAAGCTTTCATTGATGCTTCTTTTCATTTTTGGACTTGATATAAATCCAAACAAGCATATTATAATAAGACCAATAAACTAAACATTCATTGAACACAATTACTTTAAGGAATGTTCAGGTATAATTAGTTATTTTTACTGGAACAGTTATAAATATAAGGAGAGGTCATAAGTTTAATTTTGCATGTTACTTGAAATTTATGAAGAGGGCCTAGGAGAAAGCTCCACTAAATGTCAGCATTTTAGTTGAAGGGTTTCATGGTGGAGAGGATGCAGAGACTGAAGAGTGGTAAGAAAAATAAAAGAAAATTTGAGAGCATGATTTCATAGAAGCCAAGAAAAAAAGTGTTTCAAGGAGGTGAATGGTCATTTGTTGCTTCTTGCTTCTATCCTACTGAACAGTCCCAGTATCTTTTTTTTTTTTTTTTGGTACTGGGGATTGAACCCAGGGCATGTTATCACTGAGCTACATTCCCATCCCCAACCCTTTTTATTTTTTAGTTTTATACAGGGTGTCCTCAAATTTATGATCCTCCTTCCTCAGCCTCCAAAGTCATTGGGATTATAGATGTGTGCCACTGTGCCTAACAGTCCTAATATCTTTTTTTTAAAAAATATATATTTATTTTATTTATTTTTATGTGGTGCTGAGGATTGAACCCAACGCCTCACATGTGCTAGGCAAGTGCTCTACTGCTGAGCTATAACCCAAGCCCCACATTCCTAATATCTTAGTGCATGTAACTTATTCTTCTTTGAATTTCTTTAATTCTATTTGCTCTTACTAGATCTAATTTCAAAGAATAGTCCAGACTTGTATATATTATAGTTATATATAAAGGTAAAGAAATAATTTTTTATAAGTACGGTTTGATTAATTTCTTCCTAGCTCTATGAAGCACAAATGTATTCTAGTCATTCATAGTAAAATTTTCTTGCCTATATATGTGACTTCCCAAAAATTTAATGTTTTTTTTAATAAATAGCTTATTTTCATCTGTCAAACAAGTGAATCTTTCATATTCTTTATCTTGAGAAATCTTATAGGTCACTTTGTCCAAATAATACTAGATGGCATTTTCCATTGTCAGTTTTACTTGATTATCTTCTTATTAATTCCTTTCTTTTGATACATGCTGTTGACACATGCTTCTTTTAGTTTTATTCCTATTGATGATGATTTATAAGTCATCCCTTTGTTTTTGTCTTGCACCAAGACGATCTGAATTTTATCCTGAAACTCTCTTATATGTCCTAAGAAGGGAACCATACTTTGATGTGGGAAGGCCGTTGGTTAGCTAGTTGAAGACTGGTTCAAATTCAAACTATGATTTTATTTGTGTGATCTTGGTCAAGTTACCCTTCTTCCTGATTTGTGAAATCAGTAAATTTAGGTGATTTATCTTTCTAATTTTATTCATTTGTTCTATATTGGGTATCTGAATAATTGAAGTGTCCCCCTATTCTTAAATCCTGTAATTGCTTCAGTGCTTTATGTACAGTAGTTTGCTTGTCAGTTATTTAATTAGATAGTTGCATGACGTTGGAAAATACTTATGGAAACCTTTTTTTTCCTCTTCAATCGATAAATTTAATCTTCAGTCATGTATAATACATTCAATCATGTGTAATCATGCTTTCATGGCATTTTTTTTCCCCCTGTGGAATCTCTTTTATATGAGAAAGACTAACATTGTTCTGTTTGTCTTCTTACTTAGGATAAAGTTATTAATTTTAGCTCAAGTTTTAGTTTTATTTTTATCTTCTTTGGTAATTCTTTTATCTTCTTATTTATGTATTTCTGCTTATTTGAGGTAATTTACCTGCCTCAAGGCTATTAGCTTGGTTTGAATCTATAGTTTTCAAACTATGAAGCCCAAGAATTTCTGTGGAGGATACCCTCAGGTATGGCTCAGTGGGATGCACGTGAGCTGTCCACCTCCCCCCGCCCCAATATTGGACTTCTGGACCATAATTTGAAAAAAATGGCTTTTCTATTTTAAAAATGTACTAGTGGAGGTAAATTTAATAATGGACTCATAATAATACTTAGTGTTAATATTGGCAACTTGTCATCAGAAAGGATTTGGGCCAGGTCTAGTAGCACATACCTATAATAGTTGCACTTGGGAGCTGAGCTGGAGGATCATGAATTTGAGGCCAGCCTGGGCAATTTTAGTGAGACCCTGTTTCAAAATGGGGATGTGGTTCTAGAGTAGAGCACTTGCCTAGCATATACTAGGCCCTGGGTTTCATTTCAGTACCAGAGGGGGAAAAAATAGTAAAACAAAAAAATGAGTGGTGAAACTCTTTCAAGCATCTTTGTTAAGAAGAAGGTGAATGTTGAGAGCAAATGAATATCTGGAGACATCAGGGATACCTTAGTGAAGTAGTTAATTCTACTAGTTGCTAACCCAGTCCTACTATAAGCCTGCTCCATTTGGATAAGATAGACCTCTATTTATCAAGATAGTCCTGGTGTCTAGGACTCTTGGGTTACTCCAGTAGAACTTAAAACAAGATTTACTCTTAAGCTTCCTCTTTTGTTGCCAAGGTACTTGATGTAGTTGAGGCTTTCATGTAGTTGAAGCTTTTTAGTTGAGCTTTTCATTCTATCATTTTCAGCACAAGGACACACCCTTTATCTGCTGCTGTTTTCTTCTGATAATTAAAGCCACACTATCTTGAGCTAAAAAGCAGTTGCCTTTTCTCGTGGGAAAAGGCAACTGCTTTTTACTCTGTATTCAATGTGTTCTGACTTATAAAACGGTACCTCTGTTTATTTTTCTTTTGCAATACTGGGGATTGAACACAGGGACACTATACCACTGTACTATATCCCTCAAATTTTTGTTTTAAATATTCACTTTTTTTAGTTATAGGTGAACTCAATACCTTTATATTATATGTGGTGCTGAGGATTGAACCAGTGCCTCACATATACTAAGGCGAGTGCTCTACCACTGAGACACAGCGATAGCCCCTCACCTAGCTTTTTATTTCTTATTTTAAGATAGAGTCTTGCTAAGTTGTAAAGGCTAGCCTTGAGTTTGCCATCCTCCTGCATCAGCCTCCCAAGAAGCCAGGATTACAGGTGTATGCCACCATGCCCAACTGAGAAAGGTACCTTTTTGTATAAAGATATAGAAGGTACATCATGCTCCAGAGAACTTACGGAATCATATCCTAACTTTTTTTTATTGTTGTTGTGTATCAGTGTTCTACTACCTCTGTTACTTGTCTTATACATCAGAATATTTTCCTAAAGTTTTGAGAAAGGAAAGCCAGCTATTATTCTACATAGTGCAATTGCATATTCAGAGTACTGAGACTGGCGAATCATTATCACTTTCCCCCCCCCCCCCCCAAATTGCTGTTGTTTTTTTTTTAAACTGATTTTGCCTTTAATAACTTCACCTTACTCTTTACTTTAATGTCACTGAGGAAAGCCAACAAGAATTATAATAGAACTACTGTAATCAAGATGAGAGACAAAATGCTATTGGTCCATAAAATCCAGTACAGTGATTAAATGTGAGAGTAGCTGAGCATGGTGGCACACGCCTATAATCCCAGTGACTTGGGAGGCTAAGACAGGAAGATTGCAAGTTTGAGGCCAGCCTTAGCAACTTAATGAGGTACTGCATCAAAATAAAAAATAAATAATGTTTTGAGCAACTGATTTAAAAAAAAATAAAAATAAAAAATAAAAAGGGTTAAGGATGTGGCTCAATGGTAAAGTGTTCCTGGGCTCAATCCCAGTACCAAAAATACATAAATAAGTAAATAAATACATGTACGGTTAGGAGAATATTCCCAGTTGCAAATAATGTTCTTTATGTGAGTCTATCTTTGATGATAGTGTCATATATTATAATAGCAATAAAAAGAACCAAATTTACTGAAAGAAACATGAAAGGGGACAGTTTAGTGATAGTGTTTGAAAATGGCTTCAGCATTAATAATCAGAATTTCTTCTGTTGTAATGCATATTTTTCAGTGAAAGTCAAAGGATTTTATATATTATTTTCATCTATATATTTTATTTGCATTTGTTTAGATTTTAAAATGTGACTGCTTGATGGAGTGTGATCATGTTAAGACTACTGCAATACTCAGCATTTCTTAGCTTGACTTTTTTCATTGTATGCTTAAGAAGCATTTTTAGTATAGTAGAAAGAGTAACATGAAGCAACCAAATACTGGAGTTCTAGTGCTAATTCTTATCTCATGACCTTGAGTCAGACCCTTTAATAAAAATATGTATCATGCCTCCTTTGCACTGTTACTGTGAGGATAAGATGAAGTAGCATATGTAAAAGTGTTCTGAGCTCTAGATAAATTCCATAAGAATGTTATAATTTCACCATTCTTATAGTACCATTATCTCAGCCAAATCTCTCAAACCTTTTACCATTAAGAATTGTGGCCAACCAGAAGTGGGCACAGTGATGCCCACCTATAATTTCAGTGATTTGGGAGGCTGAGGCAGGAGGATCATCGATTTGAGGTCAGCCTGGGCAATTTAGTGAGGACCCCTGACTCTCCGTCTTCAAAAATTATTTTTATTATGGTACTGGAGATCGAATCCAGGGCCTTGCATGTATGAGGTGAGTGCTCTACCGCTGAGCCATAACTCCAGCCCCAGAATATAATGATTTTTCAAACATTAAGAATTTTTTTCATTGTAGTAAAATAGCAAAAAATTTGCCATTTTAATGAATTTTAAGTGTATAGTTAATTCAGTGACATTTTGTGTATTCAGTTTTATGCAACCATCGCCACTATTTCCAAAGCTTTTTCATTGTCCCAAACAGAAATTGTATACCTATTAAATAGCAAATCCCCAGTTTTCTCTTTCTCCAGCCCCTAGCAACTAACCATTCAACTGGCTTTTTTTTTTTTTTTTCCCCCTGAGATGGTTGTTTTGTTTTGTTTCCTACCTGTCCTTGAACTCCTGAGCTCTAAGTGATCCTCCCTTCTCAACCTCCTGGGTAGTTGGGGCTCCAAACATATGCACCCTGCACACTCCAATCGGACTTTTTGTCTTAATGAATTTGATTATTTGAGGTACCACATGTAAGTGGCACCAGAATATTTTTGATTTAATTTTATTTACCAAAATGTTTTGGCTTATTTCACTAACTTAGGTCAGGTTTTCAAGGCTCCTACTCCATGTTGTAACAAGTTTCAGAATTTCATTAGTTTTTAAGACTGAATAATAATATGTGTATATCTCACTCATACATACTTTTTAAATGTTTCTTTAAATGGACATTGTTTTTTTTCCATCTTTTGGCTATTATGAATGATATTGCTATGAACACTGGTATACAAGTATCTGAGTTTCTGCTTCAATTTGTTTGAAAAATAGCATAAAATTTTAAGAAATAGCAAAAATTTTAATTCTACTTTTAAGCATATACTTAAAAAAAGTATATGCTTTTAAGTATATGCTTAAAAGTAGAATTGCTGGATCATAGTAATTCTTTGTTTTAACTTTTTGAGGAGCCACCAAATTCTTTTTCTGTAACATAGTGATTTTTTTTTTTAGTTGGACACAATATTTTATTTATTTATTTACATGTGGTGCTGAGGATTGAACCCAGGGCCTCACATGTGCTAGGCAAGTGCTGTACCACTAAGCCACAACCCCAGCCCTTGTAGTATAATGATTTTTATACAACAATGTTCACTGTAGTTTTTCTGATTCTTTTACCAGAGCTTTAAACAAAAATCAGGTTCTGTTTTGCAGTGTTTTTTATTGAGAACTTGTTAAAAAATTAAGAAAGTAGTATGTGGTTTGTCTCTCAGCCACTTTTATTATTATTTTTTAATATATAATCCAACAGGAATACTGTAAATAATTTGCATTTTATAAACTATAAAATAGCATAAAGATTTGAACTATTAAACAGATGGTAGAAGAATTAAAATTAGAAAATTGGAATCCAGTGGCTTAGTTAAATTTATGTTCAACTCCTGATAATTCATTTGTAGTTTATTTTATAGTGACACACTTAATTGTCTGACTTCTTTCTTTCTTTTTTTTAAAAAATATTTATTTATTTATTAAAGAAAGAGAGAATTTTTTTTTTAGTATTTATTTTTTAGTTTTCGGTGGACACAACATCTTTATTTTATTTTTATGTGGTGCTGAGGATCGAACTCAGCACCCTGCGCATGCCAGGGGAGCGCACTACCACTTGAGCCACATCCCCAGCCCTTTAATATTTATTTTTAAGTTGTAGTTGGACACAGTATCCTCACTGTTTCATTTTTATGTGGTGCTGAGTATGGAACTCAGGGCCTCGCAGGTGTTAGGCGAGCACCCCAGCTCTGTCTGTCTTATTTCTATCATTTACCAACCTTCCAGGCTTTCCTTTATTTTTTCTATTAATGCAAATTAATTTTTATATTAATAAAAGCAGTGAATTTTGGGACATGATGTAAACTTAATTATTTTATTATCTGTACTACTGCTTGACTATGGTTTTAATCCAATTTAAATCAACAGTGGGAATATATTTTGTATGTATAAAATGATTTTCTTATGAAATCAATATGAAGGTTGAAAGACCCTACTTTAAGTGTTCTTAAATTCTATTATCCTTCTAGGGTATTTATCCATCTTGTGCTTAGATACGGAAGTGATGTATAATTATTTTGGGGGGTGGAGGTTTAGCATAGATTTCTTATATTGAAATTGAATTTAAATGTCTTCCTGAAGCTTTTATTCTTTTTTTTTTTTTTTAAACCATATGGAGGGCTGGGGTTGTGGCTTAGTGGTAGCGCGCTTGTCTAGCATGTATGACGCACTGGGTTCGATTCTCAGCACCACATACAAATAAAAAAAGGTCCATCAACTACTAAAAAATAATAAAAAACAAAAACAAAAAAACCCCCAGAAACCATATGGAATATTATTGCTCACAATGTTTTTCTGGTACAATAACTGGCTGAATAATAATTCCTAATAGTATAGTCCCTGGATGTTCAGTCTATTTAACAAAGATGCTCTTTTAGAGGATCTTTTTAGAGGTAGTACTTTTGTAGTACATTGAAAGAAAAGTATTTATGTAATGATAAATCAATGATTTTTTAAAAAATACTGTGATCCTTTATAAAAAACAATACATGTACTTATATATGGTCAAGAATTTCTTGTCTATCAGTTGGCAAAATAATTTTATGAAGAGACCTGTGTGCAACAAGAATTCAGGCAAGATTCCTATTTATTCAGGACAGTCTATTTTAAACTTTGTTTATAGAATTCCCACTTAGATGCGTTTGGTTTTGTTGATGACTTCCTTCAGTAGGTTGGAACCTTAAGGCTCTTGTATATCTTCATGACAGTCCTTGGGCACTTGGAAAGCCTTAGGAGTTTTTTTGATGATAGTTTTTGGCAAGTGAAAAGTGCATAGACCCTTAAATAGGTGACAAGATTGACATGAAATTAAGGACAAGACAATGTTCGAAAAGGGCCACAATTTTGGAAGCTAGTAAGTATGCCCTACTGAGCCCTATTTACATAAGATAATACATACTCATCTTAAGTATATAGTGTGGGGTAAATTTCACTTATGAAACTTTCAAATCAAGATACAGAATGTTTCCATCATACCAAAAAGTCTACTTATTATCATTTACTCTTACTTTTTCCCCACCCCACACAACAACTGACCTGCTTTCTGTCACTATAGATAGGTTTTGACTTTGTGTATTCTTTTGTGTCTTCACAAAAGTGCCTATTTTCAAGTGTTTGAACTTTTTAATACTAAGTAGTTTGCCATTCTATGAATAAGCCACAGTCTCTTTACTTGTTGATAGACGTTTAGGTTATTGGCTGATTTTGGCTATTGGAAGTAAAGTTGCTATGGACATTTGTGTCCAATTGTTTGTGTAGACATATGTTTTATGTTTTCATTTCTCTTAGAGTGGAATGGCAGGGTCATGGGGTTTTTGTGCATAACTATAAGAAACTGCCAAACAGTTTTCTGTAGTGGTTGTACTAGTTTGCATTTCCATTGGCCCTGTGTGAGAGAGTTCCAGGTGCTCAACTTCCTACAAGCATTTGGAAGTGTTACTCTAGGGAGGTGAATGGTAGTGTCTGACTCTGGTTCTAATTTGTTTTTCCATGTTGATTAATGATGTTATGTAGGTTACCATGTGCTTGTTAGTTAGAAGTTTCTTCTTTTGTGAAGGGTTTGTTCAAATTGAGCTGTAAAATGTTTTTATTTATTTTGGATATAAATTCACAGTCAGAGATAGATATATATAATTAATTAATTACATGTTTTCTCCCAGACTATAGCTTGTCTTTTCATTTTGTTATTACCTCTCACGGAGCAGAAGTTTTGAATTTTTATTGTCCATTTTATGATTGTGCTTTTGTGTATTAAGATACTTTGACTCTTTAGGCCATGATCTTTTTCTCCTAGATAGTTTTATTATAGTTTTTACATGGAAGTCTGTGATCCAATTCAGTTTGAATTTTCTGTATGACAGAAATTAAGAACCAACTAATATTTTTGGTATGGAGATTAGTTCTACTAGCAGTCTTTGAAAAGCCTATCCATTCTCCATTTAATTGCCTTGATTTCCATGATGAGGTCTTGTTTCTGGATTGTTGTTAGGTCTTTGATTTGGTTGATCTGTGCATATCTTTATGTCACCATTTTGATTATTGTAGCTAAATATACTCCACAGAGTCCAGTTAGGAGACAGAAACCAATAGAATATTTTGAAGAATTAAAGTTTAATATAAAGAATTACTATCTAATAATTAGCTACTAAAAAGGGATGAAAGAAAGAAAAGAAAACAAAACTGGAGCTGAGGGAGATTAACTAAGAGGTTGGGTCTCTTTTCCATTGGGATTCAGCTGTAATGGCAAGGATATGGAGCCCATCAGAGAAACTTCTTCCTTGAATCAGAATTGTTGGTAGGCAAATATTGGCAGATGTTATGTAAGTTACCAGTCAAAACTGATAACAAATTTTGCTTGAATGTGAATGCCACAGGTGTTCAAGGTGCATGCCAAGAAAGAAAGTACCCTGGAACCTGCAAGAAAGGTACTTTGCCCCTGCAGTGCTACTTCCGAGCCCTCTGCTGACAAAACTTATTACCACTGGGAAAGGAGAAGTGATTATAGGTTCCAAGAAGGCAGTGTAGTGTAGATTAGGATTCCAGAGGTAGTGAACTGATAACTATTATAGTAAGTCTTTTTTAAAAAATATATGTTAGTTGTAGATGGACACAATACTCTTATTTTATTTATTTATTTTTTATGCGGTGCTGAGGATTGAACCCAGTACCTCACATGTGTGAGGCAAGCACACTGCCACTGAGCCACGATCCCAGCCCACAGTAAGTTAAAAGATTCAATAGTATATAAGATGTCAGGGTGGGGTGGGGTGTAAATATTAGAGCTACCTTGTGAATGTCTATAGTAAAATCTGGAATTTTTTGAATCTATAGATAATTTGGAAATAGTTTACATTCTTACCTCCCCCCACCCCGAATGGAAATTGAACCTAGTGCCTCATGAATGCTAAATGCATATTATACTGTGTCCCATCCCCACCCTGACATCTTAATACTATTGAATCTTCAGATTCTTTAGTTTCTTTCTTCTTTAGTGTCTTTCAACAGTGTTTCATAATTTTCAGTGTAAAGGCATTGTACATCTTTCCTTTGTTAAATATATTACTAAGTACTTTTTAAAAATGCTATTGTTAGTAGGGTTTGCTTTTTAAATTTCATTTTTGTTGTTTGTTGTTAGTACATAAAATATTGTATTTTTGTCATGTTAGTCTTATTCCTGTGACTTTGTTTTAAACTAATTATTTCTAGTAGTTTTTCTAGTATTTCTGGTAGTTTTTCAATAGATCTTTTAGGATTTTCAACATAGATGATTATGTTGTCTTAAACTAAAAGCAGTTTTATCCCTTCATTTCCAAATTGGGCTTATTGAACTAACTGGGACATTTCATACAGTGTTGAGGAGAAGTGGCAAGTGTGAACATCTTTGCCTTATTCCCATCCTTAAGGGGGAATTGTTCAGTCTTTGTCCTTAAATATGATATTAGAGGCTGGTGTTCTATAAGTGTATTGTATCAGGCTGAGGAAATTCCTGTCTTCCTAGTTTGCTGAGAACTTTTTATACTGAGTGAGTGCTAGAATTTATCAGTTGCTTTTTCTACAACTAATGAGACCATTTTGTAGTTTTTCTTCCCTTCAAATTGGTGAGTTATATTGATTGATTTTAGAATGTTAAACCTACCTCTCTTTCCTGGAATAAACTCACCTGATCATGATACCTTCTTCCCCCCCATTTCTGCCCTTCTCTTCTTGTAGCTTCCCCCCCCCCCCATTATGCTCATGTTTTTCAAGTTTTACCCTTCTGTTCTTAAACATATTTACAATATATAGACAATAAAATCCTTGTCTGCTTATTCCATCATCAGGGTATTTTTTTGTTTTTTTCTTTTTCTTTTTGGACTGTGTAGGGGATCAAACCAGGGCCTCAGGCATGTAGACATCCTTAGCACTTAACTGAGTGGTGTTTTTTTTTTTTTTTCCTCCTGCTCTTATTTGGTTTTTATTTCTTTCCTTTTTATATCTGATGATTTTTTTTTTCCTCTTGTGTGTTTGTGGTACCAGGTATTGAACCCAGGGCCTTGCATGCTAAGCAATTGCTCTACTAGTTGGCTACATCCCCAGCCCTTTTTTATTTTGAGATAGGGTCTTGTTAAATTTCCCAGACTGACTTTGAACTTATGATCCCCTGCCTCAGCCTCCCGAGTAGCTGGGTGGGTTGCTGGGTGTACAGGCATATGCCACTCACTGCACCTGGCCTAAAACAACTTCTTTCTTTTAAAACAACTGTTAATTCACAGAAGGTTTCAAAGAAATATATAGGAAGTTCTTGGGCACCTTTTCCCCAATTTTAACAACTTTATAGAAATATGTATAGTTTTTTTAAATATTTATTTTTAAGTTTTAGGTGGACACAATATCTTTATTTTACATTTATGTGGTGCTGAGGATCGAACCCAGTGCCTTGTGCAAGTTAGGCAAGCGCTTTACCACTGAGCTACAGCCCCAGCCCACAAATATATAGTTTTAAAACTAAGATTGATATCGGTATGATGTATACAGCTTTTTCAGATTTTACCAGTTCCATGTGTTTGTGTGCAATTCAGTGTAGTTTTATTACATATAACCTTGTGTAAATATCACCACAATTCAAATACTCAGCTTTGTTATCACCACAGAATCTTTTATCCTTTTATAGCCATAATCGTTAATTGGCTAACAACCATTAATTGGTTCTACATCTCCATAATTATATTATTCAGGAATGTTACATAGGTATCATGCAATGCACATTTCTTTAGATTGGCTTTTTTCACTCAGCGTAAATTTTTTGAGGTTTGTACAAGTAGTTGTGTTTGTCAATAGTTTGTTCCTTTTTACTAAATTCTATTCCTTGATAAAGATATACCTTAGTTTAACTGGGTTTGGATTTTTTATTTTTATTTTTAAAGTGTGTTTTGTTTTGCTGAATAGTACAGTAACTTGTGAATCAGCTTGCCCCTCTTTGAGACTTGTTTTTAAGCTTTTTTTTTTTTAAAGTTAGGGTAAGTCAAAAGTAGCCCTTACTCTAGACCTAGTTTGCCCCTATTTTTTTTTCCCCCTTTTTTTTTTTGTGGTGCTGGGGATTGAACCCAGGGCCTCACTTATGTGAGACAAGTGTTTTACCACTGAGCTATATCCCCAGCATGCCCCTATTTTTTTAAGAAGTAGCCTTTCTTAGTTGTCTACTAAATGACAACAGTTTCTTTCTGTGCTTGATCAGAACTTGAAAGTTATCTCTATCCCTTAAAACATCTAGCAATTGGTCAACTAATAGCTTCCAGTAATTGTTTTTTGGCCTGCTTATGTGGAATCTCCCTTTATGTATCCTTTTTATTATTCAGCCAAAGACTAAACAGTGAATGTCTTTACAGATTTCTGTAGCTCTTTTTCAATGTTGCATCTTCCTTTCACCTATTTTGCCCTGCAAAATCTAGGTGCCTCCTCTGTCTCTGAGACTTATCAAGACACTGTGCTATCCAGGGGGTTTCTTCTTTCTTAAGTCATGGTCCAGAAAGTTCCTCCAGGCAAATGAGGCATAGTGGCAGGTACTTGTAATTCCAGTTATTCAGAAGGCTGAGATAGGAGAATCCCTTAAACCCAGGAGTTGGAGGCCAGCCTGGTCAACAAAGCGAGACCCCATCTCTAAAGTTCTTCGAAGCAGAAAGCTGGAGCAATCACATGGTTCATCCTGTTCATTTTTCCTTGTTCAGAGATCACAGCCTTCAGTGCTTATTGCCTGAAAATAGTTGTTTCACATGTATCACTCAAAAACAGTATTTTAAAATGAGAAGGCATGTTCAGTAAAAGCTTCTCTACTGTTTATTTCTAAGACAGTTATTTGGAAGTTGAAATAGATTTTTTTTTTGTATAAAAAGCAGAATTTTTCCTTTTATATATCAAGATGTTATCTCAAGTTGAATGTTTTTTGAATAAGAAATAGATTCATATATATTCATGTATAAAATTCAAAAGTTACAAACAGGTATACAGTAAAATCTTCTTCCCTCTTGTTTCCCAGTAACCATTTCCCATTCCTGGAGATGGCCATTCTTATTAATTATCTTGGGCATCCTTCAGGAGATTTGATGCATATTCTGGCAATGTGTATCTCATACAGACAGTCTCGTCAAAAAATGTGGGTATATTCATTCTTTCCCTTATGATCATTTCAAAGAAATGGCTTAGTCCCTTTTCTGTACTTCTCTCCCCCCTTTAAATCTTACTATAATTATGGAGCTTTGATTTCATTACATGTAAAACTTTATATTCTTTTTTCAGCTTTGTGATTTATACTTATATAGAAATACCACAAAATAGCTTGATTGTTCCCAATCTTTAAAAAAATATTTATTTTTTAGTTGTAGTTGGACACAATACATTTATTTTATTTATTTAATTTTATATAATGCTGAGGATCGAACCCAGGGCCTTGTATATGCTAGGAGAGCACTCTACTGCTGAGCCACAACCCCAACCTGACTGTTCCCAATCTTAATCTTTGTTTGTGTGTGATACTGGGGCCAACTCAGGGGATCAAACCGGGAGCACTCTATCACTAAGCTACATGCCCAGCCCTTTTTATTATCTGTCTTGAGACAGGATCTCATTAAGATGCAGAGGCTGGTCTACAACTTCTGATTTTCCTACCTCAGTCTCCTGAGTAGCTGGGATTATAGGTGTGTACCACTGTATTCAGTTCCCAATCACAGTGGTAAGATGAATATTCTTTATGTGATGTTTTCTAACACCAATAACCAGTTCTCTTGATTCTCCAGACACCAACTGGGTACAATTCAGTTTAATTCAGTTCCAACAATAACTACCTGGATTTAGCTCAGATTCTATAACTTAAGGGCTCAGTTCCACAAGATTGCTTTATGACCTTAGACACCAGTCTTAGGTCCTGTACTTTTGACCAACCTGCTGTAAATCAGGAGTTCCACCATTTCTTCCTAAAGTTAATTTGCCAAAATTGTTCATGGAACTCAAGAAAATAATGTACTTACTAATTCCAGTTTATTATAAAGGACACAACTCAGGAATAACCATAGCCAAATGGAAGAGATGCCAAGGATAAGATATGTGGAAAAGGGCACAGAGCTTCCATGCCTCTCCGTGCATCATCTTTGCAGCATCTCTGGGTGTTCTCCACTTTGGAATCTAATCAGATTTTATTGTTTTTTTTTTTTTTTTTAAAAACAGTTGTTGTAGATCTTAATAGTAACTCTCCCTGTAGCCCTAGGCATTGATTTGGCTGGGGCTGATATTCCAACACTCTAATCACTTGGTCTTTCAGATGACCAGCTCCATTCTTGGACTGTTTAGGAGTTCCACCCTCTGTCACTTCATTATTATAAAGTCAGATGTGCTTGAAACAGACTTTTGAATAGGACTGAAAGATACTCCTGTCTTTCAGGGTAATTCAAGGGTTTTAGGAACTTTTTGCCAGGACCTGAGGGCAAAAGCCAGTATATTTCTTACTATATCATAATCTTTTAAAAATCTATTTATTTATTTTTTGAAGAGTACCAGGAATTGAACTCAGGGGCACTCAATCATTGAGCTACATCACCAGCTCTATTTTGTATTTTATTTAGAGACAGGGTCTCACTGAGTTGCCAAGTGCCTCATTTTTGGTGAGGCTGGCTTTGAACGCCCAGCCTCCTGAGCTGCTAGGATTATAGGCTTGTGCCACTGTGCCTGGCCTATATCACAGTCTTGTATTATGAAAGTAATTTCACTTATGTGCAGGTATGCATAAGATAAAATTCTAGACGTGGAATTTGTGTATTAACAGCTATGTGCTTTTGTAATTAATTTTTTTAACAGTTTTCCTGCTATAGAGTTTGTATCAGTTTATTCATCTCAAAAGTGTACATATGCAGTGACTTGGTTTATTATTCATACCACTCAATATGTTGCAAATCTATGTTGTTTTAAACAATGGTTCTATGGTACTCTTCAGAACATATTTGTAAGATAACATAGTATGCCCTCATGCTTCTTTTTTATTTGTCACAATAAACATTGAGTAGAAATTTTCCATGTGTAGACTATTATAGCAATTACAAAAGACATGTTATACTTCAAAGAGTACATGATACTTTAAAGAGCAATGACAGCCATTTTTTTTGCCATTTATTGTGCATCTCCTATGTGCCAACCATTATATTGACTTTATATATATTATAATCTCTAAACCTTAAAATAATTTCACAAGATGATAGAATTTATTGTCTTCATAGGAATCTTGGGCTAATAAATTTCAGGCCTAAGGTTTGATTTCAAGTTTGATTCTGCCCCCTATGTTCTTATCATATTTTAAAGATTAATGACTAATGTCATTTAGTTCACTTCGGTATTTCAGTCTTTCTCCTTATAGAATGCTGTGATTTCAGGCAATGTCCTGGTCTTTTGAAGTTATAGTTATCAAATTAAAGAAGGCCTAATTATAACTTGTAAGAATTTAGAAGCTCCAAGGCTAAGGAGTTGAAAGTGTGTGTGTGTGTGTGTGTGTGTGTGTGTGATGTCTGTGTAAAAGAAAGCATGCACACTTGCCTTTTTGAGAAGAGATGTTAATTATCTTAAATAGATGCCTCTTTGCTGTACACTAACTTATTTGAGTTTTGAAAATTATGGGAAAATGTTAAAACTGCAGATTACTGGAGAGAGAAGATGGGTACAAGTAGTGGTGAATAATAGTAATTGGGTCATGATGCTTGATTTTTATCTCCCAGTAACTTAGTTGTTGTTTGAATGGTCTTGTTTTACTATGTAAGATTTGGCCTGTCAGCATTATTTTAAAATATATCCTAGATATTGTTTTAATTATATATGATTTAGAGTCTACCACAACCACTAAGTTGACAGTGCTTTTGTAAGAAAATTTTGGTCAGTATCTTTCCCAAGTTGACAAATTGTGTGACACAGCTCACATTTTCCAGACTTATTTTTTTTAAAAAAATAAATAATTGTTTACATTTTGGATTCTTTTAATTTCAGTTTTTTTCCCCTTCCCATCCCATTTGCAGACATTTCAACCTACGAATGAAGAGGGATACTTCCCTTTTTAGTGATGAATTTAAAGTAGAAACATCAAATAAAGTACTTGATTATGATACCTCTCATATTTACACTGGACATATTTATGGTAAGTTCAACCTTACATAATCCCTTTCTTTAATTTTTTTTAACACAAGGAAGTATATATTTAAAAAAAAAAGCATAAGAAAAGTATAAGGGGCAGGGAGGTAGCTCAGTGGTACAGTGCTTGCCTAGCATGCTTGAGGTCCTGGGTTTTTTCCCCAGTTAACAAAAAAGGAAAAGCAAAGCATAGCAGATATTTCAGAAAAGTTGATACAAATCTTGAGGAGAGGGAACATAGAATTCAGACTGTTGGAGGCAGTGAAAAAGACAGAATACCTTTCCATTTAGCTTCCCAGAGTACTAGCAGATGCTCAGATTCTCTTTAATTAAGAATCAACCCTGCCAGTTTGTCATCTGGGGCCCTTGCTCTTGGAAGTCCACACTCAAAAAGCAGCTACATTGCCTGTGCTATGGATCATTGGTTCAGATTTGGATGATTCCTGGGGATGGATGTTAGATGGAATCATGGCTACACATCAAGGAAGAAGAGACGGTGGAGCAGGGAGGTGCTGACAACTTATTCAGACAAAGATGACCACAGGTGATTCTTACTTAGGAGATTTCTTCTGTATCACAAGACAATCCTGCTAGTTTTGCACATTCTTCTTCCCAGCCTTCCACACAATGAGCCACTTGCCTTTGCCCTAGAAGTCCAAACCAAGCCCCTATAAAAATAATCCCTAAATAAGAGTGATCTACCTTGATCCTCTTTGAGCATAATATATGCTAATACCTTAGACCTGTAGTAAATTTTATGAGTTCTTTATCCTGTTTAAAAAAAAAAATTCTGATGAGAATGAGGTGTTTTTTGAAAAATGAAGTGATCTTTGGACTTGTCTTTACATGTATGTTTATGTGAATTATGAGATAACTAGCTTCTGAAAGGTGTAAATTTTTTTGAAATGTATAAAAT
This sequence comes from Marmota flaviventris, assembly GCF_047511675.1. Classification (NCBI taxonomy): domain Eukaryota; kingdom Metazoa; phylum Chordata; class Mammalia; order Rodentia; family Sciuridae; genus Marmota; species Marmota flaviventris. The sequence continues at coordinate 105,518,572 of NC_092499.1, read as the reverse complement.
TTTGACATTTAATTACTTACAAACTGTTAGTATTTTAAAACAAAATTTTTGATGACTTTTGATTTTCTGATCTTCAAAGGAAGAAATTAACAATAACTTAATTGTGTTTTGTGAGAACACAGGGAAAAAAAAAAACAGAGCAAAGATTATATTAGCTAAAAATAATGTGATGAAGCCATTCATTTGAAAATCTTTCCAGGTCCTTCCTTCATGAGATTCTGTTTGATTTTCTTCAGTTCTAACAAATTTCTCTCATGACATCAGTTTAAAAAGTTGTTAGGAGCCAGGGTGCAGTGGTACATGCCTGTAATCCTAGTGACTTGGGAGGCTGAGGCAGGAGGATTTCAAGGTTGAGGCCAACCTCAGCAGTTTAGCAAGGCCAATCTCAGCAGTTAAGCAAGACTCTGTCTCAAAATAAAATAAGTAAGTAAGTAAGTAAATAAATAAATAAAGGGATATAACTCAGTAGTAAACTGCCCCTGGCTGGGTTAAATCCCCAGAACCAAAAACCAAACCAAACAAACAACAACAACAAAAAATATTGTTTGGAGGCATGAGTGGCACACTTAACCTTAAAAATTACATATGACAAATAGTGTGGGAAGAACAGAACAATTATAAAAGTCATAAAATAACTTTAAAAACAGTCGGAGTCTTCTAGGGTACTGGAGGAGGGCAAAATGTCATTGTGTTGTAACTGTACGTTAATAAATATTCAAGATGATCCCCAGTTTTTAAGAGAAATTGAAATTTATTTCTATATATTAGATTTTCACTCAATCATAAATTATGAGAACATAAATGCTTATAGAACTGTTTTAGATTTTTTATTATGCCAAGTAAATGAGGCGTTTCTATACGTAAACTTTCTTATTTATAGACTAATGCTAGTTTTTAAATGTTTTTTGTGCTCTTATAATTTTGTAACCAAAGGAAAGTGTTTTTATATCAATCTAGTGTACTGTTACTTTCTTGATCATTTATCTTGGTGAGCAAATAACTTAATAGTCTCTGCCCTTTTTTGCTGTGTGATGTTCAAGAAAAGTAAAAGTGTATAAATGAATTTGTAGATAAAAATGATATAATTTAAAATATGTGTCTTGGGCTCTTACTATCAGTATATAATTAATTCAAAGTCAACTAATTATATTTCAGTGTATAATTAATTCAAAGTCAACTAATTATCCCTAGCAAGAAAGTATGGAAAGCCTGGGGCTGGAGATATAGCTTTAATGGTAGAGCATGTGTTTAGCATGTGTGAGGCCTTGGGTTTAATCCCCAGCATGGGATAAAACAAAACTAAAAAGAAATTATGGGGAAAGCCTGTTTTTTTCTTTGATTCTTTTCTTTTTGTGATACTGGGGATAGGGCCCAAGGAAGCCTGTTTAATGAGAGTTAGACTTTTTTTTTTAAGTTTTGCTTTGTTGCCCAGTCTTGCTTTCAACTCCTGGTCTCAAGGAATTTTGATCCTCCTTCTTCAGCCTCTTGAGTAGCTGTGTTTAAGGACTTATACTACCACACCTGACTTCAGTAAATATGACTTTTAAAACTTCCTTAAGGGTAGAAGGTGTGCATTTGTAATCCCAGTTACTGGGAAGGCTGAGATAAGAGGATACCTTGAGCCCAAAGGAAAGTGAGCCCAGGAGTTTGAGGCCAATCTGGGCAACATAGCCAGAAGTTAACTCTAAACAATAACAAAACCAAAAAGAATAGGGGGACTGTGGAGTGTTGCTCAGTGGTAAAGTACTGGTATAGCATGCTTGAGGCCCTGGGTACCATCCCCAGCATGGAAAACATTAAGTAAAAGCCTCTTTCTCTATTTCTCACCCCTTTATATCATTTGATTTTGGTGCTCAGATTTTGTGACTTTATTAAAATCTCAAAGTATCCTTCCAGTATTTTATTTTTTTTATATTTGTAGTTGGACAGCATGCCTTTATTTTATTTATTTATTTATGTGGTGCTGAGGATCAACCCAGTGCCTCACACATGCTAGGCAAGTTCTCTGCTACTGAGCTACAGCCCCAGCCCTCCTTCCAGTATTTTCTTTCCCTATAAAACTATAATTGATGGAAAAGTATTATAAATCTTTGTCCAGTATCTTAAAAGGGATTGTTGATATACCTTTGTTCAAATTGCTTTTGAAATACTTAACGTGTTTCCATTTTAAAATGTTTTTATAAAAACCTCAAGGTGTCAAGGAAGTCAAAAGACTTACGTTTAGTATGTCTGGTGGGAAAGGAGCTTTTTTTTTTTCTTACAATATTTAAAGCAAAATTTTCTTTTCTTTTTTTTTTCAAATTTATTTATTTATTTTAGTTCTCGGCGGACACAACATCTTTGTTGGTATGTGGTGCTGAGGATCGAACCCGGGCCGCACGCATGCCAGGCGAGCGCGCTACCGCTTGAGCCACATCCCCAGCCCCGAAAAAGCAAAATTTTCAAAAGATTCTTAGAGTATATTTATTCTGAAGGTGTATACTTTACTAGTGGGTCTCCTTGCTTCTAAGTTTAAGTTAGTTTAACAATTAGTTTAACAATTACTTGTTAGATGATTTATTATGTGGATGCCAGGTACTGGGCTAGATGCTAGGAATGATTGCCATAAAGATTGATGTTCTATACCATTTGACCCTGTTATCCTACTCCTTGGTATATACCCTAAGGACTTAAAGTCAGCACTCTACAGTGACACAGCTACGTCAGTGTTTATAGCAACTCATTTCATAATAGCTAAGCTATGGAACCAACTTAGGTGACCTTCAACAGATGAATGGGTAAAGAAAAAGTGGTATATGTACACAATGGAATATTATTGAGTCATAAAGAAGCATGGAATTATGGCATTTACCAGAAAATGGATGTTAACTGGAGACTATCATGCTAAGTAAAATAAACCAGTCCCCAAACAAAAGGCTGAATTTTCTCTCCAATATATGGATGCTAACAACATTAAAGTGTGTATGGTGGGGAGGGGAGAATAGAAATTCATTGGATTAGACACAATAGGGAATGAATGGAAGGGAGAAAGGATGGGAATAGAAAAGGCAGTAGAATGAATCGAACATAACTTTCCTATGCTCATATATAAATATATGATCTGCGAAACTCAACATCATGTACAACCACAAGAACGAAATCCTAATTAGAATAAGTTATACTCCATGTATGTATAACATATCAAAATAAATTCTACTGTCATGTGTATCTAAAGGAACAAATAAAAAAAAGTGGGAAAAAAGCCTGTGATGTTTTAAATAGACTTAAAGACAAAAATAACATGATTATCTGAGTAGATGCAGAAAAAGCATTTGACAAAGTACAGCATCCATTCTTGTTTAAAACATTAGAAAAACTAGGGATAGAAGGAACTTACCTCAACATTGTAAAGGCTATATATGACAAACCCAAGGCTAGCATTATTCTGAATGGAGAAAAACTGAAAGCATTTCCTCTAAAAACAAAAACAAGACAAGAATGCCCACTTTTACCACTCCTATTCAACATAGTCCTTGAAACTCTAGCCAGATCAATTAGGCAAGAGAAGGAAATTAAAGGTTATGAATAGTAAAAGAAGATCTCAAATTATATCTGTTTGCCAATGCGATAATCCAAAAAACTCTATCAGAAGTCTTTTAGAGCTCATAGATGAATTCAACAAAGTAGCAGGATATGACATCAACACCCATAAATGAATTGCACTCCTACACTACAATGGTGAATCTGCTGAAAAGAAATTAGGAAAACTATCCCATTCACAATAGCTTCAAAATGAAAAGGGAAAACAAACAAACAAACCAAAAAACCACCTAAACAAACTTGGGAATCAGTTTATCACAACAGGTGAAGGATTTCTATAATGAAAACTATAGAACACTAAAGAAAGAAATTGAAAAAACCTTAGAAGATTAGAAAGACTACCCATGTTCTTTGATAAGCAGAATTAATGTTGTTAAAATGTTCATACTACCAAACACACTCTACAGATTCAATGCAGTTCCCAATAAAATTCCAGTGATGTTCTTCACAGAAATAGAAAAAGCAGTCATGAAATTCATTTGGAAAAATGAGAAACCCAGAATAGCCAAAGCAGTCCTTAACATTAGCAAGAAATGTGAAGCATCACAGTACCACACCTCAAATTATACTACAGAGCTATAGCAACAGAAACAGCATGGTACTGGCACCAAAACAGGCATGAAGACCAATAGAATAGAATGTAAGACACAAAGACAAACCCACATAAATATAGTTATCTAGACAAAGGTGCAAAAAACATACATTGTATTAAAGATAGCCTTTTTAATAAATCGTGCTGGGAAAACTGGAAATTCCATATGTACTAGAATGAAATTTAACCTCTATCTCTCACCCTGCACAAAAGTCAACTCAAAGTGGATCAAGGCCTAGGTATTAGACCAGAAACCCTACCCCAGCTAGAAGAAAATGTAGGCCCAAGTCTTCAACATATCAGCTCAGGAACTGATTTCCTTAGCAAGATTCCTCAAGTGCAAGAAGTAAAATAAAAACATCAGTAAATGGGATAGCATCAAATTAAAAGCTTCTTCATGGCAAAGGAAACAGGAGTGTGAAGAGAAAGCCTGTAGAATGGGAGAATAAACAAATAACCCAGTCAATAAATAGAGGAACTGAACAGGCACTTCACAGAAGAAATACAAATGGTCAACAAAAATGAAAAAAAAAAAATGTCAACATCTCTAGCAATTAGAGAAATGCAAATTAAAACTAACACTGAGATTTCATCTAAGAATGACAATTATCAAGAATATAGGTAACAGTAAATATTGGTGAGGATGTGAGGAAAAGGGTACACTCATACATTGTTGGTGGGACTGCAAATTGGTGCAACCACTCTGGAAAGCAGTTGGGAGATTCCTGAAAAAACTAGGAATGGATTTGACCCAGCTACTCCATATCACAGTATATATTTCAAAGCATTTAAAATCAGCATACCATAGTGATGCCACCACATCAACGTTTATAGCGCACAATTCTCAATAGCTAAACAATAGAGCCAACCTAGATTCCCTTCAATAGAAGAATGGATAAAGAAAATGTGGTGTATATAAACAATGGAGTATTACTCAGCCATAAAGAAGAATGACTGTGGCATTTTCTGGTAAATGAATGAAACTGAAGGCTCTCATGCTAAGTGAAATAAGCCAATCCGCAAAGTCAAAGGTCATATATTATTTCTTATATGTGGAAGCAATCCAAAATAAGGTAGGAAGAATAAAAAAGGAATAGAAGTTAGATCAGTGGAGTAGACAAAGAGGGGGAATGAAGGGAAGTGGGGGAGAGATGGGATAAAGAAAGACAATGGAATGAATCTGACCTAATATTCCTATGTACATGTATGAATATACCACAGTTATATATTTATGTCCATCCACAAGATACAAATGGAAAAAAAAACTATAAGTAATAGCAGAAAGATCAGTGGAGTGGAGGGAAGGGAATGGTGGTAGGAGTAATGAAGAGGAAGGAGACATACTTGGGATTGAATTAGAACAAATTATAGTCCTGCATCTATAATTGTGTCCAAAAAAATTCACTTGTCATGTATAACTAAAAAGAACCAATAAAAAGACTGATGTTCTATTTTTCATTGTTAGTGATTATATGTTTCAGCTAAATGCTAGTTGTTGTTCATATCTCAAATTCAACTTGATATTTTTATGTGGAAATTAATTTCCCCAGTAAATTTGTACTCAGGATTTTTGAAAAAAATGTGTAAGAATTGATTTTTAAAGGATAATGAATTTACTCTTAATTTGCAAATTAAAATTTGAGGAATTTGTTGTTTTTATTAATAGGTGAAGAAGGAAGTTTTAGCCATGGGTCTGTTATTGATGGAAGATTTGAAGGATTCATCCAGACTCGTGGTGGAACATTTTATGTTGAGCCAGCAGAGAGATATATTAAAGACCGAGTTCTCCCATTTCACTCTGTCATTTATCATGAAGATGATATTAGTAAGTACTTAAATTTTTTCAGTAGTAACTTTTTGCAAAAAGGCATAAGAATAGTTAAAACTATGTGAAGACAAATGAAGCCTGAGCTATTTTCTTTCCTAAAACATTTATCAGGCTAGAAAACAGTTTTACAAAGTCTCAATTAAATGAATAATGCATCTATATAGTGGGTCAGTTTTCTTGTCAATCCATATCACTTCTGCTTAAAACCAGTTCTGTGTGAACTGTCAGTCAGATCCAGTTGAATCGGGAATGCTATATTCTGATATCAGCCAGGCTAATGCCTACACCTGTGTTTTTATGGCCTACTGAGGGTATAACATCATTATCTTCTTATATAAGTTATCATGTGTGTATAATATTTATGGAACATTTTAGGTGTTTTTGTGATTTCTAAATCCTTTGAGTCTTTCTGGAATATTGAAATAATGACTTAATCTCAGTTTGATGTTCTCCCCCCCCACCCCCCACTCCCCCCCTGCTGTGACTGAAAGACCTGACCAGAAAAACTGTAGAGGAGGAGGAAAGGTTTCTTTAGAGGCTCATGGTTTCAGAGGTCTCAGTCCATAAGTGGCTGGCTCCATTTTTTTGGGTTCAAGATTAGGCTGGGCATCATTGCTGAAGAGTGTGGCCGAGGGAAGCAGCTCACATGACCATCAGAAAGCAGAGAGAAACTCCACTCACCAGCTACAAATGTACACCCTAAAGCCATGCCCCCACACCCCACCTCCTCCAGCCATACCACACTTGCCTTCAGTCACAGCTTAATCCCATAGGTGATTAATTCACTGATTGGATTGGGTTAAGGCTCTCATAACCCCTGTCATTTTTTCTCTTAACTTTCTTTCATTGTCTTATATATGAACTTTTGGTGACACCTCACATCCAAACCATAACATTTGGTAAGACTCCAGGTTAATCATGGATTTTGTCCTCTTCTGTGGTCTTTATATAATGATAATTTATTTGGAGAATTCTTTTTCTGTATTTTAAGAATAGAAAACATGCCAGGTATAGTGGCACATGCTGGTAATCCCAGTGACACAGGGAGGCTGAGGCAGGATGGCAAATTCAAAGCCAGCCTCAGTAACTTAGTAGTGAGCCCTAAGCAATTTAGGGAGACTGTGTCTCAAAATAAAAAGGGGCTGGGGATGTTGCTCAGTGGTTAAGTACCCTTGAGTTCAATCCTGGGTACCAAAAAAACCAAAACCAAAAACAAACCAAAATAATCCCCACACGTATGTATATTCCTCTAAGAATATAAGTGTCTCATATAAATAAAATAATACTGTTTATTTTATTTATTTATTATTGTTATTAGGCTCATCTCTCAGTTTTCGCCTGTTTTTCTAACTTGGTAGCTTCCTTCTGGCTTTTTTTCCCCTACAGACATGAATATATTATCAATAATTGCATTCTCACTCCTAGTAAAATACTGGTAAACCTCAACCATTTTAATTTTTTTTGCTCCATCAGTTCTGACAGTTTCTATACTTCCGTCTGTTCAACTGCTTGTTATTGCTGATGCTGAATTACTATTGAAAACAGCATAACAACTTACTAACCCATAAATTCATTAACACTGCTTGCCTGCATTTTCACTCATCCATATTCGAGTCCTCTTCCAGCTTTACCTCCTGGTATTTCAAACTCTGCATATCTCTTCAACCTCCAAACTACAATCCTCTTGCATTAGTAGGAATATGTATTCTGTGGATTTTCTTTCTTTCTGTTAACAGAATTTTCATCCACATGGTATGTGCCTTGCTTGGTAATTTTCTTAATTTTAATCTTTTTGTAAATTTACCTCTACTATCAGGGTATGTAAGTTTCTCCAATATTGTTTGTATTTCTTTTGCTCCTTTAAATTCCAAATACCGTTTATCTGTGCAGTGGATTATTCATAAATGCTTAGTGAAATCTTGAAATACTATCCCTGGAATGCTTTTTTTCCAAAATTAAGACCTTTTAGGGAAAGGTCTAAGAGGAAGAGTAATTTGACAGATTATTTTTTCCTTCCCATTGTGCTATAATTATACTTTTACTTTGTTTTACATTTCCCTTTAGTACTTTTTAGTACTTCTGTTTGTTCTGCCTCTTATGATTTTTATTACTGTGCCTTCTCTCTCTAGTTTTCCTCCTTATTATCTACTTGTATAGAGTTCAAACACATTGTTTTTTCTTCACTTTCATTTCTTTCTTATAATTACATTTTCCCCATTTTTCATGCTATAGTAATTTTCAAATATCTTAATTTATGTTAACATTTCTTTTTCCCCAAGGTTGATGGGTTAGCTTGGAGGATCAGTGACATTGGATACAAATTAGTTTTCTTTTCTTCTTGCTATTTAACTTTATTATTAATTTTGGTTCTTATTTTTATACTCATTCAGGTAAATATATGTTCATTATGTATTTATAGCATAAGATATATTATAAGTTCAGTAAGAAGGCCTTTTCATGTTCTTTTCAGTATTAAATATCATTAGTGGTATTAACACTTAAAAGTAGTGTTAAACTACTAAAGTCAGCTTTTTGTTGCTGTGACCAAAATACTTGGCAAGAATTAACTTAGAGGAGGGAAAGTTTATTTGGGGCTCATGGTTTTAGAGGTCTTAGGCCACAGATTACCGACTCCGTTGCTATGGGCCTTAGGCAGTGGATCAAGGGGAAAGGGGCCACTCAGGTCTTCCTGCCACACCCCACCTGCTTATAATTACCTCCCAGTCAGCCTAGTTAAAGTAGAATGGACTGATCAGGTAACAGCTCTTATAATCCATTCATATCACTTCTGAATTCCTACATTAACACAGTAGCTTTGGTTGGTGGTAGGGCATCTCATATTTAGGTCATAACAAGTAGGAATGTTTAAAGTGATTTTGTTTGCCACTTACCTGGTAAATGAAATGTAGTGATATGATGGTGAAAGCACAGGAAGGAATTTCTTTGAATAGTTTTGAAATTACGATGTTTACAGAAAAGTAATAATGATAATTGTTTTTTCTTTCTTTTTTTGAGACGTGTGGTCTTCGTATGCTGCTTAGGCTGGCTGGCTTTAAACTTGTGATCCTCCTGCCTCAGCCTCCTGAGTAGCAGGAATTATAGATATGCATCAAGATTTGCAGATAATTTTTCAGAAGTAATTGATTGTAGACCAATATTAACAAACTTACTCTATAATATAGATAGCCTATAAATAGTAATATTTTTGGCTTTGAGGACCATGTGAATTCTGTTGCAGTGACCTGCCATTATAGTGTAAAAACAGCCAAAGGAACATGTAAAATGAGTATGGCTATTTTCTAATAAAAATTTTATGGACATTTTAAATTTGATTGTTATACAATTTCTATAAGATGCAAAATATTCTTTTGATTTTTTTCTACTGTTTATAATTGTAAATACCATCCTAGCTTGCATGCTAAACAAAAACAGGTAGTAGCACTTATTTGCACGTTGTTTTTATGTACCCCTATTCTAGGGGTGAAGAGCTCACTTTACTTTTAATTGACCCTTTAGCCTCTCTGTGTTAGAATATTAAAGGTTTTAAAACTAGCAGTAAGAGAGTTGTTTGCTTAATATGTACCTAGTATGATATGAAGTTCTTTACTTGTATTATTTAACTTCATCCTCACCATATCTTTACAAAATATAGACATGCATATTATTCCTTCTTGATAGGTGAGGAAAAGCATACTTTGAAGACTTAGGTCACTTGATTGGACTTCATGCTCTTTCATGCTCTTTTGTTTCACCCATGGGAAAAAAATGTGAAGTCTCATTGTCCTTTATTCCAGGGATTTCTGGGGCTTTACTGAAATTTGTAAGTCTCCCTCAAATCCTACATTTGCATCTTGTGCTGCTTTAGGCCAAATTCTCTCCTAAATATGTTTAGTAATGGGTGTTTTTGTTTTATACCTAATTAAAAGAAAGAGGCTGTCCTTTAACATATATTATTATTTTCATATAATTTATATAAGGGACAGTAATTTATTTTCATGATGGAAGTACTATTTGATTGTTTACATCATTGTATATGCCTAAATGGATTTTGTATCTCTGTATGTGTTACTCTCAGAAACACGTGGTAGAGGAAATGTACCAACCTTGGGTAGGGATTCTGATGAGGATTTGACTGCTCTCCTCTTAATACTGTTTTTGCAGCTGTACATATAAATGTATAAAACCTCAGTGAAAATGATATTGCTATTCTGGAGAGCCTTAGGGAATGCTTCTGAAGCTGTACCAGAACACAGAGACAGTTTTTAGCAAAAATATTTAATAACATGTTCCAGATGCTTTGATACCGAGTTAGATGTGATGGTGATAACTATGTATAGTTACCAGCTTAAAATTCACACTTGTTCTATTCTGTATTGAGGTTATAAAAAGAACTCTCTAGGACATAGAAGTGCGAACAGTTATGACAAGGTAAGAATACCACTTAATCCTCTGTCTCTGAGCATGGTTTATTTTGAAGAAACAGAAAAACACTGTTCCATAAACTATAATAATAATAATCTTAACTTGGACCACTTTTAAGGTCATAGAACTGTGATAGCTTGAAGTCATTAGTTGTTTAGTTAGTGCATGCACCCTTGCATCCTTTTGTTTACTACCTAAGAGGCAAAGGTAAATACATAAAGCTGCCGAATATTTGGGTTTATTCTGATTTGTTTCACATTTATTATTTATTTTGTTGTGTTTGGTATAGGAAAGCCCAGGGAGCTTAAATTTGCCTCACGATAGTAGGACACTCTTACTTTTTAACATGTGTATTATTTATAGCTATACTTGTTTCTCCTTTATCTTGTGCTTCAGTGGAAAGACCCCTAATTTCTGTACTTAATTTAATTTTGTTATTTTACCATTTCAACATGGAGACCTTAATCTTGTAGAAATGTCCTCATTTGTGGAAATTTCAGGATATTGCTTCAATTTTTTTTTTTTTTTTTGTACCTGGGATTGAACCCATGGGTTCTTAATCACTAAGCTATATTCCTAAACCACATTTATTTTTAATTTTGAGACAGGGTCTTGCTAAGTTGCTTAGGACCTTGCTAAGTTACTGAGGCTGGCCTCAAACTTTTGATCCTTCTGGCTCAGCCTCCTGAGTCACTGGGATTACAGGTGTGTGCCATCATGCCCTGCTTCTTCTAAAATCTTTAAAAAAAATCAATTAATTTCATATTGTGCCTCTTCCCCTCCCCCTGTACTGTGGCAAACCCAGTGGCACTCTCCAACTGAGGTTTATCGCCAGCTCTCTCTTGTTTTTTACTTTGAGAGAAGTACTTTTATTTTTTTTAACTGAGTTCCCCAGGCTGGCCTCTTGCCTCAGTCTCCCAAATAGTTGGCTTCTAGGTGTGCAATACCATGCCCACCTCTGTATTGTGCTTTTGAGTTGTTGACATAATGAGTTTTTTCATACGTACTGAGGCTTCCAACTCTTTTTGTGGGAAGGAGGGACAAAGGGAAATAGGAATAGATTGAAGAAAGGATTGAATTGGAAAGTATTGATAATAGCTAGCATAGTTCATATCTAATATTATCAGATTAAGCATGTAATTTATAACATGAAATTCTTTAAAAAATAGTCTCCTTGTCATATCTAGGTGCATTCTGGAGCTTGAAAATCTGCTTATACCTTTTGAGTTATGACAAACTATGGGAGAATTGGGAAGGTTGAGGCATGGAGTGCTCTGTTTGACAATTATTTCGAAACTGAATGTGTTTAATGAGATGATTATAAGAACCTATGACTTCAGAACTCTCACAGTGTATATAAGTGTAGTTATTCTTGCTACTATATTATTTAATTTACATGCTTAACCTAGCATTTATCTTAAATACTAAACTTATTTAAGCACAGTGATAGTATTTGAAAGAAATATAAAAATTCAGTGTTCAGTGTTCTACCACTTAGCTACATTCCTTATTTTGAGATAGGGTCTTGCAGAGTTGCCCAGGCTGGCTTGAAACTTGAAGTTGCTGGAATTACAGGTGTGTGCCACTGGCCCATTAATGATCTTTTTTTTTTTTTTTTTGGTACTGGGGATTAAACCCAGGGGCACTTAACTACTGAGTCACATTCCCCAGCCCTTTTTAACAATTTTTTATTTTGAGACAGCGTCTCACTAAGTTGCTTAGGGCCTCACTAAGTTGCTGATGCTGGTTTGAACTTGTGATCCTCCTGCCTCAGCCTCCTGAGTTGCTGAGATTACAGGCATGCCCCACTGCACTTGGCAGTAGTATCTTAATATATTGTTTGTAGGTGTTTCTTCAATTGCTCCACAAAAATATTTCATAATTTTTAAAAATTCAAAACTTAAACTAGGTTCACACACCGAATTTGATTGTCAACATTTCTAAGTCTACTACTTAAAAAAAAATTTTTTTTTTTAGTTGTAGATAGGCACAATATCTTTGTTTTTTTATGTGGAGCTGAGGATCAAACCCAGGCCTCAACACGTGCAAGGCAAGCACTGTACCCTTGAATTACAACTCCAGCTCCTAATTGTACTACTTTTAAACAGTTTTACAGAGGAAAAATTGACATCAAACAAACTACTCATATATAAAGTAAAAATTTAGTAACTATTGGCATATGTATAAATCTGTGAAACTATTACCTTAATCAATATGGTGAACATATTCATTATCCCCAAGACCTTTCTTCTTAATGTAATCCTTTTTTTCCTGCCTACCCTCTTTTACCTTCTGTTTTAAATCAGGCAATGATAGTTTGTATTTTTTTTAATTGTATGTAAATGTAGTTTTACATTGTGTAATCATAAAAAGTCTGGCTTCTTAGCATAATTATTTTGAGATTCATTAATGTCATGTATATTAGTAGTTCATTTGTTTTCATTGGTGAGTATTATTCTGTTGTATAGATACCATAATCTGTTTATATATTTACCTGTTGGACATGTAGGTTGTTTCTAGGTCTTGGTTAATAAAAACCAGACTATATTTTTTTTAATATTTATTTTTTTGGGGCTGGGGATGTGGCTCAAGCGGTAGCGCGCTCGCCTGGCATGCGTGTGGCCCGGGTTCGATCCTCAGCACCACATACAAACAAAGATGTTGTGTCCGCCGAAAACTTAAAAAAAAATAAATAAATATTAAAAAAATTCTTTCTTTCTCTCTCTCTCTCTTTAAAAAAAAATTTATTTTTTAGTTGTAGTTGGACACAATACTTTTATCTATCTATATATTTATTTATTTTTATGTGATGCTGAGGATCTCAGGGCCTCGCACGTTCTAGGCAAGCACTCTACTGCTCAGCCACAACCCCAGCCCGAGATTGTAATGTTTTTGATATTAACCCATCAAATATTGTTTTGTTCAAGAGAAGATGACCTTTGAGGTGGGTTTTTTTTTTTTTTTTTGGTACCGGTTATTGAACTAGGAGCACTCAACCACATCACCATCCCTATTTTGTACTTTTATTTAGAGACAGGGTCTCACTGAGTTGTTTAGCACCTTTCTTTTGCTGAGGCTGCCTTGAACTTGTGGTCCTCCTGTCTCAGCCTCCTGAGCGGATAGGATTACAGGTGTGAGAAGATGACCTTTGAAAACAGGAAAAAGGATGGGTAAATCTAAGAATTAGTAGATAAATCAAAGAGTTAATCTAAGAATTAATAAGATTTTAATTAGCTTTTCTTTTGCTGTCACTAAAATATCTGGCAAGAACAATTTAGAGGAGGTAAACTAATCGTGGCTCACAGTTTCAGAGGTTTAGTGTATGGTTGGATGACTCTGGGCCCAAGGTGAGGCAGAAAGAACATCCTGGTGGGAGGGCATGGCAGAGGAAAGCTGCTTAGGACATGGAAACTAGGAAGCAGAGAGAGCCCTACTCACCAGGAACAAAATATAAAACCGAAGGCATGTCCCCAGTGACCCACTTCTTCCAGCCACAACCCACCTGTCTGTAGTTACCACCCGGTTAATCCATATCAGTGTAACTGACTAGGTTACAGCCCTCATAATCTTACTACTTCATCTCTGAATCTTCTTTCATTGTCTCACAGATGAGTTTCTGGGGGATACCTCATAACTATAACAGAAGGTCTAGCTCTGGTGCCCAAGCTCTAACGAGATTTTTTGGAAAATTAAGACAAGCTTGTAGAAGCAAACGAGCCGAAGAATGCTCATTTTATTTTAGTTGCATATGGATTCTTTCTCCCCCAAACTCATATACTTATCATTTACAGTGTAGCTCAGGTATAATCTGTTCAAAGCCTTTTCTGACTTCACAGTTCCGGGTATCCCTTCTTTACTGATGATATATATTGGTGTGTCCTCCTTATGTTTGAATCTAGTCTTTGGTCATGTGATTGACCTTACAGAACATGCATGGAGAAAAACCAGCTGTTGGTTGGAAGCATTAATTCAACCAGCATTTAATAACTTGTGGATGATTGCAGAGAGATCTTATCACTAAGCAAGTTAATACTTGTATCTAATACTTGTTTACAAGTCTGATACCTCAGACTGTAAGCTCTTCAAGGGTGTGTGTTCTGTGTCTTATATTTTATATCCCTGGGGTTTGTTATATGATAGTTTTTCCTTTTATTGTTTGGTAAATAAATGCAATTATAACATTGATGTACCATTAGGATATCTGTATGCATTCAGGCCTTAGTTTTGAATATGACCCCTCTAATAGTCAATCTGTAAGGATTAAGAACACACTTCCTTACACAAACTTCCTTAAACTCGTAGATAATTTTTAGTTTTTCATGATACAATGAAGGGTAAAAAGAGGTTATTTAAGCCAGCATTTTACAAATATTTGGCTAATGGATGACCTTTGAAAATAAGCATGAAGCCAGTTGTTGGTGAAAATTAAATTCAATAAGAATTCATTGGTTTATGAATGTACAGGAAAAATTAAAAGAGTTTTAAAAAAATACCTCGAGTTCAAATAGTCAGTAATAGAGAGTCAGAATGTGATAAATGCTATAACAAAAAATGTCATTAAAGCACTAGGGTCATATACACCCTGGAAGCCTCAAGGAGATTTAGGCTTTCTGAGGTGTTGGCATTTGATTTGAATCTGGAAGATAAGCGGGTAGGCTTTTGACTGCCTGAGAAAAGAATCTGCAATGACAGGAACTATTACTCTGGCTGCAACAACATTTCCTTTTATCTGCCACTGCTTGGGAATTTCAAAAAAGAAAAGAAACTGGCATCTTCTTTGTCATGGTGCCACCAATTTACTGCAATGGATAGGTGTACATTTATTCCCAAATTGAACAAGTAGAAATAATCAGTGTATTACATGTTTCAGTTATAAGTTTTACAGATTTTGTGTTAACTTTCTACTGCTGTGACAAAATGCCTGAGATAATCAACTTATAAAAAGAAAAAGTTTATTTTGGCTCGTGGTTTGAGTCCATGGCCTGTTGGTTCTGTTGTTTTAGGCCTATGGAAGCACAGTACATTGTGGCCGGAGCAAATGGTAAAGAAGACCTTTTTGGGGCTGGGGATGTGGCTCAAGCAGAAGCGCGCTCGCCTGGCATGCGCCGCCGGGTTTGATCCTCAGCACCACATACAGACAAGGATGTTGTGTCTGCTGAAAACTAAAAAATAAATATTGGGAAGTTTTATCTCTCTCTCTCTTTTTTTTTTTTTTAAAAAGACCTGTTTACCTCATGGTGGCTGTGAAGCAAATTGAGAGTGACACGAAGGGGCTCTAATCCCAGGAACTCCTTCAATGGCATGACCCTAGTGACCTGATCTCCTTCCACTAGATTCTAGCTTCTAAAGGTTCCACCACTTCCGTTAGCATCACAGATCTTTTTACCATATAAACATAACAGGTTTAATGACTGATTTTTTTTTTTCTTCTTGCAGTGCTGAGGGTTGAACCCAGGGCCTTGTGCATGCTAGGCAAGCATTCTGCCTCCATCTCTCCCTCCCTTTGATTGAACCCAGAGCATTATACACTAAACTACATTCCCAGCCCTTTTATATGTTTTTTCACTAGGTTGCCCAGGATGGTCTTGAACCTGCAATCTTCCTGCCTTAGCCTCCCAAGTCACTGGGATTGTAGGTGTGCACTGCTGCACCTGGCTTTGGCTGATATATTTGTTAATTAATTATTTAAATGAGTAATCAGGACAAGACTCTTTTGCTACTGTGAATAGGGCAAAGATTCTGTCCTTTAGTACTTCAGATTCTAGTAATTCTATTTGTAATTGATCAGAATAATAAAACAATATTCTTTTTGATCTGGCTCCCACAATCCTCTTGAATGCCAGACTAACCCTTTCTAAAAACTGGATGGGGAGTGTATGGCCCTGTTCCCCATCATTATTTCCTGGAAGATCAGTGTATGAGTATTTGTGGAAAAGAAAACTATTTATCTTCAGTTTCTTCTAGGCACACTGTGTTCCTTTTTTCATGCTCTCCTGCCCTCCCAAAGCAGAATCTGAAACTGGGGGTTTGACAGTATGGGAAGAAAAGGACTCCTGTCCACTGGATTTGAAGAGAGATAAACACTTCAAGTTCTTCTCTCCCCTAGACACTTCATCTCTGCTTAAAAAAAAAAAAATTCATTCTTGTTATTTTTGGCAACTTTGGGAATAAATAGCAGTTTCAGGCAGACTGTAACCCATGATATTCTTCAGATATGATATTAACAGTTTTATGCATTATCTATCTATGGAATCATTCTACTTTAAACTCAGATAATATAATAAAAGTTGGATGTTTGATTGGATTTGTTGTTTTATAACATGTTATTGGAGAGATTACAACCATTTTTGACTTTTTTTTTTTTTTTTTTGTAGTGTTGGGGATTGAACCCAGGGCCTTGTGAATGTGAGACGAGCACTCTACCAACTGAGCTATATCCCCAGTCCTACTTTTGACTATTACAGTCATCTCATAGTCAAGGCCTTGGACCTTGTAGTCAAGTTGTTAACCTGCCTGTCACATGGAGGGAGGGGTACCTTGCTTGGAGTAGTGAGGATGCAGGAAGTGGGTGTTTTATACATGGTTCCAGGAACAGAATCTATTGTAAATACCCGCCCCCCCATGGAATGGATGATTAAGAGTTAATGAGTTATTTCCTCTTTGAGATGATAGGTATCACAATATATGTATTATTTATATTTGTGTTTCCTGTAACAAAAGGAAGAGGTTTGCATGCAAAGGAACTGGAAGAAAGGCAATGGATCTAAAGTTGATCTTTGTTTTAAAGAAGCTGAATATTCTGCACCCATGACTCATTCTTTGTGAAAGAATATGCTGTTTGGCCTTTTCAGGGGAACCACAGTGTATCCTATGATTGTGCATCTCAATGAGGGCTTATTCATTAGTGAACAAAAGCTTTTTCTAGAAATGGGGATTATATTGTCAGTAATTTTAGAGAGAAAATGTCATTGTCCATTTTTATAGTTGATGTGGTGACCAGGAAAAATGGGCTCTTTTAGAAGTTTTGGAAGTATATGGGAAAATTTTATACTTGATCCCCCCCCTTTTTTAAATTAAGAGAATTTTATATGGACAGAATTTGAAGCACATTATAAATAGTGTTTTGTTGCTTTGGAATTTTTTTTAACTTTAAATATCAGGCTTTACAAGGAATTTGTAGCTTTCATTTCTGATATCTAAAATATAGTTTACCAAGAAAATACTAAATCTTCTTTTTAATATTTATTTTTTAGTTTTAGGTGAACACAATATCTTTATTTTGTTTTTATGTGGTGCTGAGAATCAAACCCAGTGCCTCACACATGCCAAGCGAGCGCGCTGTCACTTGAGCCACATCCCCAGCCCCGCAGAAAACACAATCTTTTTAAACACTAATATTGATGTTGGTATTATTTAAAATTAGTGTAATAAATAAACATTAATTTCATTATTTTTAATTTCCTTGTACATTATTTAACCATAACAGAGTTTAATATTTTAACAAAAAATATTTTAAAAGTCACAGAACAGTATGAAAGATGATATGTCATGAGCTTTGTAATGTTTTGAACAACCAATTAAAAAAAAAAAGGAAAAAAAAAGTCACAGAACAATTGTAATTTTTCCTACTGATTATTGAGATCACTTGGTGTAGTTTCAGCTTGCCAGTTTTATGGCCTGTACTATTTTGGCAAAGCTAAAATAGGTGAATAAGATTTTTTAATGGACTCTGGAATTGCCAGGCAGCGTTAAGAAACTCCTTACATTATAGATCATGACTTTTGAGTGAGAATAGTCATACTTATTAGTTTTTCTTTAGCCCCATTCACCTGCCAAGGGTATAGGTAGAGATTTGAATTTAAGCAATATTTGGTTGAGAGCCAGGGGAGTTGTGTAGGGATAAGGGAGTTGAAGGTGAATGCAGTGGATCAATTATTATAATAATTGACCATGAAATTTTGAAGTGATTTAGGAGGAGAAAGAATAACCAGTGATAGTGAACAAGGTGGTAGTGTTGTTAAATTGAAGGGTCTTACTGATGTTGAAAGATTATTGGGGTCTAGAGGGAATGTGCCGAAAAGATAGTAGTAGATAGAAGGTAGGATGCTGGCATTTGCTGGAAGTTGAGATTATAATGGAATTTAAATTATCAGTAAATTAAGTTCAAAATATAACCATAGAAATGAGAAGCTGAGGTTAAAAAAAATCTGAGTATATTGGAAGGCTTATCAGCATGGATGTTGGAATCATTAAGAATTATGGGTGATGCCAGAGTGATAGTCAAGATCTAAAAATAAGAAATAGGGAAGTAGTGATTGAAGGGCAGCAAATGCCTATAGTAAGTTGGGTTGATCAGTGGTATAGTTGCATGCCCTGCCACTATACAAATAGTTCTAATAGTCCCAGTACTGAAAGTGATAGATAACTATGTTTGAGAAATTCTGCAGAAGGATGAGCTAAAGCATAAGCATAAAGAATATTTATACTTGCAGAAATAAAAATTTTATTGCCTATTTTATTGTGTAAAGTGGCCTGTTAAATATTCTGTTGTATTTTCATGTTTTTCAAATAAATCACCGTTTAAAAATGTAAACATATATCTTTTAAAGAATTTTTTGCTAGGTGCAGTGAATTGGGAGGCTGAGGTAGGAGGATTGAAAATTGCTGGGCAGCCTCAACAATTTAGTGAGACCCTCAGCAACCTAGTGAGACCCTGTCTCAAAAAATAAAAAACTGCCATGACCAACATGGCTATTAATTCAGAAAACCGGCAAGGGATGATGAGGATGAAGAAAAGAGAGATAGACACACATAGAGAAAAAGCTGAGGCAAAGTGGTTCATCATCCCTTGATGGGGGATGAATGACCCAGAGCTAGCTCAGCACGTTTATTATATAGTTTTTTGTCATCAAAATATTATTTGTAAGAAAGTTTCAGCAAAGCAGACAAGTCTTTGAAGATCACAGTGAAACTTGTGAGACATCGAGATTATCTTGTTATTCCCAGAATTTTCTATCTTGGAAAGTTGGTGCCTGAGCTCAAGGTCCCGACCCATACAAGTATGCGCCTTTGCACCGAACCTCCTTGGGCTGGTAATAACCAAAGCAACTGGGCCATCTAGATCTGCACCTTTGCTGGGGAAGTTCCCAGAGCAATGCAGCCACAAGGCAATCAGAGACCATGATCCAAATCACTGCTTTCCATAAAAAAGGTTGGGAATGTAGCTTAGAAATAATGTGCCCCTGGGGTCAGTCCCCAGTAAAGTCCTCCCCCAACCCCTAAAGAAAAAGAACTTAAAAAAAATTTTTTTTTTAGTTGTCAATGAACCTTTATTTTATGCATTTATATGCCGTGCTAAGAATTGAACCCAGTGCCTCACACTCTACCACTGAGCCACAACCCCAGCCTTGACAAAGAACTTAACTTTTTTTTTTTTGCAGGGCCGAGAATATAGCTCAGTGGTAGTCAGTGGTAGAGCACTAGTGTGTGTGTGGGCCACGGTTTGATCCCCAGTGCTGCCGGGTGGGGGGTGGGGGGGGTGGGGACTATGAGGAATTTTATTTTCAGATTTTTTTTCTCCATTATTGGGGATTGAACCCAGGGCTTCACATGTGCTAGGCAAGCACTCTGCCATTGAGCTACATCATCAGTCCTTTTTTTCTTTTTCTTTTTTTTAAAAGGGTTTTGATCTTTCCAGATGGTAGATTTTAGATATTTTTATCTTTGGGGATTTTGGTACAGGGTTAAGGCATTTGAAATTGTGTCTTTAGGTTTATGGTTCAAATCCAGTGACAATTAGTGTCAATATATTTAGTATTATTAGTACCTGGGAGGTTTTTATATTTTATTGGGATATTATATAGTGGTGATTGCTGATAATATATAAATCAGATGTGTATTCTCTGACTTCCCTATATCATTACATTAAAGACAATGATGTTATAGTTGTTTAAAATGGGGCTATTTTTGTTACATTGCTGAATTTACAGTTTACTAGAATATTCAGTAAACTACCATGTACATGAAATTGTTCAAGTGTGTTCAAGCTATAAAATTCTCTTCCAAAATATTTTTTAGTAGCTTTTTTGGTCTGTGTAGGAGCAAATTCAAAATATATTTCATAGTATTTGAATGAAAGGTAAGTCGTGATTTTGAGTATGTTCAGATTACTTGTATATATTATTTCTCAAATTTGAAAAAAAATCAGACATAACAACTAACATATCTTTGGGTATATTAAGTGAACTAAATTATATTTGAAAGCAAAAATTGTTTTGGCATATTCATTATGAGATGAACTGCAACTAGATTGCTAATGAGCTTTACAGAAAAACTGAAAATCTTAATATTGAGTAAATCCTTTTGAAAAAATATTTGAAGTATTTCTTGAAGTATACACAATACTGAATCTGGGTGTTGTAGAGTGTTTTAAGTATCTGTCTTTAGAAACTATTACTATACTGTTGCTGGGCATGGTGGTACCGGCCTATAAATCCAGCTTCTTGGGAGGCTGAGGTAGGAGAATTGAAAATTTCCGGCCAGCCTCAGCAACTTAGTGAGATTTTGCCTCAGAAATGAAAAGTGAATATCATGTACAACCAGAAGAATGAGAAATTATACTCCATTATACATGATGTATCAAAGTTCATTCTACTGTCATAAATAACTAATTAAAACAAATGGGTCTGGGGCCATGGCTCAGTGGTAGAGTGCTTGCCTAGCATGTGTGAGGCACTGGGTTCGATTTTCAGCACCACATATAAATAAAATAAAGGTCCATTGGGGGAAAAATAAAATAAAACAAATTAAAAAAAAGAAAAGAAAAAGAGCTCAGTGGTAAAGCACTTTAGTAAAACCCTTCCCCCAAAAAAGAGAAAAAAATTACTATATTGTGAGTTTCATTACTCATCTTAACTATATGATCAATGAGCTTTTAGACAAATGTATCTTTGGATGGTGAAAACCATAAATAAAAACATTTTAAAATAAAATAATAAATACATATCAGTATTACAAAAGTATTTCTGATATGCTAGGCTACTAAATACTTTTGTATTGTTTATGAACTGTAATATCAAATAGGCCTGAAATTCATTGGCAAAGCACATTTAAAGCTAATTTCTCAGTAGAACAATCTAATGCAGGTATTCCTTATGAGTCATCTCTTCTTCAAGAAATGATTCAGAAATCCAAGCTCCTTTATTTTGTGCCTATACTATTTTGCTTTCCCCAGGTTATCTTCTCTTAGCCATTCCAGAGGAAAAAACATGGTGGATCCTGATTAATTACTTCTCTTCTGCTCACATTCCTTCAGCTAGAACTTGGTTATGTGTTATATATAACTTGGAAGCGAGGCTAGGAAATTTAGTCTAGAATTTTGCCCATTATAATGAGGAACCTGATTGGACAGTGACTACCAAACTGTGCCAAGGTTAAAATTATTTTTTTTCCAAACAAATCTTTGAACATTTAAAAACTTTAAAAAAGAATGGTTAAGTGATTGAAATGGTATGTATCTTGCTAATTCCTACCCACCCCACCCTAGTATTCACTCCTTCTCCCCAGTGTTTGGTGGTGGTTGAATTGTAAGGAAACTAGGTATGGTGGATATTTAGGAAAAGCTCATCTGAAAACTGCCTATAAATAATTTAATCACAGGGCTTTTATTTGAAAGTCCGAGTTAAATAGTTGTTCAATCATTTGAGAGTAGAATCATCTACATGCATTTTTTTTGTACTTTTATTTATGTGTGAGACATGATATCTTAGAACTGTAGTTAAATGTAGTTCTTGGTGAAGGGTGTCTAATTTAATTCTGTAAGAGTTTTATCAAATGTTGTTAAATATTTTTTTCATTAAAGTTAGATTAGCCTAAGGTATATGTTAAAATGTGTTTTTATTAAGTTTTAGCTTTATTTTAACAAATCTAAATTAACACACCGCACACTGACTTTTTAAGAACAAATATAAAGTACTAATGAATCATAATTTACTTGTTTATCAAACTGAAACAAATGAAAATAAATTTTTGAAAATATATGCATTAGTGTCATCCATTTTCTGTGATAAAAATTTTTGTCAGTATTCTGAGAGCATTTTTTTTTTTACTTAGCCACTGCCTCAGTCAGCAGCTTTTCCATCATCATCCATATTTTTTTTTTTTGGAGTGTGTGTAAAAAATAGACAGTACAATTTCTTATCCTTAAGGAAAAACTAGTGAAAGCATCATGCTGTATTTTTAGTTACTAGAGACTGGACTATCCCAGTACTGGGGCAAAGTAGCACAAAATTACTAATATCATTCTATAAATTTGGCATTATATAATAGTTCAAACAACTAGCAAAATTCTAAGGGATCAAGCCTGTCAACGGAATGTGGAACTTGTGTGTGTGTGTCTAAGAGTATGCCTATACATTTTTTGTTGATTAAATTGAGTATCCTTGACATGGAAGAACTTTAGCTGGTGGTTCAGGCGAAAAGGATCCTGTTAGAATCTGGGCAAGCCTAATTGGGACTAGTAGCAGAAGAAGGCATTGTGGTAATAACACCTTAAATCTACCCCCAGTTGAAAATCTTGGTATAGTACACTATAAGACTTTGCTAGCCTTTGAGGTAAAATCTTGTTAAACATATACTGGATGGTATGTATTTTCAGCTTCCCAAGGCCAACCCTTGAAAAAAAGCAATAAATATATCAGGTTTTTCTTGCCCAATACATTATTAAGATTAGTTTTCCACTTGTTTCAGATATTACAATCTTTTAAATGTAAGTCCATTTTGCAAATTTTGAACCTACAAAAAAATTAGAGTTATTATACAATGAACATGTTTATCTTCCTCTGTTTGCCAATTTTTAACACATTGCATTCCCCCCGTATAATTTTTTGGGGAAACATCTTTGAAAGTAGGTTGCAGACATCATGAAACTTCACTGCTAATTTTTTTTTTTTTAAAGAGAGAGAGAGAGAGAGAGAGAGAATTTTATTAATATTTATTTTTCAGTTTTCGACGGACACAACATCTTTATTTTTTTTATATGGTGCTGAGGATCGAACCCAGCGCCCCGCGCATGCTAGGCTAGCGCGTTACCGCTTGAACCACATCCCCAGCTCTTCACTGCTAAATTTTAAGAATATATGAATTTGTCTCTCCAAAGTACATTTTTCTAAATAGCTGTAATAATGTTTGTTGTAGAAATTATCATTAATTCATAATATAATTTAATGTAGTCTATAAAAATTTAGTGAAATCTATAAAATTTCTCCATTTGTAAAAGCTTATTTTTTTTTATTTGTTTGTTGTATGTCTTTTAGTGTCTTAATTTATAACAGGCTCCTGCATGCCCACTATTTGACTTTTTCTGTTTTTTAATGACATGCTTTTTTTCTTTCTTGTGTTTAGGTCAGTGATCTATAGAATGTTCCTCATTCTCAGTATGTCTGAGTGTTTACTCATGGTTAGATTCAGTTATTATATTTGGCAAGAATATTGCATAGAAATTCTGGACATTTCTTACTGCACTACACCAGGAGGCATATAAATCAGGCTGCCTTAAAACAAGTGCAGAATTTGATCACTTGGTCAATGAAGTGACAATCACTATATCTCTTTGGTCTGATGGTATCTTTTCCTTTATAATTAGTAAGTAATCTGTAGGATGGTACTATGAATATCGTGTTCCCTCATGACTTTTACCTGATGGTTTCAGCACTCATTGATGATCTTTGCTTAAATTAGTTTGTATATATGGGGGTTGTAAAATGAAAATTTTAATTATGTCAACCTTTCACATTTATTGACTGATTTTTTATAGCTGTTAAAATTCCTGACTTAAGGTAAAAACTAATTAAAGTTGAAATCAGAACTATTATGTCAGTCTAGGTAGGTTGTCCTTACCTGTCCTACCTCCCAGTTTATATTTCTGTTTTACTATTTAACTAGTATTTCCAATGAAATAGTTAAAACTATTGCCTAATTTAAGTTTTGGATTTTCTTAAGAAACTACCCATAGTGTTTTTATATATTTCAATGTATTGCATTGCCCAGTCTATTATTACTTAGGGACTTTTCAGTGCATTCTCTCATGCACGTTTTGGTGTTTTTTTTTTTTTTTTGTTAGCTCTCTTAGTTTTTGTTACCAGATTGTATTATAAACTATATTCATGAACCTAGGATGATCTTTTTTTTTAATATTTATTTTTTAGTTGTAGTTGGACATAATACCTTTATTTCACTTATTTACCTTTATGTGGTGCTGAGGATCGAACCCAGGGTCTTGCACGTGTGTGGTGAGCGCTCTACCGCTGAGCCACAACCCCAACCCTAGGATAATCTTAACAAGAAAAAAGTATATAGAATTTTGAGAGAGTGGAATAAACATTTAAGTGACTTAAGTTGAATAGTTAGTTGAAGACAGTAACCATTCAGTTAAAGGATAAATTTATCAATCTAATTATGAAGGGAAGACAAGTGATAGAGTAGTCGTTTGTAAAGCATTCACTTGGATTATACATGTGTAAATTCAAACT
The DNA here is from genome assembly GCF_047511675.1 of Marmota flaviventris. Lineage (NCBI taxonomy): Eukaryota > Metazoa > Chordata > Mammalia > Rodentia > Sciuridae > Marmota > Marmota flaviventris. Next base: position 105,493,623 of record NC_092499.1, on the reverse strand, counting down.
TAAATCTTTTTTTTTTTTTTCAACTCAATCTACTTTTACCATCCCACAGAACATGTTTTTAGGTAACGTTACCTTGAGGCTCTTTGTTGTTCACAGAAGTTCAAGCCAAAAATAATATATTAGCCTAGCAAAATGATATATTAGCCTGGAGAAGTTTTGTGCATTTGTAGTATAGGGAATTTAATGTATCTGAAAAGAATGTTACACAAAATGGGTAAATTTCATTCTTTTTTTTGGTAGGATTGAACTCAGTGGCACTCGACCACTGAGCCACATCCCCAACTCTTTTTTATTTAGAGATAGGGTCTCAGTAAGTTGCATAGTTCCTTGCTTTGGCTGAGGCTGGCTTTGAACTCAGGATCCTTCAGCATCAGCCTCCTGAGCTGCTGGGATTACTGAAATGCACCAGTAGTAAATTCCATTTTTTAGATGCTCTCTCTATATATTTAAAATGGGAAAGGTTAGGAAAGTTAAATCTAGAATAAAAAGTAGTTGTCATCCTGTTTTAGAATTAATAAATTACTCATATGACAAAAAGCTGGAGACCAGTGGTTTTTATTAAGGGAGGAATCTTCCAGGTTTTTCAGTAGAATGTCTTTCTCATAGGTGCTCAGTTAGCACTTATGACTTTTATTATGATAGTTTTTTACTTCTAGATAATTGGATATATTTAAACATTTAATAGTAACAATATTTCTTTTTTGCATTTTAGATTATCCCCATAAGTATGGTCCACAGGGGGGCTGTGCAGATCATTCAGTATTTGAAAGGATGAAGAAGTACCAGATGACTGGCGTAGAGGAAGTAACACAGGTAAGGATTTTAACATTAGTTTGCATTTAAGAAATAAAAATGAACTTGGAAACTTGTTTCTTCATTTAAGAATGTATTTTTTAGAATTTCTGAAAGATCCCGGTCTTCACCATATAATTGGCAAAACATTGATATTTTTTGTTTGAAGAGGTCAGGTAACTTAAAGAGGTAGTACTAAGATTTGAGAACAATTCTCTATGACCAAAAAACATTATATTCTGTGTCCAAAATATGTTGTTTTACATGTTTCATCATATTTTTTTTTTTAAAGTTGAATCTGAACTTGTATTTTATATAAATGTAAGCATTTGTATTTGGGTTAAAATTAAGGTTACTTATTTGCCCTGATTTGCCTACGTGTCCCCCAGTTTTATCATTGAAAGTCCTGTGTTCCTAGACAAAACATGATGCTTGTTCACCCTTATAAAAATCTCAATGCTTTTGATATTTTAATTGTAAGGTTTTTGTTTATTTATTTATTTTTTGCCATTTGGGTTTTGTTTTTTTATTTTTATTTTTGGCCTTTTTCTTTAGTAATAGTGACAAATTTATAGTTATGAAAACAAGTTGAAAATGTAAAAAACGTTTTCTTTTGTGATAAAACATGATTTGGCCATATTTTCTAAAAGTGGTAGCATATAATAATGTTTCTTGAGCTATGTGGATTTATATTCAGATCTATTACTTGATCTGCAATGGCATATGCATTTCTGTTTCAGGTGAAAGAATATTACATGAGATTTTATTCTGTATTCACTGAACAGATATACTATATATCATAGAGTGTAGTAAATTCTAGGAATATGAGGAAAGTAAGATAAAGGCCTGTTCTCCAAAAAGCTTAAAGTTTAATTAGAGATACAGAGAAACACTTGAGGGGCGTAAGAGACAGAAGAGGATTAAGTACAAGATAATGCTCCACACACAAGAGAATAGGTAACTTATTTTTTGGGTATATTTGAGGGCATTAATCAGAAACTAATAGAATAAGTAGGGGTTGGTTTAGTCATGGGGAAATAGAATATTTCAGGCAGAAGGAACAGTACATTAAAAAGGCCAGAGAGGCAGGAAGATCTTAAGGGGAGAATCCAAGTCTAGAGTTTAAGAAATTAATTAGAAATTGTTTAAGTTATTCAGTTGATAGTGACTTGTGCTAAGGTATCAGCAATATGGAAAGAGAAGATAAGACTCAGAAGAATTTAGCAGAATGGCTTGATACAACATTCATATACAAAAATAGGTCACATTTATTTCTATTAGCAGTAGACTACCAGGAATACAATGAAAGAAGGGACATGTTAATAGTAATAACATGTATTGCTGAATAAATGTAAAAAATTATAAGGTGTATATAAGAAAAATCATAAAACTTTATAAAGAAATATTAAAAGAAGATTAGTTTTAAATAAATGGAGGAATGTACCATGTTAATGGAAAATGTAAGTGTGATATATATTACAATTTGTGAATCTAAAACATCACATGGAAAAGTAAGTACTGAGAAGAAGTAGGAACCTATGTAAAGGTGGTGAGCAGGAAAGAGGAATTTACTCTGGCAGGTATTAAGGCTTATTATGGTAATTAAAGTGTGTGATATTAGAAGAGATTAACAAAGTGGCTAGAACAGAATTGAGGGCTTAGAAACAAACCCATACATTTATTAAACTTTGTTATGTTGTTGAGCTGTATCAAATTAAGAAATGTAGTAAGCAATTTGAGTGAAGCCAGAAAAGATGTTTATTCTTTTGGAAAACGGTGAAGTTGGATCTCTATCTCATGTTATATTTAAAAACAAAATTCCAGAGGGATTAAAGCATTGAATATCTAACATGAAAACTTTGAAACTCTTAAAGAGTACAGATTTCCCTTTCCAGCTGTGATAGAATATCTGGTGTCCAACTGGGCCTCCTGTGATATTACTACTAGAAAACTGAACAAAATACAGTATGTGAAATGGTTGTTTTCAAACACTGGAGAATAGGCAATGCAGGATTGAAATCTTTGAGAATTTAACTGAATAATAAACTGTTCCTGCACAGGGTGAGATTCTATGAGGAAACTACTGAAAAAAAAAAAGGACTTGGGGGGGGGGATCTAATCGAACCATTATCAAAAATTACACTTGGAAGAGAAACTAAGCCATGAAAGGAATAGGGCTAATTTAATCCTAAAGTAAAGGCTATTTCAAACCTGCCTTAACTGAACAGAAAAATAAGCCTAAAAAAAAAGTCAAGGTTATTTTCAAATCAATTAGCTGCCTGTCAAGGGGAAGAAAAAGCTCAGTAAACTTGTTATAGGAACACAGTAAATCCAGATACTCAATGATGCATCATTCACAACATCCCAGCATTCAAAGAACATTCTTAGTTGACAAGAAACTAAAAAAATGTGATCCGTAAACAGGAGAAAAGCCACTCAGATAGAAACAGAACCAAAAATTACAGGAATTAGCAGACAAGGACTTTGCAACAACTACTATTAATATGTTCAAAGAATTAAAGCTGTGAGCACAAAAAGGAGAGAACAGAAATTATGATTTTTTTTTCTCCTTTTCGTAGTGCTGGGGGACTGAACCCAGAGCTTTATACATACTAGTCAAGTACCTTACCACTGAGCTACATCCCTAGCCTTTAGAAATTATATAAAGAACCAAAAGGAACTTTTAAAACTAAAAGTACATTATCTGAAGTGAAAATTTTAATGGATAGGTTAAGAGCAAATTAATTAGCGTAGAAGTCAATAAAAGTACACTTGATGGAAGGACAATAGAACAATAGAAATTATTCAGATCTAAGCATAGAGAGTAAATAATTGGAATCCAAGATGCAGAAACAATATTTAAAAATTAATAGTCTTCAGACTTTTCATATATGAAGAAAAATTTCAACCCATGGTCCAAGAAGCTCAATGAAACTCAAGCAAGATAAACACAAAGACATGCCAGGTTATATAACAATTAAATTATTGGAAACATCTGAAAATGAGAAAATTCATTAAAGTAGCTAGAGAAAAGAAAATGCATTTACATGTGGGAAAGAAATAAGTATAATTATGGACTTCTCCACACATTGCAAGTCAGAAGACATAGAGTGAAATCTTCAAGGTGTTGAAAGAAAATCCCTTATTGTATAGTCTATGAAAATAAATTTCAGAAGTGAGGGCAAATTAAAGATCTTTTTAGGCTGGGAACAGTGTTGCCAGTCTTTAGTCCTGTCTACTCAGGAGGCTGAGAAAGGAGGCTCCTTTGAGTTCAGCAGTTCAAGGCCTATGTAACAATAACAATAACATCAAACTTATCATTTTATTTATTTATTTATTTTTTGTTTTTGTGGTGCTGGGCAAGGCTAAGCACTCTACCAACCGAGCTATATCTCCAGCCCAAAAAACTTTTTAGACAAACAAAACCTGGGAGAGGGGCTGGGGCTATAGCTCAGTGGCAGAACGCTTGCCTAGCATACGTGAGGTACTGGGTTCGATCCTTAGCACCATATAAAAATAAATAAAATAAAGGCATTCTCTCCATCTACAACTACAAAAAAAGTTAAAAAAAAAAAAAAAAAAGAATCCTCCCAGTTTTTTTTTTTTTTTTAATTTTTTAAAGAGATCTGTACCTTAAGAAATCTTAAAGGATATTTTTCAGGTAGAAAAAGGATACCAGATGGAAATTCAGTCCTAAACAAAAGAGTGAAGAGCATAAAGTAATAAATATGTAGGTAAATATAAAGGCCTTTTTTTCTCATTTGAAAATTTCTTCAAGTTATTATAACTTAAAATAATGACTAAAATCTAAGAATTAAACTTTATTGTAATAGCACAGAAGAGAAGAGAAAGAAAAATGGAAGTAAATTGTTGTATCTTTCTTAGAATATAAGTAAGTAGGGCTCAGAAAACTCTAGCCTGTGGGCTTGAAATTTGCTTTTGTAAATAAAGTTTTATTGGAACACAACTATATCCATTTCTTCAATGCATTATCTGTGGCTGCTTTTGGACTGCAGTGGCAGAGTTCAATAGTTGTGACAGAGACCATATGATGTGATCATCTAAGTATTTGCTGTCAAATATTTAATAAAATATTTGCAGAAATATTGCCTGCCCTCCAGCAGCCACTGAAAAAAAAAGAGCAAGGGTGTATAGCACAACAACAAAATCAAATGTAATTAAAAATGCTCAGTTAATCCAAAAGAAGGTAGGAAAAGAGACACAGAGGAACAAAGAACAGATAAGACAAATAGAACATGAATACCAACTTGGTGAGTTTAAATATCACCATATCAATGATATCATTAAATATAAATGGACTAAATATATTAATTAAAAGCTAAGATGGTTAGAGGACTTAAAAAAGTAAGCTCAAATCTAATAAAAATATAAAGGCACAGAGTTGGAAAGTTTTTAAAAGGATGGCAAAACATACCACATAAGCACTAATCATAAATGTTATTTGAACTCACTATCATTAGAGACAGAGAAAGACATTCCTAATGATAAGAGTGTCAGTTTACCAGGAAGAAATAACAGTTCTAAATGTTAGTTAATACAGCAGTTAATGATAGAGCTATAAAACATAAGAAGGAAAAGCTGACAAAACTGAAAGGAGAAATGGAAAATCCCACAAATTGTTAAGATCACACTCATTTCTGAATAGACAGATTTATAGAACAAGTAAACAGAAAACTTGTAAGAATATAAGAACACTTGAACATCCCTGTCAAACCAATCTAACTATCACTTATAGAATTCTCATACAGTAGCACAGAATACACATTCTTTTAAAATGTACATGGAAAAATGTATTTGCTGAATTATACTAGGTCATAAAGTAAATATTGATAAATTTGAAAGGATTGAAATGATGTAAAGTAGTACCTTAGGTCTCAAGGGAATTAAATTAGAAATCTGCAACAAAAAATCTGGAAAGTCCCCAAATGTTTAGAAATTAGATCACACACTTCTAAATAATATAAATCACAAAATAATAATATTTGTGAGATTTAACCAACATAGTGCTTAAAAGAAATACAAGCTTTAAATGATCATGTTAGAAGATTTAGAAATCAGTTATATAAGCATTCATCTTCAAGAGTTAGATATGGAAGTACAAATTAAACCCTAATTAAGTAGAAGGAAGAAAACAACAGAAAAAAAGTTATCAATGAGGTACAAAACAAGCAGAGATAAGCCAATGGAAAAGATTAATATAATTGGTAAACTTCTAATTTAATCAAGAAATGAAGAGAAGATAGGACTGTGGATGTGGTTAAAAAAAATAAAGAGAACACAGAAATTATCTGGGCTGAAAGATTATATAATACAGTAGAAATTAATAGTTTTAGTGCATATTTTGAATATCTTGAGCCAATAAATTCAGTAGTATCTTTTTTAAAGTTACAAATTCAGAAAACAGCACAAACAATAGTAGAATATGTGTATGTATGACTAAAATTAAGTTGATACTTAATAATTTTCCATAAAGAAAAACTTAAAACTCATGTATTACTGTTGAATTTCACATGTTTAAAAAGAAATAATTGCTATCTTACATATGTCCTTAAGAAAATAAAGAAGGGGAAACAACATATTTTATGAGGCCAACAACATTAGTTTAATTCTAATAATAGACAAAGATATTACAAGAAAACTAAACTATAGTCTAATATCCCTCATTAATATAGATGTAAAATATCTTTAAAAAATATTAGCAAGTGAGATCCAGTGGTTTAACGCATTATGGTTAAATAAGGTTTAAACCAGAAATGCAAGATTGATGAATATTAGAAAAGCAATCAATGCAAACCTATTGTATGAACATAATAGAGGAGGAAACTCCTATAATTATCTAAATAGACTAATAACAAAGTATTTTTAAAGTTTCAACAATCAACCACCACTTGACAAATTTAGAATGGAAGGAAATTTCCTCAGACTGTTAGGAACTTCTATAAAAACCTTATAGTTGATACAATATTTAATAGTGAATTGACCAAATTCTTTTTTCTGAGATCAGGAACAAAGAAAGGATGTCATTTTCACTTTTTCCAATATTGTATGCCAATGACTCAGTGTAATAAAGGGGAGGGGGAGGGACATTCAGAAATAAAACTGCCTTTATTCACAGGTGACATAAGAGTATACCTAGAAAATCCAAAGGAATCTTAGAAAAGATACTGGAATGAATATAAAATTTACCAAGTACATAGGCTATAAAGTCAATATGCAAAAATCAAGTGCATTATATATACTTAAAATGAACATTTAGAAAATGAAAAAAAAATTTAAATAGTTTTTTAGTTGTAGATGGACACAATCCCTTATTTTATTTATTTATTTTTATGTGGTACAGAGGATCAGACCTAGTGCCTTATAAATGCCATGCAAGCACTCTACCACTGAGCTAGAACCCTAGCCTCTAGAAAATAAAAAATTAAAAATCTAAAATGACATCTAAAATATAAAATACTTAGAATAAAATTAACAAAATATGTACAATAAGTGTACATGAGAAAGAACTACAGGCATCATACCAAGAAAAAGTAAAGATCTAAATAAATGGAGAAATATAATAAATACATGTATTCATAGCTGGAAGGCTCAATATTTATATGCCACTTTTCCCCAAATTGTTATGTAGATTTGGTGTACTCCCTATAAAAAAATTCCAGCAATGATTTCTCTAATAATTGATAAACTGATTTTAAAAATTATTTTGTAATGTATAGAACCTAGAATAGCCATAATAATTAAGGAAAAAACAAAACAAATCCTTACACTTACTGATACTACCTGATTATAAGACTTAATACAAAGTGACAGTAATCAAAATAGTGTCATTGACCTAAGAGTAAATATGTAGATCAGTGGAACAGAATAGAGTCTTCATATGGTTAGCTGCTTTTTGGGGGTGGTGGTGGTGGTGGTGTTAGTGGTGGTGCTGTGGATTGAACACAGGGGTACCCAACCTCTGAACTACACCCCCAGCTCTTTTTAAGAAAGCACCTTGCTGCGTGTCTGGTCATGTGTCTGGTCAGTTGATTTTTGCAAAGGTCCCAAGGTGATTGGAGGAAAGAACGGTCTTTAAAACAAATGGTACTGGAAAATTGGATATCCATATAAAACAAAATTTGAGCCTCACCTACACTTTACACCTTATATAAAAAATGAACTCAAAATGATTAATAGACCTACATGTTAAAACCAAAACTTATAGGGAAAAGCACAGGAGACATTTTTGTGACTTTGGGATAGATAATTTCTTATGGCACAGTGCCCTACCAAAAATGTGTGAAGTGGACCTTATCAAGATTAAAAACTTGCATTTCAAAAGACACTGTTAAGAAAATGTAAAAACAAACCACAGACTGTGATAAAATGTTCACAATACATGTACCTGATGTATGGCTTCTCATCAGAATGTGTAACAAACCCTTATAATTGTCAAAAATACACAGTTAAAAAGTAAATAAAGCATTTGGAAAGATAACCTCACAAAGTTAGACATGGCTAGGGTGGTGGCTCAGTGGTAGAGTGCTTGCTTAGCATGCATGAAGCACTGGGTTCAATCCTCAGCACCACATAAAAATAAAATAAAGACATTGTATCCACCTAAAACTAAAAAATAAATATTTTAAAAAAGTATTTTGAATTTTGAGGTAAAGAAACACTTTGAATAAGACATAAAATCTTTGACTATAAAAAGATACATTTCATTATGTAAAAACCTAAAAACATCTTAAAATGAAAACAAGTTTTGAACTTTGAGAAATATTCATAAAGCATAAAGTTAATAAAGACTTGTTTTTTTTTCTTAAAGTAGTACTCCTTCTGCTTAGAACAGCTAATAAAGATCAATTTGGCTTCAAAGTACAAATACAAATATTCAAAAAGTATGTTTTTGTATGTTTTTTATATTTATATGTGTTTCTGCATGTATGTGTATGTGGATGTATCTATTTGAAGGCATTGGAAAGATAAAAAGGTTGTGAAGAATTGCGGAACCTAGATTTTGAAAAAGTGTATACCTAGAAAGGAGAGTCAAATAAGGACAGCTAATGGCTGAGAATATCCAAAATGTGACAGAGGGACATAAAGCAATAAATTTAGTAAGCCCTGTAATTATGGCAGGATAACTACTTTACATTACTAAACACCACTGTAGCACATTATTAGAAAAGTCTGAAGTCCAAAGATATACTCTTAAAAATAACCAGTGGAAAAAACGTCTGTTCATCTTCAAAGACACAACAGTAAAAATGGCAGTTCATTTCTGTTGGAAACACTTGGAATCTGAAGACAATGAAATGTGCAGAAGTAGAGTAACTGCCATCCTAGAATTCTATAAACACTGAAAATGGGTAAATAAAATAAAGACATTCTAAATTGAGAGCATAAACACCAGAACACACTGAATTGTTCTTTTCCAGTGAAAAGATTATAGGCTCAGATGATAACTTAAAGATGTAGGAGTGAATGAAGAACAACACGGTGGATAATTCTAAGTGAATATTTATTGTATATTCCGAAGAATTAATAAAAAGGTTTATAGGACTGTATATGCCCATACATTATGTATATGGGTATATAGAGGAAGACAAATAGGAAAATGTAATTAACATTCTGAAATTGTTGCATTTTCTGTGAATAGGCAAATGTTCTAACTCATTTGATTTTGATAAGTCAAGGACTATATTGTTATCTTTATGATAACTTCTAAAGATGTTAGTAAAATATATAACTAAAAGGCTGATAAATAAAAAGGCTGAATTTGAGGCTGGGGTTGTAGCTCAGTGGCAGAGTGCTTACCTAGCACTTGTAAGGCACTGGGTTTGATACTCAGCACCACACAAAAATAAATAAATAAAGGTACTGTGTTTATATACAACTAAAAACAAACAAAAACAAAAAACCTATTTTTAAAAAAAGCTGGATTTTGTAATGTGCATCTGTAGTCCAATTGTTCTGGAGGCTCAGTCAGGAGCTGCATTTGAACCCAAAAGTTCAAGATCAACCTGGTCAACAGAGCAAGTCTGTTTCAAAATGAAAAACTAATAAAGGGAAATGGCTATAATAATAAAAACCAAAAATCCAGAAGAGGACATGGGAAAGAAAGAAGAATATATGAGATAGACAAGACAAATACGAAATAAATAATAAAATTGTTTTATACCCAGTGATATCAGTAATTACATTAAAAGATAATTGAATTAAATGTACCAATTAAAAGATAATGATCAGATGAGCACAGTGGTGCACGCCTATAATCCCAGTGGCTTGGGAGGCTGAGGCAGGAGAATCACGAGTTCAAAGCCAGTCTCAGCAAAAGTGAAGTGTTAAGCAACTCAGTGAGACCCTGTCTCTAAATAAAATATAAAATAGGGCTGGCGATGCGGTTCAGTGGTTGAGTACCCCTTAGTTTAATCCCTGGTAACGTGCCCACCCCCAAAATATAATGATCGTCAACTTCATGTAACAAAAAAAAAAAAAAAAAAAAACAACAGTAGGAAATGGGAGTGCATGCCTGTAATCCCAATAAATTGGGAGGCTGAGGCAGGAGATTACAGATTTGAGGCCAGTCTCAGTAATTTAGTGAAGCTCTAGGCAACTTCATGAGGCCCTAAGCAATTTAACAGGAAGGATCCTGCCTCAAAATAAAAAATAAGAAAAAAAGAGCTAGGTACATAGCTCACTGGTAAAGTGCCCTTAGATTTAATTCCCTGTATAAAAAAAAGCAAACAACACAAACACAAACTATATAAATGATTTTTACAGATCCTTTCCTAAAATGTAAGAATCCTGAAAGGTTGAAAGTAAAACTATACAAGATGTAAAATTTGGTGACTCTAATGAAAATTTTATCAAAGTAGATTTTAGGCAAAAATATATTAATTACTAACATAGGTATGTTGTAATGATAAAAGGTTCAGTTCCCCATGATGTTATAACACTCTTAAATTTGTACATTATACCATAATTTCAAAGTATGGAAAGCAAAAATGACAAAACTGAAAAACATTAGAAAAACTACACGATGGGAAACTTTAATGTATCCTCTCATTAATGAAGAGAGTAGTCAGACAAATAAAACCCAGTAAAGGTATGAGAGATCTGAACCACTTGATTAAGCAACTCGACCACTTTTCTATTAATTTCTCTGCTTAGAAGTCTATTTTACATTTAAAACTGACTTCTTAATTTAAATCTTTTCTTTAAAAAATATTTTCATATTAAAGCAATCAGGATTATTTTTATGGAGTAAAAAATTTTGCCACTTCAGCAGTAGCTAAGTTTAACATATAACTCCTTTTTGTATAGACTAACATGATTGTAAATATGAACTGCATACACAAATATATGTACTTGAAGTTCTTCTTAATAATTTTAATAAGTGACCAAACTGTATAGACTGGAATGTTGACATACCTAAATGAAAATCTTGAGCAAAATAGTATGAAAAATATGCTTAGAGGCATTTTCCTCAAATGCATTATTATTTAGACCTGTATAACTAGCTTTTTCTGAGTTTTGGTACTCATGTATAATGTGAATTTAAAACAATTATTGTGTATATTTATTGTGTGTATTGTATAGATATAGCACAATGTTATGGGATAAACATAATAGTTATTATAGTAAAGAAAATTAATATGTTCATCATCTTACATAGTTATTCCCCTTTTTGTATAATACAAAATTTTAACTTTGTATATGTTCACAGGGAATTGTCAAGGGAGAAGAAAGGTATAAAATGTGAGTGTAAATTTGGAATTTTGGCTTAGAATTTAATTCAGGTCCTATCTGACTTTATTATAAAAATTCACTTTAAATTATGTTTTTAGATGACACATATTTGAGTGTTTGAGTTCAATAGTAGTGGTAATTGTTTAAAAAAAATACTGTCTACTATTTTGGGCCAGGGCTGGGGATGTAGCTCGGTAGTACCCCTGAGTTCAGTCCCTGGTAGTACTCCTGAGTTCAATCCCCGGTAAGGTGAAGAAATTTCTTGAATAAATAATAGATCATGTATGTGGAAAATATTGTACAATCAAAAGTGATTCTAATGATCAATTTTTAAAGATACTGACATAATATTTGAAGTTATGTTTGGGGTACAGGTTTATAATTTGATACATGTATACTATATGTAATGATCAAATTAAAGTACTTATTAGCTTTTCCATCTCTTCAGATATTATCATTTCTGGGTTTTGGGAACCCTCAGGCTCATCTCTGTAGTTATTTTGAAATGTATAATATTTGTTGTAGACTTTCATTGCCCTACCATGCCATATAACACTTGAACTACTTCCCTCTCCTCTGTGTATTGGTACCTAATTAGCTACCCGCTCACACTCCTCTTCCCTTCCTAGCCTCTAGTGGCCTCTGTTTTTAATGGCATTGGAAATACCTTTGGTGTTATATATGACACATACTATGAAGGAATTGTTTAGTATATGTATTCTTAACTATAATGTTATAGTAGGGAAGCATGCTGATGATCAGAAATGACTGTTTTTGACATATAGACACCTCAAGAAGAACATGCTGCTAATGGTCCAGAACTCCTGAGGAAAAAACGTACAACTTCAGCTGAAAGAAATACTTGTCAGCTTTATATTCAAACTGATCATCTTTTCTTTAAATATTATGGAACACGAGAAGCTGTGATTGCCCAGGTATTTATTATTATGTACTATCATAGGATTTCTCTCTCTTTTTTTTAATTATAGCTGTATTTCCTTTTAGAAACTAAAGTTAATGAGTATATATCTTTTTTGGGGAAAAAAAGAGTATGTATTTTCATTGTGATATGATGAAATATGTAAGATAAAAGCAGAGATAATTGAAAGCCGAGTGAGGATATTTTACAGTCATTTGGGAGAGATATAAGAAACTGATTTCCTAAAGGAGATAATGACCCTGAAGCTTTGGTGTTTTTTCTTTCCCCCTCCAGTTGGAGGTGGGGTACTATTAAGGATTAAATCTAAAGCCAGCCTCCTTTATGTTAGATAAACATAAAGCTTACCTTTAAAAACAGAGTTCAGTTTTCATTTGTGGTCTTAAAGGAGAAAAAGGACAGAAATTTCTTGCCCAGTTCAATGGTGCATGCCTGTAATCCCAGTGGCTCGGTAGGATGAGACAGGAGGATCATGAGTTCAAAGCCGGCTTAAGCAAAAGCGAGGTGCTAAGCAACTCAGTAAGACCCTGTCTCTAAATAAAATACAAAATAGGGCTGGGGATGTGGCTTGTGGTTGAGTACCCCTGAGTTCAATTCCTGGTAAACCCCCCACCCACCAAAAAATATACATATAATTTCTCTCTGTATTCTCATTGTACTTAGCATTATTTAAATCAAATTATTATTTGCACTTGTATCTTCTCAGTCCTTCTCAGTATGAAAGTATAAATTTTTTGAGGGTATCTATCAAAATGTTCTTCATGTTGAAGATACCCAGTGAGAGTCTATGTTTTTGACTCAAAGAGTTTGAGACTGACAGTATGGAGCTACCACTAATATAAATGATGAATTCATTATGGTGATAGAATTGAGCTTAATTTTAGACATGTGTAAAAGCCAGGTAATATTCCCTTAGAATATTGAAAATGTGGCACTGGAGCTTGGAGAATGTTAACCTTGAGCTTTCTGCACGGAATTGAAGAGTACAAAAGATACAGTTGAAATGTGAGGAAAGTGAAATTGAAGAAGCAAGTAGGGGATATAGTGAATAGGATGAGAAAGAAAAATTAGTAAGGAAAAACACAAAAAGGAGTTAGGAGATTAAGTAGGATTAGACAAGCAACAAACAACACCTTCAAAGCAAGATGTATAGCTAATTGTATCATTGTCAAGAAATCAAAAGAGAATGATTTCAAAAGGTAGTTGGTTTTTAGTTGCTAGAAGATTACTGATGAATTGTGAGTTGGCAGAGACACTGAGTTTCAAGAAATGTAAAAAATTAAAGAAAAATATGGTGGCTTAGAAATGAGATGGAATTTGGGGGGTTAAGGGGAATATGTAATACACAAGTTAGTTGGTAGTAAGAGGAAAATGATTCAGTGTGGAAATAATATAAAAGAAAGGCATTGATGTTCTTAAATATCTACAATGCCTTTGAAGAAAAACAGTGTTCTTGAATGTCCAGTAAGAATTGAGATCAAGAATAAAGAAAAATTACCCTTTAAGAAAGAGTTACTCTGAAAAGAATGTAGTGATGGATAAAGATAGGGAAGTTTAAAGGTAAAGACAAGGGGAAGGAAGTCAAGTGAACCATGAGCATTTCTCTTGAGAAATATTTGAACCACCATTGTTGGGAATAGAGTAGAAATAATGAAAATTGACTATAGCATTGATTGGTAGGCAGCTGCAGTTAGCATGAATTTATAATGGGTCCTATCAGCACTGTTATACCTTTTATTAACAATGTTGGGCAGTTGGGGCCACTTTTGAAATTTTTATTATGAATGCTTTTCTTTGATCATCTTGTATTATGTTTCTTCAAAAATAATTTTGATAGCTGGGGATGTGGCTTAGAGGTAGAGCATCTGCTGGGCATGGGGCCCTGGATTCCATCCCTAGCACCATACACACACACAGACACACACACACAGACACACAAACACACACACACACAGTATATATGTGTTGCCACCTAAAATGGTAGCAAGATTGCTTTTTGTAAATGAAGTTGGGAAGATTGTATACAGAGTGGGATGTGTGTGTGTGTGTGTGTGTGTGTGTGTGTATGTATGTATGTATGTATATATGTGTATATGTATATAGAAGACAGAGAGTTTAGTTGGGAGTCAACTAGATAAACAGAAGCCTTTTGTGTCCTGTTGCTGTGTTTATCTCTTTTAGAATTTAGTAAAATCTGACTGTGTCTTTTTTTTTAAATTTATTTTTTAGTTGTAGATGGATACTATATACATATACACACACACACACGCACATACACACACACATACATACATATAATTTTTTTTTTGTGATGCTGAGGATCAAACCCAGTGTCTCATGCATGCTAGGCGAGCGCTTTACCTCTGAGCCATAACCCCAGCCCTGTGACTGTGTCTTTTTTATTTTCATATTATCTTCTTCTTCCACTCCCAAGAAAAACCTTTCCTGTTTTGCTCACCAGTATGTCTGCAGGGCCTAAAACAGTTTTAGTATATGGAAAGTGGTTAACAAAGCTTATAGAACATGTATTAGTCCAGCTATAGAAGGACTAAAGGCTGGGAATGACTGAGTGTTCTGATTATTTTCAGGGAAGTTATTACAGAAAATATTTGTGCTGAGTCTTAAGGATAAATAAAGATACTCTAGGCATGAAAAAAAATAGGCATATGACATTGAATGATGGTCATATGAAACAGTTTTTATATGACTTAAAGCAAGAATAATGCCTTTCTTTTGGCTACAAAAGAGTCCAGAAAGACACAGTCTCTTTCCTCTCAGCCCTAGCTCACTAACCTTTTTCTTTCTTCTCTCAGCCCTGGCTCACTAATCTTTATTTTTCTTCTGTTCAATATATAATATAGACATATTAAAATTTAAATGCTTTTGAATATAAGTAATGCTCAATTTTGGAAATGGAAATTCATAATTTTCTTAATATTTCATCATTGCTTCTAAAATGTTTTTTTTTTTTTTTTTTTTTTTTTTAACTGATAGATATCCAGTCATGTTAAAGCGATTGATACAATTTACCAGACCACAGACTTCTCTGGGATCCGTAACATCAGTTTCATGGTGAAACGCATAAGAGTAAGAAACTTCAATAATTGAAGACATTAAAAAAGTGGAACAAAAAGGACTTTGTTTATAAAATGAAAAATGCTTGCTTTTTTCTTCATTTTTATGCATTAAATAATTTATATCTACTGATGCCATTTATCTGTACTCTTGGCCTTTATGCACAGTGGGATACTTGGGTTTATCATTTAAGAGTTAAATCTGTAGAAATAAAGTTGTACAGTTTTTTATTGGATTAATTTACCATTAAGAAAGCCCTAACCTCTCAGTAACTTACAGGTACAGTACTTGACTTTAACCCTGTTATGTCATTTCCTAGTTTCTTAAGATTTGCCTTGTGCAGTGTTTTTCATAGTGTGTCCCATTTGGTGTTCCAGGAGAAAGGGAAAATAGAATGTTTAAATAAAATTGGAACTTGGAAAAACACTTAATGCTATAATCTTGAAAATTCACAGTTTACATGAACTTGTGTCAAGTTTTGAGCAGTCTTTAGGGAAGGAAAACCATATTTATCTAAATTAATTTGAGCATGGAAACTTTTAAAATTAATATCACCTGTATCTCCAAAAAAAAAAACTAGAAAACACATGTTAAGAAATGGTGATCCAACGCCATAGGGCCATAGATTATTACTTCTGCTGTTATAGATGATAAACAAATATTAAATTACTGACAAAATTGGACTGTTTCAAAAATTTTATAAATATATGTACATAGCTTGTAAGGATCTGAATTTATAAACTAGATCTACATTCTGAGTGTTTTCCTTTTTTTTTAAGTCAGCCTCTTACAAAAGTATTTGCCCCAGGGTTTCTTTATATTTTTGCTTTCCTATTTCTCTTAAAACATGGTTGACTACATTAAAAAAATGTATATATTATAAAAATTTTAGCACATATACATGATATATTTAATAATAGTTGTAGATGGCTCTTACTTTTAAAGGTAGTATATAATCGTTAAATTGAATTATCTTAAGGTGGAAATACAGTTTGTAGATTTATATTATAAAAATATTCATAATCATTGCTTTCAAATATTCTGAGGGAAATAAAGTCTTTAAATGAGAAAATAAAAGTGATAAGTGGTTTAGTATTGCTGTTTAATAGACAGCAGTAAAAAGTAAAGCAGTGGCGAGAACACTTGTGAAGTATATATATCTATTTTTTGGTGAAGTATATATATTTGGTGAAGTATATATATCTATTTTTTTAGTAAAGTGATTTTATGAAGAAATAGATGTTTATAGATAAATTATGTGGCAGTTGGTTGTTTTCTAACCTTAATTGAGATGAAAACTTTAGTTTAAATCTCATCTGATGAAGACTGTATATAACTCATTAAATAATTTAAAATTTATATTCTGTCAGTAAATATTTAAATTTTGATTATCTGTCTTTAATATAGGTAACTAAAATTCAAATGTAAATTTTACTTGTAGCCAATGTTATAGAAGTGTCAGGGAATTTCATAGTTATTTCTATATTTAGTAGGAGAAGGCCACATATATCATGGCTTTAAGCATGGTTATTTATAATATATGGTTGCTTTATTTGAATTGTTTTGTAGTAAATGACTTATAACTGAATAGTTTTGGTTAATTGTTAATGGATAAATCGAATGTTTTGAATGAAATCCATCCTTAGGCTATTGCCCTCAGTAGTGTTTTTATCATCCTGCTTCTGAACCTCTTGTTTTTACTGGAGCATATGCATCATGAAAAGACCTATAGTTCTTGTTGTATCCTCACTACCAATTTTTTAAAACAGACTGAGGTTTCCCTTCTAGAAAAACATTTACTTTCAATGTACTTATTTTAAATTAGTTTTATTCCATTTTAATCATGTATCCTTTTAAAATCAATTCTTTAAACCTTCCCCTCACTGGGTATTGAGTTGAACCCAGGGTCTCTCTACCACTGAGCTACATCCTCAGCCCTTTCATTTTTTTCTTTTGAGACAGGGTCTCACCAGGTTGCCCAGGCAGCTTTGTGATCCTCCTTCCTCAGCCTCACAAGTACTTGGAATTCTAAGTATATAGTACCATTCCCACCCAGCTCTATTTTGTATGTAATTTCTGGCTCACCTGGAGAAAGTCACCTGGTGACTGTTCTCACCAGAGAAGAGTCAGGGGTCTTTTAAAGGAGGCAGGGGTTAATAAATTAAAGCTTTTATTTTGTAGAAGTTTAGTATTAGAACAGATTATTCTTCAGATTGTGAAAGAGGTACGTGCACCAGGAGTATAGTAGCTAAGTATGAAAAGAAAAATTTGTAGGAACTTAGCTTGAAATAGTAAGAGAAACAAATTTAAAAGCAGAAAGAAAACAAAATTCTCTCATATTCAGGGAAACAAAAATGAACTTTTGGTTAGGTGGGCTTAACTCCTGTGACTCTAGTTAAGGAGAACCAAAAAAATGATTTACCTGCTGCACTGGCAGTCTTGGGTTTAGTATCTCTTTTGTGTTTAATTAGCAAACATATAGGGTTTTATTATACTTGTCACTATGTAGGAGAGTAACACTAAATGAGACTTGTTTAGATGATTGAATTTGAGAAATCCTACTTTTATTCCAATTTTGGAAGCAAATGTGTTCTATTCAAATGCTCAGTGTTCAGGAATCTGGTGACTACTTGCTCAGAAATTTAACATCTTCAATTTAATTCTCCTACTTTGCTTTATTTGGTTCTTTCATTTTTATTTTTTTCTCATTTATTTATTTATTTTTTAATTTGACTTTTATGATCAAATAAGGGGATCTGGGTTGGGGAAACATTCCTAGTAGCCTTAATTAATTACTGATTACCCTTATACTCTGAGTATATTGTCCATGTGGGTATGGAAGGAGAGAAGCAATCAACATTTATTGTGTTATTTAAGTTATTATTTTGGATTTTAGATCAATACAACTGCTGATGAAAAGGACCCTACAAATCCTTTCCGTTTTCCAAATATTGGAGTAGAGAAGTTTCTGGAATTGAATTCTGAGCAGAATCATGATGACTACTGTTTAGCCTATGTCTTCACAGACCGAGATTTTGATGATGGTGTTCTTGGTCTAGCTTGGGTTGGAGCACCTTCAGGTAGGTTATCTAATTATTTCATAACTAAATACTTGAAACACAAGGTGATTTTCAGAGAAGACTGAATTTTACAAAATGTCAGAGAAAGTGATGTCTATACAATATCTTAATTTATGCTGCTCAAGGTTAGGCAAGATTGATGAATATGATGTAAACAGCAAAATAGATGAAGTGCTTTATCATTTTTAAGTGATCATAGGGAAATGTCCTGACATTTGGTATATTCAGTGGATGAAATAATTTTAGGGGAAAATTTTTTTCCACAGAAGTTAATTTTTTTCCTTTAAAGAGATAAGCTATAATATTTCAGTATCACTTTGGGTAATTGTTATGACAATAGGATTAGCAATGGACTAGGGGCTAGGAGTCTGAGGTTTTATCTGCTCTCTTCAAAAATTTAAGTAAAACACTTGGCTTCAACTTGTTTAATTTACATATAATTTCTTCTCTTTACTCTTCTTTTAGACCTCATTTTTCTGCCTGTTAGTTTTAGCATGCTTGCTATTATCTTATTCTTTCTAGATAACTCTTCATAGCTGATTATTCAGTTTGTAATAAATTATTGACCTAGTCTTTCATTTTTATTTGGCCTAATTTTTTAAAAAAATATATGACAGTAGAATGCACTTAGACACATTGTACACAAATAGAGCATAACTTCTCATTCCTCTGGGAGTACACTGTGCAGAATCACTCCAGTAGTGTAATTGTACATGTATATAGGGTAGTAATGTCTGTCTCATTCTACCTTCCTTCCCATCCCCACAGCCCCACCCCTCCTCTCACTCCTCTCTACACAAACCCAAGTTCCTTCATTCTTTCTATCCCTCCACCCCACTATGGATCAGCATCCACTTACAGAGAAAGCATTTGGCTTTTGTTTTTTTAATATTGGCTTATTTCACTTAGCATGATATTTTCTAGTTCCATCCATTTACCTGCAAATGCCATAATTTCATTCTTCTTTAAGGATGAGTAATATTCCGTTGTGTTTATCCATTCATCTGTTGAAGGGCATCTAGGTTGGTTCCACAGTTTAGCTATTGTGAATTGAGCTTCTGTAAACATTGATGTGGCTGTGTCACTGTATGTAGTATGCGATTTTTAAGTCCTTTAGGTATAAACCGAGGAGTGGGATAGCTGGGTCAAATAGTGGTTCCATTCCAAGTTTTCTGAAGAATCTCCTTAGTGCTTTCTAGAGTGATTGTACCAGTTTGCAGTCCCACCAACAATGTATGAGTATACCTTTTCCCTCACATCCTCTCCAACACTTATTATTGCTTGTATTCTTGATAATTGCCATTCTGATTAAAGTGAGATGAAATCTTAAGAGTACTGATGAACATGTTTTCATATGTTTCTTGATTGACTATATTTCTTCTTCTGTGAAGTGACTGTTCAGTTCCTTAGCCCATTTATTGATTGAGTTATTATTATTTTTTTTAGTGTTAAGTTTTTTAAGTTCTTTACATATTCTGGAGATTAGTGCTCTATCTGAGTTGCGTGTGGTAAAGATTTTTTTCCTATTCTATAGGCGCTCTCATCACGTTATTGATTGTTTCCTTTGCTGAAAAGAAGCCTTTTAGTTTGAATCCATCCTATTTATTGATTCTTTATTTTACTTCTTGTTCTTTAGGAGTCTTGTTAAGGAAGTCAGGTCCTAAGCCAACATGATGAACCAACATTTCTTCTATTAGGCACAGGGTCTCTGTTCTATTGTCTAAGTCTTTGATCTACTTTGAGTTGATTTTTGTTCAGGGCGAGAGAGAGAGGTTTAATTTCATTTTGCTACATGTGGATTTCCATTTTTCCCAGCACCATTTGATGAAGAGGCTATCTTTTCTCTGATGTATGTTTTTGGTGCCTTTGTCTAGTATGTATTTATGTGGGTTTGTCTGTGTGTCTTCTATTTTTCTACATGTTTATTTTGGTACCAATACCATGCCATTTTTTTGTTACTATTGCTTTGTAGTATAGTTTAAGGTTCGATATTGTGATGCCTCCTGCTTCACTATTCTTGCTGAGGATTGCTTTGGCTATTCTGGGTCTCTTATTTTTCTATGAGTTGGCCTATTTTTTTTTTTTTTTTTACATCCTTATTCTATTGTATAATTTGGCTTAATTTCATTTAGTTCTACAGATAGTTTGTTATTCAAAAATATGGTGGTAGAATGGATTTTATTGTTTTATTGGCATGTTAGTTCTTACAGAGTAGTTATTCAGAGATTATGAGCTTCAGTTCTCTTAACTGATTTATTTGAGCTAGGAAAAACATTGAGTGTTGAAACATTTGAATAGTAAGTTTTTTTGTGTTTGAATCTGTTTTTTTTTTACAGTTTTCTCATTTTCTGTATTTGTAGTTTTCTTTTGTGGTGCTAAGAATCAAACCCAGGGTCTCGTGCATGCTGGGCATGCTGCTATATATTTTTAAATTTTTTTCTTTTTTTTTTGGTGCATTATAGTTGTATATAATGGTAGGCTTTATTGTTATGTATTTGTACATGCACACAATATAACAGTATAATTTGGTCATTATCATTTCCCAGTATTTCTCCCTTTTTCTCGCCTCCTTCTTTGGCCTTAGTCCCTTTCCTCTACTGTGCTGATCTCCCTGAGATTTTCATGAGGGATCCTCCCCTAGTTTCTTTTCCTTTCTTTTCTCCTTTCTGGCTTCTACCTATGAAAGAAAACATGTGACCCTTGACTTTCTAAGTTTGCCTTATTTTGCTTAAACACAGTGGTCTCAAGTTCCATCATTTTCTTACAGTGACATAATTTCATTCTTTTTTATAGCTGAATAAAACTCCATTCTCTGTGTGTGTGTGTGTGTGTGTGTGTGTGTGTGTATATATATATATATACATATATGTGTACATATATTACATTTTTTTATCCATTCATCCATTGATGGACACCTAGACTGGATTCCATAGTTGGGCTATTGTGAATTGTGCTGCTATAAACGTGGGTACGCACGAACCTTATAGTATGATGACTTTTTGATTCTTTAGGATAAATACTGAGGATTGATATAGCTGGTTTATATTGTGGTTCCATGCCTAGCCTTTTGAGGAACTGCCATACTAATTTCCATAGTGGTTATACTAATGTACAATCCCACCAACAGTGTAAAAGTGTTCTTTTTTTTTTTTTTTTCATTATCTTCAGCCTTTATTATTGTTTGCATTTTTAATGACATTCTGACTGGAGTGAGATAAAATCTCCTTGTAGTTTTGATTTGTATTTCCCTGATTGCTACTGAATATTTTTTCATATACTTGTTGACCATTTGTATTTCTTCTTTTGAGAAATGTCATTTTAGTTCATTTGCCAATTTATTAATATTTTTGGTGTTAAGTTTTTTGTCTGTATATATTCTGGATATTAATCTTTTTTTTTTTTTTTTTTTTTTTTTTTTTTACTGAATAGTGAACGCAGAGGTTCTTAACCACTGAACCACATCCCCAGCCCTTTCCATTGTTTATTTTGAGACAGGGTTTCACTAAGTTGCTTAGGGCCTTAATAAGTTGCTGAGGATGGCTTTGAACTTGTGATCCTACTGCTTAGTCTCCTGAATCACTGGAATTACAGGTGTGTGCCATTGCACCCAGCTTTAATATTAAGATTATGTCAGAAGAGTAGCTAGAAAGATTTTCTCCTCTTCTGTAGGTTCTCTCTTCAATTTTGAATTGTTTCCTTTGCTGTATAGAAGCTTTTAAATTTGATACCATCCCATTTGTTAACTGTTGGCATTATTTCCTGAGCCTGTAAGGGTCCTATTAAAAAAGTCATTGCTTGTACCTATCTGTTGGAGAGTGACCTTACAGTTTCTTCAAGGAGTTGCATAGTTCCTGATCTAATTCCTAGGTCTTTGATCCATTTTGAGTTGACTTTGGTGCAGGAGAAGAGATAGGGTCTAGTCTCATTCTTCTACGTTTTCCCTGCCCTATTTGTTAAAAAGGTGTGGAGTTTTCTCTGTGTCTTTTATTCTATTCATTGTTCTATCTATGTGTATGTTTTTATGACAGTACTAAGTGTGAGTGTGGTGTTTGTTTTAAATCATAGTTTCGTAGTATAATTTGAAATCAGGTATTGCTTTTTTGAATTACATTGTCTGTTCTGGGTCTTCTTTTCTTCCAAAAGAATTGTAAGACTTTTTTTTTTTTTTCCTAGTTCTATGAAGAATGTCATTGGTGTTTTGATGGGGATTGCACTTAATCTGTATATTGCTCTTTGCAGTATGGCCATTTTAACAATATTAATTCTGCCTATCTGGGAACCTGGGAAGTCTTTCCATCTTCTTGTGTCTTTCAGTTTATCTCTTTAGTACTACATAGTTTTTATTGTAGAGGTTTTTATTTCCTTGGTTAGATTGATTCCTCAGTTTTTTTTTAAGCCCGTTGTGAATGGGATTGTTTTCCTGATTTATTTCTTAGCAGATTAATTATTTATGTATAGGAAAGTTATTGATTTTTGAATGTTGATTTTGTAACCTGCTACTTTGCTGAATTGGTTTATTATTATCTTCTGGTGGAGTTTTAATATGAGATCATATTGTCTGCAAACAGTGATAATTTGACTTCTTCCTTTTCTGTTTTTATCCCATTTATTTCCTTCTCTTGCTTAATTGCTCTGGCTAGAATTTCTAGTATTATCTTGAATAGGAGTGGTGAAAATGGACATCCTTGTCTTGTTCCAGATTTTAAAGGAAATGCTTTTATTTATTTTTTTCCCATTTGCTGTGATGTTGGCTTAGGGTTTGTCATATATTGTCTTTAAGATGTTGAAATTAAGTCCTTCTATCCCTTATTTTTTTAGTGTTATTTAATCATCAATGGTTGTTGACTTTTTTAAGATTTTTTTCTGTTGCAATGAATAAGTAATTTTTGTGCTTAATTCTGTTTCTGTGTTAAAATTATATTTGTTGATTTATCCATAAGTTAAACCATCCTTGCAATCTTGGAATAAAACCCGCTTGGTCATGATGTGCAATCTTCTTAATATGTTATTGAGTACAGTTTGCTAATATTTTACTAAGGATTTTTGCATCTAAGTTCATCAGGGATATTGGTCTGTAGATTTCTTTTGTTAATGTGTTTTTATTTGGCTTTGGTATTGGGGTGATACTGACTTCATAGAATGAATTTGGTGGAACACCTTTCGATGACATGGACTAATTTGAGGTAACTTGTTACTTCTTCTTTAAAGAATTCAGCTGAAAATCCATCTGTTCCTGGGCTTTTCTTTATTGGAAAGCTTTTTATTACTGCTTTTATCTCATTGCTAGTTCATCTGAGTTTTCTATGTCCTCTTGATTTAATTTTGAAGAAATGTAACCATTTCTTCTGAGATTTCCATTTTTTTTTTTTTTAGTATAAGTTTTCCAAATTGTCCCTAATGATCCACTGGATTTCTGTGATATCTGTGGTGATTTTTCCTTTTCATCTCTAATTTTATTAATTGGGATCATCTCTCTTTTTCTTTTAATTAGTTTGGCTAAGGGTTTATCAATTTTGTTTATCTTGGCAAAGAAGAACTGTTTCGTATATTTTTTTTTTGTTGTGGATGGACACAATACCTTTAATTTATGTATTTATTTTTATGTGGTGCTAAGAATCGAACCCAATGCCTCATACATTCTAGGCAAGTACTCTACTATTGAGCTACAACTCTAGCCTGTTTTATATTCTTTACTTATTCTCAATTTTGTTGATTTTGTCTCTGATTTTATTTATTTCCTTCTACTGCTTTTAGGATTGATTTGTTCTTGTTTTTCAAGGGCTTTGAGATGCATCATTAGGTTTTTTATTTGGGATCTTTCGATTTTCTTGTGTAGACATTCATATTTATAAACTTTCTTCTTAGACCCACCTTAACAGTGTCCTAGAGATTCTGGTAGGTTGTATCACTATTCTCATTTGAGTCAAAGAATTCAAAAACTTCTCTCATGATTTCTTCTATCACCCATTGATCATTCAGTAGTGCATTGTTTAATCTCCATGGTTTTATATAATCTCTGTATGGTTTTTAGCGTTGATTTCTAATTTTATTCTATTATGATTTGAAAAGATAAGGAATTTTCTCCCCCCCCCCCCCCCTTGTATTTGCTAAGAGTTGCTTTGTGGCCTAAAATATGTTCTATTTTGGAGAAGGTTCCATGAGCTTCTGAGAAGAAAGTGTATTCACTTTTTGTTGGATGGAATATTCTATTGATGTCTGTTAGTCAATTTGATTTGGATAACTTATCATCGGTGAGGGAGTTGTGTTGAAATTATCTAGTAGTATTGTGCTGGGGTCTATATGAGTCTTTGAGTAATGTCTGATTTCTGTGATTGAATGCACCCATAGTTGTGGCATAAATGTTTACTATTGTTATATCTTCTTGGATTGTTCCCTTTACCAGTGTGAAGTGATCATTTTTGTCTCTTCAGATTAATTTTGGTTTGAAATCTACTGTATCAGTATTCAGAGTAGTACTCCTGCTTGTTTTGGGGTTTTATTTGTATGGTATATCAATTTCCATCTTTTCACTTACAGCCTTTGCCTATAAAGTGAGTCTCTTGAAAATAACATCTAGTTGGGTCTTGTTTTTTAATCACTTCTGCCAGCCTGTCTTTTAATTAGAGTGTTGAGAACATTTCTATTTTGTGTTATTAATTCTTGCCATTTTGATTTATTTATAATGTTTAACTTGGTCCTTTTTCTCATTTACTTAGCTGCTCTTCAAATGAGATCTTACTTTTTTTGTGTGAGCTTAGGCGTTTGTTTTGTTTTTGATTTCTTCTGTGTGGAGTATTTCTTTCAGAGTTTTTTATAGTGCTGGCTTAATAATCATTAATTTTTTTTAGTTTTTGCTTATCTTGAGAGGTTTTTATTTCTTCTTTGATTCTTAAGGATAGCTTGCTGCATATAGCAGTCTTGGTTAATAGTTATTTTTTTTTCAGGACTTAGAACACATTCTAAACCCTCCTGGCTTTTAGAGTTTGTGCTAAGAAATTGGAAATAATTTTGATCGACTTGCTTCCACATGTAATGATATTTTTCTCTTGACACTTTAAAAAATCTATACTTGTTCTATATGTTAGGCATTTTAATTTTAATGTGTCATGGAGAGGTTCTTTTTTGATCTGGTCTATTTGAAGTTCTCTGTGCAGCCTATATCTGGATATCCATCTCATTCTCAAGGTTTGGAAAACTTTCTGTTCTTATTTCCCTGAAGAGGTTATCCACTCATTCCATTATCCTACATTTCACAACCCTCTTCAATTCCAGTGATTCTCAAATTGGTCTCTTAATGTTGTCCCAGAGTTCTTGCATATTCTGTTCATGATTACTTGTTTTCTTTTCTTTAATACTGTCTGAGTGCTCAAGGCCAGTTACTTTGTCTTCCAGCTCTGAGATTCTGTCTTTAGCATGGTCTACTATATTAGTGAGACTCTCAGCTGAATATTTTATTTGATTTATTGTATCATTTATTTCCAAGATTTCTATTTTGTTTTTTTTAAATTACGCCATCTCCATATTAAATTTTTCATTAATATCCTGTAGTGACTTCTTCAGTGCATTCGGTAGTTTTCTGTATTCTCTTGGAATTCATTGATCATTTTTATAATCATTCTTTTGAATTATTTATCTGATATTTTGTCCACTTCAGTATTTTAGGGGTTAGTTGCTGGGGAATTATGAAAGTTAGAGGCACCATGTTACCTTATTTTTTCTTATTTCTTGTATTTCTGTGTTTTATACATTTGTTAGGATGACTTTCTCTTCTAATCTTTTGTGTGGCCTTTTTAGGGCACGACCTTCTCTTCCAAGAGTGATCTAGAGTGATCTAGATTGAGACCCCTTGTAGGTGTGGTACCCTCTGCCTTTGTGTTAATTTTGTTTTTGCTGTAGGTGAGGATGTCCATGAGTGGGAGCCGAGGGCCCACACCTAGCTGTTTCTACTTGGGGCCATATCATTAGTTTTTTTTTTTTTTTTTGGTCTCCTCTATTCTTTATATTAAAATATGGCTGAATTGTAAGTGTTGTTAATTTGCCTGTGGAGCAGGGTGTGCTTTCTTTTGAATCAATTTAGTTCAGCAGTAATGTCTCTACACTTTGAACTAGTAGTATCTCTCTATATTGTTAGCAACTCACAGAAAAGGGGCAAACAAATAGAACCAACCAAATGAAACAATAGGTAGCATTTAAGTAAATACCTGGTGGATAATATGACATCTAGAACACTGATTACAATGAAAACAGGAATAGTGGGGTCAGCAGTTACCACCAGCAAAAACAATAAATAACTGAACTAGTTCTAGCATTAAAGACGGGTGTCAACTACATCATTCATAGTATTAATAACTGCAACAACATGAATGGCGGTGGCAGGAGTTATATAAACCAAACATTTCTAAAAGATGATTAAAAATACCATCAAGAAAAAAGAGAATGTGATAGAAAGGTAGATGAAAGTTTCGAATTTTCAAATGGAGATAATGCAGGAGAGATGTAGCAAATGATGTTTATAAAGAAGCAGGAGAAGGCTGGGATTGTAGCTCAGTGGTAGAGTGCTCACCTTGTATGTGGAAGGCACTGGGTTCGATCCTCAGCACACATAAAAGTAAAAAAAATAAAGGTATTGTTTCTATCTAAAACTAAAAAATGTATTAAAAAAGAAGGAGAGAAAAATAGAAAAAAAATAATGGGAAAGAGAATAATTGAACTTGGCTGTTATTAGGATAAGAAAGGTAAGAAACAAGAGAAATAAAGAGAAAGCAAAACCAAAATAAACAAGTCAAAAACCCTAACCCTCAAAAGAAAAAGTAAGGAGAAATAACAATTGTTTAAAAATGCTTAAAAAAAAAAAAAAGAAATGTGTACATAATTCACAAACCAATCAGCATAGCAAGAACACACACACACACACACACACACACACACAAGATTTTTAATGAAAAATGAAAGAATTATCTCTTCTGAAGTGGTTAAAATAGTTGATACAAATGGATGGTAAGTGCTATGCCCAACTGTTCTCCTTTCTGTTTCTTCTTAGACTATATATTGAGACCCAGAGAGAGAGCAAGGGCTGGGTTGTTAACCCCTTCCTCTTTTTGTGTTGCTCACCATGATGCCTAAAACTAAATTTGGTGGAAATAGTTCTCAGCTTCCCTCTTCACCATATAAAGTAGGATGGAATGGGAAGTACTATTGATTGGAGTGTTGTCTGCACAGATGAGATCTATGTACTCCCAGGGTAGAGTTGCTGCAGAGTCCTATGAAGGGAGTTCTGGCATCTGGGACTTAGGTCTAATCAGGCCTAGGAACCTTTTTCAGTGGTATTTGCTTTGGAAAGAATAGATCAACACACCTCTAGGGCCAGGCAGATCTAATCTTCTAGGAGTCTGGATCTCATTTTTCACTGGGCAGGGGAACCAGTCGTCCACACTCTCTGCTGCCCAGTAACACAGTCTTCCCAGGCTTAGTCCCTGAGAGTATTCACACTTGCCTCTGCGATTTCTCCACCCTCTTCAGCTGGTCACATGAGCTGCCAGACTCAATGGAAAGTGAGTTGCACTCCCCTTTGTTTTTTGACTTGAATCCCCTGGGTACAGTCTTCTCTCTATCTGTTTCACTGGCATTCTGCTAGGTACACCCTAGGCTACATGTTAGATGCTTGTCCAGACAGTATGGCAATGTTTGCTCTGATCTCCCAGCTCCTGTAGCAGCAAGCTACAGCATGGCCTTCTTAAGATGGCTTCCACTTGATCTCTGCTTGCCAGTTGAGAAATATATA
Source organism: Marmota flaviventris (assembly GCF_047511675.1). Classification (NCBI taxonomy): domain Eukaryota; kingdom Metazoa; phylum Chordata; class Mammalia; order Rodentia; family Sciuridae; genus Marmota; species Marmota flaviventris. The sequence continues at coordinate 105,465,206 of NC_092499.1, read as the reverse complement.
GCACTTATAAACACCAGTCATTCTGCAGCATGTGAATAAGTTAAGTTCAGGTTGCTTTTCTGATCCATAAGTTTTTCCATCCCAAATCAGGCTTTTGTGCTTCTCTGTCTGTGTTATCCCTCCTCTCTGTGGTGAACGATTGCTACTGATGCTTCAGCAACCAGCTTGGCTCCAGTGTACTCTTTCTTGTTCTTTATTCAATGCACCCAAATTTATGAATCTCTAAGACACTCTGTCTAATATTGAATTTTAGTGTATTCCCTCTTTCACCCACCTAAATGAGAAGCAGTATTCCCACTGCTTGAATCTAGAGTCATGGAGTAACTGAAAATGCAGCCTTCCTCTGATCTGCCATATTGAATTTCCTGTAGGTTTCTCTAATCAAGAAAACAGTATTTCCTATTCAACTCCATAATAAATGAAAATAGTCAGTGGACTGGGCTGACTTGTAGGTTCCCACTTAAAATTATGCAGTGCCTACATATGAAACTGGAAAGATTATAATGTCTTAACAAGAATAATAATGTGTTTAGTAGGTAACCTCTTATTTCATTTAGAGACTAATGGTTCCTTAAAAAAAAAAAAAGTTATTTAAATAGATAACCCCTTTTTTCTATTTCATTTGCTGACCCTTTCTAACACAACTCTTAAGGGACCATTTCTTTGGCTTCTTAAGGTGTATTCTGCTCCTGTATTATTCATTTTAATGTTTTCAGGTAACTGAATGAGCAAGTTAGTATTGAATACTTTTGATTAAATATAAAATATTTTCCTCTTCTCATTTTAATTTACAATTTTTATTTTTTTATGATGTTTTTCTGGAATACATTTTTTTATAATATAAAGCAGTTATTGAATTTGAGTCATGGTTTAGCTGTGGATGTATATGGTATCTCATCACTAAGGTTCTGGTATACCAAAACTAGTTGCAGTACTTTTAAAAATTTAAACTATTACTTAGAAAATTAGATACACATTTTATTTTTGCCTGTATAATTTGATTTAATCCAACATGTTATTAGTTTTAGTAAATATTAGACTTTGATTTAAGGAATAATCATTAAGATAAAAAGCACTCATTTAAGAAATAAACAAGATATAAATTACAAAGACTATATTTCAGAAGAATACACTCAAATTTATATATTATCTTCCCTTAAATTATCTAGACCTTAAAAATTCAGGAAAGTATTTATTATCAGAATTTTTAAAATGTGACTATTTATTTTCTTTTTTAAACCATGAAGATTTGCAGCATGGAGTCTTCTGTGCTTCGTTCAAGTTTGACAGTACTATATTGGACAAATTTGCATAATGACAATTCTTCACTAAGGCAGGATAGTAATTTACTATTTATTTTTAAACTATAACACATGGATTATAATTTTTACATATGGAGTACTATTGAATAATTCTGAGTTTCTTGAATGATTTAGTTCTTAGGACTTATCTCCAGAAATAGAAAAGGAATAACTTAAGAAAATAAGCTAAATATTCATAAGTCATTTGGAATTTCTCTCTATTAAGTTTTCTGTACAAAAAAACATAACATAGTAAATTTGGAACATCATAAAGCCTTCTCAGCCTTTATATGGCTCAGTCTTTTTTAGTTTACTTTTCTGTGAAGCACAGTTATCATTTTATCTTTCTAAATCATAGAATCAGTAATCCAAATTTATATTAGACTTTTAAAGTGGTTTAGCAAAATGGTAATGACTTTGTATGTGGAAAGTTAATTTTAAATAGGTTGATGAATTATCTGAGTATCTAGTCCATTGGAGTTTTTTTAAAAAATCAAATAAGGAAACCGTTTGTTGATTGTTTGATGGATTGATATGGTGCTAGAGATCAAATCCAGGACCCTGAGCATGCTATGCAAGTACTCTACTATTGAGGAGTATCCTTAGCCTGAAAAAATGTGAATGTAAACTAAAGAACCTCTTTCTAAAACTCTTTACTAAATAAAGTTAATTAAAAGAAAGTTAGTCTTCTCAGTGTATTGAGTATGAAGACATGGATTGATCAACCAGTTTCTGATTTTCCTAATTTCTTATATTTTAACTGTGTTTAGATGTGAAAACAATTTGATATTAAACTCTAAGGTATTATTAGTGAACAGATGAATTACAAATTGAATTAATACAATAGAAATATGATTTTTCTCTTAAAATTTGAAAGTGTTATCAGGAAGAATTGAAAAATCATAATTCAATTTTTAAAAATTTTAAAAACTGAAAATTCAAAGTTCAGTGAATTCCTGATTAATCAGTTATTAATGTTTTTATTTCTATTTCTTCCCACTCTAGGCTTTCTCTCCTTCTTTCTTCATATCTCTCTCTCTCTCTCTCTTCTCTTTTCTCTTTTCTCTCTTTCTTTTTCACAAATAGAATATATGTTCCATCTCAGGACAGTGAGTCACATACTAAGGTGCAATATTACTTTTTTGGGAGGTACTAGGGATTGAGCCCAGGAACACTCTACCACTGAGCTATTCATACCCCAGTCCTTTTTATTTTGAGATAGGATCTCACTAAATTGCCCAGGCTGGCCTTGAATTTGGAATCCTTCTGCCTCAGTCTTGAGTAGCTGGAATTACAGGCATGTCCCCTTGTGCCCAGCCATTGCTATTATTGGTAAAGTGATTTTCTCAGAATCTACTGGAGAATGTTTTGTTCAACTTTCATTTACCTTAAATTAATTTTTTAAAAACTGGGTATTGAACTTTGGGATACTCTACCACAGAACTGCTTCCCCACGCTTTTTTATTTTTTGAGACAGGGTCTAATTTGCTGGGGCTGGCCTTGAACTTGTCTCGCCTCAGCCTGCAAAATCGCTGGGATTATAGGCATTTGGCATCATGCCAGGCTATAAATTTTTCTTCTTCTTTTTAAATGTTTAGTTTTTTAGTCGAACACAATACCTTTATTTTATTTATTTATTTTTATGTGGTGCTGAGGATCGAACCTAAGCGAGTGCTCCACCGCTAAGCCATAACCCCAGCCCTATAAATTTTCTTTATAAAGATGTAAAGGTATTAGGTTTTGACCCAGTGTAAATACTTACATATTCAGATTTAAAGGAAATATAAATATTGTTTTTGCTAAATTAATGAGAACAAAAATTTGAGGATTTCTGATGCTAAAAAACATTGTATAAGGGTTATGTATACCATTGGTTTGGACATCAATGCAATGTAATGGGACGGTCCCTAATCACCTTGTGCATCTGTGCATATATCTGGTACTCTGGAGAATACTGAGAACTGTGTTTTGTAATGGAGCAGGTGCCTGTGGCTTTGTGGGACCAAGTAGGAACACTTCTTTTAAAAATTATATTCAACACACATTTGAACATCATCTAAGTAACAGGCACTGTAGTAGATGTTGGAAATATATAGGTGAACATGACTTGGACCCCAGTTTTCAAAACTTTACAATCTGTCAAAATATAACAACTAACGACAATATAGTATGTGAAGGCTTACACAACAGTTTTCTAGTTAGCCTTTCAGTGTTTTTAAAAAATACACGGATTAATCAATAAACAATACATTTTTCTTTAAAAATGTTAATGTTGTTAAAAGAAGTAAAGCAGTTTTTATTTAGATGAAAAAAAAGACTTATGTACACAATCCTGGGAATTTGTTTATGGGTGCTATTAAAACCTTATTTGAAATAGTTTCTAATCTTAGACTAAAAAAACTTTTGAGTGTTTGATACATTTGGATACCAACTGTATTTTAGGTTTATATAGCTGTTTAATATTAGCTCTTTTAGGGAAGAAATGGAATAGATAACTGATTTAACTTGGTTTTTGTTTCTGGTGGTGGTGTTCTGAATTAGGAAGCTCTGGAGGAATATGTGAAAAAAGTAAGCTGTATTCAGATGGTAAGAAGAAATCCTTAAACACTGGAATTATTACTGTTCAAAACTATGGGTCCCATGTACCTCCCAAAGTCTCTCATATTACTTTTGCTCATGAAGTTGGACATAACTTTGGATCCCCAGTAAGTATTGCCTCATTATTAGATTTTTAAAAAGCTGTTAGCCTTTTGAGTATTTTTGTTTGCTTATTTGAGGTAAAAACAAATATACATCTGAATGTTTAGTTTTTATATGCAGTAAGATACTTGACCATACTGAAAGGGAGGAAGATAGAATATTTGTGATTAAAACAAGGAATGTAAGCATAGCAGTACTAGAATTTTGTCTTATTTATTCAGACAGAATAATATCTGTCCATATCTCTTAGCCCTAGAACAGAGTTTAGAACATAATTCACTCTAAATATCTTTTTGAATGAGAAATCCCTTTTTATTGTTTAAAGTATGTTCAGAATCTTTAACAAATTGTGTAGTGGCTTTCTGCTTTGTTTTTATTAAAGCATTATTGGGATTTACTTGGATTTGCCTATCTTTGCTGTGGAAAAAGATTGTTATCTTAAGATCTTTTTATTATGATAAATTTCTAACCCACATAGGGACACCCCCCCCCCCCCAAGAAAAAGCACAAACTCATATGACCATCATCCAGAATACAGATCTGTAAACCTTTTCTGTAAAGGTGCTGCTAGTAAATATTTTTAGGCAGTGAGGGTAACATTTGGCCTCTGCTACATGTTCTTTGTTAGTATAAGCCGTATAGGAACAGTCTGTGAGCTATAGTTTGCCAACCCCTGAGTTAAGAGTCAGCAATTGTCAAGATTTCACCATATCTACTTTCTATATTCTTTGTTAAGAATGTTTAAAGCAAATTTATCTATCCTCATGTATTTTATTGTAGGTTTCTGAAAAAAAGAGATTTCCTTATACAACCATAATTGATTGTCCATTTAGCAAAATTAACAGCAATCTTTGGTATCATCTAATACTTACTTTTTCATTATACTGAATTTTAAGTGATCTAAAGATCATTACAACAAAGGAATAGAAACACTGAAAGTATTATATTTTGTGATTTTGGTAGAGCTTATTAAATGTTTGGGAAAATTTCACTTGAAAATTATATGTAAATTCATTTTCCTTATGCCTTATCACTTGTAAAAATGGAAATTTTTATTATTTAAAAAATAATTTGTTGAGACTGGCAGTGGGTAGCTCAGTGGTAAAGCACATGCTTAGTGTGCATGAGGCCCTGGGTTGAATCTCCAATATCAAAATAAATGAATAAATAAGTAAATATTATATTTGTAGACCAAAATGCAATTCTCTAATTTCTCTAAGATTGTAATATGTAAGTGCTATTTCACTAACTTGTTTTTCTTTTTTTAATCCCAGTCAGAAATTGAGAGATTATTATCAAAAGAGTATTGATGAGCAGAAAAAATTATGGTTAATTTGCATTTTCAAGTACAGATACATGAATGTCCTTTCTTCTCCGCTAGCCTCCTTGGTTCCAGGCCTTATGAGGGAATTGCAGTACCTTTTCAACTCCTTTTTTGTCCTCTAGTTCAGGAACACTCAGATTTTGATGTGTATATAAATCATCTGAGGATCTCAAAATACAGATTTATTTCAGTATGTCTTGGGTGGGACCTGAGTTTCTGTATTTCTAACACATTGCCAGGTAATGCTGCTGCTGCTAGTTTGAGGACCACACATGGAATAGGGAATCTAGACCATTCCCTTTTCACTTCTCATCTAATCTTTCCCTTGCCTAGCTGCCAGTGAGTTGTTTTTAGTACATTAACATTATATTATGTATTGTTTATTGTTTAATGGATAAATTGGTTCTCATTCTTTGCCTCCCTTGGTGTCTTTTCCTCTTATACCAGACTGTTAATGATTTTACCATGATTAATCATACCCTAGTCTTTTGTGTATTTTGTTGATTTTACTATAGATTGCAGTGACATCAAGAATTATACAGTATTGGAATTTTTCTCTTTCTAAAATTCTAATGGTGAGAATAGTGCTAGTGCGATACCTTACAGAAACCAAATTAAATTCTACAGAATGAAAACTTTAAGCAAGATAATATTGGAGAATAGTAAAGAGTTGTTAAATGCTGAATATTGGTTCAGGAGAAAAGCAGGAGATATCAGGAAAGATAAAGATTAAAGTAGAGGTCATATTTTTTATTCTGACCTCAGACTGGGAGCCAAAAATGAAAGTAACTTAAATGGGCTCCCTTGAGTGGTCTGTTTCTTTTTAGAGAATGGAGTTGTTGGTATTCAGAAGTTTTAATTAAATCAAACTGTGATTCTAGAACTATTTTTTTTTTTTTTTTGCCTTTTCTTATATGTTCTAAATTATTTAAGGAGCATTGTGAGGTTTTCTTGTTTTAATGCATATCCCCAGGAGGGTAGGGGCTGCTGGGATCTGGTAGTGTTTTTTTGCTTAGTCTCAGTTCTGGTCACATAACTGTGTTTACTTTGAGAAAATTCAGGGAGCTGTGCTTTGGTGCTTTTGTGTATAACTGATACTTTGACAGAATTTACCAATCCCAGGAAACACACACACATACACAGATTTCTGTTTCCTGTTTATTCTGCAAAGCAGTATTTTGACTTTATGTCTTGAGTTTTCCTAGTTTCATTGTAAAATGGATCATTGTGTTTCTATCCTTAGCATTTTTACTCATCTTTCTTAGGTACTGTTTAATGAGTTAGCTGTCTTTGATTCCTATTCTCTATATACTTAGTTCCATGCTAGTCTCTTTTGTTTCCTTTCTCCTTCTCTCTCTTCCCCCACTTCTCTCTGAACTAGTCATAGCATATTATTTTACCATATATTTTAATATATAGCAATTTTATAGTAGTTTACTAGTACTGTTACTAGTTTTAAAAGTAGATGAGTTTATTTTTTATAGGATTTTATGACAGTTTGTCCTCAATTCTAGTTCCTACTTATAAAACTATCAATTATTGTGGCTAGCCTTCTGAGATTCCTTCTCTTTTAAAAAAGACAATGACCCCTAACAGAGCAAATTATTTTTCTGCTTAGTTTCAAACAATTGTAAGATCCTTCCTAAAGGAGAGTCCTCGGCTTCCATTTTTTTCCTCTGATTAGAAAATTACATTTAATCAGATGACCTGAAAACCTTATTTTACTTCCTGTTTATATAACTCTATATTCTGTTTGACAGCATGATTCTGGAACAGAGTGCACACCAGGAGAATCTAAGAATTTAGGACAAAAAGAAAATGGCAATTACATCATGTATGCAAGAGCAACATCTGGGGACAAACTTAACAACAATAAATTCTCACTCTGTAGCATTAGAAATATAAGCCAAGTTCTTGAGAAGAAGAGAAACAACTGTTTTGTTGGTATGTATATTTTCCTAACATTTTATTATGAACATTTTCAAACATTCAGAAAATGAAAAAATTACAGTGAGCATTTGGTTGTATTTGTGTTATCATGTACCTATTATTCATTCCTTATTAGTTATCCTGCATCTCATACTTTTTTGGCAATTTAAAATAGTTTGAAGACTTCAGAGTACTTGACTGCAAACACTTAAGCCTGTCTATCATTAGTTCAATATTGTTTGTAGTTTTTTTTTAAATACAAGTGAAACACACAAATCTTAAGTGCAGCATTTGATAAAATTGGCAAATGCATTTATCTATATAACTAAGCAACCATCAAGATATAAACCATGGGGCTGGGGATGTGACTCAAGCAGTGGCGCGCTCTCCTGGCATGTCGGGGTGCTGAGTTCGATCCTCAGCACCCCATACAAATAGGGTAAAGATGTGTCCACCGAAACTAAAAAATGAATATTAAAAACTAACTCTCTCTCTCTCAAAAAAAAAAAGATATAAAACATTTCTGTCACCTAAGAAAGCTCTTTTATTCCCTGTCCTAATCAATCCCTGTCCTCAGCACATTCCCAAAGGCAAACACTAGCAGACTTATTTCACCACAGATTGGTTTTGCCTCTTAATATTTCATATAAGTGGAATCATAATAGTTTGTACCCCTTTGTGGAAGACTAATTTTAACTTAGTATGATATTTTTTTTCTTTATTTAAATTTATGTATGACAGTGGAATACATTACAATTCTTATTACATGTATAGAGCACAATTTTTCATATCTCTGGTTGAATACAAAGTATATTCATACCAATTCGTGTCTTCATACCTATACTTTGGATAATAATGACCATCACATTCCTCCATCATTAATAACCCCATACCCCATCCCTTACCCTCCAATCCCTCTGTTCTATCAAGAGTTCTTCTATTCCTCCCATGCTCCCTCTCCCTATGCTACTATGAATCAACCTCCTTTTTTTTTTTTTAAAAGAGAGAGAGAATTTTTTTAATATTTATTTTTTTTAGTTTTTGGCGGACACAACATCTTTGTTTGTATGTGGTGCTGAGGATTGAACCCGGGCTGCACGCATGCCAGTGCGCTACCGCTTAAGCCACATCCCCAGCCCAAATCAGCCTCCTTATATCAAAGAAAATATTTGGTATTTGGTTTTTAGGAATTGGCTAACTTCACTTAGCATTATCTTCTCTAACTCCATCCATTTACCTGCAAATGCCACGATTTTATTCTCTTTTATTGCTATGTAATATTCCATTGTGTATATATGCCATATTTTTTTTTAATCCATTCATCTATTGAAGGGCATCTAGGTTGGTTCCACAGTTTAGCTATTGCAAATTGTGCTGCTATAAACATTGATGTGGCTATGTCCCTATAATATGCTGTTTTTAAGTCCTTTGGGTATAGACCGAGGAGAGGGATAGCTGGGTCAAATGGTGGTTCCATTCCCAATTTTCCAAGAAATCTCCATACTGCTTTCCATATTGGCTGTATCGATTTGCAGTTCCACCAGCAGTGTATGAGTGTACCTTTTTCCCCCACATCTTCGCCAACACTTATTGTTGTTTGTCTTCATAATAGTTGCCATTCTGACTGGAGTGAGATGAAATCTAAGAGTGGTTTTGATTTGCATTTCTCTAATTGCTAGTGATGATGAACATTTTTCCATGTATTTGTTGATTGATTGTACATCATCTTCTAAGAAGTGTCTGTTCAGTTTCTTGGCCCGTTTATTGATTGGATATTTTTTGGGGGGGATGTTTAGCTCTTTGAGTTTTTTATATACCTCAGTGATTAGTGCTCTATCTGATGTGTGAGGGGTAAAGATTTGCTCCCAAGATGTAGGCTCTCTATTCACCTCACAGATTGTTTCTTTTGCAGAGAAGAAACTTTTTAGTTTAGTCCATCCCATTTATTAATTCTTGATTTTAATTCTTATGCCACAGTAGTCTTATTAAGGAAGTTGGGGCCTAATCCCACATGATGGAGATTACGGCCTACTTTTTCTTCTATTAGACGCAAGGTCTCTGGATATATTCCTAAGTCCTTGATCCATTTGAGTTGAGTTTTGTGCATGGTGAGAGATAGGGGTTTAATTTCATTTTGTTGCATATGGATTTCCAGTTTTCCCAGCACCATTTGTTGAAGAGGCTATCTTTTCTCCAGTGCATATTCTTGCACCTTTGTCTAATATGAGGTAATTGTAGTTTTGTGGGTTAGCCTCTGTGTTCTCTATCCTGTACTATTGGTGTACCAGTCCGTTTTGGTGCCAATATCATGCTGTTTTTATTACTATTGCTCTGTAGTATATTTTAAGGTCTGGTATAGTGATGCTACCTGCTTCACTCTTCCTGCTAAGGATTGCTTTAGCTATTCTGGGTCTCTTATTTTTGCAGATGAATTTCATGATTACTTTTTCTATTTCTTTGAGGAATTTCATTGGAATTTTGATTGGAATTGCATTAAATCTATATAGTGCTTTTGATGGTCATTTTGATAATATTAATTCTGCCTATCCAAGAGCAAGGTATATCTTTCCATCTTCTAAGGTCTTTGATTTTTTTCTTTAGGGTTCTGTAATTTTCATTATATAGATCTTTCACTAAGTTGATTCCCAAGTTTTTTTTTTTTTTTTTTAGGCTATTGAGAATGGGGTAGTTTTTCTCATTTTCCCTTTCTGAGGATTTGTCACTGATAAACAGAAATGCCTTTGATTTATGGGTGTTGATTTTATATCCTGCTACTTTGCTGAATTCATTTATTCTAGAAGTTTTCTGGTGGAACTTTTAGGGTCTTCCAGGTATAGAATCATATCATCAGCAAATAATGCCAATTTGAGTTCTTCTTTTCCTATGTGTATCCCTTTAATTTCTTTCATCTGTCTAATTGCTCTTGCCAGTGTTTCAAGAACTATGTTAAATAGAAGTGGTGAAAGAGGGCATCCCTGTCTTCTTCCAGTTTTTAGAGGGAATGCTTTCAGTTTTTCTCCATTTAGGATGATGTTGGCCTGGGGCTTATCGTAAATAGCCTTTACGATGTTGAGATATGTTCCTGTTATCCCTAGTTTTTCTAGTGTTTTGAACATGTAAAGGTGCAATATTTTGTCAAATGCTTTTTGTGCATCTATTGAGATGATCATATGATTCTTATCTATTGATGTGATGAATTATATTCATTGATTTCTGTATGTTGAACCAACCTTGCATCCCTTGGATGAATCCCCCTTGATCATGATGCATGATCTTTTTGATATGTTTTTGTATTCGATTTGCCAGAATTTTATTGAGAATTTTTGCATCTATGTTCATTAGAGAGATGGTCTGAAGTTCTCTTTTTTTGATATGTCTTTGCCTGGTTTTGGAATCAAGAGTGATATTGGCCTCATAGAATGAGTTTGGAAGTGCTACCTCTTTTTCTACTTCCTGAAATATATTGGAGAGTATAGGTATTAGTATTAGTTCTTCTTTAAAGGCCTTGTAGAACTGGGCTGTGTTTCCATCTGGTCCTGGGCTTTTCTTGGTTGGTAGACTTTTGATGGCGTCTGTTATTTTGTCACTTGAAATTGATCTGTTTAAATTGTGTATATCATCCTGATTCAATTTGGGCAAATTATATGACTCTAGAAATTTGTCGATGCCTTTGATATTTTCTATTTTATTGGAGTACAGGTTTGCAAAATAATTTCTAATTATCTTCTGTATTTCTATAGTGTTTGTTGTGATATTTCCTTTTTCATCATGTATGTTAGTGATTTGAGTTTTCTCTCTCCTTCTCTTTGTTAGCATGGCTAAGGGTCTGTCAATTTTATTTATTGTTTCAAAGAACCAACTTTTTGTTCTGTCAATTTTTTCAATTGTTTCTTTTGTTTCAATTTCATTAATTTCAGCTCTGATTTTAATTGTTTCCTGTCTTCTGCTGCTTTTGGTGTTGATTTGTTCTTCTTTTTCTAGGGCTTTGAGATGTTGTGTTAAGTCATTTATTTGTTGACTTTTTCTTCTTTTAAGGAATGAACTCCATGCAATGAACTTTGCTCTTAGAACTGCCTTCATAGTGTCCAGAGATTTCGATATCTCGTATCTATGTTCTCATTCTTGTTTAAAAACTTTTTAATCTCCTTCTTGATGTCTTCTGAAACCCATTGTTCATTCAGTAGCATATTATTTAGTCTTCAGGTGTTGGAGTGGATTTTATTTCTTATTTTATCATTGATTTCTAATTTCATTCCATTATGATCTGATAGAATGCAGGGTAGTATCTCTACTTTTTTCTATTTGCTAAGAGTTGCTTTGTGGCATAATATATGGTCTCTTAGAGAAGGATCCATGTGCTGCTGAGGAGAAAGTATATTCTCTCGTTGAAGAATGGAATATTCTATATATGGTCAGTTAAGTCACAGTTATTCATTGTATTATTGAGTTCTATAGTTTCTTTGTTCAGCTTTTGTTTGGAAGATCTATCTAGTGATGAAAGAGGTGTGTTAAAGTCACCCAAAATTATTGTATTGTGGTCTATTTGACTCTTGAATTTGAGAAGAGTTTGTTTGATGAACATAGCTGCTCCGTTGTTTGGGGCATATATATTTATAAGTGTCCTTCTTTATCCTTTTTGATTGACTTTAATTTAAATAAACTTCTACTTTATTTGATATAAGGATGGAAACCCCTGCTTGTTTCCAAGGTCCATGTGAGTGGTATGATTTTCCCCAACCATTTACATTCAGTTTGTTAATGTCTTTTTCTATGAGATGAGTCTCTTGGAGGCAGCATTTTGTTGGGTCTTTATTTATTTATTTATTTTTGATCCAATCTGCTAGTCTGTGTCTTTTGATAGGTAAGTTTAGGCCATTAACATTCAGGCTTATTATTGAGACATGATTTGTATTCCCAGCCATTTTTGTTTATTTTTGGTATTTAATATGACTTGGTTTCTCCTCTGATTAGATTTTCCTTTAGTGTAGTCCCTCCCTCTGCTGATTTTCATCATTATTTTTCATTTCCTCTTCTTGGAATATTTTGTTGAAGATGTTCTGTGGTGCAGGCTTTCTAGTTGTAAATTCTTTTAACTTTTGATTATCATGGAAGGTTTTTATTTCATCATCAAATCTAAAACTTAATTTTGCTTGGTATAAGATTCTTGGTTGGGGCCTAGGAATGTGGCTCAAGCTGTAATGTGCTCGCCTGGCATGCTCGGGGTGCTGGGTTCAATCCTCAGCACCACATAAAAATAAAATAAAGATGTTGCCCACCGAAAACTGAAAAATAAATATTAAAAATTCCTCTCTCTTCTCTCTCTCTTAAAAATAAAATCTTGGTTGGCATCCATTTTCTTTCAGAGGTTGGTATATATTGTTCCATGATCTCCTGGCTTTGAGGGTCTGGGTTGAAAAAATTTGCTGAGATACGAATTGGTCCCCCCATATGTGATCTAATTCCTCTCTCTTGCAGCTTTTAAGAGTCTATCCTTATTCTGTATGCTAGGCATTTTCATCATAATGTGCCTTGGTGTAGATTTGTTGTAATTTTTGTTCATTTGGTGTCCTGTAAGCCTCTTGTATTTGATTTTCCAATTCATTCTTGATGCTTATGAACTTTTCTGATATTATTTCATTAAAGAGATTGTACTTTCTTTTGGTTTGAAGCTCTGTGCTTTCCTCTATCCCAATAACTCTTAGATTTGGCATTTTGATGCTGTCCCATAATTCTTGGATGTTCTGTTTATGGTTTCTAACTTTCTTCACAGTTTGATCAAATTTATTTTCCAGATTATATACTTTCTTTCTTCCAAGTGATCTAGTCTGTTGGTTATTCTTTCTATTGAGTTTTTTATTTGATTTATTGCATCCTTCATTTCAAGGATTTCTGGCTGTTTTTTTTTTTTTTTTTTTTTTTCAGAGTCTCTCTCTCTCTCTCTTGAAGTAATCTTTTGCTATCTGTATTTATTTTCTTATCTCATTACTGAAGTGATCAATTTTTGCCTGTGTTTGCTCATTTACATCATTCTTTAATTCACAGATCATTTTAATTGTGAACTTTCTGAACTCCTTCTCTGACATTTCATCAACTTCACTGTCCATGGGTTCTGTTATAATAGTGTCCTGGTTTGTTTGGGGCACTTTCCCTCCTTGTTTTTTCATGTTGTCTATATCTTCCTTTCTTGCAGTATGGATCTGAAGTATTACAATTTCTACCCTGTATTCTTGTAGTACCTGTGCAGATTGTCTGTACCTCACCTTGATGTTGGGCTTCCAGACCCTACTGGTGTCCCTAAATGGATGCTACTGCATCCTGGATCTGGGCCCTGTGTAAGTTGGAGTGGGTGGATCTCAGCCAGTGGCCTTGACCTCCTGTGGTGGTCTGCTGGTTGGAAGGGGCAGTCCTGCTCCAAAGGCTATGCTCTGGCCATGTCTGCCCCGCTGGGGGAGGAGTGAACCAGGCCAACTGAGAGCCTGAAACCTGCGTGGGCTGGTGTGGGTGGTCTGGCTGGATTTTGACTCCCGCCATAGTTCATTGGTCCAACTTAGTATAATATTTTGAGATTCATCACTAGTATTTTTCTTTTGTTCCTTTGCAGTGTTGCCTTACATGAGTGTATCCCAGTTTGTTCAGCCATTTTCTATTGATGAACACATGTGCTGTATGGATTTGGGCTAATCTGAATAAAGCTGCTATGAAATTCTGTCTTATTATAGTAAAATATATATTAAATAAAATTTGCTATATTTTAACCAGTTTAGTGACATTATATTCACAGTGTTGTGCAGTTGTCACCATTATCTTTCCAAGTCGTTTCTTTTTTTTGGTACTGGTGATTGACAATGACAAAGTGCTTTTTTACATCCTCAGTTCTTTTTATTTTTATTTTGAGACAGGCTCTTTCTGAGTTTGTTAACGCCTCACTAAGTTGCTCAGGCTGGCTTAGAACTTTCAGTCCTCCTGTCTCAGCTTCTTGAGTTGCTGGGATTGCAGGCATGTACTACCACATCCAGCCTCTGAATTGTTTTTATCATCAGAATTCCTTATCCATTAAGCAGTAGCTCCTGCTTCCTTTTCCATTCAGCTCCTGGTAACCTCTAATCTACTTTCTGTCTCTATGAATTAGCCTATTCTGGGTACCTTATACAAGTGGAATCATACAATATTTATTCTTTTATATCTCTTATTTCCTCTGACACATGATTTGCAGGGTTTGCTCATTTTATAGTATATATCAGAAGTCCATTCCTATTTGTTAGTGAATATTTCATTGTGTGTACATCATCACATTTTTTTCCATTAATCTATTATGCCTCTCTTGAGGCATTTAATGAATTCTAAATATTCTACTTTGTCCTAAAGTTTATTTATATGTCCTTGTTGTTTTTCACAAGATTATAAGTTACTTCAGGACAAACACTGAGTGTACACAAAGAGCACTCAAAGAGGTGTTAAATAAGAATTGAGGCAGATTCTCAGATAAGCCTAGCCTTTTGTTTGTAATGGAAAATGTCCTTGAGATGATTATAAAATCACATAAGGTTATGAGAAGTTAGATTTTCTGTATTCTCCACCTAGTTTGCCTACTGGTAATATCTTGCAAAACTATAGTATAATATCAGAACCACAAGACTTTCATTGATATATGCAGTCCATAGATCTTATTCTGATTTTCCCAGTTTCTTTTGCTCTCATTTCTGTCTTTATTTAGTTCCATACAATTCTGTCACAATTCTATCACATTTATAGATTTAAATATCCCAATATCGTAGTCAAGATTCATAACAGTTTCATCAGCAAAAGGATGTTGCCCATTAATAAGCACATGGCCTACTGTTCACTCTCTTATTCACTCTCCTATTCCACTAACCTCTTCTCCATTTCTGTAATTTTGTCACTTCAAAATATTATATAAATGGAATCATACAGCATATAACTTTTTGGGATTGTCTATATTTTTTTTCCACTGAGCACAATTCCCTGGAGATTTGTGTAACTTGTTTGTAACCAAGTGCTGTGATCCCAGCAATTCAAAAGGATTGCAAATTCATTAACAATTTAGAGAGACCCTGTCTCAAAATAAATAAAAATAAAATGCTGGGGAGTTAGCTTAGTGGTAAAGCACACCTAGATTCAATCCCCAGTACAATAAATAACTAAGTACTTTGTAGCAATTGTTTATTCTTTTCTATTTTAAGTAGTATTCCGTGATACTATTTAAGTTTGTTTAACCATTCACCTGTTAAGATATCCAGGCTATTTCCAGAGTTTGGCTGTTATGAATAAATTAGCTGTAAACATTCATGTGTAAGTTTTTAGTGTGAGCATAAATTTTTATTTTCCTTTGGGGTAAATGCTTAATTAAGTCCATATAGTTAATTGCTTGCTTTGTTTTGTATAAAACTACATGTTTTCTAGGGTGACTGCAGTATTTTACATTCTCATCAGCAATATATGAATGATTCAGTGAGGGAAGCCGTTCTTGCACGTGATTTGAGCTACCTCCCTGGCTGGGTGTGAGGTGCTTAGACAAGCTGTGTCAGAGCCTTCCTCACCCTTCCCCAGGTGCAAGGGCTTGTCTGTGTGGGGGTGTGACTGACCACTGACCTGAAAACCAATCACTGACCTTGACCTTGGAATGCTGCCCCCCTCCACCCTCATTGGATGGAATTTTCCCCTGAATTTTTTGTTCCCCAATAAAAGCTCACTCCCTGGCGTGTTTCTCTCTCTCTTGCTGGCCTCTTGTGTAAACCTCGCTACTGCATCAGGTGGCTAGAGGCAAGAGCTGGGAGAAGCCGTCTCTGAGCTGGGCAAGAAAAAGGTAAATTGAGAGTTATGTGTCTTTAATTTGAACTCACTAGTTAATTTCTATGTTTTGAAGCTCTAGTATGAAGCTAGAGTGCTGGTCGCGTGGCTGAATTCAGTTTCTCTCATTTCACTAGTATAATGTTTTCACTTTTTTTATTTGAACCCTTCTGATAGGAGTGTAGTGATATTCATGCTGTTAACTTGTATTTCTCTGATGACTAAAGATGTTGAACATCTTTTCATGAGCTTATCTGCCATCTATATATCTTCTTTGGTGAAATATCTATTGATTTTTTTTTTGTCATTTCTAATGGGATATTTTTCCTGTTAAATTTTGAGATTTCCTTTTCTTTCTTTCTTTCTTTCTTTCTTTCTTTCTTTCTTTCTTTCTTTCTCTCTTTCTCTCTTTCTCTTTCTCTCTTTCTCTCTGTCTTTCTTTCTCTTTGGTATTAAGGATTGAACACAGGACCTTGCACATTCGAGGCAAACACTCTACCACTAAGCTACATCCCCAGTCTGAACTTTGAGATTTCTTTATATAGTTTAGGTACTAATTATTTATCAGATAATTGTTTATAAATATTTTCTCCAAAACTGTAGTTTGACTTTTCTTTTTCTTTTTTTTTTTTAAAGAGAGAGAGAAGAGAGAGAGAGAATTTTTTAATATTTATTTTTCAGTTTTCGGTGGACACAACATCTTTGTTTGTATGTGGTGCTGAGGATTGAACCCGGGCCGCACGCATGCCAGGCGAGCACGCTACCGCTTGAGCCACTTCCCCAACCCCTGTAGTTTGTCTTTTCATCCTATATTTCAGAATCTTTGGCTTTTTCTTTTAAAGGCTTCGTTTTAGAGGGTAGATTGAGCTGGGCGTGGTGGTGCACACCTGTAATCCCAGCAGCTTGGGAGGCTGAGGCAGGAGGATCACAAATTCAAAGCCAGCCTTAGCAAAAAGCGAGGCACTAAACAACTCAGTGAGACCCTGTCTCTAAATAAAATACAAAAAATAGGGCTGGGGATGTGGTTCAGTTGTGCCCCTGAGTTCAATCCCCAGTACACCCACCCCCAATAAATAAATAAATAATAAAAGGGTGGGTTGAAATCACATTAATGTTACCATTTTTGTTACTGTAATCAGGGCTGTTTTTATGTTGCTTTTTAATATAGAAGTACTTGTAGATGGTAGGGTCTTTACTTTATAAATTGAGTCTTCATAGTAAACTTTTTGATTGAAGTTGATTTTAACAAGTAAGCGTGTTGCTTTTTAAGTATTATAAGAAATTAGTTCTTTAAATTACGATAAAATGTGTACCTACTATAATTTTTTTTTTTAAAACCCTTGAACCCAAGGGTGCTGTAGCACCGAGCTACATCTCTCTTATTTTTTTGTAGGTTTTGAGGCAGGGTCTCACTAAGTTGCTGAGGCTGTCCTTGAACTTGGGATCCTCTTGTCTCAGCCTTGAAAGTTGCTGGAATTACAGGAGTATACCACCATACTCGGCTAATTTTTGCATTTTATATAGTATCTGTGTATTTAAGCTGTTAGCAATTAGCTAATTTTTTAAAAATATTTTTTTACTTGTAAATGGACACAATACATTTATATATGTATGTATGTGGTGCTGAGTATCAAACCCAGTGCCTCACACATGTGAGGCAAGCACTCTGCCACCGAGCCCCAATCCAAGCCTGCAGCTAGCTAATTTGAAGTAATAAATCTATGCGAGATGAAAATTAATGGATAATAAATATTGTGTTCATTTTCTGACTATCATTTTTTCCTTTTCTCACAAATTATAAAATTCATAGGAATTATAAAACTATTACTGGACTTGAAAAAACCATTATTACTTTGTATATGGGTACACATGCATTCCTCCAAATTTAGAGAACAAAAGAGATGATATAAAATTAAACAGAGGGATGGAATTTCAATAACCTCTACAATTTCCTTTAATGGTTGATGTGGTTGTGGATAAGAATGAACTTTCTAAATGTAAAGCCAATCTCTCTAGAATGTTTTTATTCAGATGTACTATTACATGTAGGGTTCCTGTATTTGAGATGTGTTCCCTTCTATTCATTTAATTTTCATTTAAAATCTGTACTCTGATTATTTTCCACTTTGATTTTGGTCTAGTTGAAAGAAAAGAGTACAAGATTTTATACCTAGGATATGCTGGGTTTATTCTTTTTGCTCATATTTATACCTAGGATATGCTGGGTTTATTCTTTTTGCATACTAGCAACTAGTGGGAATCAAACTCATTATTACAATTTTAAACTCCATCAACAAAAATTTGTACTTTAGAATAGAGTTGAAGAAATTCTAAAATTATTCACTGTACTTAGATCAGACTGTCTATCCTTAACTAACCAAGTTCTAGAACACTATTGTTAGGCTGTATAGGAATGCAAAAGATATAAATAATATATGTTTCTTCCCTAGAAGCCTGGTTTAGCTGAGAAGCAAAACTAATGTACATCTTTTAGAAATTACTTAGTAATAATGTTTTTTAAGTCCAATAGTAGTTTTATGATTCCTGTGAATTTTATAATTTGGGAGAAAAGGGAAAATGATAGTCAGAAAATGGACACAATATTTATTATGCATTAATATTCATCTCACATAGAATTATTACTTCAAATTAGTTATTTGCAGGCTTGGATTGTGGCTCCGTGGCAGAGCACTTGCCTCAAATGTGTGAGGCTTATATTATAGTCAGCCCAATAAAATGTGAGACATTTAATAGGGCAAAGTTACCCAACTTCTTTAACAAATAAATGTTGTAAAAATGAAAAGAGTAAGTCGTTATATTAAATATCTTAAGAGATGTGTCAACCAAAAGCAAAACCATGAGGTGGGGAATTGGGGTTGGGAAAACCTTGTTTGGAAATGTGATTTAAAATCAATCAGTTGTAAAGAGATAGTTGAGGGAAATTGAATGTGTATTGGCTATTAGGTGCCATTAAACATCCTGTTAATTTTCTTAGATGTGGTAATGTTATTATGATTAGGTTTAAAAAAGAAAAAATCTTCTTATCCTTTATCCTTATCTTTTAAAAGTACTTCCTGAAGTATTTATAGGAACCATGCTATGTTAGGTGGGGTTGTTTTAAAATACTATAGAAAAAAAAAATGTTGGAAATAACTGAGACAAGAATAGCATTCATGAGCGTTCATTGTGCTTTTTATTTTACTACTTTTATATGTGTTTGAAATTTTCTGTAAGAAAATAATTTTTTTTTCCTGGTTGATGAAGCACTATCTTAATTTGCATTGGTATAGTATTTAGTTGCTAACATTAAAAATAGTAGTCATTATTCAATAAAACACAATGTGGCCTAAACTAAATAGCAGGTTAAGGGGCCTTAGAAGGGCCATTAACTCAAACCCTTTCACTATGCAGATTAAGAAACAGAGGCTGCCAAAAGGGAAGGGACTTGCTTGCTTGAGGTTACATTGCTTCTTAAATTGTTAAAACTAGGTTTCCTGATTTCCGGATTCCTCGTTTATTTTTCTTATTCACCAAAGTTTTCCTTTCTCCCTTTGTTACAAAGCTCTAGTAAGTTTGTGACTTTTAAGTAAATTTAATGTTTGCAAACACTGCTTACCTTTTCTTTTATTTTCCTCAGAATCTGGCCAACCTATATGTGGAAATGGAATGGTAGAGCAAGGTGAAGAATGTGATTGTGGCTATAGTGATCAGTGTAAAGATGAGTGTTGCTTTGATGCAAACCAGCCAGAGGGGAAAAAGTGCAAACTAAAACCTGGAAAACATTGCAGGTACCTTACTAATTCTAGTAATGTTAATGTTCCTGTAAAGTTACCTAAAAGCAGTTTTGATAGATTTAAAACTGAGATTAAGAGATGCTTATAGTTTTGAAACTTTGTCTTTGTTGTTGCATTTTACTTTTTCTGGAATGGCATTTAATATCCAGTTGGCAGTTTGAATTACTTATAATTTTTGTGGTGGTTGTTAAAAAAGAACAAAAATTATAATTGCTTAATAAAATACATATTATTTAATTGCTAACATTAAAAATGTGACTATCTTCCATATTTTTAGAATTTTAACTTTAAATATTAGTTAGTATGGAGTACTTTTGTGCCTTATCAGATTACTTCATTAGTGACAGATTATATGCAATAGAATATAGTTTGTATAATATTTTTTAAATGACTGGTATATGTAGTTTAGTTTGATTTTAGCATAAAAATGGAAAAGTTGATAAATTGATTAATGTATAATATAACTATTAAAACACTGGTAACTTCCTTAATATTAAATCCATTTTCTATTATAATATTTTACAAAAGGAAAATAGAGTAAGAATACTGAATATAGCATATTTGGGCTAAAAAGCAGAAGCTTAATTACTTTTCCTCACTTATTAAAATGTTCAAATACAGTAGCTTCCAAGTTTTATTAATATTTAAATACTAGTAGCAGTAACACTTTTACCATTTAAATGATGAAATTAATGATTTAAAAATCAGAAGCATTTTTGAGTATACAGAAAATACCTAGTGATTCACTATTTTAATTCACTTTTTAATCTAGTCCAAGTCAAGGTCCCTGTTGTACAGCACAGTGTGCATTTAAGTCAAAGTCTGAGAAGTGTCGTGATGATTCAGACTGTGCGAAAGAAGGGATATGTAATGGTGGCACAGCTCTCTGCCCAGCATCTGATCCTAAACCAAACTTCACAGACTGTAATAGACATACACAAGTGTGTATTAATGGGGTAAGCATTTGATTTTATATGTTTTTATATTTAATTTTATAGAGACTACTTTTTCAGAGTATTTGTTGACACTTAAAACTATGTAAAGTAATTAATCTTGGACTCTCAGTAACATCCGCATCTCTTCCCGGATGAAGTTTTGAATGTATTATGTGGGATGAGTGCCTACTGGCATCCAATTAACTACTGATTTGTCTTTTTATCTTTCCAATGACATGTGTTTGGTATTCCCTGGAGAAATTTATAGTACAGCTAGGCATGTGACTGTCTATGCTGCTTTTAAGTTTTATAAATTAATATTTTAACAGCCTAAATAAAAGAACTTTTCTGGTCATTTTCCTTAAATGTGAGTCTTTAAAGCTTTCATGGCTAAATATCTTACTCCTCTACACATAGAAAATTTCATTTTTCTCTGCATATAGAGGAGTCATAATAACCAACATAAAATTAATGCTCATCTAATCTTTCTCTGCATTTTTTTTAAAGAGAGAGAGAGAGAGAGAGAGAGAGAGAATTTTTTAATATTTATTTTTTAGTTTTTGGCGGAGACAACATCTTTGTATGTGGTGCTGAGGATCGAACCCGGGCCGCACGCATGCCAGGCGAGCGCGCTACCGCTTGAGCCACATCCCCAGCCCCTCTGCATTTGTTTAGTTGGGGTTTTGTTGTTGTTGACATCACTTTAGAAGAGTTATTATCTTATTTGGATTTACTCTTTTTCAAATGTGTTTGTATTGTTCAGTTCTGATACCCATCTCTGTGAGTCCCCATGGCTGGGGTTCAGGGGTGCTGGGGATTGAACCTAGGGTTTTGCACATTCTAGATAATTGCTGTACTACTGAGCCACATCCCTAGCTCTATGCTTGTTTTTCAGTTATATTTGCACTTAATTATTTTGACATAGAAGCTTATACCTGCCTGTTACTATAGGCACATTTGACTATATAAAGGGTTTAAATAATTTGTCTTTTGTTCCAGCAATGTGCAGGTTCTATCTGTGAGAAACATGGCTTGGAGGAATGTACTTGTGCCAGTTCTGATGGCAAAGATGATAAGGAATTATGTCATGTCTGCTGTATGAAGAAAAGTAAGGCTTTTAAGATCTAAGAGTATATAATCTGCTTTAAAAACCATTATTTTGTCCTAAATATTAAGTGCTAAACTTTGACATAATAGTTCCTAGCTAACTCTATTCTTTTGAGAAGATTTTAAATGTAACATAGCATTGTGTCTCTAGCATTAGAATCCCTACAGTGTTTTTATACTTATTTTCTTATTCATTTATTTGGTACTAGGAACTGAACCCAGGGGCACCTTTACACACTGAGCTCCATCCCCAGCACTTTTTGGTTTTTGAGATGGTCTTGCTAAGTTCTGAAGATCTGACTAAATTGCTGAGGATGGCCTTGAACTTATGATTCTCCTGCCTCAGACTCCCAAGTTGCTAGGATCACAGGTGTGCACACTGCACCCATCTTGCCTAAAATGTACTATTTTAATAATACACTAGACAAAACATGGCTAGCATTATGGCAGTAATTTATACAAATATGGTTAGAAAGTTTTAAATTCATTGTAGACATAAGACTTGCTGGTTGTTTGTTTATATTGAAACATTAAGGTGAATTATTAATGACATTACTCAGCTGAACTAGAAAGGTCTATTTATCGTGTCATGGTAATGATTTTAGGCTGTTTCTTCTTTCCCTTTTCCTTAACTGGTCCGTTAAGAAATTATTCTTTAACTTATATTTGGCACTTCTTTTCCAGTGGATCCATCAACTTGTGCCAGCACAGGGTCTATACAGTGGAGCAAGCAGTTCAATGGTCGAACCATCACTCTGCAACCTGGATCCCCTTGCAATGATTTTAGAGGCTACTGTGATGTTTTCATGCGGTGCAGATTAGTAGATGCTGATGGTCCTCTAGCTAGGCTTAAAAAAGCAATTTTTAGTCCAGAGCTTTATGAAAACATTGCTGAGTGGATTGTGGTAAGTATAGTTTTTATCTATAGAGAAAACTTAAAATGGTTTGATCTTAATTTTACTTGGTCAGAGGTCGGCAGTGTTATGGGAAAATCACTTCTTTCCTATTTATACTGGATTTGCTTTATCTGAAGGGTTTTGAAGTTTGAATATTCTTGGTTATTAGTTCTTTCAAAGTGATCAAAATCTCCACCTGTGTTTCATTCATAGATTGGTTAGTAAATGATGAGAATTATTCAGTTTTACTGTGTTCCTTATCTCTGGAATGTGTTACTTCCTCTTGTGGTCCATGTGATCATTTTCATGGGACTTTCCTTCAAGTTGTTTTGGAAAGCCCTGCTTGCTTTTTATACTTCTCCCTTGTCTCAGTATGATAGATAGCCAGCTGTGGGTTCCGCTTTGCTGAACAGGAGAGATGAGAAAGAAATTGGTGATTTTCTGAAGTTTCAGTATAGTTTCTGTGTCTTCATGTGGTCCATGATAGGAAATATTGAACAGTATAAGATCAGATACACAGCCTTTTGCAGATCTATTAATGATTATGGATGTTCATCCAGCGTTACTCCACTGAACTACATTTAATTTTTAAGCCCACACATCTCCAAATTGTATAATATTGAATTACTTGGAATTTTCTTAAAAGATTGCTGAGAATGACTAGATCAACTCACTTAAATGTTCATACATTCTAAGTGATTAAAATTTCTGTAGGAAACTTTCTCTGTATTTGAGAATGCACTGTGCCTGAATGAACTTGGACTTAGAACTTATGGCTCCCTTTCTCAGATTACTTTTTAAATTGTATATGTGTGTGTGTGTGTGTGTGTGTGTGCGCGCGCAAGAATGCATAAGACTGAGGATGCCCTAAAAGCATAAAAGTCTGTGTGGGATGTTAGTCCCTTTTGTTACTCTTATAATAATGTTCTACAATAAAAAAATTATAATTACTTTCAACATTAAAAGGGTACTTATTACCCATAAGAAAATAATACCTTGTATGTTAAAATATGTGACTTTTAGATATGTAATGGCTGTGTAATGGGAGTGTCATTTAAATTGAATTTAGAGGGCCAAGTTTCAAATCAAATAATTGACAGTTACTTTAAGTCTCCTTAAAACATAATATTACTTATTTTTGTATTCTTGTGCTTGTTGCATAATAGATGTTCCATAAATATCTGTTAAGCCAGAGGTTCCTCCTGGCACCATAGATCAGTGGAACACAGGCTTTGGGAATCACATAAAGATTCAGATCATCTTTCTGGCATTTATCAATGCTATGACTTCAAGCAACTTAATTTTATTAGCTTTTTCTTCCATTTTTTTTCAGCTCAGATCCAGTGATATTTTTCTCCTTTCTGATTATCTCTAGTAACTTGAAATTTAGTATATTTGTCGTCTTTAGAGGACAGTGTACACAGAAAAAGAAATTTATTAATTGGAATATCAAAATTACATTCTACTGAGTATATGTTATGCTAGATATTTTAAATTGTCTAGGTACAATTTAAATTCATATCATCTGAATTTCCCCCCTCCTCTCTTTGAGATGGGGATCTCTTACTATGTTACCCAGGGATGTCTCACAGTCCTGGGCTCAAGAGATTCTCCTGCTTCAACCTCCCGAGCTACTGGGACTACAAGCATACACCATTGCACCTGGCTTAAGCCAATAGTTTTTTACTTTTCTCCATTATCTCTAATTTTGATTCATTGAATTATTTAGAATTTAAAAACTCATTTGTTCCCACTTTTTTAAAATGTAATAGATAGGATCTTTTAAGCATTTAAAAACCCTTTTTCCTATTTTAAATTGGTAGATTTAATGAAACCTTTTCTCATGTTCTGGAACTGATTAATAAACACTTCTAGGTTTATACAGGTTTGTCTTAAATGAGTTTGGAATAGCACATGATTTAATTTTATATTGTTGTATGCCACTCTTTCAAATAGCATGGCCCATAATGCATGAGGAGTAACCTTAGGCTGCTGATGCATTTGTGGATATTAACTAGGTCAAGTGACATAATCAAAAAGAACTGGAATTTTATTATCTTTTTGCTTGACCTGGTTAAGCTCATGTTTTGACCTTTCATCATATCAGGGCAGGGTGTTTGTAGTGAATAGTGTAGGCTGTTAGGATGCCTGGTGGCCTTTTATCTCCTTTCTGAGGTACTCTATGACAACTTTTTTCCCCATGCAGCATAGAGTGGGAAGAACTTTAATAGTTCAGTACTTCTTGGCATGCCATGTAACTGATACTTTCTTTCCTGAGGAGGAGTTGTTTATAACTACATTTAAATTTTTCAAAACTGCATTCCGTGTATTTGTTGAGTGTCTACTGTGAGACCGACTAGGAGATAATGATAAACATCCTGTAGATTATCAAGAAGTCAGTCATCTAGGTCTTGAGAAATTTGAGAGTATTCTGCAGTAAATCTATTGAGATTCAGAATCATTATCTCCTTATCTTTAAGTGGGATTTGAGGGCATTAATAATTCTTTTTCAATTTCTTCCACAGTTGATGTGTGTTCTCATTTTCTCTATCTTTTGTGTTAGGTATGACATTGTAGAAAACCATCTTTTACTTGTTTTCCCTTCCAAATTTATCATTGTGTGTCCCTTCTTTTATCGCCTGCTACTTATGTATGTTTTTTCTTTTTATGGATTCAGATTTATCAGGAACTCATTTTTTAAAATCATTATTTGGTTAAGAATTAGCATTTTTTCATTTTTGAATTAACTTCTCATACTGTATTCTAATTTTATGATGAAGTATCTGATATTCTTTTTTTAAAAAACACAGTATCTTTATTTATTTATTTACTTACTTATTTTTATGTGGTTCTGAGGATCAAAAGCCCCATACCTCACACATGCAAGGCAAGTGCTCTACCACTGAGCTATATAGCCTCGGCCCTGATATTCTCTTTAAAATATATATATATATATTTTTAGTTGTAGATGGACACAATACCTTCTTTTTATTTATTTATTTTTACATGGTGCTGAGGATTGAACACATGTGAGGCAAGCACTCTACAACTAAGCTACAACCCCAACCCATACATCTAATATTCTTTATGAGTGAGCACTGTTTCCCACATTCTTCACAGAGCACAAGATCCTGTGTAGATTTTCAAATGTGTCTGGAAAATATTGTATCCTCTCGTCATCTAGGAGAATTGGGAGAAGTTGTATCATTCATCTTTTTAACTTCATCCAAACTTACAAATTCTAGAAACCCTTAAGGCTTTCAGAACCCTTAGTATCCTTAGAAGTCATTTGGAGAACCCTTAATTTAAGAAAATGGGAGGTGATCATAGTCCTCTAGAGTCCTTCATGTCCTGGTGAAAGAGGACACATACATATCACTTCTGAAGCTTTAACAGTAAAGATGTAATGTGATCATTGGGCTTAGCAAATGGTAAGGATGCATTGTAGATGAATGAATTAGCTTTCTCAAATGTCATAATTTATGTGGAATAAAAGGTGTACATGTGGTCTTAGCTTTGAATCTGCCTTCCCTTTGTGATATTTTTATCCTGCTTTCCCTGGCTAAGCCAAAGTAACCAAAAGTTTAGTAACCACTTACATTCTGCTTGGTGTATTGCTGGTGGTTGGGAATGGAGGGTTTGAAGGACAGCAGAAGAACCTT